>NW_028227264.1:77002500-77602500 GCF_978045245.1 Mus caroli
ACAGGTGTGTACCACTGCACCTGGTTGTCTGGCCTTCAACTAAGAGCAATGCTTTCAAGGTCCTTCTGTTGTAATGTGGATCTGTGCTCCATTCATTTTATGGTCTCATAACAGTCCATTGAATGCTTAATGGTATTTTGTTTACCTTATTTTATGTTTCCACTCCTTGTCTATGGTGAATAATGTTCCAATGAAACAGCACGTACAACAGCATGTTCACTTAAACATCAGTGTTTTGATTCTTTTGGGTATATGGCTAGGAACAGAACTGCTGTGTTATATGGCAATTCTACTAATCATCTAATCAATTATGTTCATTACTTTAGTGTAGTTCTATTGCATGTACATAAGCATGTTGAGGTTAGGTCAGTGGAGGTTTGGGTATTGTGTTTCTTCTACCACACAAGTCAGGGATCAAACTCAGGTCACTAAGCTTGACAGCAAGGGACATTACTGCTGAGCCATCTTGTTGGCCCCCCCCCCTCCCAGGTAAATTCTGTTGTAATGTATTGAAAAGAACCATTAAAACACTTTAGATAAACATTTTTTTTTTTAGGATTTATTTATTCTATATGATAGTACATTGTCTCTGTCTTCAGACACACCAGAAGAGGGCATTGGATCCCATTACAGATGGTTGTGAGCCACTATATGATTGCTGGGAATTGAACTCTGGACTTCTGGGAGGGTAGTCAATGTTCTTTCTTTCTTTTTTTTTTTTTTAAAGATTTATTTATTTATTACATGTAAGTACACTGTAGCTGTTTTCAGACACACCAGAAGAGGGCATCAGATCTCATTGTGGATAGTTGTGAACCACCATGCAGTTGCTGGGATTTGAACTCAGGACCTCCGAAGAGCAGTTAGTGCTCTTAACTGCTGAACCATATCTTCAGCCCCAAGAACCAATTTTTTTAAACAATTGAAGCTGTGCTATTTTACATTTCTGTGGTATCAGCAGTTTCTTTTTTCTTTTTTCCCTTTGCTTTTTTTTTTTTAATTTTAAGACAGGATCTAATTAGGTAGCCTTTGCTAGCCCAGTACATAATATGAACCAGGATGGCATCAAACTCATAGCAAGATGTAAGATGTTTGCTTTTGCCTCCTAAGTTCTGGAACTAAAGGCACACTCCATTATGCTGAGCCCTCAGTAGCTTACAGACTTCCTCAGATAAATTTAATGTCAAGTCAAGATTAAACACTTCTGTCTTAGTGGTACTGCTTTGTTTATATGTGTATGTGTTCTGGGGGCTGCTAGGGATGAAACTTGACCTTGTTCACGGTAGGTAAGAGCTCTTCTACTGAGATACACCCCCAGTCTTCTCTTAGACAATCTTTCATGACATTTCCTAACCACAACCATCATATTGGGCCAGCTTTCCACTCATTCTTGAGTCAATGTGTTGTCTTATAGGGCTGGCAATTTATCTCAGTTGGTAGAGTGCTCGCTCAGCATGTTCCAAGTCCTGGATCGGATCCTGAGCAGCACAGAAAATTTCTATGACCTTGCATGCCCGTGGTTCCAGAATTTTGGATGTGGAGGCAGCAGGCTCAAGAGTTCACTGTAATCTGCACAACAAGCTGGAGGCCCCACCATGGCAGTGCCTTAAGAGAATTTGCTTAATCTGGAAAGGCAAAAAACCTAGAATAATGAAAACTATTCTTAACAATAGAAGAACAGCTGGGGGAATCACCATACCTGACTTCAAGCTTTACCTCAGAGCAATAGTTATAAAAACTGCATGGTATTGGTACAGTGACAAACACATTGATCAATGGAATAGAATTGAAGAACCAGAAATAAAACCACACATTTATGGATACTTGATCTTTGACAAAGACACCAAAGATATACAATGGAAAGGAGAAAACACCTTCAATAAATGGTGCTGGTCTTACTGGTTGTCTTTATGTAGAAGAATGAAAATAGACCCAGCCTTGCACAAAGCTCAAGTCCAAGTGGATTAAGGACCTCAACATAAAGCCAGATACACTGAATCCAGTAGAAGAGAAAGTGGGAAAGAGCCTTGAAATCATTGGCACAGGGGGAAATTTCCTAAACAGAACTCCAATGGCTCATGCTCTAAGATCAAGAATTGATAAATGGGACCTCATAAAACTGGAAAGCTTCTGTAAGGCAAAAGACATAGTCAATAAGACAAATCAACAACCTACAGATTGGGGAAAAAAACTTCACTAACCCCACATACAATAGAAGCCTAATATCCAAAATATATAAAGAACTCAAGAAGTTAATCACCAAAAAAACCAAACAACCCAATCAAAAATGGGATATAGAATTAAACCAAGAATTTACAACAATGGAATCTCGAATAGCTGAGAATCACCTAAAGAAATGTTCAAAGTTCTTAGTGATCAGAGAAATACAAATCAAAGTGACCCTGAGATTTCATCTTACACCAATCAGAATGGCTAAGATCAAAATCTCAGGTGACATCACATGTTGACAAGGAATACTCCTCCATTGCTGGTGGAATTGCAAACTGGTACAACCACTCTAGAAATCAACCTGGAGGTTCCTCGGAAAATTGGAAATAGATGACCTGAAGACCCAGCAATACCACTCTTGGGAATATACCCAAAAGATGCCCCACCATGACTCAGGGGCATATGTTCCACTATGTTCATAGTGGCCTTATTTGTGATAGTCAGAAGCTGGAAACAATCTAGATGTCCCATGATAGAAGAATGGATACAGAAAATGTGGTTCATTTACACAGTGGAATACTACTCAGCTATTACGAATGAGGACATCCTGACTTTTGCAGGGAAATGGATGGATCTAGAAAATATCATCCTGAGTGAACTAACTCAGACCCAAATGGACATGCATGGTATGTACTCACTAAAAAGTGGATATTAGCCAAAAAAGAAAAAAAAGGACAGAATACACAAGATACAGTCCACAGAACTCAAAAAAGTCAACAAGCAGAAGGGCCCAAGTGAAGATGCCTCAGTCCTACTAGAGAGGGAGAAGAAAGCAATCACAAGGTGGGGGGGGGAGGGAGGGAGGGATTTGGGAGGGAAAGTGGATGGGGGTAGAGAGAGGAATATGATCTGGTATTGAGTGAGGGAAAAGGACTGAAGCCTGGAGGGCCAGCAGAAAGAATGGAAACAGGCAACCTCAGGAGGTAGGAGGTTGGGGGGACCCTCCAGAATGTATCAGAGACCTGGAAGGTGAGAGACTCTCAGGAATCAAGGAGAGGGACTTTCAATGAAATGCCCTACAGTGGGGAGTGGGAACTTGTGGAACCCACCTCCAGCAGAAAGACAGGGCATCAAGTGAGAAATGGGATTGCTATCCCACAGTCAAAACTGACTCATAATTGTTTCTGTCTGAAAGAACTCCAGGGATGGAAATGGAGAGGAACCTGAGGAAAAGAAGGTCCAGGAACAGGCTCAAAGTGGGATCCAGCTCAAGGGGAGGCCCCAAGGCCTGACACTGTTACTGAGGCTATGGAGAGCTCACAAAAAGGGACCTATCGTGACTGTTCTCTGAAAGACCCAACAAGCAGCTGGAAGAGTCAGACGCAGATATTTGCACCCATCCAATGGACAGAAGCTGCTGACCTCTGTGGTTCAATTAGGGAAAGGCTGGAAGAAGCTGAGGAGGAGCTCCCTGTAGGAGGACCAGCAGTCTCAATTAACCTGGACCCACAAGATCTCTCAAACACTGGATCACCAACCAGGCAGCATAAACCAGCTGATATGAGGCCCCTAACACAAATACAGTAGAGGACTGCCAGGTCTGGGTTCAGTCAGAGAAGATGTACCTAACCCTTAAGAGACTGGAGGCCCCAGGCTGTTTAGAGGTCTGGTGGGGTAGGAATGGGGAGGTAGTGACATTCTAGTGGAGACAGGGGGGTAGGGAGGAGATAGGATGTGGAACAGTTGGTGGGTGGACCAGAAGGGGAATAAGATCTGAGTGTAAGATAAATAAATAAATGATTAAACAAACAAACAAACAAACAAACAAACAAACAACCCTGATGTGTAAAAAACAAAACAAAACAAAAAAGAGAACTGTCTTACAGTTTGTTTGTTTGTTTACTTATTTATTATTATTATTATTTTTTGTTTTTCGAGACAGGGTTTCTCTGTGTAGGCCCTGGAACTTACTCTGTAGACCAGGCTGGCCTGGAACTCAGAAATCTGCCTGCCTCTGCCTCCCAAGTGCTGAGATTAAAGGCATATGTCACCACTGCTCGGTGTCTTACAGTTTAATAACAATAGAATTACCTATTGAGAAGGTTTTCATTGGTGCATTAGAGCTTTTTTTTTTTTTTTTTTAAGATTTATTTATTTATTATATGTAAGTACACTGTAGCTGTCTTCAGACACTCCAGAAGAGGGTGCCAGATCTCGTTACGGATGGTTGTGAGCCACCATGTGGTTGCTGGGATTTGAACTCTGGACCTTCGGAAGAGCAGTCTGGTGCTCTTACCCACTGAGCCATCTCACCAGCCCCCGCATTAGAGCTTTTCAATGCTGTCATGAAAATATTACTGATAAAGAGAATACCTCTTAAAAGAAGAGAGGATTCATTCAGTGTTCACTCAATTGTCGTAGCAGGAAACTTACATTTCCTGGTGCTAAGGTGAGTAGTGGAATTGTTGATCCTGGTAGACTTTTCTGCAGTGAAGTGACTGCCACCTCTGTGAGCCTCTTCTCCATTCCAGCAGGAAGAGACTCCAGTTTGAAACCTGGAAGGACCGGTTTAAGGGGTTCATCTCATTAATTACTAATGAGCTCCCAATCACCTTACCTGATCTCATCCTGATCTCACTTGTATTTGAACCTGGACTCCCACCAACTCTCATTTGGCAACATTGAGCACGAAGCCCAAGGTTGGCATCCTGACCTTGTTACAGTAATAGAAGCCATCTTCAAAGTGATTGACTCATGATAATCGTGAATAGTTACGAGATATGATGTGATCTTTCAATATAGGCATGCACTGTGAAATGCTGGGGCAATTAGCACTTTAAACATCTGTCATCTCTGTGGTGACAATATTTTAAATATCTTCTACTTACTTGCAGTATATGATGAATTGCTCTCATGGATGGTCACCAAACTGTAGCACTGTATGTCAGAACACATTCCTTCTTCCCTTCTATTCCCCATGTTCCCAACCTTTCCTAGGTAGTCCAGGGTGGCCTTGAACCTCCCCTGCATTAGGCTGTCAAGTGCTGTCATGGCAGTTGTATAGCACCACACCCAGCTTATTTCTCCATCTAACAATGCTGTTATCCCTGCTCACTTACTTGTTCCCATCTTTCTTACTCAGCTCAAGAGGCAGCCATTATTTTACACTCAGCTTCTGTGACATCGACTACTTTAGATTCCACATCAGCAAGAATAGACAGTATTTGTCTTTCTGTGGCGCACTATAGGCACATTATGGAAAATAATAATACAATGTCCTCCCACCTCATATACCATGGGATCACATTATTTTTATATCTGAATAGAATTTGATGAGTCTATAGATCACATTTTGTAAACCCAAACTTTATTCTAAGTATAATAATAGAGTTTACCTATTGAAGAGCAGTATAATAGAATGATTCAATATAGTGATAGATGTATGCAGTGGCTAGTCAGATCTAGCTTTGATTGAGATAAATTGATTGAGGCCAGGGAAGTCATCATGGGGAGAAAGAAAGGGGTTGGGGGAGAGAAAGAGATAAAGGCATGTCAGTAGAGAGAGGGAGAAAGAGAGAGAGAAGGGGAGAGAGACCAAACTGTTTGGATTATATAGGGAAGAGCCTCTAGGGAAGGGCAGCCCAGCCCCTGTGCTAGAAAGTTAGTGTTGAGAGCAGGTTATGCCAGGTTGGGTCTGAGAGATGCTGGGAGAACCTGGAGGCCAGGTCTGCCTTGATATGTAAAATATGCACCTCAGTCCCTTGTCCTGGGGTCCCAAACCAAATAGATTTCACTGATAGTCAATGAAATTAAAGGCAAGCCTTAGTTTCATAATCATTGACATATGTTGTATTCTTTTGGAATGCAGAAATGTTTCTTGATACTTCAATACACAGAACGTTGAACTTACATATCTACTTGGGAATACTAGTACAAAAAATACCATCTTTCATTACTCAGGTCTTTTCCCCTGTACAGTTCTTTTAAAAATATTATCTGTGTTTATGTGCCATAGCACACATATATATGTCAGAGGACATTTTGCAGGACTCAGTTCTTTCCTTCTATGATGTGGGTCCCAGGGATTGAACTCAGCTCACTAGGCTTGGCAGCAAGTGCCTTTCCCACTTATTCATCTTGTCAGCCCCTATACCACATTTTCTTTATCCATTAATGGGAATGAGGATCAATTCTATATTCTATATTCTGTGTAATTTTGGTTAACCAGGTCTCCTTTTGACTGAGGACATAGATGTACTTATATCTAGTCTCACAGAAAGCTAACATTTCATTTGTCACCTCATTTAAAAATTGTTGCAGTTGGATTTTGTTGAATTAATACACATATTTTGTATGTGTGATGTTATGGATAAAACCTAGTGCCCTAAACATACCAGGCAAATTCTCTTCTGGTGAACTTCACTCCTTGTCTCCGATGGCAGGGTTTTAGAGAGAATATCAATATCTCAATTTATTTGGTCTGGGTCTTCTTTTGGGAGGCTAGAGAGAAAAGATAAGTTTTTGTAGTGTTTCCTGTGATACCCTACATGCTCTGCATTAAATACTTGTGAGAGGACAACATAAATCCCATTTGTCCCCATTTAAGCACCAGGCCTAATGTTGAAAAGAAGGCCATAAGGCACCAGTGTTGGGGATTGGTTCCAATGTTTTGAATTAATCCAGCCCTCCAAATCAGGAATCTGTGTGTCTAAATGCTGAAGGTCCTTGTCTCCAATTGGTTTTTGATCGATCAATAATAAGCCAACAGCCAATGGCTGGGCAGATAGACTGAGGTGGAAGCTTTAGATTTGTGTGGGATAGGAACTGGGAGAAAAGAAGACAGGGGATCTTCATGAATTGAGTGAGAAGGATGGGACATAAGAACTACAGGAGAGAAAGCCAACTAGCCATGTAAGAATTCTAGCAAGTGGCCACTTCCCTGATTGGGCCTGGATTAGCAGGGGAAGGTTTAGAAGTTTCAGGAGTACTGGAGGGGAGAGTTTGCTAGCAGGGAAAGGTTTAGGAGTGCCCAGCCTTTGATCTAGTCACAGAATGCCAAAAATTAACTGATGTGTGTGTGTTTCATTAGAGAATCCAAATAGCTCCTGGGTGGGTGTGTGCGTGTGACCCACTGGGGACCAATGTGGTATTAGCAAATTACTGCTACACACCGGCTCCAGGAACAAATCATAAAATCCAGAATTAAGGTTATAAAACCCCCTCCCAAACAACAGCCTGGGTATTACCACAAAAATGGGAAAATACCTTATCTCAGGATGGGCCAGCTGTGCTGGGCGGCCTAATCTCATCCTATGGTTAAATGTCATAACATAGGAATGCAGAACACTGACCACCTGTGAGCCCCTAGCACCCACCAAATGAAATCTTAGATTACCTAGTTTTCTAGAGAGTTCCTCTTGTTCCCTCTAAGAAGGCCTTTGTGCCTGTTTGGGGTCACCATTTTGAAAAATGGTTGATCCTGCATGCTGGATGTTTCTGCAGAATAAATGCTCTTTGCCATTGCATTCTATCTGAGTCTAGGGTCTTCTTTCATTGAATTTTGGACCCTTACACTCACTTCTGTGGTTAAGTGGCCTATGACATCAAAAACCCTTTAGTTTCTTTGGGGACATTGGTTATGAGAAAGAAAAAAGAAATAAAAAAGCTGCTTAAGCAGCAGCTGGCTCCTTGCCATGGCTTAGGTATGAAATGCCCAAGTAAAGGTGTTGAATGCCTGGGCCTCAACTTATTGGGGCTATTTTGGGAAGTTCTGGAAAACTAAAAAGACAGGTAACAATGTAAGGCGCAGATTACTACTTGGGGCACAATACCTACAGCCTCCATTTCCTTTCACGGATGACACAGGCACCCACTGAGACACATTTCCAGATGCTAGCATAGCATCTTATATCTAGGTAAGTGGACTTACATCAAAGGGGGTAGTTGTGGCCACTCAGCCTGCTCCCTACCCACTTTCCTGCTTCCTGTCTGGGAATTACAGAGTTTGGCTACAGGTGTCTGTGAAACAATCCCCATCCACACAGTTATAAAGCAGAACACCATTTCTGTTTCCTGATTCCTCTTTTTAGGACCCCTGGTGTGTTGCTAGTCTGTGGTGCTGGGGCCTGAATTGTCCTCAGAGTCCCTGCCATGCTGTTGTCTGTCTACTTGCCCATGTCATTAATAATTCTTCTAATAAATCCCACGATCTCAGCAATCTATCTCAGGGTCCCTCTTGAACCCACACCTCAGATCTTTCATGGCCTGGCTGAATGGAGGAGGTGGTATGCCTTTGAGGGTTATGGTAGTTAGAGCTTCCAGCTTCCTGCTACATGTTCTACTCAAGCCTGCAGGGTGCCAAGAAACCATGGATGAAGCTGTCTAAATATGAGAGCCCAAATGCATCCTTCCTGTCAGGTTGTGCTTGTTAGTGAAGCCAACTAAAAAATTCCCTTCTGGAATCTTGCCATCAGTATTTTATTTGGGAATGAATAAAGAAGCTTTTCATAGTAATTTCATGGTCACTTGTTTATTTATATTCTTATTGGAGAATTGCAAAAAGAAAGAGGGATGGAGTAGGATATATATCTTAGTTCCAGTATCCACTTCAAGGGATAGCCTCAAAAACACAACTTGCTCCCATTAGGTGCCACCTCCTAAAAGTTCTTCACTTCCCATTAGGCTGATGACATAGATGCTAATATAGGAGTAGTTAAGACCAAAATCCAGGGTGAAATTTGGCTCAGGTAAAGGTGCTTACTGTCAAGCCTATTCATGGAAGTTTGGAAGACACGTGGTGAAGGGAGAAAACTGACAAATTGTCCTCTGATTTATACATGTACACACACACACACACACACACACTGTTATAAACATAAAAATTATCTAAACCCGAGTATCTTCTCTCTGACTATAAGTAGATCATTGCTATATAGATTATTTTTTGTTACAAAATATAATACCATCTAAAAGAGCTTGGAAAAAAGATTAGAGACACCAAGAATAAAATTCAGATCCTTTTAAGGAATAGGAGGAAAGACTTGTAAAAGTTGTCATGCTGTGGAAAGAGTGTAAGAGCAAGAGTCTAGGGAGGCAGAATTCTGTAGGAAAACAATATTTATGAGACTCAGCAGCATCATTGCACACACAAATGCATAGCAGTTGTGCCCAAATAAACAAGACTTGCACAAGAACAAGCCAGCGACAACCCCAGACAGATGGGAGAGGGGCTCTCAAAGCCATACTCTTACCTGGGAAGCTATTGTCAATCGATGGGTTGAGAATCAGTTTACTTCAGGGATACTTCATGTGAAAGGCTATGCAGGCTCCAGTAGATGTTCCTACACCTATGCACTTACAGTCATCATGAGGTATTTGATGAGATAAAAACAAAACCAACCAACCAACCAACCAACCAACCAACCAACCAAACAAACAAACAAACAGTTCATGAAGTTGGGAATAAAAAGTGGTGGAGGGGCATGGGAAAGAACCTGAAGGAGAAGGAAGGGGATGGATTTGGTCAGGACAGATTATATGTGATGGAACCAGGCAGCAGGTTTCAACAAAATCACATTGTGCTACAGGTCTCATGTGGGGGGTTTATTTAAAAGGAGGGGCAAGGAGGATGCAGAGGCTGATTCTGGAGGAGAAAAAAAGAAGGGGTGGGTGAAGTGGAAACTTAAGGGTTCTTTGGAGAGTCAGTTGTGTTGGATAATGTTTTGCTGGGGCAAACATATTAAGGAACATTTCATTAAAGTAGATACATGTGTGAAAGACCAAGGAAGTTTCACGAAGGAATGTTTTGCTGAAGCAGACACAGGAGAGAGGATGTTCTGTTAAAACAAGCATGTGAAAGGACAGGTAATTAAGGATTCTTTGCAAACAACCTGTATGTATTGGTCTGCCTTACAATGCGTAGTTGAACTCCATTTGTTGGGACTTTGAGGACTCAGGCTGATAGAATGCACATGCTGAAGCAAGGCATGTTGAAGACACGTGATGTTTGGAGGGTTTAAATAGGACTCAATGGAGTGAAGGAGAGATAGAGATTAGCTTGCTGGTACTGCTAGCTGTGCAACACTTGTTGGTCTCTCATCTTTGTTGATATTTGCTTCCCTGAGAGAGACACAGCAGAGAACTGTGTTCTTCCTGGTATCTCCTGATGACTTGAGCCAAGGCTGAGGTGAGGCCTGGCTGACTCTGCTAGGTCATGCCACCACTGCTGATTCCTGTTTGCTAACCTGACTCTCCTGAACTGGACTGCCGGTGTATCCATGAAGTGTTTATGAGTTGATCAAGTTGCCGCTGCATGCTAACCTGTGAACTGAACTGCCGATTTCCAGACAACACAGATGGGAGTTACGCCAAAGAACCTTTCTAAACAGGTTCACTATCCCTGTATCCTTTCTTTCCCACTACCTCTGATAGGTGGTGGACTACAAGGAAGGTTAAAGCATTTAAGAACCGTCATTAAAAATCAGGATTTGAAAAAATTAAAGTTACAGGCGGGGGAGAAAAATGTGGCTCTTTATAGAGACTGTAGCCAGTAGAGGTTGCCTGATAGCCCTATTGTCACCAGGCAGGACTGGCCATAGAGGATGCCTGATTGACAACAATTTCTCTAACAATAGGTGGAACAACAATATGAACTAACCAGTACCCCCAGAGCTCATGTCTCTAGCTGCATATGTAGCAGAAGATGGCCTAGTTGGCCATCATTGGGAAGAGAGGCCCCTAGGTCTTGCAAACTTTATATGCCCCAGTACAGGGGAATGCCAGGGCCAAGAAGTGGGAGTGGGTGGGTAGGGGAGCAGGGCCGGGGGAGGGTATAGGGTACTTTTGGGATAGCATCTGAAATGTAAATAAAGAAAATATCTAATAAAAAAGAAGGTAAATTTACACGGAATAATAATAATAACAATAAAAAAATAATAATAGGTGTCATGATGGAATTGTTTCCTTTCCTTCAAAACCAGGGTTTCTGTGTCCCTCCTGCCTCAGCAGGTGCAAGATGGCATTCTTCCCCAGCTCTGTGTCCAATGTGAACACGCAGATGAATTTCCTGATGGTATACAAAGATACATGAGTTAGACCTCCAGAAATACCATGGGTAAACAGGGAGCACAGGAGCCATGATGAAATTGGTGAGATTTCTGTGGGTAAAGGCTGATGACTTGAGTTCAACACCCACAATCCATGTGGTAGAGGGTGGAACAGACTCCTGCAAATTCTCCTCTGTGATATGTGTGCACTTCACAGACATTAATAAATATGTAAACAAATCAACAAACACTACAGATAACCAGAGAGCTCTGCTTGTGCAATGATGATAATGTCCTAAACATGTTGCATGGTGACCCTAGGACAGCCTTGAGTGGTCCGTGTGACTAACCCTGCTACACACACAAGCAAGCAGGGTGGGGGTAGGAGAGTCAGGGTGGGGTTGCTTGCTTAAACACTAGTGTCTGGCTATATCAGTTTTATTAAGGAGGCAAGTAAGGGAGGCTCAGTCTGGTGCTGTAAGACTTACTCAGTTCCTCAAAACAAAACACAAATCAATTAAAAACTTTCAAAGCAAAACAAAACAAAACAAAAATTCTTTCTGTTCCTGACTAGAGATTTAACTAGCTGTTTGAAAGTCTTGCCTTGTGGCTTTCCAACCATCTTGGGCTAAAGCTGGTCACTGTAAGCTAAAATAAACTCCTTAAAGCTTTTTACCTAAGCACACCTTAAAGTTCTAGAATAAAAGGAAGCAAATTCACCCAAGAGGAGTAGACGGCAGGAAATAATCAAACTTAGGGCTGAAATCAACCAAGTAGAAACAAAAAGAACTATACAAAGAATCAACCAAACCAGGAGCTGTTTTTTTTGAGAAAATCAACAAGATAGGTAAATTCTTAGCCAGTCTAACTAGAGGGCACAGGGACAGTATCCTAATTAACAAAATCAGAAATGAAAAGGGAGACATAACAACAGAACTGGAGGAAATCCAAAACATCATCAGATCCTACTACAAAAGGCTATACTCAACAAAACTAGAAAACCTGGATGAAATGGACAACTTCCTAGACAGATACCAGGTACCAAAGTTAAACCAGGATCAGATTAATGATCTAAACAGCCCCATATCCCCTAAAGAAATAGAAGCAGTCATTAATAGTTTCCCAACAAAAAAAAAAAAAAGCCCAGGACCAGATGGGTTTAGTGCAGAGCTCTACCAGACCTTCAAAGATGACCTAATTCCAATTATCCTCAAACTATTTTACAAAATAGAAACAGAAGGTACTCTACCCAACTCATTCTATGAAGCCACAATTACTCTGATACCTAAATCACATGAAGACCCAACAAAGAAAGAGAACTTCAGACCAGTTTCCCTTATGAATATCGATGCAAAAGTACTCAATAAAATTCTCGCAAACCGAATCCAAGAACACATCAAAATGATCATCCACCATCAAGTGGGATTCATCCCAGGGATGCAGGGATGGTTTAATATACAGAAATCCATCAACGTAATCCACTATATAAACAAACTCAAAGACAAAAACCACATGATCATTTTGTTAGATGCTGAGAAAGAATTAGACAAAATCCAACACCTATTTATGATAAAAGTTTTGGAAAGATCAGGAATTCAAGGCCCATACCTAAACTCAATAAAAGCAATATACAGCAAACCAGTAGCCAACATCAAACTAAATGGAGAGAAACTTGAGGCAATCCCATTAAAATCAGGGACTAGACAAGGTTGCCCACTTTCTCCCTACCTATTCAACATAGTACTTGAAGTCCCAGCCAGAGCAATTAGACAACAAAAGGAGATCAAGGGGATACAAATTGGAAATGAAGAAGTCAAAATATCACTATATGCAGCTGATATGATAGTATATATAAGTGACCCAAAAAATTCCACCAGAGAACTCCTAAACCTGATAAACAGCTTCGGTGAAGTAGCTGGATATAAAATTAACTCAAACAAGGCAATGGCCTTTCTCTACACAAAGGATAAACAGGATGAGAAAGAAATAAGGGAAACAACACCCTTCACAATAGTCACAAATAATATAAGATACCTTGGTGTGACTCTAACTAAGGAAGTGAAAGATCTGTATGATAAGGACTTCAAGTCTAAGCCGGGCGTGGTGGCGCACGCCTTTAATCCCAGCACTCGGGAGGCAGAGGCAGGCGGATTTCTGAGTTCGAGGCCATTCTGGTCTACAAAATGAGCTCCAGGACATCCAGAGCTATAAAGAGAAACCCTGTCTCGAAAAACCAAAAAAAAAAAAAAAAAAAAAAAAAAGAACTTCAAGTCTCTGAAGAAAGAAATTAAAGAAGATCTCAGAAGATGGAAAGATCTCCCATGCTCATGGATCTGCAGGATTAATATAGTAAAAATGGCTATCCTGCTGAAAGCAATCTATAAAATAAATAAATAAATAAATAAAATAAAAAAATGCAGGATTTTTGATTCTAGATTCTTAATTCGGAATTAAAAGCAAACAAAACAGAAAGATGGGGAGGGGTGGTGTTCGTTGTAGTGGGGCTTGGTGGGAGAGGATGTTGAGAGAGCAGAATCTTCTGGTCAAAGGATTCATTCTAGCTGGACCAGGTCAGTTGTCTGGCAAAGGCATTATCTCTAAGAAGTCTGGCTCCCTTTATGCCATGCTAAAGACACAATGATATAAATGATTCCTTGTAACAGAGGCTTCATCCAGAGGCTCATGGAGAACACTCTCACCAAACAATCCCCACTTATAACCACAATTTACTGTTATTAGAGACTTCAGAATGTCCGAGTATGCTGACCAGTTTGAATTAAAAAGAAAATATAAGCCGGGCAGTGGTGGCACATGCCTTTATTCTCAGCTCTTGGGAGGCAGAGGCAGGCAGATTTCTGAGTTCGAGGCCAGCCTGGTCTACAGAGTGAGTTCCAGGACAGTCAGGACAACACAGAGAAACTCTGTCTTGAAAAACAAAACAAAACAAAACAAAACAAAACAAAACAAAACAAAACAAAACAAAACAAAGTATAATAAAAAGAGAATAATACTAAGAATTTTTTCTATCTTTTATAAGGTAACCTGCTAAGGGACAATAGTCCATAAATATCACTCAATCTTGTGACCTGACTTCTTCCCACACTCTAGACATTTCTAAACACAGTTGTTAATTAATCTCTGATCAAATTGACTCTGCAGCAGCAGTGCACATTCCTTGCTGCCTGCCCCAATGTTCTGCGCTCCTAAATGAAACACACACACACACACACACACACACACACAGAGGCACACACATACACAAACACACAACCTTATATTTTAATATGCCTTAAGCAGTTCAATAACTTCTCAAACTTCCATGTGGCTAAAATCTCCCCTTCGATATTTGTTGGAGACACCCCACATTAAGCTCAAGATGCCTGGGCCCTCTGATGACAAGGAAGAAAAACCTGCCAGGGAATCTGTGTTTCAGAACATGAGGGAACAGCTGCAGAACTACTTATCTCTGTCTGAGGCTCTAGGTTACTTTCATTTCTACTTAGATCGAGTGACTGTAACATAGATTTCTAATATTATTGGTAAGATCTTATTTCTGGATATCAAACAGGTTCCTATTAGATCTTGCCAGGTCACCAAATATCTGTTTAATCAAGGAAGGAAGGAAGAGAAAAAACAGAGTCTTAGTTTCAATTCTGTATTTTTTATTATAAAATGAGGATGGAAAAATCATACAGGTATTTCCCAGAAAGTTGGCAATGGGTTCCTTGGGTTTAGGGACAATGGTGGCAGCCCCCTAAGGAATTCTCCATACTGGTTGGTTGAGGATGTTTTTGTAGACAGACAGATGGGGTCCAAAAGTTATAAAGACTGCAGGGCCAGACAACCTGGGTCCCCAGTAAGTACTATCCATACCCAGAGAAAACATTTCTCAATTGCCCGACCTCTAGATATCAGAGAAGTAGGAGAAGTAATGAAACCCTCCGCTGAGGTCCTTACCTCTTTGACATCATCCGTCATAAACGGCACTAACCTGTCATTTCAGACCTTGACCTTGGCTTACCAACTCCTTAATGTCACCAGCTCTAAAGATTGCTGGCTATGCCTACCCCCTGGAACTAACTCACAATTGTCATTTATATATCACTCTCTGGCGATACTGCCAAGTAACCTTATCTCACCTTTTGTCAGCTGCCCTGACATGTCATGTTGCCGTGATGCCATACCTCACCTCTATCCCTCTCTTTGGCATGGTAAACTGTTTTAAGACCTCTGGGACACATTCTATAGGAAGTTCCCTAGACTGCAATAGAACCACAATCCTTGATATATCATCTCTGCCACATTGCCCTGCAGTCCAGAACACGTCAATGCTCTGTGGCACTCATATATATCATCCCCTACCCACCAGCTGGTCAGGAGTCTGCACATTGGTACTCCTTTTCCCTGAACTGGGAGTAATCCAGGGAAACGAGCCCCTGCCAATCCCAGTTGTAGATATGATAGCTGCCAACATAAGAGGGCAGTTCAAGTCATGCCACTCTTGGTCGCTACAGGAATAGCCATAGGTGCTGGTACTGGAATTGCAGGGATAGCGTCTTCCATGACCCAATATAATACATTCACTTCCAAGTTTAAAAGCAAGTTTCAAGAAATGTCTGAAACTGTGCTTACTATCCAGAAACATCGATTCTTTGGCAGCTGTGGTACTTGAGAACCGACGGGGGATAGATGTCCTGACAGCTAAAGAAGGTGCTCTTTTGTGGGAACTAAAACGGGTAGGGAAGAGGGGGGAGGGAGGATAGCCCACGTCCGGCCAGAGTTCCTCCAATGCTCTGGGCAGGCGGATGTGGAAGGGCTGCCAGACGCTTTCCACTTGGTCTGGGTGGGCATCCACTCAACGGGGGAGTGGGGGGTGGGGTGGGGGGTGGACAAGGGGCAGCCCCCAAAACCAGGGGTCCCCAGGGCTACACTCTGTAACTCCCTGGGGTTATGGGAGAGAGGGCTGAGGGAGAGAGGTTCCCACACAGGCAAGAGTCTGTGCAGTGGGCCTTGATGAGCAGAGACAGTCTATGGTTTTAGAGCTTTATTATAGAAAGGCAGGGAGAGAGAAGGAGAGAGAGAGAGAGAGAGAGAGAGAGAGAGAGAGAGAGAGAGAGAGAGAGAGAGAGAGAGAGAGAGAGAGAGAGAGAGAAAGGAGAGAGAGAGAGAGAGAGGGAGAGAGAGAGAAAAGAAGAAGAAGAAGAAGAAGAAGAAGAAGAAGAAGAAGAAGAAGAAGAAGAAGAAGAAGAAGAAGAAGAAGAAGAAGAAGAAGAAAGGCTAGAGAGTAAGAAAAAGAGAGAAAGAGAGAGAGAGGAGATGAGAATAAGAACAAGAGAGCAAGAGGCATGAGAGAGCAAGAGAGGAGAAAGAGTAAGAGAGAGAGAGGAGAGAAGACAAAGAGAGAAGAGTGAGAGAGTGAGGAGGGGCCAAGTAGCCCCTCTTATAGTAGGCTGCTTTATCTTACTGTTGCTAGGTAACTGGGGAGGAGTTTAGCCTGCAGGTCAGAAGCTTGGAACATTGCCGTAACATAACTACTAATCATGCTTCTCTTGTGGGGGCTGAGGGGGCTGTAACTTCAACAGGAGCCAGAGTTCCAGGAGACATGAGAGAACTCCTTCCGTCCCATGTAGGTGAATTATCACCACCGGGTCCCAGGGTTCAGACCTCAGCTCAACTGGAAACCAGACTGTCTGTGTATAGCCCAATGCCCCACAGTCTTTGCCTGATCCTCCAAGAAGAATGCTGTTTCTACGTCAATCAGTCTGAGATAGTGAGAAATAAAATCCAGGAGCTACAGTCAGACATACAGAATTTCAGGGAATGTGGGTCCTCCAGTTCTGGGATTTTTGAAAACCTTATATGGAAGTGGATACTCCGTTTTGTAATGCCTTTTCTAGTCATCCTCATGGTATTATTATTCACCCCCTGCCTCATTAATCTTTTCTTCTATATTCATTCAGTGACAAATACAGAGTCACCTCTCCAGCCCCCGTTCTTTGCTTTGGGAACATGATCTCATGTAGGTAGGCTGGCCTCAAACCCACTACATAGCTGAGGATCACTTTGAACTCTTCATCCCTCTGCTCAAGTGCTGGGATCAAGTGGTGTGCATCACCTCTCACAGTGCTAGGCTTGAAGTCCAATTTTTGCTGATTACATGTCACTTTGACACCATAGTAAAGTCAAAAAGTGGTAAATTGAAACATTGTAAGTCTTTCAGTGTATGAGAGTATGTTTTGAATTGATATGTTTGTTGTTGTTGTTGTTTTTTTCCAGACAGGGTTTTTCTGTGTAGCCTTGGCTGTTCTGAAACTCCTTCTGTAGATCAGGCTGGCTCACAAAGCTCCACCTGCCTCTGCTTGCAGAGTGCTGGGATTAAAGGCATGTGCCACCACTGCCCCGAATGATGTGTTTTTAATGTGTAGTGTGTGAATGTATGTATGTGTGTGTTTGAGTGTAAGTGCAGATGTGTGCATGTCCTGGTGTGTGTATGTGGAACTTAGAGGACAAACTTCAGGTGTCAATCCTCATCCTTTTGCCCTGATTGAGATAGAGTCTCATCATTATTTCATAAGCTGGAAGCTGGGCTATCTGCTTCACCATCTCCCAGAGAGTTTTCTGTCTCCACCTCCTATCTTGCTGTGGAAAGACTGACTACAGAAGCTTCTCCTTTCTCTCTCTCTCTCTGTCTTTCTCTCTGTCTTTCCTCTGTTTTGTGTGTGTGTGTCTGTGTGTGTCTGTGTCTTCTTGGTCCAGCTTTTATGTGGGTTTTGGGATCTGAACTCAGGTCTTGAGGTCTTCGAAGTGAGTGCTTGTCTCATGGATCCATCTCTGCAGTCCTGGACATATTTATTATATAAGCACATGAATGTGTATGTGGCTGTATGCATGTGTGTATGTGTGTCTATAGTGTTGGGCATATATATGTGGGTATACATGAATATGTTTGTATATGTATATGAAACTACAAATATGCACATCTCTGTGAGAAAGAACAGTTCACATGTAAAAATAGCACCTGTGGAGCAAGAGGTGGGCGAAGATGGCTACTCAGGGGCCTAAAGATAAAGTAAATAGCCCTGGACCTGCAACATTCCAACCTCTCCACTTTACTGGAGTTCTTATCAGTCAATCTCTGCAGGCACAGCTTCTTTCCAGGACTTCTCTTTGCATCTCAGCTTGTCTCAGTGTCTCATAGGAGACCTTCCTGCTTGCACAAGCTTGTGGGGGTGGCAGCCAGAGAATCTGGTCATTTTCAGAGTCTTTCTGAAGTATCAAGTTTCTTTACTTCCTGCGTTTAAGGAACTTCTCTGTAGGACAGCATGTTTTATCCCAGAGAAAATTGCCACATAGTAGTGTGCATGTGTGTGTGCGTGTGTGCCCTGGGGACCATATGCAGGTCATCAGTCTTGGCAGTAAATGTCTTCACCCACGGAGCCCTTTCCCTGGCTCCCAAAAGAGGTTTGTTGAAGATCTAAGGGTTTGGTCCGAAGCTCAGAGAGTATATTACTTTCCTCCATCTAACTTGCTGCCATCCACTCTGATGGCATGTATTCTTCATAACTGCTACTTCAACAGCTGCTTCACCTTCCCAGCACACTCTGCCTCCTCCTCCCCTCCTCTCCCTCTCTGCTTCTCACTCTCCTGCTCTCACCCTGTCTTTCTTCCTTCTGCTCTCACTCTCTCCTTCTCCCTCCCTCTGTCCCCTGTCTCCCAGTCCCTCTCCCACTGTCAAGTCTTGGCTAGCTTGGGAACTCACTATATAGACCCAAACTCACTGATCCTGTGCTGGGATTAAAGTCAAGCTCTTTGTACCACCACCACACACACACTTCTCCTTTTCTGTCAGATTTCTAGGTAGATCAAAAGAACCCTTGCCTAGGATGCATGAAGCCTGGGGTTCATTCCCCCTCCACATAAACAAAGGCAGAGAAAGCTTTTTTTTTTTAATAGCCTTTTACACAGAGGAGAGCTCCAAAGGCTGAAGAAGTTCATATCTACCAGGTGTTTTACTGTTACCTAATAAAATCCAGCCAAGAATTTATTAGGGTTTAACAGGTCTCTGCAGGACTGGAGGAGGTGGCCACTTGCTGACTCTTTGGGGTAGCTTGGAACCTGCCCTCATCGAGACTGTAGCATGGATTCTGCCCATGCATCTTTGTGTGAGAGGGCACAGAGAGGGGATTCTGTGGTTCCCACCTGGAGTCCCTTCCAATCCAAGCTTCCTCTGAGGTTAGCCTGAAGTCCCTTTCTTCAGGATGTCTAATTGTGGCTTCTTGCTTTCTTTTCAAAGCCATATATAACAGTCTACCCAGCTGACACCCCCCACCCCCAGCATTATTGACCCGTGTTGGTGTTAGAATTCAGGACTTGCACCTCCCCTCTTCCCAGGCACAGATACTGGCAGGCATTTTGTTTTTTAAATTAAAGATAGTCTGGCAAGACAGTAACTAGACCCTCTCTTCCTTTTCCTCTTCACCTGGATTAGTCAATCATGACAATTTGTTAAGTTGGACCTTCACCAATGGAATAAAATGTAGTCACCACAAAAGACAAGAATAAAAGACTGGAGCCCTGTTGGCCATGTGTTGTTAAGCTCAGTTTGGGGTCTGGTGTACCTTTAAACAAGATATTGCCTTGTGATACTTCTTTCCTTTGGTTTTTGTGTATTCCTTTGTATAACTCTGAAACTATTTTTCTTTCTTTTCTAATACTATGGAGAATCTGCTTTCCAGACTTTTCTAATAGACTTCCTAGGTACCTGGATTTCTCAACTGAGGTCTTCAGACTTTAGACATCAGAGGGCTGCAGTTGGCTATGGTTGGGGATACCCCCTCCCACTCCTTTAATCCAGCTGCTTTCTAGGGAATTAGACATCTGTCTGTAGGCTCCTGCTGTGAAAAGTTTCCCTTTTCTTCTGGGTGTAAAAAGAAGGGTCTTTACTCATGTTTAAAAGGCCCGATTCTCTCTGAAGCCCCCATCATAGTTTATTGACATAATCCCTGAATGTTTCAGAGCAATACTGAGCAGTTGTCTATCTGCCTATGGCATTAAAATTTACTTACCCACAACAATCTGCCTCAGTGCTCAGTGTTCCCCTTGAGGGTTGCATTTGGGTCCTTTCAATAGGGTGGTTTAATATTTTATTCTTGCCTTATTTCAAGAAACTCTCTGTTTCTTTGTCTCCAGTGAAATAAGCCAATTCAAGCCAGATTAGATTGCATTAAATGCAGGTTTATTGGGAAGCTGTTCACAGGTGGGTGTCTCCTGTGCATGGAGGTCAGAGGTCAACAACTTGTCTCTTTTTACCCTGTAGGCTCTGGGACCCAACCCAGGTTATCAGGTTTGGTGGCAAATGCCTTTCCCTGTTGAGACATCTCATTAGCCTAGATCTGGCACTTAAAAAAATTACTTATATTTATTTTGTGTGTATGGGATGTGAGTGCCTGGGAGGCCAGAAGAGGGCATGGGATTCACTGGAAACTGAATTATCTATGCTTGTGAGCTGCCATGAGGGTGCAGGGAGAAGAGAGAGGTACTCTGCCAATGAGACAACTGTCTCAACTTCCTGAGCCATCTCCCTAGCACTTTTAAACTCACATTATTTCCCCTTCCGGTCCCCACCAGCACCGGGGTAGCTTGGGCGTGGAGTCTGTGGACATCCGCAGGCTACCCACAAGACCCTCCACGGGATCTTAAGACCTCTGGTGTGTGGAACACAGCTGCTGCTCCAATCCAATTGCACAGGACCTGAGACTGCATTAATTAGGGAAGCAGAAAACCTGGCCTGACCAGGGGCACAAGTCCCTTCCGGTCCACACCAGCACCGGGGTACCTTGAGCGTGGAGTCTGCGGACACCCACAAGGTATACACAGGACCCTCCATGGGATCTTAAGACCTCTGTGAGTGGATCACAACTTCTGCCAGGAGGCAGGTTCGAACACCAGATATCTGGGCACCTTCCCTGCAAGAGGAGAGCTTACCTGCAGAGAGTATTCTGACCACTGAAACTAAGGAGAGATCTAGTCTCCCAGGTCTGCTGATAGAGGCTAACATAAACACCTGAGGAACAAGATCTATCCAGAGACAACTACAACAACTAACTCCAGAGATTACCAGATGGTGAAAGGCAAAGGTAAGAATATTACTAACAAAAACCAAGACCACTAACCATCATCAGAACGCAGCATTCCCATCTCACCTAGTCCTGGGCACCCCAACACACCTGAAAAGCTAGACCCGGATTTAAAAGCATATCTCATGATGATGGTAGAGGGCATCAAGAAGGGCTTTAATAACTCACTTAAAGAAATACAGGAGAACACTGCTAAACAGGTAGAAGACCTTAAAGAGGAAGCACAAAAATCCCTTAAAGAATTGTAAGAAAACATGACCAAACAGGTGATGGAATTGAATAAAACCATCTAAGACCTAAAAAGGGAAGTAGACACAATAAAAAAAAAACCCAGGTGGCGCCAGAATTCAGAGCGCGTGAGCGCCTGAGCAGCCTCCTCCGGAGCCAGGTTCTCCTCTTCCCCACCTCGGGTTCCGGCTTCTGCAAGCGGGGCACCATGGTGGTCCTCCGCAGCAGCCTGGAGCTGCACAGTCGCTCCACCACCTCCTCGGCCACCGACTCTCTGGACCTGTCCAGTGAGTTCCTCAGCCTGCAGGACAGCGGTAGGAGGCAGCCCAGGAAATCGATGGCGTCCAAGGCGGCGGGTGATGGATTCTCAGTTAAGGGAGCTGAAACCTACCACAACACGCGCTCTTTAAGGTCTCTGAGAAACCAAGCACAAACTTTTTCAGAGTCTAGTTTTGACAAGAATGTGGAAAGAAGCGAGAAATACTCCAATGGCAGACATTTCACAAGGCAATTGGCACGACAGCAGGCTGATAAAAAAGAAGAGTGCAAAGAAGACAAAGTTATTCCAGTTCTTTGCTCATTGAGGAATAGAAACATTGCTCCAACTACAGAACATTTGCATGAACAAAATGGAGATGTTGAAGTTCAAAGAAGTTGCAGGATTAGAAGTCGTTACAGTACCATGAACCAGTCTGTGCTATTTGACAAGCTTATAACAAACACTGCTGAAGCTGTTCTTCAAAAGATGGATGACATGAAAAAGATGTGTAGACAGCGAATGAAGAAGCTTGAAGATTTGGGAGTATTCAATGAAACAGAAGAGAGTAATCTCACTATGTGCACAAGAGGAAAACTAAAGGCTATCCAGCGAGCTGATGAAGAAACAACTGATAACCAGGACGGCAGTGTGGAATCATCAGAAGAGGATGAAGAGCAAGAGGATGATGATGGTGAAGATGATGAAGATGAAGAAGATGGAGAAGAAGATAATCAAAAAGGATACTATCTTAGGCAGAGAAAAGCAACTGTTTACTACCAGTCTCCATTGGAAAGTAAACCTCGTCACCAGAGAAAGCCCAACATGTTTTATAGTGGCCCTGCTTCTCCTGCAAGACCAAGATACCGATTTTCTTCTACGGGACCAAGAAGTCCCTATTGTAAACGAATGAGCAGGCGAAGGCATGCCATCCACAGTAGTGACTCTACTTCCTCCTCCTCCTCTGAAGACGACTGCTTTGAGAGGAGAACAAAAAGGAACCAAAATAGAGCAATTAACAGGTGCCTCCCACTAAATTTTCGGAAAGATGAAATAAGAGGAATTTATAAAGATCGAATGAAAATTGGAGCAAGCCTTGCTGATGTTGACCCAATGCAACTAGATTCTTTAGTGCGATTTGACAGTGTTGGCGGTCTGTCCAGTCACATTGCAGCTCTAAAAGAGATGGTGGTGTTTCCCTTACTTTATCCAGAAGTCTTCGAAAAGTTTAAAATTCAACCCCCAAGAGGTTGTTTGTTTTATGGACCACCTGGAACTGGAAAAACCTTGGCTGCTAGAGCACTTGCCAATGACTGCAGCTGAGGGGATAAGAGAGTGGCGTTCTTTATGAGGAAAGGTGCTGATTGCCTGAGTAAATGGGTAGGAGAGTCTGAGAGACAGCTTCGGTTGCTATTTGATCAGGTGATACTTAATTTTCCCTATATAGATTTTCTTTCCTTTTGTTTTTTTTTAATTTGGTGTAATAAAGTTTATTTGGGCTTATGGTTCTAGGGGGATAAGAATCTATCATAGTGGGTGGCACAGTAGCAAGTAGCAGGCACGGTGGCAGAAATGGGAAGCTGGGAATTCACATCTTAAAATCTCCCTTGGACTGGTTTCATTCCTTGTGTACAGCTCCCCTTGTCAGATATCCTCTCAGTTCTGACATCTCTAGCATCCTGGGGTCTCTACTGTAACCTAGGCTTCTCTTTCACAGTTGTATAGAGTGGTCTTTCAGCCTGTTGCCCTCTGTTCGCCTTCATGTGGGAGCTCCCTCCTGCACCACGTGGATTTTGAGAACTCAACCATAAGGATGAGGTGTCTCCTCCTGAGCAGTTTAATAGTGGTGGATTATTTGGCAGTATGGGAACAAGGCAATCATTCCCTAGCAAATCTTTTTTTTTTTTTTTTTTTTTTTTAGATTTATTTACCATTATACATAAGTACACTGTAGCTGACTCTGAAGAGTATCATTACGGATGGTTGTGAGCCACCATGTGGTTGCTGGGATTTCAACTCAGTACCTTCAGAAGAGCAGTCAGTGCTCTTACTCACTAAGCCATCTCATCAGCCCCCCTAGCAAATCTTTCAGTTTCATATGCTGGAGTGTATTGACAGTGTATTGTGAAATATTAGCATTCTGCTTCACCAGGGCATGCTGCTAAAGCTTTGGCTTTGTGGTTGCTTGGTTTTGGCTGTTTAGGCAGGGTCCTTCTGTATAACCCTGGCTGTCCTTTATTTCTGGAATTAAAAGTGTATGCTAACATGCTTGACATTGAAAATGAGTTTAAAAACCTTTTTAGAACTAAGAGTCGAGCCAGGCGGTGGTGGCACATGCCTTTAATCCCAGCACTTGGGATGCAGAGGCAGGGGGATTTCTGAGTTTGAGGCCAGCCTGGTCTAAAAAGTGAGTTCCAGGACAGCCTATAGTTCCAGGCTATAAAGAGAAACCCTGTCTCAAAAAACAACAACAAACAAACAAACAAACAAACCAAAAGAACTAAGAGTCTTTATTTTGCCTTCACTAAAATACTTTTTTTAAGTTTTGCATGTTGTTGAGGAATGTTTTTCTTTGTAACATGAAGGGAGAGTTCAACTGTCCTTTGTTTCCATAGTCAGTAGTAAAGTTTTTCTGTGTGTCTAGTAACTGTAACTATGAAATTCAAGGTATATAAATTCTGGAGTAATTCAGACATTTCAAATTAAAAATACAAATAAAATTAATTATATTAATGTGCATATGTAAAGTTCTAAAAATAGTTTTTGGAATTTCTAGTTATTATAAATAGTTATATTGTAAGTAGTATTATAAATAGTTATGTGTCAGACTGTTAAGCAAGAGTGAATGAAAATAGATTATAAAGATATATTTTAGTTTATAAATTATATATATTTAATATATTTGAGTGAAAATGGAAAAAAAAAAGAAAACCCAAAGTGAGGCAACGCTGGAGATAGAAACCCTAGGAAAGAAATCTGGAACCATTGATGCAAGCATCAGCAACAGAATACAAGAGATGGAAGAGAGAATTTCATGTGCAGAAGATTCCATAGAGAACATCAGCACAACAATCAAAGAAAATACAAAACGCAAAAAGAACCTAACTCAAAACATCCAGGAAATCCAGGACACAATGAGAAGACCAAACCTACGGATAATAGGAGTTGATGAGAATGAAGATTTTTCAACTTAAAGGGCCAGCAAATATCTTCAACAAAATTATAGAAGAAAACTTCCCAAACCTAAAGAAAGAGATACCCATGAACATACAAGAAGCCTACAGAACTCCAAATAGACTGGACCAGAAAAGAAATTCCTCCCAACACATAATAATCAGAACAACAAATGCACTACATAAAGATAGAATATTAAAGCAGTAAGGGAAAAAGGTAAAGTAACATATAAAGACAGGCCTATCAGAATTACACCAGACTTTTCACCAGAGACTATGAAAGCCAGAAGATCCTGGACAGATGTTATACAGACCCTAAGAGAACACAAAAGCCAGCCTAGGCTACTATACCCAGCCAAACTCTCAATTACCATAGATGGAGACACCCAAAGTTTTCCACAACAAACCAAATTCACACATTATCTTTCCATGAATCCAGCCCTTCAAAGGACAATAACAGAAAAAAACCAATACAAGGACGGAAACCACGCCCTAGAAAAAAGCAAGAAAGTAATCCCTCAACAAACCAAAAAGAAGACAGCCACTAGAACAGAATGCCAACTCTAAAAACAAAAATAATAGGAAGCAACAATTACTTTTCCTTAATATCTTTTAATATCAATGGACTCAATTCCCCAATTAAAAGACATAGACTAACAGACTGGCTACACAAAGAGGACCCACCATTCTGTTGCTTACAGGAAACCCATCTCAGGGAAAAAGACAGACACTACCTCAGAATGAAAGGCTGGAAAACAATTTTCCAAGCAAATGGTCTGAAGAAACAAGCTGGAGTAGCCATTCTAATATCGAATAAAATTAAATTACAACCCAAAGTTATCAAAAAAGACAAGGAGGGACACTTCATACTCATCAAAGGTAAAACCTCCAAGAGGAACTCTCAATTCTGAATATCTATGCTCCAAATGCAAGGGCAGCCACATTCATTAGAGAAACTTTAGTAAAGCTCAAAGCACATATTGCACCTCACACAATAATAGTGGGAGACTTCAACACACCACTTTAATCAATGGACAGATCATGGAAACAGAAATTAAACAGGGACACAGTGAAACTAACAGAAGTGAGGAAATAAATGGACTTAACAGATATCTATAGAACATTTTATCCTAAAACAAAAGGATATACCTTCTTCTCAGCACCTCATGGTACCTTCTCAAAAATTGACCATATAATTGGTCACAAAATAGGCCTTAACAGATACAAAAATATTGAAATCATCCAATGCATCCTATCAGACCACCATGGACTAAGGCTGATCTTCAATAACAACATAAATAATGGAAAGCCAACATTCATGGGGAAACTGAACAACACTCTTCTCAATGATACCTTGGTCAAGGAAGGAATAAAGAAAGAAATTAAAGACTTTTTAGAGTTCAATGAAAATGAAGCCACAACATACCCAAACTTATGGGACACTATGAAAGCATTTCTAAGAGGGAAACTCATAGCTCTGAGTGCCTCCAAAAAGAAACTAGAGAGAGCACACACTAACAGCTTGACAACACACCTAAAGCTCTAGAAAAAAGGAAGCAAATTCACCCAAGAGGAGTAGACGGCAAGAAATAATCAAACTCAGGGGCGAAATCAACCAAGGGGAAACAAGAACTATTCAAAGAATCAAACAAATGAGGAACTGGTTCTTTGAGAAAATCAACAAGAGAGATAAACCCTCAGCCAGACTCACAAGCAGGCACAGGGACAGCATCCTAATTATCAAAATCAGAAATGAAAAGGGAGACATAACAACAGATCCTGAAGAAATCCAAAACACCATCAGATCCTTCTACAAAAGGCTATAGTCAACAAAACTGGAAAACCTGGACGAAATGGACAAATTTCTAGACTGATGCCAGGTACCAAAGTTAAACCAGGATCAAGTTAATGATCTAAACAGTCCCATATCCCCTAAAGAAATAGGAGCAGTCATTAATAGTCTCCCAACCAAAAAAAAAAAAAGCCCAGGACCAGATGGGTTTAGTGCAGAGTTCTATCAGACCTTCAAAGAAGATCTAATTCCAGTTCTGCACAAACTATTCCACAAAATAAAAGTAGAAGGTACTCTACCCAACTCATTCTATGAAGCCACAATTACTCTGATACCTAAACCACATAAAGATCCCACAAAGATAGAGAACTTCAGACCAATTTCCCTTATGAATATTGATGCATAAATACTCAATAAAATTCTCGCTATCCGAATCCAAGAACACATTAAAACAATCATCCATCCTGACCAAGTAGTTTTTATTCCAGGGATGCAGGGATGGTTTAATATATGGAAACCCATCAATGTAATCCATTATATAAACAAACTCAAAGACAAAAACCACATGATCATCTCGTTAGATGCAGAGAAAGCATTTGACAAAATCCAACACCCATTCATGATAAAAGTCTTGGAAAGATCAGGAATTCAAGGCCAGTACCTAAACATGATAAAAGCAATCTACAGCAAACCAGTATCCAGCATCAAAGTAAATGGTGAGAAGCTTGAAGCAATCCCACTAAAATCAGGGACTAGACACGGCTGCCCACTTTCTCCCTACCTATTCAACATTGTACTTGAAGTCCTAGCCAGAGCAATTAGACAACTAAAGGAGATGAAGGGGATAAAAATTGGAAAAGAAGAAGTCAAAATATCACTTTTTGCAGCTGATATGATAGTATATATAAGTGACCCTAAAAATTCCACCAGAGAACTCCTAAACCTGATAAACAGCTTTGGTGAAGTAGCTGGATATAAAATTAACTCAAACAAGTCAATGGCCTTTCTCTACACAAAGAATAAACAGGCTGAGAAACAAATTAGGGAAACAACATCCTTCTCAATAGTCACAAATAATATAAAATACCTTGGCGTGACTCCAACTAAGGAAGTGAAAGATCTGTATGATAAGAACTTCAAGTCTCTGAAGAAAAAAATTAAAGAAAATCTCAGAAGATGGAAAGATCTCCCATGCTCATGGATTGGCAGGATTAACATTATAAAAATGGCTATCTTGCCAAAATCAATCTACAGATTCAATGCAATCACCATCAAAATTCCAACTCAATTCTTCAATGAATTAGAAAGAGCAATCTGCAAATTCATCTGGAATAACAAAAATCCTAGGATAGCAAAAACTCTTCTCAAGGATAAAAGAACCTCTGGTTGAATCACCATGCCTGACCTAAAGCTTTACTACAGAGCAATTGTGATAAAAATGGCATGGTACTGGTATAGCGAGAGAAAACTAGACCAATGCAATAGAATTAAAGACCCAGAAATGAACCCACACACCTATCTATGGTCAATTGATCTTCGACAAGGGAGCTAAAATCATCTAGTGGAAAAAAAGACAGCATTTTCAACAAATGGTGCTGGCACAAGTGGTGGTTATCATGTAGGAGAATGCGAATTGATCCATTCCTATCTCCTTGTACAAGGGCCAAATCTAAGTGGATCAAGGAGCTCCACATAAAACCAGAGACACTGAAACTTATAGAGGAGAAAGTGGGGAAAAGCCTCGAAGATATTAGCACAGGGGAAAAATTCCTGAATAGAACAGCAATGGCTTGTGGTGTAAGATCAAGAATTGACAAATGGGACCTCATGAAACTGCAAAGCTTCTGTAAGGCAAAAGACACTGTCAATAAGACAAAAAGGCCACCAACAGATTGGGAAATGATCTTTACCTATCTAAAATCAGATAGGGGACTAATATCTAATATATATAAAGAACTCAAGAGGGTGGACTCCAGAAAATCAAATAACCCCATTAAAAATGGGGCTCAGAGCTAAACAAAGAACTCTCACCTGAGGAATACTGAATGGCTGAGAAACACCTGAAAAAATGTTCAGCATCCTTAATCATCAGGGAAATGCAAATCAAAACAACCCTGAGATTCCATCTCATACCAGTCAGAATGGCTAAGATCCAAAATTCAGGTGACAGCAGATGTTGGCAAGGATGTGGAGAAAGAGGAACATTCCTCCATTGTTGGTGGGATTGCAAACTTGCACAACCACTCTGGAAATCAGTCTGGCGGTTTCTCAGATAATTGGACATGGTTCTACCGGAGGATCCCCCAATACCTCTCCTGGGCATATATCCAGAAGATGTTCCAACTAGTAAGAAAGAAACATGCTCCATTATGTTCATAGAAGCCTTATTTATAATAGCCAGAAGCTGGAAAGAACCCAGATGCCGCTCAACAGAGGAATGGATACAAAAAATGTGGTACATTTACACAATGGAGTACTACTCAGCTATTAAAAAGAATGAATTTATGAAATTCCTAGGCAAATGAATGGACCTGGAGGGCATCATCCTGAGTGAGGTAACACAATCACAAAGGAACTCACTTGATATGTATTCACTGATAAGTGGATATTAGCCCAGAAACTTAGAATACCCATTTACAGTTTGCAAAACACATGAAACTCAAGAAGAACGAAGACCAAAGTGTGGACACTTTGCCCCTTCTTAGAATTGGGAAGAAAACACCCATGGAAGGAGTTACAGAGACAAAGTTTGGAGCTGTGACGAAAGGATGGACCATCTAGAGACTGCCATATCCAGGGATCCATCCCATAATCAGCTTCCAAACGCTGACACCATTGCATACACTAGCAAGATTTTGCTGAAAGGACCCTGATATAGCTGTCTTTTGTGAGACTATGCCGGGGCCTAGCAAACACAGAAGTGGATGCTCACAGTCAGCTATTGGATAGATCACAGGGCTCCCAATGGAGGAGCTAGAGAAAGTACCCAAGGAGCTAAAGGGATCTGCAACCCTATAGGTGGAACAACATTATGAACTAACCAGTACCCCGGAGCTCTTGACTCTAGCTGCATATGTATCAAAAGATGGCCTAGTTGGCCATCACTGGAAAGAGAGGCCCATTGGACTTGCAAACTTTATATGCCCCAGTACAGGGGAACGCCAGGGTCAAAAAGTGGGAGTGGGTGGGTAGGGGAGTTAGGTGGAGGGTATGGGGGACTTTTGGGATAGCATTGGAAACATAAATGAGGAAACTACCTAATTAAAAAAAAAAGGAAAAAAAAAAACCAAAAAAATCACATTATTTCCAGTACCTCAAATACACCTAGCATTTGTCCACTGACAAATATATCAGAAATAAAAAGGCCTTTTCCCTTTGAATGAGCAGTTCTATTTCTGCAGCACCATTTGTACATATGCATAAGGAGATATAACCAGGGCTGGGGACATGGCTCAGAGGTAAAGTCCCTGCCTAGAAGCCCCCAGTGAGAGGCGGGGGGTGTGGTTCATTGGGAGAGCCTCTGCCTCAGCTTCTTGAGTAACTGGGCTTACAGGCGTGTACCACTCTCTATGCCTGGCACAACGTGGCTCAATGCAACTGGAAATTTCCAGTCTTTCAAGCTTCATTCATGTTATAACCTGCACCAGTTTTTCATTCTTTGTGTTACCAAATAAGATTCTGTGTTAATGGACAATCAGATAAGATCACTTTAAAGAGTGATCTGGGCACGGAAAGCATCAGTTAAGAGTGGTAGTTGCTTTTGTAGAGGAGCTGAGTTCAGTTCCCAGCACCCACATATGGTGGCTTACAACTACCTGTAAGTCTATTTCCTGGGACTATGATGCTTTCTTTGGGCCTGTATGAGCAGCAGAGCCATGTACACACACCCACAAACAGACACATAGGCACACACATAATTAAAAACAAAAATAAACATAAAAAGGAAATAAAAACAAATACCCTGGAATACCAGCATGTGGGATGAAGAGTTAGTATAGAACACAAAAACGTGGGGCCTGTGATAGAAATCCTGTTTGGAAACAGGTGGAGATTGCATGAACTGTTGGGGCATGCCTCCTGGGTGGGTGTGAAATACTCTCTAACTCTGTGGTTTGAGAGGAAGGACCATTTACTGAGTGTTCCCATCAGGGCTGAATTCATCCTGCTCTATTGAGGCATTAGTGGGAAAGCACTGGGTGGGAAACATTGGCCAGGGAGGCACAAAGTCAGTTGCATCATCTGTCTTCACCCAGGAATCTGCCCAAAGGAGCAGCTGCCTTAACAAGTTCAATCCACATTCCCACACGTGTGAATATACCACCTTCACACACCATGCTCACACACAAAACCACATGATACCCATAGATAGAGACAGGTATCACTTGACAATTAAAACCTTTATAAAGCAGCTTGTTGAGAAGCAAAAAGAAAAACAAGGCTAGATTGTATATTTGTTTTTTACTTTCATTAATGTAATACACATATTTTTGGGGATTAATTTTCCCTAGTCTGAGTGACAGTTTATCTTGATACAATATCATTGGAACCCTAAGCCCCAGGATCAAACCTCTAAACTCTTCTCAAATTAAGCCTAATTACAAAAGCCAGGACTTGTTAATCAGAAGTTTCTGGCAAATGACAAATTCATTTGCATAGATTGGATTCTCTGGGCCTATTACTCTGCTTTGTAATTAAGGATGCTTAAACCCTCAGGCAATTAGGATTAAACATAGGAAACAAAACACAATAACCTATTCTATATTTTATGACTGATCCAAAAGAGAGGAGCTTAAAGGCTCCAAGAAATGACAAGGAGCAAGTTCAGGGTGTGGTTCTGTGGTAGGACAATTAACCAGCATGTGTGAGGTCCTGGATTCCATTCTCAAATTTGGGGGTAGAGTGGGGAGGTGGGGGGAGGGAGAAGAGAAGAAGAAAAGGAGTGTGTATGCCAAGCTTCTGTACACTAAAGAAGTAATCAGGTGAAGAGCAGGCCCATGGAATGGGAAAGAAGCCTTCCCAGATATACATCTGGTTAAGGATTCGTATCGAGAATGTATAAAGACTCCGAAAACAATCAAAGAAACAAATAACCTGTTTTAAAAAAAATGGGTCTGGACCTGCACAGAGAATTCTAGGAAGAAAAAGAGGAGGAGGAATGGGGGAGGGGGAGGGGAGAAGGAAGGGAAGGGTGAGGAGAGGAAAAGGGGAGAGGGGGAAGGAGGAAGAGGGAGAGGAAGAGGAGGAGGAAGAGGGGAGGAAGAGGAGGAGGAAAAGAAGGAGGAAGAAACTGCTAAACAATATCTCAAAAAAGTGTTCATTGTCCCTTGCAATTAGGGAAATGTATATTAAAACATTTGCATTGAAATTTCATCTTACCCCAGGCAGAAGGGCAAAGATCAATAAACCTACGAACAACAAATGCTGGAGGAGATGTGAGGAAAGGGGAACTCTCATTACTGTTGGTGCCCAGGTACTCTGGAAATCAGTGTGGAGAATCCTCAAAAAGTTAAAAATAAAGGTACCACATGACCTAGCTATTCTACTCTTTGGCTTGAATGACTCAACTATCCTATGTCACAGACATTTGGTCAGCCATGTCCATTGCTGTTCTAAATAGAAGCAACTTAAATGTCCTTCAACTGAGAAGTAGATAATGGAAATGTGGCACATACATACACACCACGGAATACTGTACAGATGTAAAGAAGAACATAATCGTGAACTTTTCAGATAAATGGATGGAACTCCAAAAGACCCAGATTCAGAAAGACAAACTTTGTATCTGACTTTCCTAGCTCCGAAGCTTCGTAAGTGAGTATGTAACCCAAAGTAACTACAGAAACTAGCAAAGTAAAATGACCGTTTCTAGTGGGCGCAGGGAGCAGTGGAGAAGGGAATAGTAGAGGACAAATGATCTGAAGGAGAAAAATGGGGACCTTGAATTAGAGATGGGGAGGGAGATAAATACAGAAGAGCGAGGAAGGAACATAAAGTAACAGTAAGAATGTCTGAAAAAGTCACACAAAATCATACTTTTAACTATCTCCCAAGAATATCTATAATATACATAAATCAGTCGATAAATAAGCATAATTTAAATAAAGTTTTCCCAACTGGGTTGACAATGTTCTCTCTCAAGAGCTAAAGATTGTCTAACAAAAATCCCAACAGCGGCCATGAGAATTCCTCTTTTGAATTATGGGTCATGGTTATTCAAGAGACTCCCAAAAGATTGTAGGCTGTTGCCATGGTTCTGGTTTTTTTTTTTTCCCCTCCAGAGGTGGAAGATATGTCTCTACTGCTGAGGACACCCTGCATTTTGGACACAGGGCACAGTCTCTTTAGCTAGAACTGACTTGAAAGACTCTTCCTTGAGGACCAGCTTTTCATGGTCCCAGCAAGTGCCACTCAAAGTTCCAAAGGAGGGCAGCAACCAATAATCCTTACCCAGCTATGATTCCTATGAGTCACAATAGCGATCAGCTGAGCACACTAACCCTAAGGGTGCACTGATGTCATGATACCTATTCGGTATCCAACAGTTCTCATATTGGACATAAGATCCTCTCACTAAGAGGTGTGCCACGAGCTGAATACCTAGTCAACTACTCAGGGTTGTTAAAACCTTGGACATTGCCTTATTAAATCAGCATTATCTCCAACTGCATCTGAATATTTGTCTTTATACCCACAGGTACATGCAGTTCCCATCCCTCCTCGAGGAAACTTCTTTTTTTATATAGAGAGACCATTAAAGCTAACCAGAACCAATAAAAACGTGGAGGTATCGAGCCTCGTCCCATCTACAACACAACTGCTGTATATAAGTGTCAAGGATAATTCCAAGTTTGATTTTTTTTAAAAGCAAACAATCTCTCACATCACAGAATTGTTGTTATGGGTCGTTGTGTGTCTTCCACTGTGTGTGCTGGGAACCAAATTCAGGTGCAAGAGCATCAAGGACTTTTAACCACTGAGGATCTCTCCTGCTCCCCAAATAGAACTGTTTATGTAATTAAACAGTGACTCCCAATTCTCCCCTGCCCTTAGCTTTTGATGACCTCACACCCACTGCCCATCTCTGAACTTGCCTTCCTGGATACTTTCTGGAATCATGCCTTGTGTCTGGCTTATTTCTTGTAGTATATATTTCTAAGGACCATTCAGGTTGAAGAAGAACTCTTTTAAGAAAGACAGACTGAGCATAGACGATCAATAGAGGATTAGAAAGGCAAAAAGGCAATGCTGGGCTAGTAAGATGGCTCAGGAACTCAAGGCACTTGTCTCTAAACTGGATGGCCTGAGATCATTCTCTTGGACTCATATTATGAAAGGGGAGGATTGGCTCCCACAGTTGTCCTCTGACCTCCTCACACAGGATATGCCAAGTATATCAACACCCACCCACCCACTCAATAAATGTTAAAAAAGGGAAATGCTAGGATTTCTTTAATTTTTTCCCTAATATTTTTTCTGTTTATGTTGTTTATACATTTAAATTTTCTTTATTATTATTAAACTATTTTATTTATTTACATTTCAAAAGTTGCCTTCCTTCTTGGTCCTCCCTCCCTGAGTTCTTCACCCCATCTCCCTCTCTCTGCCCCACCCCCCACCTCTGTGAGTATGTTCCCCAACCAGGCAACATACCCCCTCCAGCATCCCTTTTCTCTGAGGCATCGAGTTTCCACAGGCTTAATCACATCTCTGCTGCTGAGGCCAGACAAGGCAGTCATCTGCTACACATGAGCTCAGGGCCATGGACCAGCCCATGTATACTCCTTGGTTTTTGGTTTAGTCTCTGGGAGCTCTGAGGGTTAGTTGACACTGTTGTTCTTCCTGTGGGGTTACAATCCCCTTCAACTATCTCAGTCCTTCCCCTAACTTTTCCATCTGGGTCTCTAACCTCAATCCAATGGTTGGCTGTAAGTATCTGCATTTGTCTCAGTCAGCTGCTGTTAGAGCCTCTCAGAGGACAGCCATGCCAGGCTCCTGTCTGCAGCACAATATGGCATCAGTAATAGTGTCGGGGTTTGGTGTGTGTGCAAGATTAAATTTTGTTCTTGTTGTCATTTTTTTTTTTGAGACAAGGTCTCTCTATGTGGCCTTGGCTTGCCTGAACCTTGCTATGTAGACCAGGCTGGCCTCAAACTCATGGAGATCAACATATCTTTGCCTCCTGAGCACTGGGACTAGAGGATTATGTGCCACCACACCCAGTCTCTAAATTTTTGTGTGTATGTATGAATGTTTTGCTTTCTTGTATGTACACCATGGTGCATGTCTGACACATAGAGGTCAGAAGATGGCTCTAGATTTCTTGGAACTGGATTTAAGGAGGTTATAAGTTATAATTTAACACATGTCCTCTCAAGAACAGCAAGTGCTCTTAGCTGCTGAGGCAACTCTCCATCCTCCCCCTTCACTCTGCTTCTCCCTCCTCCCTCTCTCTCTTACTCTTCCCTGACTCTCTTTTCCATTCTATTGACAGTGCTCCAAATGTAAGCTATGGCCTTGTATATATGAGGCAAGTGCTCTACAACACAATTGTTTACAACGCTGTGGTTTTAACAGATTATTCTTGTGAGATCTTCTGAGCAGCCCAGGTCTGGGAAGTAAAAAGAAAAGTTGATGTGAGGTCCTAGAAGTTTCAAAGATGAAAATGAGACTGCTGTGTGGATCTGTACTTATCTCTCAGGGGGATTGGTCAAGCAGCTGGTCCCACCATGACAGAAACAGAAATCACAGACCTGAGAGATGGCTCAGCAGGTAAAGATGTCTGCTGTTGCTATTGACAATTTGAGCTCAATTCCCTGGATCTGCATGGTAGAGAGAATGAGTTTCTGTAAGTTGTCCTCTGACCTCCATGTGTGTGCAGTGGCAGGCACACCCCTTCATACACATATTATAAATAACTAAATTGTAAACCAAAAGAAGTAGAAGTGATTTTGATACTGATGGCAATCAAATCGGAATAAAATTCACCCCACTCTCCCTCTCCCTGCCCCCCTCCTTCCTTCTCCTTTCCCCTCTCTTCCCTCTGGTGCCTGTCACTGTCAGAAGCAAATAGGAAGCAACCTGCCATGCAGATCTTGGTCAAGGGTGTGGACTCTAAGCGAGGACTTCATCAATAAGGGATTAGTTTAATGAACTGGCTGGGTTGATGGTGACCTCATTTCTTATAATTGATCACTGTAAAGACAACTTCATAAACAGATGAAATGCTTTCCTCCCCAATAACCAAGTAATTAGAATGAAGGTGGACTAGTTTTTGTGTGCAGTTCTCAAAGCTGGAAGCACCATCAGTTTTCTTGGGTCTCCTGTTGAATTTAGCAATGAACTTGGGGCTTGAACTTCCTTTATGATGACTAAACTGGACATTTGTGAATAGACATTTCTCATAGATAAAGTGGCTTTTGCCTTTATGTCATAAATTCTGTGCATTTCATATATGGATTCTAGGTCATCTGCTATCATATTCATTATAAGGTACACTGTCAGCCTGGCTCCTCTACTTCAGCTTTGTCTGCTGATGTACCAGCCAGTATAGGTCAGGATACACTGCATAATGCAGGGCATTCCAGAGCTCACTAGTTCATGACTTTGACTCAGGGAGCCATGAAGTGGAGAATTCAGATTTCAATAATCACATAACCCACAGCTTCATTTTCTTTATTGTTTTTTTCTTTTATTGGATATTTTATTTATTTACATCTCAAATGTCCTTCCCTTTCCTGGTTTCCCCTCTGGAAATTCTCTATTCCATCCCCCTGCTTCTGTGAGGGTGCTCCCCCCCCCACTCCCACCTCCCCACCCTGAACATTCCCCTACGCTAGGGCATTGAGCCTTCACAGGATTAAGGGCCTCTCCTCCCACTGATGCCTGATAAGGTCATCATCTGCTACATATGTGGAGCTGTGAGTCCCACCATGTGTACTCTTTGGTTGGTGGTTTAGTCCCTGGGAGCTCTGGAGGGTCTGGTTGGCTGATATTGTTGTTCTTCCTATGGGGTTGCAAACCCCTTCAAATCCTTCAGTCCTTTCTCTAACTCCTTCACTGAGGACCCCATGCTCAGTCCAATGGTTGGCTGTGAGCATTCCCCCTCTATATTTATCAGGCTCTGGCAGAGCCTCTCAGGAGAGAGCTATATCAGGCTCCTGTCAGCAAGCACTACATGGCATCTGCAATAGTGTCTGGGTTTGGTGACTGTACATGGGATGAATCCCCAGGTGGGGAGTCTCTGGATGGCCTTTCCTTCAGTCTCTGCTCCACACTTTGTCTCTGTATTTCCTCCTGTGAGTATTTTGTTCCCCCTTCTATGAAGGACTAAAGCACCCACACTTTGGTCTTCCTTCTTCTTGAGCTTCATGTGGTCTGTAAATTGTATCTTGGTTATTCTGAGCTTTTGGGCTAATATCCACTTATCAGTGAGTGCATACCATGTGTGTTCTTTTGTGATTGGGTTATCTCACTCAGGATGATATTTTCTAGTTCCATCCATTTGCCTAAGAATTTCATGAAGTTACTGTTTTTAATAGCTGAGTAGTACTCCATTGTGTAAATGTACACAATGTCTATTTTCTGTGTCTATTCCTCTGTTGAAGGACATGTAGGTTGTTTCCAACTTCTGGCTATTATAAATAAGGCTGCTATGAACATAGTGGAACATGTGCCCTTGTTATATGTTGGAGCACCTTTTGGGAGCATCTTTTGCCCAGGAGTGGTATAGCTGGGTCCTCAGGTAGTATTATGTTCTTTATTGTTTTAGCTTGTTTAGTTTATTTGATATGTCATAAAATTTGTATACGATTTTAAAGTTTAATGAAGTTGGACTTCATGCTGAATTGGGGGGCTAACCTTGAGGCCTTTGGAAACGGATTGTTTGTGAATGAAATTTAAATACAATAAATTCAAATTATTTCTAGATACAAAACAATATTGGTGTGTGTGTGTGTGTGTGTGTGTGAGTGTATATATGTAAATATGCTGTGTATTCCTGTGTATGTGGGCTCATGTACAAAAGGGCTATATCTCAGATGTTCCTCAGGAGACATCCACTTTTTTTTGTTTTGAGATGTGACTTCTGTTTTGGATCTAGGATTATCCAATTTGACTAGACTGGTTGGCCAGCAAAACCCAAGGATCTATCTGTCTCTGCCTCCTCAACCCTGGAATTACAAACTCATTCCTCTATGTTTAACTCTTTTTAAAAATATTATAGTATAATTACACCATTTCTGTCTTCCTTTCCCTCCTTCCTAGTCCTCCCATGTATACTTTCTCCCCTACTTCAAATTCATGGCTTTTTTTTCTTTAATTGTTGTTACATATACATGTGTACATATAAGTATATATTTTCAAGAATATAAATACAACCTGCTAGTCTGTATAATTTTACGTGTATGTTTCAGGGCCGGCCATTTGGTATTGGTTAACTAATTAGTGTGCTTGTCCTAGGAGAAGTGCTTCTCTTGTTCTCTTTGTTTCCTATAGCTCTTCCTGCAGTGTCTGAGGCCTGTTGAGCTCTTTCTCTTCCACATTAGCATGTCTATTGGGGTAATACTGATTTAGGTCATGTTTAGGCAGTCACGTTGGTAAGACTTCATGGGTGTAACTTATGATGTTTCTAGGAGACTCACAGCAAACTTCTCTTACCTCTGACCTTGGTAATCTTTCCACCTCCACTTTCGTAATGATACCCAGGCCTCGGATGCAGTTGTGTTGTAGATGTAATGACTGGGCTTCACAACTCTGCATTTTGGTTAGTTGTAGTTCTCTATAATGGTCTCCATCTGTTGCAAAGAGAAATTTCCTTGATGAGATGTGTGAATTACACTTATCTGTGGGAATAAGGATAAATATTATAAATGCAGTTAGGGATTATGCTGGTTTAGTCGAGTCCATGCCTGACTTTTTGTGTGGGTGCTGGGGATCAAACTCATGCTTACATCCACATTTATTTATTTATTTATTTATTTATTTTAAACTTTTTATTGATTTTTTTTGTGAGTTTTCCATCATGAATCCCAACCCCACCCATCTCCCCATACCTTCATATCAGCCCTCTGCCCCGTAGCCTCCCCCACAAAAGAAAACAAAAACAAAAACAAAATACAGCATAGAAAACATCTTGTCAGAGAAGCTGTAGTGTGTCACAGTGTGTGTCACAGTATATACTTTTGTCCACGCATGTTTTCTTGCAAATGTTCATTGCAGTGTTTTTGAGGACTCTGGCTACACCATCAATACTGAATCCTCACCAGGACTCCTGTCAGTTATCTTGCTGTCCTGTGTCATGGGGATCCTGCAGTACTGAGTCAGTCAGACTGATCCTTTCCTACACTCTAGTGGGGTAGATGGGGTAGATTTTGGGGTGGATCTGGGTCTGAATGGTAGCTCAGTTTGTCAGCCCACCAGCTCTTCTGCATCCACACCACCAGGGTGAGCTCTCCTGCACTGCCATGGCTAGCCTACCCAATGCTGTAATCGGCAGGAGGCAGGGTCAGCTCTTGTGCCCTCACACCCTTGTGACTGGCTCACCTGTATCCTTCCCATCAGGGTCAGCTCTCTTGTGCTATTCAGTAGGGCTGCAGGGCCTGTCCTTCTGAGTGCTGCAACTGGTGAGGGGCTCTCATGATCCTGGGACCAGCTCTCTGGACTGGCAGGTACCCTCAGGGCTGGCTCACCTGCATCCCCCTATCCCCACCCCCACCACTAGAACTAAGGCTACTGAGGACCATGTCTGGGTCCATGGCCATGCAGCAGCAGCAGGGTCCTGTATCAATGACTATGGCTCATATTCCCACTAGAGACCATGTGGACATCTCTGGTTTGGGCTATCGTCTGGGACCACGTAGTGGGGCTGTGCAGAGCTGGCACTGCCACTCACTGGCTGCTGCATTCTGGAGAGCTGACTCCATTTCTCACCAGCTCCAGCACTCTGGAGAGCAGATCCCGCACCTCACATGAGCCTTTTATCAACTTCTACCCATTTCCTCAGTGGCTGCACAGGCTGGGACTTCACTATGGCTACTCACCTCGGCTATTCCTCTCCACCCTTGAGATCCCAGTCCCACCTCCCTTCACGATGTTCACACTGTTCTGCTTCTCTCTCTCTCCCATCTGTTCACCATAGACTTGGACACTGTAGTGAGCCCTGATGGGGCAGGGCACATGGCTGTTGGGTCTCTGGGTGTCTTCTTCCACCTGTATTGCATGGCATGGTGACGGGTGAACCTTTGGCGATCCTCTGTCCTCTTACACTGCCTTATGATCCACATTATTTTTAGCTTATAGATTCTGTGAATTTCCTCTGTGGTTGAATATGTCATTTGGATGAATAAAAAATATCTACAGAAAACTAAACTTTGGTCCTATATGAATAATATTTGTGCTATGATACTAAGGGGTAACTCAGTGGTAGAGCTCTTGCTTAGAGGCCCAGGTTCCATTTCATCCCAACACACACACACACACACACACACACACACACACACACACACACGCATGCAAGTGTGTGTACATGCATACACAACCCTCTCACCACACACGTGAGACCCATAAACAGATATAAATACACACAACACAGACATTCATACAACACTCTCATATACACAACATACACATACAAAAATACGTCATACAAATATAAGATTCATAAACACAGACATACACGCACACAAATCACACATATAACACATTCACAAAATAAATCTCCTAAATATTAGGCCTATACACACAGACACACACATGTACAACACATGCATGTATACACACATACACACACACACATATACACACACATACGTAGACATGTACATACAAATGTACAAAACCACATGTGCATACACATACGCATAACTCAACCCCCACCCCCACCCCAGGCTAAGCGTTCAATTTCTTCCTTTTGTCCTCTTTGCTGGGTATGAATCTCAAGAAAGTGCACTAGCCTTGGCCTCACCTCAGTCTTCTTAGGAAGGGAGGGCAGCTGGGAGCAGGTGTCCCGAAGCATTAAGCTTTGTATCTTAGTGTTCTGCAGCCCCGTGCTGCAGGCACAGTTCTAGTGTTGAGTAACTCTGACTTCAGCAAAGCTGGAGTTAAAATTGTATGCACTTAAAGTGTATACCATGATGCCCCATGTACACAAACATGGGCTTTCCTTTCGTGAAGCAAATGAATATATCCACTACATCTTTTAGTTAACCATCCCTCTCCCTTTTACTAGTGATAAGAGCACTTGAAATCTTCTTTATACTATGTGTTGCCCCAGCCTGACCTGGAGCTTGTGATTCTCCTGCCTCAGCTTCCTGAATGTTGGAAGGCCACTTCATCTGTCACATCTGCTGTTTTGTTGCACTTGATCAACTTCTACCCATTTCTTTTTAAAAATTAATTTATTTAATGAATATAAGTACACTATCGTTCTCTTCAGACACACCAGAAGAGAGCATCAAGTCCCAATTACAGATGGTTGTGAACCACCATGTGGTTGCTGGGAATTGAACTCAGGACCTCTGGAAGAGCAGACAGCTGTTGGTGAGTCATCTCTCCAGCCCAAAAGACTAATATTTTATTATATTATATTTTATTTTTTAAAAGATTTATTTGCTCTATGTATGTGAGTACTTTGTGGTTCTCCTCAGACCCACCAGAAGAGGGCATCGGATCCCATTACAGATAGTTGTGAGCCACCATGTGGTTGCTGGGAATTGAACTCAAGACCCCTGGAAGAAGAGCCAGTGCTCTTAACCACTGAGCCATCTCTCTAGCTCCCCATTTATTTTTCTATTTCTCCTTTCTAATCTATAACCAGTATTTAGTTCTCTATCTCTATGCAACTGATTTTCTAATTTCACATCGAGGGAAAAGAAAGGTGGTTAAGCAGTTAAGAGCCCTTACCCTTTTTGCAGATGACCCAGATTCCGTCCCTCACACCTATACTGAACAGCTACAACAGATAACTACCTGGCTACTTGCCTGGCTTATTTTTTTTAGACTTTTTTTTCTTTATTTCTTCAAACTTAAAAATGTTTTGTGATTATGTGTATTTTGCCTACATACATGTTTATGCACTGTGAAAGTGCTTGATGCCCTTGGAGGCCAGAAAAGGGCATTGGGTCCCTTGGAACAGGAGTTACAGATGTTCATGCAAGTCAAACAAATGGGTCTCAGGAGTCAAAACGAGGTCCTCTGCAAGAGAATCAAATGCTCTTAACATCTCTGCAATCTCCAATCCCCCCGTTTTAAAAAAAAGTTTTCATTACATTTTATTTATTTGTTTAGTGTGTGCTTAGTGTGTATGTGTGTGTGTGTGTGTGTGTGTGTAGCTGTGTACATGCCTTGACATGCAAGTGGAAGTCAGGAGACAACTAGCCGGAGCCCGTTCTCTCATGTGGGTACTGGAAGCTATCCTCGGTGGCAGGCCTGATTGCTGGTGCCTTTAATTTTTGAGCCATCTTTACCTGCCCTGTTTTTATGTCTTTAGGACCCTCTATACTTTTCCCCATGGTGGCCGTGGTTCCTCTCAACAGAAGGAAAGGGTTCATTCTCTGGCACATTCCTCTGCACATACTCACTAGTGAGGTGGTATTTCACTGAGGTTTTCATAGTGAACTTGGGATTGGTTGGTTGTAAGGATAAAGTTCAAATAAAAAAATAGCTCCATTTATATATTTAAATATTTCTAACACTTACTTTCAGTGCTGGGATAGAGCTCAGTGTTTGCGCATGTTAGATAATCAATAACAGCCTAGACAAATAGCTATACTTGTTTTTTTTTTTTTTAAGTGGGGTGGTGGTGGTGCAAACTAATCCCAGCACTCGAGAGGCGAGGTAGGTGGGTCTCTGAGTTCAAGGTCAGCCTGGTCTACAGAGTGAGTTGCAGGACAGCCAGGGTTACACAGAGAAACCCTGTCTTGAACCTCCCCCCCCAAATTTTACTAAATTTATTTTAGACAATTTCACACGTATGCACAATACTCACTTCTTTCACTGCCCACCCACTGCATTTTCCTACAGTCCCTCCCCTACCTCCACCTCTCCATGCAAAATGTCTTTTTCACTTTCAGGGCTACTCCTTTTGTTTTGTGACCCACTGAGTTTAACCAGGACAGGCTGTGTGACCATGGATCTGAGGCCATCTGCTGGAGTCTGGTGGGCTCACCAGTGGCTAGACAACTGAGGATATCAAACTGTTTTTGTAAAGGGCCAGATGGTATTTCTAGTTTCCAGGCCATGTGCTGACTGGTGTAATGGCCCATGTTTCCTCTTGTAGGATAAAGGTAGCCATAGACCACTTGTAAATGAGTGATCACAACTCTGTGCCATTAAGGCGTTGTTTATTAAATGGATGTAGCTTGGATTTAGCAAGTGGGCCATAATTCTTTGGCCCTTGCATATACGGACTCCAGAATGACTCAGTATTTGACCTAGGAGTCGGTATGCAGTATGTGTCACCTATACTCGCTTGGCTCTGCATGATCACAACTGCCTTAGTTACTTGCTGTACAATTCTATAGATAAATCCCCAACCACACCACAGCCATGGCTGTAGCACAGATCAGGACCTCTAGATGACCCTACACAGACCTTCTTAGTGAGAAGGTTAAACTGGATCAGTGATGATCTGTGAAAGCCATGGAAGCAAGGACATAACTCAGTGATGGAGCATTTGCCTAGAATGCACGAGACCCTGGGTTTTATTCCCCAAAGTCACAGAAAAGCCTTAAAAATATATCTCACTATGCCTGCTCCACTGGAGGGCACCCAGGCCTGCTACTGTACAACCTGATCAAAAGAAACAGCTGGAGAAGTCATAGGACCTAGGAAAACCTCCTATTGTTTGTCAAACTGCCTTTTTCCAGGGTTAGGTTTCTACCCATAGACTAGTGCTTCTAGCAGCCAGAGAAGCTTCATCCTGCAGCAGTTAATGCACAAACTCTGAACTTTTCAAACTGCCCAGCCCTGAATGGGACAGCTATATTAGCACCCCTCCGTCCAAAGATCAGGGACCTTCACATCAAAGGGGTGAAAAGAGAGATGGGTGGTGGTGGTGGTGCAAGTTTTTAATCCCAGCACTTAGGAAGCAGGGAGATGTCTGTGAGTTTGAGGCCAGCCTGGTCTACTGAGTTCTAGGACAACCCAGAGAGACCCTGTCTAGGAGGATAAAAAGAGAGGTGTGTGGAAAGAATGTAAGAGCTGAAGGAAGTGGAGGAGTGCTATGAAATGCAGTCTTCTGAACATGTACTCACAAAGCTACAGCTATGGTCACCTGAACAAGAGCAAGCCAACAAGATTGGTCAATAGTCCAACAGGCATCACTAATCAGACTCAGTAAATTATTAACAAAAACAAAAAAAAAAAGGAAAATAAAAAGGACACAAAGGGGAATGTGTTGGGGGATCCCAGGGGGAGTGGGATGGGTAGCTGAGCTGCATAAGAGCAAGATAATTTTTTTTACATGTATGACATTCTCTTTCTCTTTCTTTGTGTGTGTGCGTGTGTGTATGCATGCACACATACACACACACATGCCCACATGCCTGGTATTTCAAGACAGGATTTATCTGTGTAGCCTTGGCTATCTTGGAACTAGATCTGTAGACCAGGCTGATTTTGAACTCACAGAGATCCATCTGCCTCTGTTTCCCAAGTGCTGGGATTAAAGGCATGCACCACCAACTGGCTGAAAATTTCAAAGAATAGATAACATGGATTCAATCTTAAAATCTCCTTAAATATGAACAATATACCTATAACAACAGACAGGTCTAACTTCCTGGATGCTGAGAAGAGAAGCTTTGAGAGTATGTCTGAATTTAGTAGGAGAGGAAGTATGCTTAATTAGTAATGTATGTCAGGGGCAGCAGAATAGAGACAGTGGCATGTCTCTTAAGCAGGATTCTCAACCTTCCTAATGCTGCAACACTTTAATACAGTTCCTCATGTTCTGGTGACCCCTGACTATAAAATTATTTCATTGCTGCTTCATAACTGTGATTTTGCTACTGTTATGAATGATAATGTAAATATCTGGTATCTAGGTTATCTGATATGTGACCCCTAAGAAAGGATCATTCCATGTCCAAAGGAGTCATAATTCGCAGGTTATGTAACAAAATTTTCTTCAACATGTAGCTTTGACAAAGTATTCCCAGATATTCCCTTGGAAAACATATAACATATAGCCGTCTGGTATAGAAGTGTGACCTGTAATTTTACAAATCTTAATATCTATTTATATGTAAGAGTCAGGATAAGGGTCCTGAGTCTCTTTTCATGGTAAACTCACACACAGTTAGCTATTGGGAAAAAGAAAGCAAACTCATAATTCCTTCTATTTTTTCTCCCCAAGTAAGGCTCAGAGCAAAGATTCTAACACATTTCTTGCAAAGTTTGACAGATGTTTACTGAATTCTCATTACACCAATCGAAAGTAATTATAGCATTTCATTGTGCAAGAGGCAGCCACACAAGCAAAAAAGAATATTAGAAGTGGAGTCAGTGGTGAGGGGAAGGCAGTGGAAAAAGGGAAGAGAGAGAAGGGGGCAGCCATGTGGGACACCTAAGCTTAGAGAACTGGTCGATTGGGCACAGGCACAGAGGCATGGGGAGAGGATGCTAGCATTTCTGGGAGAATGAATTCACAGAAAAGGAGATGAATTTATCTGAGGGCTGATTGGATGGAGTCATACGAATATGAAAAACACAGATGTAGGGTTTACCTTTGGTCTTTAAATAATAGTGCTCTTTGTGTCTCCTTTAGGTTTTCAGAGATACCTCTTTCATAGAAATTGATACCAAGGAAGTGGGGTCACTGCTGTGATAGATCTGACCATGTGACTTTTATGATTTGGACATGTTTTGTGAGGGGAATTCAAAAGCTTTGAGTATAGTGGGCTGAAAAAGTTATTGAATCCTGGAAACAGAGCTCATAGGCTGTTTTGTGGTAGTTGAGGCCTAGCTCATGGGGTTTTAGAGAGGAATAAAGAGTCTATCAGGAACAATTAAAATATTCGTAGATATTTTGACTAAGAATGTGTGTGTGTTGGTCATGCCTGGTCTGAAGATGCTGATGAGATCACCAAAGATGTCAGTACCACTAACATGGCATCTTCTTCCTTGGGACACGCCCTTTGGGATAAGGCTAGTAGCTGGAGGCATGGCATCTTCTTCATTGGGACACGCCCTTTGGGATAAGGCTAGTAGCTGGAGGGGAAGGGCTGCTCAAGTCCTTTGGTTTTTTTGGTGTGACTGTTTCATGCTCCAGTTCTTTGATTTTGAATTAAGAATATTTATTCTGTGATGTCACTCATGGTTGTACTTCCTGCCTTGACTTCTTCACAATGATGAATTGTAAGTCAAGGATGAAAAGATCCCACAGTGTCGATCTTAGCTGGAGGTTATTAGAAGTTTCTAGAAATGGTTCAGAAAGCTACTACCTCTGAATTGGAAATGACTATTTTCGGTTGAGTCATAGGAGGAAGAGTAAGGCGTGGTGAGGCAAAAGAGCAAACAGTTAGCTATAGGAAGGCAATGTAAGGCTGCATTAACAGAGTTAGGGTGTCCAGCCAAAGGAAGGTGGTGTTAATGTGCTCTAGTTGGCTGGCTTGCCCTGAAACTGACACGGACAAAGGGCTGTGATGAACAAAGAATTCAGTAACCATCTTTGAAGACCGGTGTCAACAGAGAAAGCACCCGCAGGAAGGCCATTCCTGCCCTTTCTTTTATTGAAGATAGAGCTTCTTCCGGAGGGTGCTTTGGACTTCAGGGTTCACTTTCCTTGGTTTTCCTTCCTGCATCACCTCCGTGTTTGCCATAAGTCGGGTGACCTGTAAAATAGGTGTGGTCAGCTATGGGGACTGGCCTGCCAGAGAGGCTGGTGTCAGGAGAGCATGGGGATGAGGCTGCAGGGAAAGGCAGGTTGGTATCCATGTCTCAAGACATTAATTCCATAGTTAGCTAGTTGGTTAGCTAGTTGGTGTGTGTCTATATGTGTATGTTTATGTCATGCATGTATCAGCTGTTTGAGAGAGGTGACATAGTGTTGTCACATAGTGAAAGTTCTATAACTTTCCACCTTGTTTTATTGAGGTAGTGTCTCTCATTGAATTAGTGGCTCAGGGATTTTGATAGACTATCTGGGTCTCCACATGTACAAACATGCATGCACACCCATCTATCTCCACATACATGTGCCTATACAGATACATACCACATAAAAATACATGAAAATGGAAAAAAACCCGAAAAAACCCCAAATCATTCCCACACATAGTGAACTTGAGAGTCCCAGTATGTATGTATGGCGATGAGAGCACAGGGAAAGGTTGGGAGGGGCTCAGCTTGGGTGGGGTTCCCAGGTTCTTCATCTGGCTCACCTCTTCTGTCAGTTCTAGGATGGATCCTTTTTTATGCATGAACACATCCGTCAGGGTCTGAATGAAGCCAGAGCCTTTCTTGTCATGTCTATAGGAGAGGTACCCTGGGAAGGTCAGAAAATTGAGTTTGGAGAAATCTTTAGAGAGTGAAGGGGACTCCAGAAGAGGGTTCCCTCCTGAAGGAGAAGTTCAGGGATCATGGGTGCTGATTCAGGGGGGAGGAGCATAAGGTACCCTAGGACATCTGAGAGCTCATACCCTCAACCGTGGAGTAGATGTGGAGGGTATCCGTATAGGTTGGGATACTTTGGGGGTTGTTCTTGAGCACAGCAACCTCATCTCCACCTAGTTCCTCATCTCCACCTAGTTCCTCACCGGGGTCTCTGTGCTCTAAAACCAGGGGGAGGAAAGAAAAGGTCAGGAAGGAAAATGGGACCAAGGGACGGTTGAAGAGAAGTCTAACAGCATGCCAGGTTCAGCTGGGGCGCAGAGTCTGGACTGAATGGAAAAACAGACACTCTGGGCCAGAGAGATGGCTTAGTGGTTAAGAGAGTTTACTATTTTTGCAGAGGGCCAAAGATTGGTTTCCAGGGCCCATGGAGTCCCTGTACCTCTGACTCCAGAGAGCTTCACCCTTTTCTGGCAGCCTCAGTTATCTGCAGTCACACACACACACACACACACACACACACACACACACACACACACACACACCTAAAAAAAAGAATCTTAATAACACATGGACCCAGATGGGCATGGTGCTGCATGCCTACATGAATCCCAGCACTTCGGAACCAAGGCAGAAATATAAATTTGAGGCTAGCTTGGATTACATAATGCATTCCAGGTCAGCCTGTGATACATAGTGAGTTCAGTCTTATTACCCTTACCCCAAAGACCAAGGATATGATGTCCCAGTCCCTACCTCCTCTGCAAGCCTGGATGATGTACACCTTTGGCTTGCCTCTCAGGGCCTTGCAGTTCTTGTTGTTCAAGACTTCAAAAAGGTCTTCTAGTCTGACCATCTTCTCATCTTCTCCCTTGAGGAGGCCTTCCTCACCATGTGCCATGAGTACCACAAAGGCACAGCTGACAGGCTCTTCCCAATTATCTATGGTCTGCTGAAATTCATCCAACTCTTCCAGAAATTGCTTGGAGGAAGAGAAATGAGCAGGCTCAGAGAGGTGCCTCAAAGCCTACCCTTTCTGTCAAGCCTGTTTCCCTCCTGATCTGGAGCTGGCTGTTCAATACCTGGGCGGTGGGATCCCTCTTCATGGTGCTTTCAAATTTCAGGTAATGGAACATGCGTTCCAGGGCATCCATGTCAACCTCGGAACCCTCCCGGGCTTTGGTGACACACAGCGTCAGGGCCAGGCGGGCACCTGACATATCATATCTTTCCTAAGGAAGAGAGAGAGAGGAAGAGGAAAACAGTACAGTGAAGCCTGGGGTTAGGGTTGGCAGAACCTCCAAACAAGTTGCCAAGAGGTTCAGGGTGCTCTGAGGATTTCTTCATTTCTTGCTTACTTGCAGAGGTCTCAGAATGTCTAAAGCCATAACTGGGATCCTATCTTATACCATCTGAGAAAGGGTGGTATTGGGGTTAGAATTTCTTTTGTGAAGAAAAGCAGTTTGAGTAAGGACCAAAGTGATAAGAGACAGTTGTGCTGGGTTCCTTCCCTCCTTTTTCAAGTTGCTTTCCATTTCTGGGTCTATTTTTTTGTCTTATTTTTCATTCTTTCTGCACCATTTAAGTTTTTTCACCCCTTTCCCATATCTCCATGCATTTTGTACCCTCACCCACCTCCTGCAAAGGCTGAGGATCACTCATCTCTGACTCCATGTCTGGCTTTCAGCACCTTCGTTTGCCCCTGGAGGTCAAGAGAACACAGGTAAAAGGTTCCCAAAGGAAGGCTGATGGGGTAAGGTGACAGGTTGATTGTCTATCGTGGACTTTTGAAACTGGATAGGAAAGTTACTATATGGTCAGACCTGGAACCACATGGACCATCCCTAGAGTATGTTCTCTCTATAGTTACAGTACCATGGAGTCTTTCATCCATGTCATTCTAGGTCCATTAAAAATGACATCTCTTGCTGGGTGGTGGTGCCACATACCTTTAATTCCCAGCACACAGGAGGCAGATCTCTATGGCTAGCCTGATCTACAGAGCAAGTTTCAGGATAGCAAAGGTTACACAGAGAAACCTTGTCTTGAGAAACAAAACAAAACAAAAACCAAACAAACAAGAAACAAAGAAAGAGGAAAATGTCATCTCTTGAACCCTCTTTTCCTCCTCCTCCAGAACATTTACTTGCTTGGGTTTGGCAGTCTCTTCCTTCCTAGGACTGATCATGGCAAATAGCTCACATACTTTTCTGTTATACCAAGGGATGTCTGGCTGGGGAGGGTTCATGGTTAGCTTAAACTGAGCATTCCATCATAATGAGATCTGGCTTCTTCATACTTGTGTCTCCCTGTCTGCCTTGAGTCTGAGCATTTTCCAGGAGTCTTCATCCTTCTCCCTGAGTCCTACCTTGTACCCTGACTAAACTGAAGGATGTCTGGCATGCCCTGGACCTTTCCTGACACTTCTGATGAGACTGGAGTGCTTCTTATGATTGGAGTGACATAATGTCTGCTATGCCTTCTCTCCATTGCACATACTTCTACCCACCTACCAATCCATACACATACTGGCCATCCAGCCATGGGTCTATCCATCTTATTTACCCATTCATCACTTATTAAACAGTTATTCATCCATTTATCCATCCATCTATCCATCCATCATCCATCCATCCATGTACTTTAATATCTAACTGTCCAATTGTGCACTTATGCCTTTAGATGTTCTCCTATCAGCCATCAAACAATCTTCCACACATTTACCTATAAACCAACCATAAATCTCTTAGTTGTCCATATCTACCCACCCACTTGCATCTAACTCTCCTTCACTGACTAAGCATATGTTTCCTGAGGGCTTATTATATATTAATCACTGGGAAAACATTATGTTAGATAGTCCTTCTCCTTGCCCTTATGTAGTTCTGTGACAGACATGAATGACCATCAACTTTCTTTCCTATGAAAACACACACACACACACACACACACACACACACACACACACACACACACACACACCATGAGGAAAGAGGAACCAAATACTGTAACTACGGAAGTGACAGGAGCCCAGCTCTGAACTCTGACATAGCAGACCCCAGTCCCATCCCAAGAATGTAAGCTTCTCACTCTGTCTCACTCTGAGATTCAGTCGTTGCATCTGGAAAGGCAGGATCTGGGAATAGCAGTAGGTAAAGGCAAACTAAGCCAGGCTTCATGATCCCTACTGGCCTCGTGGCTATGCTGCTCCCTTCTTTGCCTGTTTATACTTGCATTACAGCAATGTGTGTGTTTTTACAAACTACTCACTGAATATCGCTTTAATCATCTTTGTGATTACATGCCTGTAATGAAGAGTGTAAGACAGATGTATTGACAAGTACAAATAAAATTTACAACAAACATCCCATACTTTATGTAAATTATTAGATCTCTCAGACTAGAAAGAAGAAAATGACATGAAGAGGAAGTAGCTGTGTTTCCCCTATTCCCCTATTCTTACTCCAGTAGCTGAACTGGTAGCTGAGCTGAGTTTTCATGACCAAAGCCTGCTGTCTTTATCTGTGTCTCCATCAGGGCTGACAGAATGGGTGGAGAGGCAGGTGTTGAGGAGAACGTGTTGAGCAAACAAATAAACAAATGAACAGACGAGAAAGGGCCTGTGTAAGAAATGGAAAACTTCATTTCTGTAAGAATAGAAAAGGGGAAGGGGGAAAGAGGGAGGGCAAAGCGGGGAGGGAAGGAGGGGGAAGGGAGAAGGAGAGAAAGAGAGAGAGAGAGAGAGAGAGAGAGAGAGAGAGAGAGAGAAGAGACTGGCAAAGCCCTCACCGGCTGTAGAAGCAGGTGCTCGGTCTCCTTGGGATCAGGTCCTGGCTTCTCTGTCTCCAAGCTGCTGATAACAGGGCTGTCATTCAAGAGGAGTTAGAGCCTCGTGCTGCTTTCCAAGAAGGGGCGGACACGGAGAGGTTTCCCCAAGTTGCTCCTGAGATCCTGTCCGTGACTAGAGCAGTACAAACTCTGTACCTTTATTGTCTGCAAGTTTTTTGTCACCAAGACACCTCGTGACAAGAGAGCCACACCCTTGGCGGCAGGTGTAGGAGCAGAGTCAAACGCCCATGGAATGAATGAACGAAAGATGGCGTGGCTCAGCGGACACCACCCCCCACCCCCACTGCACCACCTCCTGCCTACCTGAGGGAGAGCATCCAAAAGGAACAAAACACGGCCCCTTCTGCTCTCTATCCCGGGTTCAACTCGGTGGCTCATCATTAACATGAGATCTCTATCATTAAGATCAGTTCACTCATTCCACTATCAGGCAGATAGCAGCAGCTTCACTTTCGTGTCATCTCCAGTCCTCAGGAGTCCTCAGGTGACATTAGCATTGTCTCTCCCATTTTGAAGCCTAGGCTCAAGGCTGTGCAAATAGGTGACAGCTCAAGAACACCCAGACAGCACTTGCCATTCAAATCCAGGACTCTCCTCCACGATGCTTTATGCCCCCTCCTCGGCTCTTTTCTCTTCCTCTTATTCTTCCTCCTTTGTTCTATCCCAGTATCTTGTTTTATGTTTATTTTTATGTTGACAGGAAACTGATACTATTCAGCTCTTCCACTGGCATGCCCAATTTGCTGGCTTTAAGACCTTTACAGAGTAGTGCCAGGAACTCTTCACTGTACAGCACTCTAGAACATGCTCATTGCCTTTCAAAGACTGGCAGGATCTCTCATTGAACCAGGAACTATGCTGGCAGGCAGCGATCCCCAGCAGTCCTCCTGTCTGTAACAGTGCTAGGGTTATAGACCCGAGCATGGGGCCCCGTATGGCTTTTTACGTGGTTTCTGGAGATTTGAATTTAGATCCTCATGCTTGTGTATGAAAAACTCTGATTCACCGAGACATCTCCCCAGCCATGCATCTTAAAGTAACTTTTATTCCATTTATATTGGTTATTAATTGCATACCACGCCCCATACCAAAGTGTGTAGATGGAACTCAGAAGACACCTTGTGGGAATTCTCTTTCTATCTTTTGGCCCAAGGGATCAAACTCAGGTCATTTGCAGTAAGTTCCTTTACCCACTGAGCCATCTTGCCCACCCACCCTTGTTCGTATATGTGACACTGTGTGTATGTGAGTGCATGCACATGCATACACATGTGTGGAAACCAGAGGTCAGTGTTGGATCTCTTCCTCTATTGCTTTCCGCCTTAGTTTATGAGTCATGGTCTCTCACTGAGCTTCAAGCTCACTGATTCAGCTAGACTGATTGGCTAGCAAACACCTGATATCCAACTGATTTCACCTCTACTCGGCTAGGATTAGAAATGGATGCTGCCATGCTCTGCTTTTTATATGCGTGCTGGGAATCTGAACTCAGTTTCTCATGACTGAGCCGTCCGTCTCTTCATACCCCTTTTCCTGGATATCTTAAGTCGATTCATGTGGCACATAGCCTTCTGTGTTTGACTTCTTTCATTTAGCACAGTATCTTTGAAATTCCTTGACATTGTAGCTTGCATTGGTCTCCATTGCTCATCAACACTGAATACTACTGTGCTGAATAAAACCTACCTGATGGAGGTCATTTTGAATATTTTTGCCTTTGGGTGATGTGCACCACAAATATTCATGTGCAATGTTATATACATCCATGGACACATGTTTGTGTAAGTTCATGTATTTTTATTCCATTCCTGAGAGTGGAATACCAAAGCAGACATTTTGTTTTGGTTCTCACAACTGGAATATTTCTGTTCACCCACTTCTGTTTGCTTTGGGATTACCCAGACCCAACATTTTTCTCTACAATTCCCCAAACACTACCCTAATAGAAAATACCAGAATTCATTTTTTTCTGCTTTCGTCATTTCATATAAGTGAGATCTCATATTAAACTCTATTATAAATTTTATTCTTAAAATTTAGTTAATTTTTACTACATTTATTTATTTACTCTGTGTGTTTTTGCAAGTTCACACATGCACATGCGCATGTACGTGTGTATGTGCAGTGAATGAGTATGGAGGTAAGAGGACAATCTTTGGAAACTGGTTCTTTTTCCACTATGCAAGTCTCAGGTGGTTAGGCTTGGAGCAAGTGCCTTCACCCACTAAGCCATCTTGCCAGCCAGATGGGCAGTGTCATTGCCACTTAGAATAATATTGATTGATCTTTATCAATCATTGCTGCGGGAGCAGATTGATTCAACCACCACCCTTAGAAGGAATTTAGGGATGTAGTTTGTTAGTATTGTTGGGTTAAGATGTTTTTGTTAGTGGCTTTGATGTAAAAAAACTCTTGGGGAACAATTTAAATTTTAGAAAGGCACACTCTTGATAGTTGAGTGAGGGACTCCTTGAAGTCAGGGAATAAGAACAGTGACAGCCGGCCATTACTAGCTGACCTGCCTCTCTTGCTGACGCTGTGCTGGTTGATCAAGGTGATGATGAATTTCATGTACCCAGTTTTGCCCTCAGCTTCCTGATTCTATGATTTAATGAAAAATTGTTAATGAGAGGCTGTGTATTCTGAGGATTTCAAGTAGAAATGACTTTTTTTTAATATATAAAAGTTTAGATTTGTGATTCTTTTAAGATTTTTTTTATAAGATTACTTTTTGACATAAATAATACAATAGTTGATCCTTTCTTGTATCTGAAAATTGCAGTTTGCCAGTAAGAGAACTGGCTGAGAAAAAAACTTGCTTGCTTACACTATGTTAATCTATAACAAATTACGTAAAAATGAATGTATGTAGGTCTTTGGGGATACTTTGTTTTCTCATCTGTAATATGCAAAACATTTAATCATGTAAGGGTATTGGGGGAACATGCAGTATTTCATTTATACTTACTGTAAGCATTCAGTTAAAATAGAATGTAGTCACATTGTAGTTTTTTTTTTTTCAAGACAGAGTTTCTCTGTGTAGCCCTGGCTGTCCTGGAGCTCACTCTGTAGACTAGGTTGGCCTCAAACACATTGTAGTTTTTATACTGCTTGAGAAATTTTCCTGGAGGATATAAGCTATGGGAGGAAAAAAAAATAAAGTTGTTGGAACATTGCTTCATCTACCAAATGTGTGTGTGTGTATGTGATTCTGTGTGCTTGCTTCTTTACATTCATCACCAACCCCAACATTTCCTCCTTTTTATGAATGAACACACTGCTGGAGCTAGCCTCCAACAACAGGCCATTTGTGATATTTCCCCTCATTGTCCCACCCTAAAAATTCAGTCAATTATCTATCTATCTATCTATCTATCTATCTATCTATCTATCTATCTATCTATCTATCTATCTATGTATCATCTAACATCCATCTAATATTTATCAACCATTGATCTAATTTCTATCATCTATCAATCTATCTACACAACCCATCCATCACCTAGCAATCAATCTATCAACCTATTTTACAATCTATATAAATCTGCCATACCTATCTATTTCTGTGGTTTACATCTGTATTTGTCTGTACACATATTTTATCTCTACATATCATGTAGAGACCTCTGTACCTGAACACAAGTAAAGACATAAAGAGTAAGATTATTTTTTCTCCTTCTCAAACCAATTTTTGCACCTCTGGTGGTGGTTCTTCTCCCTGAGAACGAATCCTTTCTTTGTACTGCATGGTGTGGAGAGAACACACTTTTCTTACCTGATTTCTCACTGATGGGTATTTGGGTTATTTCTAGTGCAACTTTTCAGATTACGAACCAGGGAGTTGTGCACACACAGCTTGCATCTTTTGATGAATTCACCCATGCATTTCTTTTGAGCACCCCTTTGTGGGGAGTCACTGATGGAGCTGTGACTGTGTCAAGCCTCACACCAGTGGTGTGGAGCATGCCAAGTCCACAGCAGCATTGCATTCCTGCCCTTTCTATCTTGGTCATTGCAGTATGTGAGCAACCTCTGGGCTCTGGAAGCTGCACAATATTTCATTGAGTGGGTGTCAGGAATTTGTTTAGTCATTCCTCTGCTGATGGATGTTTCAGGAATTTCTTGTTTTTCTTCATGACAAGGAAAAGCTGCCATGGGCAACTTTACACATGCCTCTTTAAGCACAAGGTTGAATATCTCTGCTTTCTTCCAAAATTAAAAATATGTACACACTTACTTATTTTCATGTGTGTATGTGAGCCTGTGCATGTGCCACAACTCCTGGGAGTCAGTTCTATCCTTCTATCATGTGGGTCCTATAAATCTCTCTTAGGTCATCAGGTTTGGCAGCAAGTGAGTGCCTTTACCTGCTAAGCCATCTCACTTGTCCCTAAGAGTTTTCCGAAGGTAAAGTTCCTAGAAGTAGAGTTTCCAGATCATTAAACACTTTGACATATTCTGCCTGTCATCATTCCTCCTCCAGTCACTTTACCATTTCAAACAATATGAGAGAGAGAAAAAGAGAGAGAGACATAGAGAGATCATTATTCCTGCCTTGCCATCAACACAGGCTATTTCTACCAAGCCAAGCTTCCCATGTGTAAAATTTAGATGACTCTATATGCTTTCTTTGGATGCCATGGGAGACACACACAGAGCAGGCCTTGAATCTGGCTTTCTGCCCATTGGAGGCACACTGTGATTCCTCCTTCTCTATCATGCAGATGGGCGCCACCATGCTGGGCTTTCTCCTCATTTTTTTCCCCATTCATTCTGTTATTTTCAGTCACAGTTCCTTAGGACTTGGTCCAGAAATTTCTATTGAAAAACTTATCCTGCCAGACAGTGGTGGCATATATCTTCAATCCCAGAACTGGGAAGGCAGAGGTAGGTGGGTCTCTGAATTTAATGCCAGACTGGTCTACAGAATAAGTTCCAGGACACCGAGGGCTACATAGTGAGATCCTGTCTTAAAACAAAATAAAACAAAAATGAAATCATAAGACAAAACAAAAACAAAACAAAACAAAACAAAAATCCAAATATATATATATATATATATATATATATATATATATATATATTAGAGCAACACACACAATGATCAAAACCAAACCAAACCATGAGAGCAAGTAAAATAATAATGATGTTCATTTACAGCATTTGGAAATTTCTTTTGTATAAATACTCTTTCAGCTGATGTCAAGTTACCAAAATAATGCTTGAGTGTGGGGTTAGGAAGAAGTGGCCTGAAGTCAGGACTGAATAGTGTGAAGGGCAGGTGGCAGGAAGTCCTAACAGGCTGTTCTTGTAAAGGAATTGCCTGAGCAGTTTCCTTGGAGACAGAACATGTAAGCATCCAGAAAGAAAAAGCAGGTGGTTGAGTGTGCTCGGATGTTAGTGAAATCTTGCAATTTACGACAGGGAGGGGTCCTAACTAACTCCTCATTCCTCCTTAGCTCACCCATGCTGAGATCTCAGGAGGGGGTCCTCTAATGAGACCCAGGCCTGTGTGTCAGGAGCTGTGCGAGCGAGCCAGTGAAGGGCTCAACAGCTCATCAACTACCTCAATTGATTTATTACACTAATAAGGTATCAGATGATTGTTGCGTGAGAGAAAGTCTTGTATAAAGGTTCCGTGGATTGATGCATGCTCAGAGTCACAGGGCAATGGCACGTTTTTTTAGATGAGCATGGTGAGGGAGGCAGCCAATGCAGAAGGATGCCAGCATGGAAAGTAACCGAGGAGAGAGCTTGGTGGCCTTGTAGCTACAAGCTTCCTTCATGTGGCTAGGGAACAAAGGGTGGCGGTGTTAATCAGAGAGTCTGGGTGGTGAGAGGCTATGGTGTGACACCCAGATAGAGAACTGAACTTGGTGAAACAATGAGTTTACTTGGGTTACTTACAGGAGTGTGGATAAAGTGTTACGTATAGGAGAATGAATGACTCAAAGCTCATCCCAGCCTGGAAGACAGACTGTGAAACCTGCAACTCCGAAGCTTTTTGAATGACTCGCAGGCAGCTTGACAGGTTGGAGAGTGTCCCTTCCCTAGAGTCTTTACCACTTACATAATCTCATGGAAGGAGAGGTCTTGTGCATCCTGATAGCTTTAGGACTCTATAGTGAGAACTTGCCTCAAAGTGCAGGAGGATTGGGGGGGTAGGACTGAAAATATGCCCAGTGACAGAAGCCAGGCACATGCTCACATTGTGTATTGAGGGTTGATAGAATCAAATACCACCTTGTGTCATATTTGATATTCATCATTAGTGGCTTGATATCAGGAAGTGATTGATATTCACAATCACAGTCAACAGTAGTATCCTGAAACTTTATCTCCAAGCCACAGAGAAATAGGAGGCGCCCATCATACTGACTTGTTGCATAACTCACAGACAATGTATAATAAAGCATTGCACTGTCGAGCGATAAGCAGATAAAGTGATGGGTATTGTTGGTAGCTTGACATAACCATGTTACAATATACACAAGCCCATTCTATTTAAGGGGTTCTGCACCAGTGAGACCCACTAACTGCTGATTGAAAATATTTGGGAAGGACCAGTGAGTGGTTCAACTGATAAAGGTGCCCACTGCCAAGCTTGAGGACACAGGTTCAATTCCCCAGGGTTTACATGGTATAAGGAAAGAACTGATTCCACATGCACACCTGGTATGTGTGAGTATGTGCTCCCAAACACAAGAGCACACGTACACACAAATAATGATGATGATGATAAATAAAAATGAAAAGATATAATAAAAAGAGAAAAAAGTTGAGGCAAACTTGGCATCCTAGCTGGCTGCACAGGTCACCAGTCACAGCTACTTGAGAGACTGAGCAGGAGATCACATGTTCAATGTCAGTTTGGATAACTGAGACCTGGCTTCAACATAAGAAATAAGAGGAGGTCTAGGGGTGTGAGAGCCAGAGGGGATGAAGGGCGTGATGAAAACAAGGTCCTCTAAATCCAACACGATCAAAGCGCATATCCACCCACAGAAATGGAGGCAGTACACACAGGGACTGCATGGGTCTGCACCAGGCCCTTTGTGTATATATTATGACTTCTAGTTTAGTGTTTTTAAGGGATTTCTGGGTATGCAAATGATTGAGTCTCCATTTCGTGTGCCTTCTTTTGGGCTCTTTTCCTTCTGTTTCCTTTGTCCAATTCTAGTGTGTTAGTTTTTGTTTTATCAAATTATATTATATATTATCTCTTAGATCCTTGTTTGTTTTTTTTAATGAGAGGCAGAAAGGGAAGGGAGGTAGGGAGGAACTGGGAGGAGTAGAGGGAGGGGAAACAATAATCTGGAAATGTTATATTATGTGAGAAAAAAATCTATTTTCCATAAAAGAAAAACAGGAAAATTATGTATTATATCAATCAGGTGATTACAATCAATAAATATTTTGTATTAATATCACATACACATATAAACTTATAGCTCAGTTGTAGATCATGAGTTTAGCATGTGCACCCGTGCGCTAGAGTATGCACACACACACACACACACACACACACACACACATACACACACACACAGATAAACTTACAGCTCAGTGGTAGCACATGAATTTAGTGTACACACACACACACACACACACACAAACTTACAGCTCAGTGGTAGAGCATGAACTTAGCATGCACAAGATGATAAGTTAAATCTTGAGCTGTTTTATATAAACTGAAAGTCTCACAGAGTTCCTTGTTCTTTCTCGTTATTCCATTAATGATAGGGAACAACATTTTATATCGTTTACATTTGAATAAGTGTTATAAATAACTTACAGGTAATTCCAAGTATTTGGAAGGGAGGCAGGAGAGATAGCTCAGCAGTTCAGAGTGCTTACTGTTTTTGCACAGGACTTGAGTTAGGTTCCTGACATATGGACATTCACAACCATCAGAAACACCAGATCTCGGGAATACAACCCTGCTTTCAAGCCTCATCAGGCACTGACACACACATGGCACACACAGAGACACATACACACATAAATAAAAATACAATATAAAAGCTGTTTAGAAGGGCTGGGGGTGTAGCTTGGCTGGTAGATTGCTTGGCTAACATATATGGAGCCCTGGGTTTTAACTCAGCACTGCTTAACACTCAATATGGGAACTCACACTTCATCCCAGCATAGGGAGGCAGAGGCAGAGGCAGAGGCAGAGGCAGAGGCAGAGGCAGAGGCAGAGGCAGAGGCAGAGGCAGAGGCAGAGGCAGAGGCAGAGGCAGAGGCAGAGGCAGAGGCAGAGGCAGAGGCAGAGGCAGAGGCAGAGGCAGAGGCAGAGGCAGAGGCAGAGGCAGAGGCAGAGGCAGAGGCAGAGGCAGAGGCAGAGGCTTAGAAATTCTAGGTCATTTCAGTTACATATGGAGTTTCAGGCCAGTCTGGACTACCTGAGACCATGTCTTTTAAAAGAAAAAAAAAGTACACTGAGAGATGCCTAAACATTGTACATAAATACAATGATATTTAAAAATTTTTATTACATTTATTTATTTTGCGTATGAACATGGGCATGTGCACACTGTCCAGTATGTGTGAAGATCAGAGGACATCTTGTAGGAGTTGATTCTCTCCTTCCACTATGCAGGTTCTGAGGACTGGACTGGTTTTCAGGACTGCTGTCTGTCAATCACCTTTACTCACTGGGTCATGTCAGTGGTCCTATGGAGCAGTCCATACAAGGCATTTGAACATCTACCATTGTGGTATGTGTGTGTGCAAGAACCAATCTTTGTGTCTTTGCAGCCTTTGAGTATTTTCTCTGCTGGAACATGTACTCTGTCACCAGTGGATGGTTCCAACAGATGCAGGACCTGACGCTTTCTTCCGAATCATGAGCAACAGAAGAGAGATTCACGGTGACAAAAGAGAGAAAAGGGGGTAGTGTTGTTTCAATACTTGAGACAGCTTTCTGTCATCCCAGGCTGCCTTGAATCGTAAACAACTCCTTACACATGGCACTAGCAAGATAGGATAGCATCTCGTTAAGCAAGATTTTGTCAGTCATAGTCTGGGAAGACATCCAAGTGCTCCAGGCACTCACGTCCTTCTTGAACATATAGAAGTTTTGCAAGACACTAGCTTGACAACCAACAGGAAGGGCTGCTGTGTGGCTGTGAGTTTTCAGGCCTTCCACATGGAACATTTATTTTATTTTTAAATTTTTTCTGTTTTTTTTTTTACCACATGTATTTACAATAAAAATACTGACAGGTTTAATGGCAATAATAATATAGAAGTTGTTATTGTTGAGTAAAGCTCCCCTCCCCTCCCCTCCCCTCCCCTCCCCTCCCCTCCCCTCCCCTCCCCTCCCCTCCCCTCCCCTCCCCTCCCCTCCCCTCCCCTCCCCTCCCCTCCCCTCCCCTCCCCTCCCCTTCCCTTTCCTTTCCTTCCCTTCCCTGTGCCTTGTGTCACATCTCCCTTCTTTATTCTCCCTTCTGTTTTTCACTTTTCTTTTTTCATTTGTTAATCAGGACCTTGCACATACTAGGTAAGTGCCCTATCATTAAGCTACATCCTTAGTTATGAAAATACTGATTTATTTATTTTTTTCAGTCTTGGGAACTGAACCTAGGGTCTCACACAAGTTAGGCAAGCATTTGACTATCAGGCTGTATCCCAAGACATCTTTTAACTTTTTATTTTGAGACAGTTTCACTAGTTTCCCAGGCTACTTTCAGCCTTGCAATCCTCTTGCTTCAGCTATTAGGGCAACCAAGATCACAGGCCAGCGCTAGTAAGCCAAGTGGAACAGCTTGATCTTCCATTTCTTGTTTGCCTGTGTTTCATTTGCAGTTTTCTGTAGAGAGATAGGTTGGTATCTCATCACGGCAAGGAACACATAACACATATTTTACCGTGCACAAAAGAACATGGTATTCTTAACAGACACATGTAATTATGCATAAGCATATGGCACAGTGTGCCATTTCAATACGTGAGTGTAATACAAAATGAGCAATTGGCTTATGCATATAAGACATATATGTTAGTAAGGGACACAGAATACTTCAAGTTCAGGTAGGATAGGTATATCTTTGTGTGTGAGTTCATGTGTGGCATATGCACATGTGAGGAGGCCAGAGAAATGTCTGCTTTGTCATTCCAAGGCTCTCCACTTACTCCCTGAGGATAAAGGTCTCTCACTGAACCTGGAACTAGGCTGGCAGCCATCAAACCACAGCAACCTGTTGTGTTTGGCCGGCAGATCATAGGTTTGGGTTCTAGCCTGGAAAGGCATTTTGGAAACCTGGAAGAGAAGAGGGGCTGGGCTGTGAGAGATAAGGAAGGAACTAAGACAAAGGTCTCTGTTTAAGGTTTAATTTTTATTATTTTGGCACTCTGTTATGAAGGAAGGGGGAGGGGTCTGATTTTTGCCAAATAATCTTGGGGTCTAGTATCAGGGTGACCATGTATATGGCTCTGACACAACCCACAGCGACCCTTCCATCCCTGCTTCCTGCAGCGCTAGGGGTATAGGTGATACATGACCACCCTTGGCTTTTTGAGTGGGTGCTAGGGATTTGAACACAGGACCTCATGCTTGAGGTAAGCATTCTTAGAGGTAGGTCTCCTATTACCTGGCTCTAAGTTACCAGAGGAAACTTTTTAAATAATCTCTCAGAATTTTAAACATCAGAACTTGAAATCTACTAACCACTGTGTTTCCTTGGGTTGATGTGGAGGAGGGCGTGTTGAAGGGACCTGTGTAAAGTTTAAGGAGAATCAAGGTGGTGTCATGGATGTTGAAAGTAGCTCTCTCAGACCCTTGACTTCTCTTACTTTCCTTGCTCCACAGCTTTGGGTGAGGTCAATGGAAAAAAAGAGCCTGAAAGCCTAGAAGACCACACAAGCTGCCAAAGATCCTCTGCTCTGGAGACCCAAAGAGATCAGTGGCAAAAGTCGTTTTGTGCTTAACTTTGGCCAAGCACACTCCTCCCTCGTGGATATGGCTGTGATGTCCATTCTGTTACACCTTTTGGCCAGACGCATGTTGTTTCAATTTCTGTTTTTCGAGTTTGTTATAAAAAGGTCTATGTATTGGAGCCAGAGTGCTCAGTGATTTAAAATACTGGCTGCTCTTCCAGAGGCCCCGTGTTCAAGTCTCAGCATCCATGTGGTAGCTCACAATTGCCTGTAACGCCAGAGGACCCACCACCCTCTTCTGGCCTCTGCAGGAAGTGCATATACTTATGCACAAACACATGCAGGCAAAATATCACATCCACATAAAATTAAAGAAAAATTTAGAAAGGGGAAAGTGTGCATTTTGGGGGATGGATTGGAGAGATGACTCAATGGGTAAGAGAGCTTGCTACACAATCATGAAGACTTGAGTTCGAAATCCTAACACCCAAGTGGAAAACTAGGCATGCATGAAGGTAGCCTCAGTGCTGTAGGGGGTGGAAACAGGATGATTGTTGGGGTTTGCTGACTAGAGCCTAGCTCCAGTTTCAGTGGGAGACCCTGTCTCCAGAGAAGGCAGAGAGTGATAGAGCCTGGCATCCAATGTCCTTTGGCTTCTGCACTTGCACCTCATCCCTCATACACAATGAAAAGAAAGAATAGTGGTGTGTGTGTGTGTGTACACAAGTATATGGAGGAGGGAAGCTTCACTCTCTAGAAGCATATAACTGAGTAGAAGATACACAAATGTAATGGTAGAGAGCAAAGGCTTTGCAGTCTAACATGCTGGCTTGGATTCTGACATTGCTATCTTCAGTTATGTAACCCTTGGTGACTCAGTTTCTTAGTCTATAAAGAAAAGATACTAGTTCTCACTTTACTGGAGTGTCACCTGGGTTGATACATCGAAAACACGTAGGGAAGTCCTGTTTTTTTTTAGGGAGCATTGCATTCCCTGGTACTCCCCCCCCACTGGTGTGTGTGTGTGTGTGTATCTGTATATGTGGATGTGGATGTGGATGTGGAAGCACAAAATCCAATCATTACCCATCCCTCTTTCACCTTATTTGCTTAGGTAGAGTCTCTTAATCAGTCCAAGAGTTACCTGAGATGGCTAATCTTATTAGCCAGCTTGGTCTGGAGAATCCTTCCAAGACTGGAATTACGGTTGGGCTGTCCCAATAATTCAACATTGACTTATGTGGATTTCTGGGCATCAGAACTCTATTCTTTGGGCTTCTGTGGCATATGCTTTAACCCGTAAGCCATCTCCCCCGACCTCAAAATGCTTCTTGAATCTATCATTTCCTTTCCATCATCACTTTCCTGTCTTAGATGAGATGACCAGCACCCAGAACCTGGGAGGGAGCCTCACATGCCCAGGAGACCCAAACTGAGTGATGTGGACAAGAACTCTGTGCCTTCAAGATACTCCCTTTTCCCTCTGAACAAGCCCTGGTTCTTGTTGGATAAGATGGATAAGACGGTCAGAGGCTGAGACTAGGCAAATGCTGAGACATGTCTTCCAGGGAGGTTCATGGCTCAATAGGATGTGATGACTTCAGAGCTTATTAATGAGGCATGAGGTGGAGATAAAGGAATAATTATCATGTGTTAGTACAAACAAGGAAAACTGCAATTGTGGTTATTCTTACAACTAAGGGTCACAAACATGTTTGTGTGTAGAAATGGGTGAAGAATGAAGTGGGAAAGAATGAGGGGAGGGAATCTCAGTCACACACACACACACACACACACACACACACACACACACACACAAGCCTTGATGGAAAGTTACTGCTGGGTAACAGATTTCAGGAGAATTACTTGCACAAGGTCATTTCTACACAGGGAACTGTGTGGGTGTCCTGTGAATGGTAGTTGTATGCTAACCAATAGAAAAGTTTTAAATTAATTAAAAAAATTTTTTGGCATACAGAAGCATGGGTTTAATTATGATGTTTCCACACATTATGCTGTTATATATCATTATATGTTGTTTCTATTTGCCTACTCAGAACCCTCTCCCACCCTTCCATGCTCTCTCTTTCCCATGGAAAACCTCCCTTCTGCTTTCAGATAGGATATATAATTATATATATATGGTATGTGTGTGTGTATCTATATTTCTCATGAAAGACAATGTGAGATTTTGTCTCTCTTTTCCCATATAACATTTTCTTGTCACCCTCCCCTTCCTAGTGATCCCTCTTGCCTTGCATAGGAATCCTTTGAATTTTCATTTAAATCTAGCTTGTAGCATTTCACTTCCTCTATCCTTTCCCCTGTGTGTGTGCACACACACATGTGTAAGCCAGACGAGTGTGTGTATCCTATTCTATTTTCCAATATCTTATTTCCTTGAGACAGGGTCCCTTACTGAACTTGGAGCTAGGTTAATGACCAGCAAGCCTGGTGAGCCTCTATCTCTAGGGTTCAACTGTGCTGGGATTACAGGTGTTCATGTGGCCATGCCCAGCTTTTTATGTAGATGCTGGGATCTATATTCTGATTCTCATGCATATGCAAGTGATTTTATCCATCGAGCCATATTTCTGGTCTCTGTAGGAGCTCCCAGATCCCAAAGGGATCTGTAAAGGTGACATTGAAGGTCCTAGACTGATTAGGTGGACAATACTTTCTGTGATGGAAGGCACCTACTATGCTACCTGGAAGCACAATATGTTTTTTTATGTACAATACAAGTAAGAGGGGTTAGCTGGTCATGGTAGAAGATCCCTGTAGCAGGGCAGAGCCATGTTGCAGTCATTGGAGAGCTGCAGATTTTTGTTTTTTGTTTTTTGTTTGTTGTTGTTGTTTTTTGCACACGTACCAGAGAAAGGCTTTGTCCATCTGGAGTCTGACCTGGGAAAGGCTCTGATATTGTCTAAGGCATTGGGTTCCTTGAAATGGTTGTGCCCTTGTCAGCAATACACATTCACTCAAGGCTGGCCCCCACACAGCCTCTCTTCATAAAGTCCCAAGAACAAACCAAAGTAGAATTCCATCAAACATTCACTCTGGGGAGGCAGTGACTTGCTAGGTTTACTTACAGAGCATGGGGAAGAGTTGCCTACAAGAGCATGCTTGACTCCAAAAATGGCTTTACTGTAAAGTCTTTACCCAGCATGGATGACGGCCTCCCCATAGCTTCATAGATGGAGGGGCCCCAGTAAACCTTCCCTAGCCTACGTAGCACCTCAGAGAACCCAAGGCCACATGCACTTCAGCAGAACTGCATGCACATGACTTCCAGGAGCAGCTAGAATCTCAGATGAGGCTTCAGCAGCCTTCCCTACTCCTCCCTATGAGGGAATGTCAACATTCAATAAGCCCCATTCTGATGGATTTGTGTAATGTAGGCACAGATGATCTGGTGAGAATGACAGCTACATTGTTCAGAAGATAACATTCTTCAACAGATAGGGAAAACCTTCCAAGACCCAGTCTTAGTGAACTACTTCATTGCCTAGAGTTCATGTCCCAGTGATTCACCAACCATCAACTGGGGATCAAGAGTTCAGACTTGGGAACCTGTGGGGGAACATTTCAGATTCAATGCATAATAGACACGATGGACACATCTGTGCACATGTGTGGCACTATAACTGAATACCATTGTCTTGTGAAATTCATGTGTGTTAACAAAAAGAAACTTTACCTTCCAAGTCGATAACTGAGAGGCACAAAGTTAATTCAGGGTTGTTCAACTTCGGTACAGATCACATTGAAATCATCTTTTATTTATTCTTTGACAGTTTCACACATGTGTACAGTCCCATCCAACCCCTCAAACCCCTCCTTCTTCCTCCTCCTCTTCTCCCCGAGTCTAATTAGTGCTGTCTTCGGAATGCTGACCAGTGCTATTGACTTGATCTAGTGCAGATGCCCATAGCTACAGTGAGTTCAGGAGTGCCACCGTGATGGCGTATCTAGAAGACAGCGTTTCTCAGCACTTCTCTCTATCCTTTGGCTCTTACGTGATTTCTGCACCTGTCTCTCTCAATGTTCCCTAAGCCTTGGAACAGGGGTGGCATAAACTGTGCATTTAGGGCTGAACACTCCAAGTAACTTTTTTCCAGCACCTTGACAGTTATTCCTTTTTGTGCTAACCATGGCCCTCTGTAGAGAAGACTCTCTGAAGGTAGAGAGTAGCACTAACCTATGGTTATAATCATACATATTTAGAAGGTATTTGAGATCATGTCCATTTAACCATATAGTAGGTTTCCCTATGGCCTATGGTCCTCTGAGCAGGAAGGTTTGACCTAAATTATTGTATGAATGGTTGGGTTGACATTTTTGACAGTGTGCTTCTCTGTCACAGTAGAGAGATGCCCTGTAGCACATTTAGCAGTGTCTCTTCTCTTGACTTCTTTCATTTCAGCATTATTCTCCACCCTGCTATTGTGACAGCCAAACTTGTCTTCAGATATTGCTAAATATTCCCAGGTGCCACAAACACACCTAATCCAGAGACATTGATTTTATTCATTTATTCAATAATTGATAAATTCACATGAGTAAACTATGTATCTAGATCATAGCTAATGACTGGCCTGGCAAGATATACCCATTGGTACAATTGTGCCATGAATACTATGGAGATTTCCAACAGCTATCTAATTGGACTTAAAGGCCCATTTCATAGAACTCATACCCTGTGTGTAAACCTGGAAGAACCATTGTTTTAACCCTACTTCTCAGTTGTCACATTCCTGCAACTGTCTACCCTGTGCTTGATTGCTCATGTGTGAGGAAACTCACTATCTCACAAAGTATCCCTTCTAAAGTTATGCATCTCCTTTAGAGTAGAATAGTTGGTGCTGGGTTATGGCGACAAGGTCTTCTCTACAATGCGATAAAATTCTGTGGAATTAGGTAAAGGTGATGATTTCACAGCACGACAAGGTTACTAAATTCCAGTGTCTTAGTTAGGGTTTCTATTACTGTGAAGAGACACCATGCCCACTACAACTCTTATAAGGAGAAACATTTAATTGTGGCTGGCTCTCACAGTTCAGAGTTTAGTTCACTGTCATTATGGCACGAAGCATGGTGGCTTGCAGGCAGACATGGTTCTGGAGAAGGAGCCAAGAGTTCTACATCTGGTTCAGTAGGCAGTAGGAAGAGAGAGTGACACTGGACTTGGCTTGAGTATCCGAGACTCCAAAGCTTGAACCCAGTGACACACTTCCTCCACCAAGGCTACACCTTGTTGCAAGAGTTTTGGAATTTTGGTTTCTTAAAACACACACACACACACACACACACACACACACACACACACCAAGGCTACACCTTGTTGCAAGAGTTTTGGAATTTTGGTTTCTTAAAACACACACACACACACACACACACACACACACACACACATACAGAGAGAGAGAGAGAGAGAGAGAGAGAGAGAGAGAGAGAGAGAGAGAGAGAGAGAGAAATTGTAATACTATCTTTTTGTTTTAATACCAGGTGTGGGGCTGCTTCAGACTGCCCACAGCATCTGACCGATTTGCTTTGTGCTCTAGCAGGAGTGTGATTTTGCGAGCTACAGAAAATTTCTGTGATTGTGTGATGATTGTAATTCTGGGACTTTTTAGAGTGTATATAATGCAAGGGCCACTAGAGGTTGTGTAGGCTTGTTGTTATTGGTTGCTGTTTGTTGTGGTTTGTTAAGTAGATGTGCCCAATGAAGAAACAAGAAGAAGGAGAAGAAGGAGAGGAAGAAGAAGAAGAAGGAGGAGGAGGACGGGGAGGGGGAGGGGGAGGGGGGAGGAGGGGGAAGGGGGAGGGGGAGGAGAAGAAGGAGAAGAAGAAAAGAGAAAGAAGGAAGAGGAGGAGGAGGAAGAGGAGGAGAAGGAGGAATAGATATCCTGATGGCAAAGATTGAACTTGTCCCAAGGAACTCAACACCCCTAATTAGCAGGATGTAATCTAATGATAACATCTCCCCTTTCTGACCCCTGACTTTATTCAGGGGTCTCTTTCCTCTCCATCCTTTTTCCTCTCCTATATAGTTAGTGTTAGGGGGTTGAAAAGGTGGAAGACAGGGGTGGATAATAGTGGAAGGAAGAAGAAACCACAAAACAGCAAAGACAAGCTACAACACCTTCTCCAACAAGGACACACCTCCTAATAGTGCCACTCTCTGTGAATCAATAGGGACCATTTTCATCCAAACCACCATCATTAGTAACTTTAAAATGCCAGTAACTTTATGTTGTGTGTATTGCATCTCTTAATAAACAAAGGAAAATATGAGACTCCCCATCTCCTGTTTATGGAGTCTTCACTACATGCTAGGCACTGGAGTTAGTGACATAGAATATTACTTCAGTGGGTCCTCATAGTAACCTGACAAGCAAGGCATTAAAACAAACAGCTCAGTTCTACAGTCAGAAAAACCCATCACAGAGAGGTTAAGAATATAACAAGACAAAGCAGGGAAAATATGAAACATGGGTCTACAGTTTGCCCTAATATGCTTCTTCCTATCCTGCACCCCCTTCTCTTGCTATATAGCCAATCCTCTGTGAAGCTCAGAGTAGCTGGAACTTGCTATGGTCCTACCACAGATCCCCAAGTTCTGGTATTACAGGCATGTGCCACCATACTGGTGGGTCAAATGGTTTCTTGTAAATGTAATGTTCCAATATTAAGATGGAGAATTGACCACATAATGCACACAGAAATACTTTGTGAACTTCAGGTTAAGCTGCTGGCTTTTGCAGTTATGTTTCAATAAACATTGACTTGATGTGTTCTATGTGCCAGAGGATAGAGGGAGAATGGAGAGGGGCATGATTCTCTTCTGCATGAGATCTCACTGAGTCCTCATAACTACACTACACCATCCCCTCCCCTCCATCCTCTCCCTCCATCCTCCCTTCCATCCCCCTTCATCTTCTTTCTATATCCTTCTCCTCCACACTCTCCCTCCACACTCTTCCTCCACCCTCTCCCTTCATCCTCTCCCCTTCATCCTCTCCACTCCATCCTCTTCCCTCCATTCTCTCCACTCTCTCCTCTTCCATCCACTCCCTTCATCCTCTCCCTTTATCCTCTCCCCTTTATCCTCTCCCCTTCATCCTCTCCCCCACCCTATCCCTCCATCCTCCCTCCTCTACCCTCTCCCTTCATCCTCTCCCCTTCATCCTCTCCCCTTCATCCTCTTCCCTCCATTACCTCCACTCTATCCCCTTCCATCCTCTCCCCTTCATCCTCTCCCCTTCATCCTCTCCCCTCCATCCTCTCCCTCCACTCTCTCCCTCTATCCTCTCCCTCCATTCTCTCCCTCCATCCTTTCTCTCCATTCTCTGACCTTCATCCTCTACCCTCCATACTCTGTCCTCCACCCTCTACCTTACATTGTTTTCCCACCATTCTCTCCCTATGATATTTTGCTACCACCTTTCACAAACATCTTTTCCTATTCTTTCTGTCCCTTATTCTGTGATGTTCCCTGAGCCCTAGGGAGGGAAGATGTTGATGGAGTCATGCTCCATCTATGGCTGAGCACTCATAGTCACTTAATCTCAGCACTTTGAACATGTTAAGATGGACAGAGTGTTCTGGATTACACAAATGAGTCCAATATAATCCAAGGCTCCTTTTGAGCTATAGCCAAGAGGACCAGAGTCAGAGGGACAAAAGAAATTAAAGATGTAACTGATACAAATAGGTGGTATACACCTGTGACTTCAGCATTCAGAGAGTAAGGTAGAGGAATTACAAGTTCCAGGTCAATCTGGACTAACACAGTCATACTTTGTCTAAAGAAAAGCGAAAAGATGCTTTAACTATCTGGCTTTGAAGATGGAAGGAGAGGCCACATGCTAAGGAAGGCCGGTGGCCTCTAGAAGTTGGAATGTTCAAGAAATGTATTTTCTCTCCTACAGAAGGTCCTACAGTCAGACTAGTAAACATGTGTGTGTGTGTGTGTGTGTGTATGTGGTGTGTGTGTGTGTGTGTGTGTGTGTGTGTGTGTGTGATGCATATGCCATGGTGTATTTGTAGAGGTTAGAGAACAAATTTGTGTAGGCAGTTATTTTCTTCCACTTTTATTGGGATTCTGGAAGTTTAACTCAGATTGTCAGGATTGAGTAGCAAGCTCCATTACTCACTGAACCACCTCAGAAGTTCAATTTCAATTTGTTGGAACAACATCTCTCATTGGAACCTGAGGCTCACTAATTAAGCCAATCAAAATGCCTCAGGCACTCACCCGTCTCCATTTCCCCAGAGCTAGCAAGACAAGCATATGCCATCGTGTCTGGCTTTTTATGTGGATATTTGAAGTAGAAACTGAAGGGTTCTTTGGAAAGTCAGTTGGATGGTGTTTTTCTGGGGAAAACACGTGTAGGAATGCTTAGTTGGAGAAACACAGGAGAGAGGATGTGAAAGGACACATGAAGGATTCTTTGCTAACAGTGTATGTGTATGTGTGTGTGTGTGTGTGTGTGTGTGTGTGTGTGTGTGTGTGTGTGTGTGTTGGTCGGCCTTTCTTTGCATAGTTGAGCTCCATTTGTCAAGATTCCATAGAGAAAAACTCAACAAAAAACTTCTGGTGGTGTGCTGTAGTTTCTTGCTGCTTCCATAGACTTAGGCTGATGGTCAGAGTGATGACACGTGATGTTTGGCAGGAGTATAAATAGCACTCAACGGCCAGTGACAGAGGATGGGGTGTGAGGGGCAAAGCTAGGTTTGCTTATAGAACTAGCTGTGCAATACCTATTGGGCATCCCTCCTGTTGCTGACTCGGCTGAGGCTGAGACCAGGCTTTCTCTGCTAGGTCATGCCACTGCTGCTGCTAACCTGACCCTGCCGAACTGGACTGTGGGTGCATCTATAGGTTAAGCAGCCATTGCTGCCCTGTGAACTGAGCTACAGGTTTCCAAACAACACAGTTCTCCAAAGAACCCTTTCTAAACAGGTCCACTTCCCCTGTTTCCTTTCTTTTCCACTACCTCTGGAGGGTAGTGGGCTAAAAGGGAGGTTAAAGCATTTAAGAACCATCATTAGAAAATAGACATTTTAAAAAATTGAAATTTCAGGTATTTATATCAGATTCAGGTCCTCATATCTGCAAGGCAAGTACTAACATAAAACAGTACATCTGTTTTGGATTTCAAACTCTAGAATCTGACCAAAGATTTAAAGCACTAAATTTATGGTACTTTATTATAATATTAATAACAAATTCATCAAGAATTGAAAATTGACTGAAGTCAAGAGAGAGTTGTTTAAGATGGGGGAGCTTGAAAATGAATGGGGAGGTAATTGTATGAGTGCCACAACCTTTCGGGCCATAGCAAACTGTGTTCTAGGAGCAATGGGTACTGCAGTGGGTGGCGGTGACTAGAGTGCTGGAGACACACGTGGACACTGTTCTGCTTTGAATGAGAGATGTCTCCCATAGGTTCGTGCATCTGAATGCTTAGATGCCAGGCGCTGTTTGATGAGGTTGTGAAACCTTTAGAAAGTGGAACTTTGCTGGAGAAACTGTGTTACTTGGGCAGGCTGGGAGGGTTTATAATCTCTACTTTCTGTTGCCTTTCTCAGCTTCCGATGTATGGATAAAGATGTCATCAGCCAGCTTCCTACTTCTGGTACTTTCCCACTAGGATGAGCTATGCTCCTTTGTACCCCAAGTATTCCTCACCTTGTGGGTTGAGAATAACCCATATCAGATGTCCTGCACAAGAGATATCTACATTATGAGTCATAACAGTAGCAAAACCAGAGTTATGAAGTAGCTACAAAATAATTTTATGGTTGAGGGACACAACATGAGGAAGTATATTAAAGAGTTATAGTTTAGAACACATTTGGAAAAGTTGAGAACCACTGCTCTGGAACCATGAGCTAAAATAAACCCTCTCTTCCTTAAGTTGTTTTTTTTTGTCATGATATTTTATCATAGCAACAGAAAAGAAACTATTTCAGACAGCCAGGCAGGAGGCTTCATAGGAACACTCAGGCAGATGGTGGCATGGGTCACAAACTTGGGTGAGGCTAGAAGGAAACAGATGCATTTAAGATTATTAGGAGTGTTATGATTTGAATGTGGTTTGCCCCCCCCCCCTCAGTCTACCTCCAGTATTGGAAGCCTGGTCTTTAGTGCTAACAACTGAGGTGTAACTTTAAGAAGCGAAGTGTGGAGGTTTGAATATGATTGGCTCAGGGAGTGGCATTATTAGGAAGTGCTGGCTTGTTGGAGTAGGTGTGGCCTTGTTGGAGGAAGTATGTCATTGTGGAGGTAGGCTTTGAGACCCTCCTCCTAGCTGCCTTGAAGATAGCCTGCTCCCGGCTTCCTTTGGATGAAGATGTAGAACTCACAGCTTCTCCAGTGGCATGCCTGTCTAGATGCTGCCATGCTTCCTACAATGATGATAATGGACTGAACCTCAGAACCTATAAGCCAGCTCCAATTAAATGCTTTCCTTTATAAGAGTTATCTTGTCCATGGTCTCTCTTTCACAGTAATGGAAACCCTAAGACACGAAGTCTACCTACCATTAGAGGGCTGAATATCTATGCACATGTGAGGAACACCAACTAGCTCTTGTATGCAAATATCCTATCGATTTTATTCTTGTATCCACCCATTTTATTACTATAACTAAAAATCTCAGGCTTGGTAACTTTATAAAGAAAAATTATTTATCTCATACTTCTAAAGACTCAAGGTTGCAGAAAATGGAACCAGGTCAGCTCTGGTGAGAACCTACGAAAGATAATGTGTTATCATGAAAAAAACCCACCTGTGGTCTTTGAGTTAGAATGTCTCCCATAGGCTCATATACTGGAATGCTTGATCCCAGTTGTTGCAACTGTTTGGGAAGGATTGGGGTTGTTTAATAAAAGGAAGTATGAAGCTAGGAAGGAGACATGGGGTAAGGGAACCTAGGATTTAGTTCTCGTGAGAGTTGTAAGAGCAAGCCTGATCCTGAGTCCATCCCTGTCTTTCTGGCCTGTGATGATGTCTTAGTTTCTTTTGTATTGCTGAGATAAGACATCATGACCAAGGGATGTATAGAAAGGTTTACTGGGTGCTTTCAGGTTCAGGAGCTGTGTCCATGATTGTCCTGGGGAGAATGGCAATAGGCAGGCAGCTGGAACATTAGCTGAGAGCGTGTATGTATCTGACTCTCAAGCTTGAAGAAGGGAAGTAGGGAGAGAGGGAGGTAGGGAGGGAGAGAAGGAGAACAGGGATATCATAATCACACGGGCTTTTAAAACCTTAAAACATCCCCACTCCAGTGACACACCTCTTCCATCAAACTCACTCTTCATAACTTTTCACAAACAGTTGCACCAACTGGAGGCCAAGCATTCAAGTATGTGAACCTATGGGGACCATTCTGATTCAAACATCTCAGGTGGGCTTTCTCACGGCTACACAAGTTATCTGTCATAGATCCGCACCAAAACTGACTTGGTTCTATTTTCTGTGTCCTTGAGTCTCTAGAAGTATGAACTAAATGAATTAATTTTTCTGTATAGTTACCAAGCCTGATGTATTTAGTTATAATAAAAAAATGGGTGAATACAAGAATAAAATCCATAGGATGTTTTGCATATGAAATTGCTCTGTACTCTGTAAGACATATCTGTAATCTCCATTACACAGAGGCTGAGGCAGGAGGATTTTGATCAAAGCCAGTCAATAAGTAAGTAAGCAAGCAAGTAAATAAACAAACAAACAAAAAACCCAAACACTTCTTATACTTAATAGTGCATTGTTTTGTTCATTTATATGTGGGTGTGCGTGTGTGTGTTTTGACACTGTTTCTGGGGAGCTGTGAAGAAATTTTTGCTGGCCTCAGTTAGGGAACCAATGACCAAGCAGACCAAAGTATGGATATCACTAAAGTCTAACTTGGTGAACTTATTAATTTTATTGGGGTTACTTATAAGAATGTGGGTGAGGATTTACTTATAGAACCCAAAATGACTCAAAGACAGCTGCATCACCAAAGCCTGCTCAGGAATGAGAGCTGGAAACCTGGAGTACAGTGCACAATCTTCATCCACTCAGCAGGATAGAGGGTGTCCTTTCCAGGTAACTCAGTTGGTTTGAGCTTCTTCTAGGAAGGTTGGCTTGTCTGAGAGTCTTCTAGGCAGCTTGTCTTCTCTTGGAGTGACTCTAGGCAGTCTTTTTTAAAAACTTAATTTATTTATTTACATCTCAAATGCTGCTCCCTTTCTGGTCTCCCCCCTCACAGAGACCTTCCCCCATCTCTCTCTCCCCTTTTCCTATGAGAGGGTGGGGTCCTCTGGTTATCCCCTCACCCTGGTGCATCAAGTCTCTGTCTAGGCAGTCTTTACTGCTTATAAACAACACAGAGGAAGGGGTTGAATCTGATTGAATCTGCTCGGTTTCAGGGATTTCCTGATGCTATTTTGAGTTGTTTAATTCTGTCTTAATGAAACTCCCCTTTAGGATGCAGTGCTCACCCCCACCCCCTAGTACAACATGTTTCACCTCCTCATAAACATCCTGTCCTAAATGCTGTTTCATTCTTGCTTTACATCCTATGTCTTAAGAGGTTTCCTTCCAACATGGAATGTTTTAACCTCAGAGGAAACTGTTACACAAATCTGTGTTGTGCCATCTCCCTAGACCCACAAGAAGATGGGATTAATCAAAGTGAGAATAATAAGGCCATTGAACAAGTGAGCCAGGTGTGTTCAGTATGGAAAGGAAGATTTGTAGGACTGGACTGTTTCTTCTTTAGAGAGGCATTTGTTCATCCCACTTGTCAATTTTGTCTATTTTGGTTAAGACCTTTCAGTTCCATGTATACTCTGGACCAGCGGTCTTCAATCTTCCTAATGCTGCCACAGTTTAAAATAATTTTTTTTTCATGTTGTGATGACCTCCAACCATAAAATTATCTTCATTGCTACTTCATAACTGTAATTTTGCTAGTTATGAATTGCAATGTAATATCTGTGTTTTCCAATAATCTTATGTGACCCCTCTGGAAGGGTTGTTTGACCCCTAAAGGGGTTTCGACCCACAGGTTGGGAACTTCTGTTCTGGACATTAGCCTATTCCTCAGTGAGGTGGATGAGATATTCGAAAGAATCCTGGATGCATCTCTGTATCTCTGTCGATGGATCTCTTTGCTGTGTAGAAACTTTTCATTGACATAACCCTGCTGGCCAACTCTTGTTTGTTATCGTTTCTTGTTTTGGTTGCAAGTACTTACAAGTCAGACAGAGCCTGTATTCACCGAGTAGCATATCTGAGCCTCATCACTGCCTCCAGCCTTGTCCCTCTTCTCTAATGTGTGGATATGACACCACCTTATGGCCTCTCAGAGACGGTGTCTTGCAGAGTCCCTGGAACTCAACCCTTGGGAGCAGCTGACACCTCTGTGGGATTGTGCAAATGCTGCCTTGGGAACATTGTGTAAGGTAAGGTGACAACTGGGGCTGTCTCAGCAAGGATGAGGGTAGTGGCATTGGCCAAGGCATCCCTTGCAAAAAGAACATTTGCATCCCTGAGGATGGTTTCTGAGAATCAACAAGCAGTCCTGTGCTCAGAAAAGGAAGTGCTGGAGCTTAAAAAACAGGTGGTTCTACCTGTAGGGGACAGCAGCCAGTGGGGTTCACCCTGTAGGATTTCCTAACAGCTTCTTGATTCAGGTCCTGGAGACCCACTTGAGGAAAACTGCAGAAGTTAACAGCAGGTCACCCTGTCATGGGTTTTCTTCTGGCTTACAACTCACATCTTTGTAAACACAGTCATTAGGGATCTTAGCTATGCTTCAGAAAACCCCTGTGAGCACCGAATCAGTGGCTGCAGAATCGTGGCTCCTTTGGGAAATGAAACTTCTGACTACAGCTTGATCAAATAATTCACACCCAATCTTGTTTTCAGCTTCTGTTTAAAGGGAGTTTATTTAGGACTTGGATATTGTTGACATGTTTATAGTAAACAACATTGTAATGCATGCCTGAATGAAGCTTATAGGACATGAAGCTTTGTGTGTGTGTGTGTGTGTACTTGTGCTCACACATAATTGGTTCATGTACACATGTGTGTATATGGAGGCTAGAGGTTGATATCAGATGGCTTCCTTTATCACCCTGCATCTTATTTCTGACACAGATTGGTTAGACAGATTGATCAATAAGCTTTGGGGATGTAGCTCTGAGGACACAGACTCAGTTGACAGGCCTGGCTTTGATTTGGGTGCTGGGGATCGGAACTCCGGCCCTCAGTTTCCTGATTGAGACACCTTTGTCCTTTGACAATCTTATCCATGTATATGATAACCATTCTGGTCACCCACCCAACCACCCACCCTACATCTCTCTCCCTCCCATCCCTATCCATTGCCTTTGTGGATTGATGTCTTTTTGTTTTGTTACCCACTGAATTTAACCAGGGACATCTGTGTGACCAATGGATTAGATCTATCCACTGGAGCCTGGTGGGTTGATCAATGGGCACTCCATTTAAGCCATTGACTCCCCTTCTCCAGGAATCTATCAGTAGCTACTATTCATCAGGGAGGAGTAGGGAGCCATGAATCCCTCCCTGAGTCCTATCTGACTGTTGACAGGCTTAGTCTTGCGTAGGTCCAGATGCAGGCTGCCTCAGCTGGTATGAGTTCATGACTACAACTGTCTTATCCTGATGATTGCATCCCTTAACCCTTTACCTCATCTTCCGGCTCTTACAGGCTTCCCATCCTGTATTCTGCGGTGTTTTCTGGGCCTTAGAGGGGGTGGTAGAAATGTTTTAATTATCCCAGCCCCCCTCTTTCTCTTTCTTTCTTTCTTTCTTTCTTTCTTTCTTTCTTTCTTTCTTTCTTTCTTTCTTTCTTTCTTTCTTTCTTTCTTTCAAGGGAAGGTTTCTTATAGCCCTAGCTGACCCTGTGCTCACTGTGTAACTGAGGATGAATCTGAACTCTTGCACTCTTGGTCCTCCTGCCCCCACCCAAATGCTGGATGACAGATCTGTGACAACACACCTTGCAGTATTTTATTTTATTTTATTTTTTTAAGACACATCATGACGTTTTTGTGTCAAAGACCTTGGACAGTGTTTCAGCACTCTAAGCACGGGAGGGCATCTGACACAATGTAACCATTAACCAAAAGCCTGAGAAGTACAAAACCAGGGGCACTACATAGACTGCCAGGAGGACACATGTTCTCAATTAGGATGCTGCAGAAAGGAGGAAGGACCTCTCCTGTTTGGTTCCTGTTAGAGGAGCCTGTGGAGTCAGAATGGCTGGAAACTTTCAGCGCTTGGTGACTGTCTGCAAATGACCTCACAAACATCAGTATTGATTACCAAATTTCTCTTAGCAAGGAAGGGCATGCACAAATATGGAATCTGATTGGTGAGGATCAACCATCATTTCTTTACTAAGTTCCCTTGCATTGAGGGCTAGAGAGATGACTTTGTGGTTTAGAGTGTGCACTGCTCTTGGTAGAGGGTGGGGATTCAGTGCTCAGCTCCCAGCATCACAACACCCTATAACTCCAGCTCTAGGGATCTGATGCCATCTTCTGGCCTCTGGGGTCAACTGCACACAGACCTCCCAATACAAGCAGGCATAATTAAATAAATAAAAGGCAAGCAAGCAAACAAAAACTTGCCACAATTCCCTTAGGTTGAGTGTATTCCTTCCTGATTGGTTTCAGGAAGAGCCTGACAGGTGCTGATGTAGAAGTCCGAGCCCCAGGGGTCCTGAGACTCTTTTCAAGTTGACACTGGTTGAATCCATGGATTTAGATTCTAAGTGACACTGCAAAAATCACCCTCTCCTCTTTGTGTATCTCAGGCCCTGGGATCTAGGGACAACAGATAGTAGAGTTCTTTGATGGTGTTCAAGGTTTCCAGAGCACACAGGGGGGAGCTGAGCTACAGCTGGATGTGAACAGGGCCACTCAAGGGTCTCTCCGAAAAGAACACGGGCTGCAGGGGATGTGAGCTTCACAAGGGCAGTGGTCATTTCAGCTGTGCCCACTGCTGCAACCTGCCTAGTTCAGGGCCTGATACTTTTTGTGGGGCAAGGACAGAAGCGGGTGTTGGAAGCACTCTGCTAAGAGGGCAGGCTCTGTAGCCATGGATGAAGCTTGAGTAAGTGGCTTAACTTCTCTGTGCCTCAGTTTCCTCAGCTGTAACATGGGGATGATAATAACAGCTTATGTTACGATAGGCAGCAACCGTGCTACAGACCTTCTACTGACATACTCATCTGTCATTATCACAATTGTTTAAGATAGGTGCTGTTATATTCATTTTACAGGCTTGAGAGACTGAGGTCAGAGAAGGGCAGTGACTTGCCCAAGGCCACACAGCTTGAAACCAGCTGCTAATATTTAAATCCTAACAATATGACTGCGAGGAGACATTAGGTTTTGCGATGTGACTGACATACAGTCGGTGGCTAATAATGAGAATATATTTTAATTATAGTTCTGCTAGAGGGCATTTGGAGGGAAGGGTAGTCAGAGGGAGGGCCATGTATCTGGGGGGATCCGCTCCAGCCCACCAAGGCCAAGGCAAGCTGAGGTCACTTGGAGGCGGTATTAGTTTGGCTGCGCACTGGTGTGCGAGGGTCCCAGTCATTGACCAGGCGCTGCGCCTGCTCATAGCACACGTGCGGGTGGCGCTGGCGTAGGCGCAGACGCACCACATCGTAGTCCACATCGTGCCCTATCTTTTTGCAGTTGAGGCCCCAGGCGAGGTTATCGTGTGTTGTACGGAGCTCTTTTAAGTTCTTTTCCATGTGCAAGTTGTGGCGGGTCAGCAGGTCAGTACCCTGGAGAGGGAGGGAGCAGAGGTTTTGATGGGAAAGGGCGGAGCCTTGGAGAAGGTTGAGCTGGGAGGGGCATATCCTGGCAAAGGAAGCAAAGGAGATCCTTGCAGTGGAGGGACTGTGCTTTAAAAGAACCTGTCTGTGGGGGATCTGGGCTGATGTAGAAGGGGCGTTGCCGTGCTTGGGAGGGGCGTGGGAGGTCTGGGGAGGGGTGAGGCTTTTAGGAAGTAGTGGAGCTAGCAAAGTCTTTCTGGGGAGGGTCAAAGCAGAGCTGGGAGGTCCGTTCTTTGGGAGAGGTGGAGCTGTTCTGGAGTAGGGCGGAGCTGTACTGGGGAGAAGGGAGGGGCCGTATTGGTAGAGGTTGGGCGGTTTTGGGGAAGAGTGTGGTCAAACCGAGGAGAGATAGGCTGGGGAAAATTGATTTTGGGAAGGGGAGGGACCATGATGGGAAGAGAGTGGGAAGTGCTGGGGGACTGGCAAGCCAAACCCAGCTTTTTTTTGGGACAGGCAGGAGCGTAGAGTAGACGTGAAGATGGGCAGGATTCTATACAGGGGTCAGGTGTGCACCGAAAAGGGTCCCTCATGCAAAAAAAGCATAGTTGAGAAGATAAATCTCTGTTGCAGGGGTTCTAGGTAAGAAGCTGGGCCAGGTTTGCGAGAAAAACAAAACAAAACAAAACACAAACACTAAATGGCTGAGATAGCTGAGAGAGGGATGTTCTTACAGCGAAACACGCACCAAGAATGTAGAACACATTTGAACAATTTATGTTAAGAGTTTCAGGGATATGGGGGGCGGGGTGGGGGTGGTGGCAAACCGTGAATGGTGTGGCCCAGCGACTTGAAAAGCCTGATGTCAGAGGCCGCTGACCCCCGCAGTGAGCAGTTTTCCCTTGATCTGGTATGCTTGGGGAAGGCAGTTTACCAGGATGTAATCTCACCCAGGGGGGAAGTGGAAGGGAACATACCTGGGCAAGGCGAGTAGCCTCCGGGAGCTGGGTGCCCACGTGCCTCTGATACATGCGTACCAAGGGTCTGTTCAGTTTCTCTCGCGCCTCCAGGTTTCTTTTCAACAGAGGACCCTGGCAAAGTGTGTTGTGGTGAACAGTGAGGTCGAGCCTACCAGATTCCTCTCCGTCCCCGATCCCTCAAACCTTTACCTTGATGATGCCCCGTGTGACGTACATCTCTTGATTGAATTTCATGCACCGGTGGATAGTCCCCCTCATCAGCCCCAAAGTCATGGTCATTCTTTCCTGGAGATTGGAGAGCACATGGGTTTCGCTCTGGGCCACTGTCCCCTCCTTCCCCAACCACTCCAGCAGTAACCATCCTCTGGAGCCTAGCCAAGCAGGGTGGGCACCTTCAACTCCAAGGTCTCACGCATCTTCTGTGCCAGCGAGGAGCATACACGGTCGCTTATCTCTCGTTGTTGATTTTGAATGTCCACCTCGTTCTTTGCCATCTCTGTTAAGATGTCTTTGGACTCCATCAACAAGCGCTTGGCTTCAAACAAGGCCTTAGCACACGCTGTGAACGCACAGAATGTACATGAGGGCCACAGGCCTCTCTTTGTCTTCCTTTGTTTCTCCTCCCGTTCTCCCCCCTCTCTGGTGGTGGACCAGGGATGAAGGGCCATGGATGAAGGACTGGGAGAAACCCACGGAAGGGCTAGTAAGTGAGGATAATTTAAATTGTGCCTCGGTTGGCTTCTTTTGAAGTAGAACCTGTGAATGAATGGGTGCTGTTGGAAGTGCCCAGGGAAAGAGACCAAGCAAGGCTGTATACTTTAGTAACAGTTAGCTAAGAGAGAGAGAGCTGTAGTTTTGGCAAACATCTTTCTATGGTGCCCACCTGGGGTATATGTGCCAATGGGGTCAGGAGGAGGCGTTTTCAAGCCCTGAGTTCGAGGAGTTGGGGGTCGGGTGATGTCTACCCACGAGTGGCGGCCAGCCTGCTCCAGAACTTTGTCCAGTGGCTGATTCATGAGTTCCACAGCTTGCAGCCGTTCCTGACAGTAGAAGTCCAGAGTGTCCCTGCAGGAGGCCAGAGCCTGAGGACCAGAGAAATGACAAGTCAGCTTGGATGCAGGGGCAGAGCTGAGCCCATCATAAAGTTCTTGGGCCTCTAAGCTGACTCCTCTCTTTGTTATATTGAAGCCCAACTTCATCAAAATAGAAGTCTTTTTTTTCATATATATATATATATATATATATATATATACATATATATATATACATATATATATATATATCCTAGCAAACATGCCTCCCACCCATGCATTTTCCTGTTGTCTCTTGGTCCCCTGAACCAAGATAATAGTTTTGCATGTTTTTTGAAGGGGTTGTCAAACTACAGCCTATAGACTGGTAGCCTGCTTTAATTTTTATTTATTTATTATTATTTTTCTGAGACATCGTTTCTCTCTAGCCGTGGCTGTCCTGGGACTCTCTGTAGACTAGGCTGGTCTCAAACTCATACTCACCAGACTTTGCCTTCTGAGTACTGGGATTAAAGGTGTGTGCCACCATTGTCCAGCTATTTATTTATTCTAATCAGGAACCAGTTGTAAGCCTATTCTTGGGCACACCCAGACTGGTGACTTTAAACTGCTCTGGCCTCCTTGAGTAGTTATAACAGGGCAAACAGAACACAAGGCTAAAGACATTTGTTATTTGACTTTAAGAAAAAGCCCACTGAGGACTGGTAAAACAGGTTAGCAGGTGAAGATAATCCTGATGACATGAGTTTGATACCCAGTACCCCCGTGTAGTGAAAGGAGAGAACCTACATTGGGAAGCTCACAACTGTCAATCATTCTAGTTCCATGAAGAATTGACACTACTGGTTTCTTAGGAGCACCTGCACAACACACACCCCCTTCGAATATACACATAGTTAAAAATAATAAAAAGTGATTCTGTGACGTAACTCAGTGTGTTCAATCCACGGCACTTTGAAAAATGTCTTCCCTAACTGAATCCTAATACTTGTCAAGTCCCTACTGTGTGCCAGAGATTGTGCTGAATGGGGATTTGATGCTTGCCTAACAGGGACAAAATGGTCAGATCAATTTCTACCAAGAGAAATCTACAGTAAGGTTTGACTAGCAGTTGGGTACCAAGAGAATAGGGCTATTTATTTACTTACTGTTTTATAAAAAATGTTTTTATTAGTATCTAGTAATTTTAGACAGTGAGTTTTATCATGACATTTTTTTTTTTCAGAACTGCACACAATGTAGTTTGACCATACCCATCCCTGCTTAGATTAGAGCCATTTGTGTATTAGGCATCCAGGGGTCCCTCTCCAAGTACCCCCTAACCTTGAGCAAGTCCTCCGATATTTCCATGTCCTTCTCCATTTTTCTCTTCATGGACTTAAGTTCCTTTTTCTCCCAGACAAGCAAGCTGTCAGCCTTGTCTGGGATCTGGAAAAAAAAAGTGGGGGGGGGGGAGAATTACTCTCAGGAGAAGGCTGGAGGGAAATTTCATACTTTTGAGTAGAGAGGACTCCCATATCTTTGTGAACTGTGGAGCTTGCAGCTGGAGGAGTTTTGTTCCTTTGGGGGAGGCATGGGTGGGAGGGGGTGGGGTGAGTGTGTGGGAGAGTGGAGGTGTCTCTCTGAGAAGAACTGATCTTTCCAGGAGGTATGCCTATGACTTGCTGAGGGAGCTGTTTGCTGATATTTTAAAGTTTGCTGTTTGGGCAAGGCAGCTTGCCCAGTGAACTCCGGGAATATCACCTGTTTCCAGTCCTTAGTGATGGGGCTAAAGGCACTCTCAGTACAAAGGCACAGTTTCTGGCATTTTTGTGGATTCAGAGGCTTCAAATTAAAGTCCTCACGTTCACACAGCAAGGGTTCTTGCTCACTGAGCCATCTCTCCAGCTCAGGGATGGCTTTTATCTTTTGTTTTGTGTGGATTCTTTTGGTTTGTGACCCTGGAAATCATCAAGTGCCCTTGGCACTCAAGACCTTAACCAGGTCTGAGGGTGTTTCTCCCTTAAAATTGGGGCATCAGCAGGGCAGTGTTGGCACACACCTTTAATCTCAGCACTTGGGAGGCAGATGCAGGAGGATTTCTGAGTTCAAGGCCAGCCTAGTCTACAGAGTGAGTTCTAGGACAGTCAGGGCTACACAGAGAAACCCTGTCTCGAAAAACAAAAAACAAACAAACAAAAAAGAAAAAGAAAAAGAAAGAGAAAGAAATTGGGGCATTATGGCCTCTTGGCCAAGGCAGAATCTGTGGGTCTGGTGAACTTTTTGGAACAGGAGTAGATATGATGTGATATTCAAACTTGGAGATGCGAATTTCCCTCTTTGGGAAGATTTTTATGCAGTGTGACTTGGGGCTGCGGTGGGGATGGGGGAGGTGGGTGGGAGGTGGGGCGGGGAGAGGGGTCTACCCTCATAGCCTAGATTTGAAACAGTTTTTCTATTGGGGAAAGGCACCTGGGCTGTTCTTTTGGAAGTACCCTGACAGGAACGAAGATATTCTAAAGAGACACGTTTAAGTCCTTCAATCTAACTATTAATAGACCCCAAGAAACTGGAATTCACCCCAGATATCTCCTGCTGGGGAAAGGAAAAGGTCTGGTACCAGGTGGAGGAGAAACTTTCATCCCAGAAGGGATTTCACATTGTACTGACAGCTAACCAGACCCTTGGTCGAAAGAGACTGAGCCTAGACAAAAGGTCAGCGATGGTCAGGGCCACGCCTTAACTCGAACGGCTTAGATGTGGGTAGTATGGCTCCCTCTTTAAACTTTAATCTCTCAGAACAACGAAAATGGACAGCAGAGGGTCACTGGAGATATCTTTGCCCTTCTTCGAGAAGTGTTCTCATTGGTTAAATACCCTATCTGCTTTTTACTATTAATTTTTCTGTTCTGCTTGGTGTATAGAGGACGGGTGGCCGAATCTGGTTTCTTGGAGGCACAGATTATGACCTCAATTTCAGTAACAATTTTTGGGAAACTCAGGCTTTGGAACTTGGAGGTGTAGCCACCCTATTTTGCGGGTGTCCTCGCTGGAGATGGAGAATAGGGCGTGTTGTCTGTCTGAAGAAGGAAGCATCAACCTCTGTCTCTGTGTGGTGGCGGGGAGGGTCGCACCTTCTCACACTTAGGTCGGTAGCCCCGCAACTTGACGCTCTGCTGATTGATGAGCAGGCCCTTGCGCACCTCGCTGAGCCTGCGGTCAGTGGCCTCGCGCTGGCGCAGCAGCAGCCGCAGCTGCCCATTGATCTGGTGCTGCGCGCGGCCCAGGCGGGCGGCGGTGAGGCGCGCCCCGCGTGCGTGCGCGTGCACCACCTCGGCGGTTTGCTGGGCACGCGCGTCGCGGTGCATAGGCAGCGGTAGGCGCGCGTACCAGGCCGGGGGCTTCATCTTCCCTTTCCATAGGGTGACGCCTTCTCCGGGCGGTGGCTTTTCCAGGGTGCCGCCCCCTTTGAGCATCTCTACCCGAAAGCGCCAGGGTTCCATGTAGGCGGCGCGGCCCAGGTGGTGTGCCACGTTCGGGTCCAGTACACTGTCCTTGGGCTGCCACATGGTCACCGCCTCCTGCCCACAGCGATCGGTCAGAAGGTGTGCCTTGCGAGACGTGGCCTTGGCCGCCTGGCGCCATTCTGGAGCCCCAACGCGCGAGTCCTGGCCCGGGTCTGTGGAAGGGAGCAACACAGGCATGGTTCCTTACTTAGTGCCCGCGATCTCCTCGGAGAATGGACAGGGGTCCACCCAGCCCTAACCACACACCACTCTTTACTGGTGGCTAGAATGCGTGCTCCCAGAGCTCCCCTCACCGTGGCAACCAGGACAACCATGGAGATTGCGTTCCAGGGGCGGGGGATGGGAACGGCAAAATGGAGAACTAGGCCTGGAAATTCGGACTGTATTCCTTGAGGGAGCCGCTTTTATGGAGTTCCTCTCTCATTGTTTCTCATGATTTTGGAAATGTGTCAACCAACCTATATCTACTAGTAGATAACACAGCCTTGCATTTGGAAAATCCTAAGGAATTCACGAACTAGTTCTAATATTAGTAGTTTTGAAGTAGACATGAATACCATATACATATATTTGTGTGTGTGTGTGTGTACCACCACAGGGTGTATGTACTGGTGAGAGACATTGTACAGTAATTAGTTCATCATGAGGGGTCCCGGGATCATACTGAGCCATCTTGTTGGCTCCCAATTATGTTTTTATACTCCTGAAATGAACAATCAACAAAACAAAACAAAACAAAGCAAAAAAAAAAAAATCCAAAAAACAAACAACAACAACAAAACCAACCTGAATTAAGAATACAATTCCTGGGCAGGAGAGATGGCTCAGTAACGCGCTCTTCTGAGAACTTGAGTTCAATTCCTATCACCCACATCAGATGGTTGTCATCCCCTGACTGATACCTAGGGGAATCTGACACCTTGGACCTCTGTGGGCACTGCATTCATGTGGACAGATCACCCCCCCCCATACACAGAATTAAATAATAAAAATATATAAATGAATAAAGAGACTACAATTCCTGAAGCTGGGAAGATGGGCTCAGCTGGTAAAGTGCTTGCCTTACAACACAACATCTGAATTTGATTTTCAGAACCTACATGAAAACATGCTAGGCTGACCCGATGGTGAGATTGTAATCTCAGCACTGGGTATGCTAAAATGAGGATTTCTGGCGCTGGCTGGCCACAAGCTGACCTGGCCACCTCCTGGGGAGTGAGAGATCCTGTCTTAAAAATGGTGGAAGAGCTAGCTGAAGACAGACACCTGAGGTTTTATGCACCTTAAACAAACAAACCAAAACAATGCAATTCCACTTAAAATAGAATAAAAAGATTAAAATATGCAATACTCTCCAGCTCTTAGGACAGTCTAAGTTCTTTCTTACCTCAAAATTGAGAACTCTTTCCTTCTCATAGAATTCTCCTTTGCTGATTTCATGGTTTACTTTGTTTCGATCTTCAGAACCCAGCATGTATATCTTAAAGGAGTCTTTCTCTACTATGACCACAGTGAGCTTTACGCTCCTATTGCACAGGGTTTTTAGTGCAAACTACCAAAACTAAAAAGATGGTCTCTTAGATGACAGTCACAAAAGAAAAAAAGAAAAAGGCCCAAGCCAATGCTTTAAACAACAAAACTCAACAACCGGAGACTCAAAGAAGAACAACCAAAGCCTTGAGTCTTTTTCAGAATAGGAAATAAAATAGATATCAGAAGTGGATGGAGGGAGGGAACTGGGTGAGAGGGAGTGGAGAAGGGGAGTGGGGTGGAGATCAGGTGTAGGGAGAGCAGGGGAGAGAAGAGAAATCATCTGTGGATGCTTGAGGGGTGTCTCTAGGACTTGCCAGAGGCCTGGGACTGAGGGAGACTCCAGGGTGGCTACAGTGGTGACTCTAGTTGGAACTCCCTTCAGTGGGGGATATTGATCTGGAAATGGCCACTTCCTGTAGTCAGGCAGGAATCACAGTTGAGGGACAAGGACAACAATCCACTCACAAAACCTTCAACCTAAAATGTGTCCTGCCTACAAAATGCACAGGGGCAAAGAGAGCGGAGACAGAGGGCATGGCCAACCAATGCCTGGCACAAATTGAGACCCACCCCATGGGCAAGCATCAATCTCTGACACTATTTATGATGCTTTGTTATGCTTGCAGACAGGAGCCTCACATAAATCTCCTCTGAGAGGCTCCACTCAGTAGCCAATGGAAACATTCAGAGACCCATAGCCAAACATTAGATGGAGCTCAGGGAGTCTTGTGAAAGAGTTGGGGGAAGGACTGAGGGACCTGAGAGGACAGGAACCCCAGAGGAAGACCAACAGAGTCAATTAACCTGGACCCTTAGGGGATCCTAGAGACTGAACCACAAACCAAAGAGCAAGCATGGACTGGACCTACGTCTCCCACACATATGTAGCAGATGTACAGCTTGGTCTTCATACAGCTCCCCCCCCCCCCAATTGGAGTAGGGACTGTTCCTGTATTTGTTGTCTGCCTGTGAATCCTATTCCCCTACCTGGGCTGCCTTTTCTGGCCTCAGTGAGAGAATATGCCTAGTCCTGCTGTGACTAATGTGCTGGGGTGGATGGGTGGGAGGGAGGGGTAGGGAGTAGGGTGGGGAGTGAAGGAGTGGGAGGGGTAAGTGGGAGGTAGGTGGTTGTCATACCCAGGGGGCCACTCTCCCTTCTTAGAGGAGAAGGGGAGGGGATTGGGGGAGGAGCTGGGGGGGACTGGGAGAAGATGGGGGCGTGATATTGGAATGTAAAGAGAATTAAAAAAACAAAACAAAACAACCCCCCTAAAGCCTAAGCTGCCACCATGGCCAAATAAAACACTCAAATACAAAACCAAAACCAAAAATCAAACCAGACACATTAAAGAAAAAAACACATGCAAATAAGTCAAAAACACAATGAAACAAAAAACAAAAACAAACAAAACAAAACAAAACAATAATACCCGCCCCCTCAAGCCTGCTTCCATGTGAACTAATTTGCCTTTTACCTCTAACTTCAGCTCCAAGCACAGAACTTCAGCCTCCTCCTCATTTTTGGATTTCTCCGATGTGTTAGGTAGTTTTGCCCCAGGGCCTGTGTTCTTTGACTGGCTCTCTTTCCCTGAATATTTTAAAATTTACCTGAGTTTTTAGTATTTGCTAGATTGGTTGCAGTATGTCCCTTATGTTAGAAGCTTAGTCTTTAGTGTGCCAGTAGAAGACACTTCAAGAAGTGGATTCTAGTATAATGTAGTAAGAGCTCTTGGGCATTGTCCTTGGAAGGAATAAATGTGTGATCTCGTGTGATCTTGACTAATTCTTTAATTCATTTTTAATTATGTGCATGAATTTGGGCATGCACATGCAGTGCCCGCAGAGGCCAGAAGAGGGCACTGTGAGAACTCAGCAAGAGAAGTAAGTTAGCGCTCTTTTCCACTTAGTTGTCTTCCCAGCTCCTTAAATTGATATATTTTTTCACTGAATGTGCATATGAATAAGTTCTTCCAAAGGCAGGAGCTGCTGCGAGGGTTTCGGCGAGGCAGCTCATTCTGTACTCAGCGGCTATCCTTTGCTTCTTCCATGTCTTACGCTCTCGCTTCTTTTTAATTTTAATATTTTAGTTTTTGAGAATTTCATACACGAATGCTGTATTTACATGATTTCCAACCCTTCCTATCCCCCTTTCAACTCCTCCCACACTCCCTCTCAAATTCATGACTTCTTAAATTCTCTCTCTCTCTCTCTCTCTCTCTCATTCTCCCACTTTCTCTGGCTCTCTCTCCTCTCTTCACTCCATTTAGTATTGCTTGTATGTTCATGTGTTTAAGTAAAAGCCTAAGGACCAGGATTTTTACGGCTAAATAGTGCCTTCCGGACATGACAGGGAAGCTGAGCTCATGAGAAATTTCTCTTTCTTTGATTTTTTTTTTAAATTAGTAGCTGAAGAGGTGACTCAGTGGTTAAGAGCCTTTTCAAAGGAACTGAGTTGTGAATCTGGTAGCGCACAACTGTCTGCAACTCCACATCTAGGGAGTCCAACACTCTTTTCTGGCCTCTAAGTGCTCCTGCACATACATGTACACAGACCCTGCTTCCTACCTACACACATGCACACACACACACACACACACACACACACACACACTTGAAAAACCTTATGGTGTGGAGCTCAGAGAACACCTTGTGAGAGATGTGGGTCTCAGGGATCAAACTCAGGCTGTCAGGCTTTTCAGTAAGTGCTTTATTCACAGAGCACTTACTGAAGTGCTGATTTTGAGTCCTGATTCTTTGTTGACCAGAGGAAATATATATATATATATATATATATATATATATATATATATATATATATATATATACACAGGTTATTGGGAAGCTGCTCTCAGGTAGGTGAGTTCACTGGCCCCAAGGAAGGAGGCCATGGGAAAGGGGGACAGAGGAGGGGGAAGAGAAAAAGAGAAAGTGCATGTGCAGAGAGAAGGAAAGGGGGGAAGAAGAAGGAGGAGGAAGAAGAAGAAGAGGAGGAGAAGGAGAAGGAGGAGAAGGAGAAGGAGGAGAAGGAGAAGGAGAAGAGAAGGAGAAGGAAGAAGAAGAAGAAAAAGAAGAAGAAGAAGAAGAAGAAGAAGAAGAAGAAGAAGAAGAAGAAGAAGAAGAAGAAGAAGAAGAAGAAGAAGAAGAAGAAAGGGAGAACACCAAATACCTGGGTTATACAGCAAAAAGTTGGGTGCAGGGTATGCCAGGTAGGGACTGAGGGATGCTGGAAGAATCTGGAGGCCAGGTCTGCTTTGATATGTAAACTATACACCTCAGTCCCTTGTCCCAGGGTCTGAAACCAAACACTGTCCACTGCAGAAACTTCTCTGGCTAAAGCTGAGAGCAGCACTAATGCATGGACATAAAAATAATATTTAGAAGGCAGTTTAATAGCACCCCTGTGTAGTCAAAGAAAATACCAAGTTCTCCCTAGAGTCATGACCTCCTACACCAGTGGTGTTTGCCCATGTTTGCATTTCCACGTATAAATTCCCACAATGTCCCATTTTAGACACTTTTTTTTGGCCTAATTTCTCTCCATTTGAAGACAGGCAAACCATTTTCTGCTCAATTATTATTATTATTTTTTAATATTTACGCTATATGCAAGGGTGTTTTGCCAGTATGTCTGTTTGTGCAGCATGTGTACCTGGTTCCTGTGGGAGTCAGATGAGCGTACTGAATCTTCTAGGACTGGAGATACTGATGGTTGTGAGCAGGTGTGTGGGTGCTAGGGATTGAACCTGGGTCCTTTGGAAAATCAGCTAGTGCTCTTAACCACTGAGCCAGGTCTTTAGCCCTGATCCTGCTCTACTTTTAAACATTTTATTTTTACTTTTCATTATATGTTTGCTTATATGCTTGTGTAGGAAGATGTGCACATGGGTGCACTTGCCCCAGAAGGACAGACGAGGCTTTGGATTCCCTGTAGCTGCAATTGTAGGTGGTTTGTGAACTGCTGGACATGGGTGCTGGGATTCAGATCAGGTTCCTCTGTAAGCACAGTGCATACCCTTAACTGTGTCCATCTCCCTCTGTGCCCCAATTCCCTCTCACCCAGTCAATGAGGACCTGTAGGTTTTTTTTTTTTTGAGACATTAGCTCTGTGAATTTTATAATAAGTGGCACATTATAGAATTCCCTTTCTCTGTCATCTCAGCCAAGGCCGTCTATTCTCTATGAGAGTCAGGTACGTAGCAAAACGGTGACCTTGGGTAAGGTTTAGGGAAGTTGCTGGGTGGATGAATGGATGAGGAGAACCTTTGAAAAGTTCTAGCTCCCCTTTTCCTCCTTTTCTTTCGTTATCACATGGAAATGCCCTTTGCTCTGAAATCTTGGCAGGTAATTATCAGAGACCCTTTTTTAGGTTCCCCGATGTCTTCCCTTCTGGGGCACTGGTTTCTACTTTTAGCAGGTGCCCCCTTTATCTTGGAGATAATCACATCAATTGGTCTCTCATTCCAGGGGGATGTGACCTAGAATCTGTTTTGTCTTTGAGAAATGAGGTCAAATTCCTGGCAGAGGTGTCAGGAGATGTGGGAAGCCCCAGGCTGTGTGGAAAGCTTTCTTACCACCAACTTCAAAGGTGGTGACCATATAGGTCAGTGAGTTATAAGGATTTGTCTTTGGGGCTGTAACCTTATTGGTCCTTTGAGTTGACTCAGGCCAAAGTCATTTAGGGGCTCTTACTATTACTTCTTCTCCAGTTTTTTCACAACTGGATTTACAGGAAGCATTTTAAATTGTTGAACACTGTGGGGGTGAGTAGTGTACAAACAGCCTGGTCCCTGGTCGATCATAGGCCTTGAACTCAGGTCACCTGGTGGGTGGTGACTTCCAACTAGAGAGGTGTGTGGCTATCAGTCATATAGGCAATGCCCCAAGCTCCTGGTATTCTGTCTGGACTCAACCCCCACAGTTACCTGGCAACAGCCAGGTATGCTCCTCCCCATAGTTACCTGGCAACAGCCAGGTAGGCCCAGCCCACTATAAAAAGCAGCTGCTTGCCCCCTCCTCACTCTCTTGCTCCCTTTCTTACTCCTGCCTCCTTCTTGCTCCTGCCTCTCTCACTCTGCCTTTCTACAATAAACGCCTTAAAACCATGGGCTGTCTCTTCTCATTGGGATCTGCCATGCTGGAGCAGTGGAGCAGGTCTTCCCCTAATGAGCCATGCATCTAACCTCCTGAGGGAGGCCTCCCTGCTCTCCAGTCACGGCTGTCAGTCAATTCAAGTCAAGCCGCTTGACCAAGCTAAGGACTCTCCTCCTCCTGGAGGGACCCATCCGGAGCCCTCTCCTCTTATCCTTTTCCCCTCTGCCCCGGGCTAGAGCTGCAGAGTGAGAAACTGCTGGTCTTAGTCTCTGCAGGCTGGGGTCTGCCGCCCCCCAGCCAGCTCCGGGCAATTCTGCAAGAACCTCAGACTAAGCCTTCCCCACCCCCGGAGCGAGGTCCTGTGTCTTCTCACAGCCCCACACCTGCCTGGTGGCAGTTTGGGCAGCTTCAGTCAAACTTCCCGCGTCTGCCTCCATGAGTGGCCTTAGCCCAATGGTGGGCCAGATGCAGGGCCCCATTTTGACCCACAGAGCACCTAAAACTTGAATCCTCGCCTATGACAGTATATTAAATGCTAACTCGACACCATCTGAAATTACATGGGGAAAAAGTCTCAACAAAGGATCATTTAGTTCATGTTGGCCTGTAGGTATGTCTGTGAAATATTGTCTTGCTTGTTAATTGATGAGGGAAGGTGCAGCATATTGTGAGTGGCACCGTTCCCTAGGCAGGGGATCCTGTAGAGATCCCCTTATGTAGAGAGTGGGCTGAGCACGAGTGAGCACCTGTGTCCTCACATCTCTCCTTTCTTTACAGTGGATACAATATAACTGGCTACTTCAAGTTCCTGCCTTGACTTCCCTGATGTGCTGAACTGTAACCTGGAATTATAAGCCAAACAAACCCTTCCTTGTCTGCGTTGCCTTTTATCAGGGTACTTTATCACAGTAGCAGATAGATGAAAACTAGAACACCTCACTTTTTTCCCACTTTTCTTTCATGTTTTTTCTACTCTACTTCTGTCTACATCTATCTTTCATAGCTAGTTGTTCACCATCTGTCCCTCACATTCAGTGTTCCTTAGTAGAGTTGGTATTTTTGAACATACAACCAAATAGTCCCCATCTGCCGATCTTCAAACCCTCTATACACTCTTTCTGTTCACTATAAATCTAATGACTCATTTTAAAAAATATAGTATTTTTATTAATTCTTCAAAAAATTCATGTAATATATTGGCCATATTGACAAGACATTCATCTCTCTAACTCCTACAATTCCCATTTACCTCCTTGTTCAATGAACTTTATGTCTTTTTCTTCTTTTTAAAATTTAACCTACTGAGTCCAATATACTATTCATGGTCAACTTACCATGGACCATACTCTTAAGAGACTTTCCTTCCCCAAGAAGCCATTAACTGTCACTACCTCCTTTGTTTAGGGATGGGGACTTGTGAACTACTTCCCTCTCCATGCTACAGTGTTGACTGGCTTGATCTTGTATAGGCCTTGCTTATGCAGACAATCACACAGCTGCAAATAATAAGTGCAGCAGTCTTGTTATGTTCGAAAGAACATTTGCAAAGTAAAATGTTCAGTCCTAGATGTGGGATCTCTTCTCCTGAACTGTTGGTTGAATTATTGTTTTGCTTTGGTTCTCTCTGACCTTTGGCGGCTCTTACAATCTTTCTGTTCCCTCCTTAATCATTGTGCCTGAGGCTTGGGGTGATACAGATGATAAACGTACCATTTCTGGCTGAGTTCTCTCTCTCTCTCTCTCTCTCTCTCTCTCTCTCTCTCTCTCTCTCTCTCGCTTGCTCGCTCTCACGCATTAACTTCTGCACATAGAAATCTCTTTGATGAGACCAAAGAGCTGCACTGGCATATGGTATAGAGATAAGAATTTAGAGGAAAGTTTGATACTAGGTCTATTTGGTACAATAATAGTAGTAGATACAACCCCTGGGCTTATGAGTTCCTAACCATGGGTTTTTGTTCCTGTTAACAGTACCAGCCATGCATTTCCTCCTGCACAGCAGGCTTTAAATCCAATCAGAAAGTAGGTGGTTATCCCCATAACAGTTTTGCCACTATTGCAACCACGGGCATAGCTTGCTGTGTCAGTCATTATTGTGGTTCACAGGATTGACAGCTATTTAAGACCACTAATGACTTTCCCCCCCTCAAGCAGCCTGCATAGTAACTTCTAGTACTATGAAGTTTAGGTAGCAGGCAGGAAGTTTCCTGGTCAGTATCAACTTGATTTCTCCATGTCCTATGATCAAAGTGTTTGGCAGCTTTAACAATAGGGACTTTCCATTAAGTTTTAGTGAAAAAAACAAGAGCAATAGCAATTGGCTATATTGTTTGGTGGGGCCTCTGGGTCACCTTCAACCAACAGCTCAGGAGGTGGTATCCCACATCTGGGACTGGTCTTTTTACTTTGCAAGTTGTGTCTTCTTGAAGTAGTATTGTTGCCTGTGTAGGATAATGTTAATTGAACTCATTTTTATAAATTATGTATGAACTTTATAAAATAGTAGGTTTCATATAGCTTTTTTCTACCACCCTTGGTGTTACTTATTCCTCCTCAAACCCATTCTTTTCTCTGCCCTCTTGTTTTCCTACTTAAACATCCATCTCCATTATAGCCCTTTCCCTTCACATCTTCTGTACTCCAGCATCCTTCCCCCTTGATGTCTTTTCCCCAGTCCCCACCAATGGTCCTTTCTGAGTTTCCTGGTTTCTATAGGTACTCCAATTAAACACACACCCCTAAAGGTCAAAGATCCACATATGAATGAAAACATGGCATTTGTATTTCTGAGTTTAGGCTATTAGAGTAATATTTTCCAGCTCTGTCCATTTACCAATAGATTTTATTTTTCTTTACAGTTAAATATAATTTAATTGTGTACAGGTACTACATTTTCATTATCCATTTGTCAGTTAATGGGCATCGAGGCTGTTATATGTTCTAGTTATTGTGAATAGAAGAGCTATAAACATGGATGAACGCGAGTCTTTTCTTGGAAATAGAATCCTTTGGGAATATGTCCAGGAGTGGTATTGCTAGGTCATATATGGTAGACCTACGTTTTGTCCTTTGAGACTTCTCTACAGTAATTTCCATAGTGGCTTAACTTCACAAATTTTCATTTTTATCAATGGTGCACAAAGCTTTTGTTGTCCCAAATAACTGTTCTCTACATGAAGCGGTGGAGAGGAGATTCTCATTTTAATAGCCACTTGATCCTTACCATGTGACAACTCTGCAGCAGGCCTGGGAGAAGGGCTCGATCATGTATATTACAGGAAGACTATGGGTGTTACATCTGTGAGACTAGTAGGAAGATATCATCCCTTCTGGCGTTACAGTGTCACTGGTTGGGGGAGGAGTACCCATATTCCTATAAGTAACCCCTCATCTGTGCTCTGTAAGAAAGCCCAATTTAAACTCATTGTTTCTCCAGAGTAAACTTTGGTTTGTCTTTGGGTCCTGGGGATGAGGGTTAAATGTACCTCTAATCTTGGAAAACAATTTTAGAAACAGTTTCTCTTGTTTTCTTATTCTTAGCCATTCTGACTGGGGTAAAATGAAATCTCTACTTTTGTTTTTTGTTTTTGTTTTTTGAGACAGGGTTTCTCTGTTTAACAATCTTGGCTGCCCTGGAACTCATTCTGTAGACCAGGCTGGCCTTCAGCTCACAGAGATCCTCTTGCTTCTGCCTCCTGAGTGCTGAGATTAAAGGCATGCTCAAGTTAGTTTTAATTTCTATTTTCCTGGTGGGTGATGATGATGAATTCTTTAAAAATATTTTTTTAGACATCTGTATTTTGTTTTCTAAGAGCTTTATCCAGTTCTGTAGCATTCTGTTTAAGTTGTGTTTCTTGCTTTCTTGGTATTTAGTTAAATTTACAGTTGCAAATCCCTCCATGAGTCTGTAGAATGCCTCTTAAGTTGATTAACAATTTCCTTTGCACTATGGAAGCCTTTTAATTGTATTAACTGGCAGCTGTTAATTGTTGCTCTTATTTCCCAGGGGACCATAGTCCTATTCAGAAAATCCTTACCTTAGCCTAGATCTTGAACTGTACTTCCAACTCTTTCTTCTAGAAATTTCAGGTCTAACATTGAGATACTTGATCCATTTGGAAATGATTCATGTGTAGGATGAGAGAGAGAGATAAACATTCATTCATTTGTGAAGGTACCCAGCTTCCCACCAACCATCTGTTAAAGATACTGTCTTTTTCCAATACATATTGTTGACACCTTTGTCCAAAGCAGGTGACTGTGTACTCTAATTTTATTATATATATATATATATATATATATATATATATATATATATATATATATATTATAGCTGAGTAGTGAAAAAATCAGGGATCATTTCTTTGTGGTGAGATCATTTGAAATATATGTTTTCAGATGTTCAGGACATGGATCAGTTGACAAAGTGCTTGGTAAACAAATATGGGAACACGAGTTTGATCTCAAGAACCTATTTAGGCGCTGGTATGCACCTGTAATTTTTATGCTGGGGAGGCTGAGGCAGAGGCAGAAGGATCTGTAGAATTGGCTGGCTAGACAGTGTAGTTAATCAGTGAACTTTTGGTTATGTTAGAGATCCTGTCTAAAAAAATAAGGTATAAACCCAGACACTATTGCAGATGCCAAGAAATGCTTGCTGACAGGAGCCTGATACAGCTGTCTCTTGAGAGGTTCTGCCAGATCCTGATTAATACAGATGCAGATGCTCACAGCCAACTATCAGACTGAACACAGGGACCCCAGTGGAGGAGTTAGGGGAAGGACTAAAGGAGCTGATGGAGCCTTATCTGGCATCAAATGGGAGGCCCTTGGTCCTGTGAAGGCTTGATGCCTTAGAGTAGAGGAATGCTAGGGTGGTGAGGCTGGAGTGGATAGGTGGATAAGGAAGCACCATCATAGAAGCAGGGTAAAAGGGGATGGGATTTGCAGTTTGCAGAGAGAAAACTGGGAAAGGGGATAACATTTGAAATATAAATAATTAAAATATACAATTAAGAAAAAAAAATAAACCTTCTGGTTTTTGTTTGCACCAGAGCTTAACCTGTGCCACAAATACTGCCTGGAGAGAGCTGGTCTCCCAGAAGTGTGGACAAGCCTGTGAGCACAGGTAAGACTACCACTTCTCCTCCAAGGGACCAGCTCAGAGACCTCAGGACACAGGAACCGAGGAGTAGTTTGGAACAGGATCCTTCCAGTTTCTGTCTGAGCTGGGGAACTGACCCTGTACCACAGCTCTCCATACCCAAATACTCCCAGGAGAGAGTTGGTCTCCCGGGATTGCTGACATACCTGTGAGCACAGGTAAGACCACCACTTCTGCTCAAATTCCTGGCCTAAGAAGGACCAGCGCAGAGCCATCAGGACACAGGAACCAAGGAACCCAGTTTCCATCTGCATCCCGGACCTGACCCTATGCCACAGCTCTCCATACCCAAACTCCTGGTTTTCTAGGAGTACTGACACACAAACTTGCAGGAGGGACAAACCACAGTAAGAGACAGCAAAGACCAGCTAACACCAGAGATAACCAGATGTCGAGAGGCAAAAGCAAGAACATAAGCAACAGAAACCAAGGCTACTTGGCATCATCAGAACCCAAATCTTCCATCAGAGTGAGCCCCGTATACTCCAACACACCAGAAAAGCAAGACTCTGATTTAAAATCACATCTCATGATGATGATAGAGGACTTTAAGAAGGACACAAATAATTCCCTTAAAGAAATACAGGAGTACACAGGTAAGCAGGAAGAAGCCCTTAAAGAGGAAACACAAAAATCCCTTGAAGAATTACAGGGAAACACAATCAAACAGGCGAAGGAATTGAACAAAACCATCCAGGATATTTTTTTGTTTGTTTGTTTTTTTTGACACATGGTTTCTCTGTGTAGCCCTGGCTGTTCTGGAACTTACTCTATAGACCAGGCTGGCCTTGAACTCAGAAATCCACCTGCCTCTGCCTCCAAGTGCTGGGATTATATGTGCCACCACTGCCTGGCAACCATCTAGGATCTAAAAATGGAAATAGAAACAATAAAGAAATCACAAAAGGAGACAACACTGGAGATAGAAAACTTAGGAAAGAGATCAGGAGTCATAGATGCAAGCATCACTAACAGAATACAAGGGATACAAGAGAGAAACTCAGGTGCAGAAGATACCATAGAAATCATTGACACAACAGTCAAAGAAAATGCAAAAAGCAAAAAGCTCCTAACCCAAAACATCCAGGAAAACTAGGACACAACATGAAGAGCAAACCTAAGGATAATAGGTATAGAAGAGAGCGAAGATTCCTAACTTAAAGGGCCTGTAAATATCTTCAACAAAACAATAGAAGAAAACTTCCCTAACCTGAAGAAAGAGATGCCCATCAACACACAAGAAGCCTATGGAACTCTAAATAGATTGGACCAGAAAAGAAATTCCTCCCATCACACAATAGTCAAAACACCAAATGCACAAAACAAAGAAAGAATATTAAAAGCAGTAAGGGGGAAAGGTCAAGTAATGTAAAATGGCAGACCTATCAGAATTACACCAGACTTCTCACCAGAGACTATGAAAGCTAGAAAATCCTGGGCAGATGTCATACAGACCCTAAGAGAACACAAATGTCATCCCACACTACTATACTCAGCAAAATTCTCAATTACCATAGATGGATAAATCAAGATATTCCATGAAAAAACCAAATCTACACAATATCTTTCCCCAAACCCAGCTCTACACAGAATGATAGGTGGAAAATGCCAATACAAGAAGGAAAAATACTCCTTAGAAAAAGAAAGAAAGTAGTCTTCATTCAACAAACCCAAAAGAAGATAGCCATACAAACATAAAACATCAAAAATAACAGGAAGCAACAATCACTATTCCTAAATATCTCATAACATTAATGGATTCAATTCCCCAATAAAAATACATAGACTAACAGACTGGATATGTAAACAGGATCCAACATTTTGCTACATACAGGAAACACACCTCAAAATCGAAGACAGTATCACAGAGTAAATGGCTAGAAACAATTTTCCAAGCAAATGGTCCCAAGAAACAAGTTGGAGTAGCCATTCTAACAAATGAGAAAATAGGCTCAGAAAGATCAAGCAACCAGTTCAAGGTTCACAAAGTAAATACACACTAAAGTTTGGATTTGAGTTAGTCTTTCAAGGTCCAAACTCTTCATTACACAACAGCAGATAGATTCATCAAGTAGAATGGAGCAGGGCTGGAAAATGATGAGGGAGCATGCTAGAAGAGACAAGGACAGGAAGTACATCTAAGAGGCAGGCCTAAAAAGAGGGAGACTGAAAGGTGCAAGGAACTCTCTTAGTGCTTGGTGTACTGAGAAACAACAGTCAAATACTCCACAAAGAATGGAGCCACTCCAGTGCTTCACAAAGAGTGATTTCAGAGCTAAATGGTATCTTCTGAAGTTCCATTGGTCATTTGGTAACTTTGGAAATAGTAGTGGTGAAGCAAGCACAGGGAGAAGATAAAAAGGTTGGTAGTTCCCTTACCAATGGATTAGAAAAGTGAGCCAACTAATTGCCCCCAGCCTGCCCCGTTCCCTGCCCCCCCCAAAAGGTTGGCTGCAAGAATGCATTGGCAAGAATGTATCAATGTCTGATGAACTGATTATTCTGCCCAGAATCTCTATCAGTGGTTCTTAATCTTCCTAATGCTACAACCCCTTTAATATAGTTCCTCAAGTTGTGGAGAGACCCCCCCCCAAAAAAATCTGTAGTTTTATTGTTTGTTTTTAACTGCTAGATAAAGCTGGACATATTTAGGATGCTATGTGCTGTTTCTACACAGGTGCTCCATGTACAGTGTTCAAATCACTGTGACCACATCTATCTTCTCAAATAGTTATCATTTCTTTCTATTAACATCATTCAAATCCTTTCTTGTTCATTAAAAAAAAAATACAGCATCAACTATAGTCACTTTACTGTGCAAGTATAGATTTAGAATCATTTGTGTAAGTAATAGGTAAGCCAAACACTAAAGTTCCATCCTCCACTCACTTTCTTGCTTCTCACACTTTATTTTATTTATGTGTATGTGTGTATCTATGTGAGCATATGTGGGCCACCAGAATTGGTTTTTCTCTTCTCTAATACAAGGTATTAATCTCCCTGTCCCCCTCATTGTTTTTTCTCTTCTTTAAGACAGGGCCATAATCTCCCTATCACTGCCCCCTTCCTACTTTCTTCAGCCTCTGGGAGCCACTACTCACTCTCTTCTAAGAGACCACAGGGGGGAAAAAGAAAGACTAAGGTGTATGTGCATGAGTGTCAGGGTGGTGCTGGAAAGATGGTGTCTTAGTTAGGGTTATTATTGCTATGATGAAACACTATGACCAAAGCAGATTGGGGAGGAAAGGGTTTATTTGACTTATACTTCCATATTATGCTCCATCACTGAAAAATGTCAGGACAGGAATTCACACATGGCAGGAACCTGGGGGCAGGTATGATGCAGAACATGCTGCTTACTGGCTTGTTCCTCTTGGCTTCCTCAACCAAGAACCCAGAACCACCAGCCCAGGGATGGTGGTCCCACCCACAATGAACTGAGCTCTCTCCTCTATGAGTTACTAATTAAGAAAATGCATCACAGGTTTGTCTACAGTCCCATCTTATGGAGACATTTTCTCAACTGAGGTCCCTCTTCTCTGAGGATTCTAGTTTGTGTTAAGTTGACATAAAATTAATTGGAACAGATGGCTCAGTGGTTAAGAGCACTTATCGTATGCATTTGGTGTACATAAATATATGTAGGCAAAATATTCATAAATAAAACATAAAAAATCTAAACACAATCAATCAATCAATCAATCAAATAAGCAAGCAAACAAGCAAACAAAAACAGACTCTGGAAGTAAATAAAATTCAAGTCTTAGGCTATCTTTGAAATCTACAAAATTTATAAGGTCCTTTTCAGAGCAGAAAAGACTGCAGGGGAGAGGAGCCACTGATCTGTTGTGTTACCTGTGAGGTGTGCAGGGACCTTGCTGTCAGGTCCGAAAGAAACTCATAATGAATGGCTAGCTGTGATGCCCATTAGCTTACTAGAGTGCTGGCCTGCAGGATCGCTCAGCATCTCAAGTACCTGCTACAGAGCCCATTCTGGCTCTTCTCACCTCACCTTCTATCCTACACTTTTCCAGATCATGCGTTCTGCCATTTTGGGCATGTGCTTTCTTGGCTCTTGGCCTTCTCTTGGTTTTCTCTCTTAACTCCCTTTTTCTTGGCTCTCTCTTAGACCTCTCTTTCTCTTGGATCCCTGTCTCTTTCCCCTTTCTTTTGGTTTCCCCATCTCATTTCTCATCCCCCATGGCCATATTCAGTGAACTGCTTTTTCTACCCGTTCCGGATTCTTCCAGATGCCCCTAGCTATAACTTCCCTCATATCTATAACAAAAACCTCCTAAGCCATACCTTGGAATGGTCATATTCTCACTTTATACCTAGGATATATCTTTTGTGAGCTGTCTCCCATGCTAAGATGGGCTTTTTGGTGACACAGCTGCCTTTGAGGAATCTATACTCTTGCAAGTAACCCCGATAAACTCATGGGATTATCAAGTTGGCTTTTGTTAGTATTGTTACTTTGGTCTGTCATTGGTTCTGTATTTGCGGGAAGTTGATGTTTGTTCATATCTCCCCAGAAAAATGTATATAACACCTGCTTATGACCAAGCAAATGAACTTAAATATGGAGACTTCCCAATCTCCTCTTGTCATGAAATAGTAGCCCAAGATGACATATATCTGGTAGGCTGGTGGGAGACCTTGAGCCAGAGGACCCAGCTAAACCATATCTAGATTTTTAACATGCAGGAACCCATATAGTATGCTTACTATGTATAATTTTAAGCCGATAGATCTAGAATCATTTGTATAAGTAACAGGTAACCCAAACACAAACGTTCCATCCTCCATTCACTTTCTTGCTTCTCACACTTTATTCTATTTATGTGTACGTGTGTATCTAAGTGAGCATATTTGGGCAGAGGGTGGTAGTGAAGCCCATAGGGCTGGAGTTACAGGTGGTTGTGAGCTGCCTGGTATGGGTGCTCTGGAAGATCAGCAAGTGCTCTTAAGTTCTGACCCATCACCTCAGCCACAGAGTCTCACCTACCTTCTCTGCACACACAGGGATGTATTCATGCTTCAAGGTTTTTTTGTGGTTGTTGTTGTTTTCCTTTATTGTTTGTTGTTTTTGTGTGTCTGGTATGCTGTATACAAATGAGTGTGCAGATGTGCACACATACTAAGGCCAGGTCAAGAAAATGGGTATCCTCCTCCATCTTTCTCTGACTTGTAGCTTGAAGACAGGGTCTCTCACTTAACCCGGAGCTCACCCTTTTAGTGAAGCTGATGGATTCTTGGGACCCTCTTGTCCTCTGTTCCCCTCCCCATCAATGCTGGGGTTGCAGGCATGTGAAGCCTATGCCTAGCTTTTTAAAGTGGGTGCTGGGGATTTTAAAAATTATATATGTATAATTTATATATGTATAAGCATGCATGTGTAACTGTGTGTGTGTGTGTTGGTCATAAAACAATTTTTAGGAGTGTGTCTGCTCTTTGTACCACATGATTCCTCTTCATATGACATGATTCTATCTGCCTTGATGTAATATCTTCATTATTTTTATTGGGCATTCAAATGTCAAGAAGCACCCTGTAGAATTTACTGAAAAGTTATAGGCAGCTTTAACTAAGCATGTTAATTTAACTCCTGATCCAGACTGGAGGAGTAGTAATTAAAGACCAATTCTTAACTTGGTCAGTCCCAGACAGCAGACAAACTGCAGCAGAGTAGTTGCACATGTGGACTCACTGCAGTTATGACAGTGTACACTAGACCTGCGCAAGCTCAAGCTGGACAAAATCTCAGCATGGGGTGGAGGAAGAGCGGCAGGCACAGATTCTCTCCTACCTGATAAGTTACTGGTATTCAATAGCTGCTGGGAAAGGGGAAATTGGTTTCCTTTAAGGGTGGTGTACCATACTCCTAGGCAAGCTCCCCATTCAAGAACATTTGGAGAGGAATAGCTCAGCTGTTAAAAGCACTGACTGCCCTTCCCAAGGTCTTGAGTTCAATTCCCATCACTCACATGATGGCTCACACCCACCTGTGTAAATGTAGTCCCATGAGATACAATGCTCTCCCCTGGTATGCAAGTGTACATACAGACCAAACACACATATAGATAAAAATACATAAATAAATTTGAAAAAAGAGAGAATATTTGGGGAATACAATTTGGACTTGATAGCTTTCAAGAACTCGAACAACACCGAAGAGAACACAGAGTTGAGTGGGTATGCAGGTGTTGGAGTAGACCTGGGAGAGAAGCTGAGAGATCGTGAAACTGTTAGGAGCATGAGGGGAGGGGTACAAGGAAATAACTGCCCCAGCTTCACTTTCCTCCACCCCTTCAACCTCTGCACTTGGATTCCTGGACTGAACCCAAGAGAGGCCAGGATTATGGAGCCAGTTGGTACAGTACATGTGGTACAGTCTGTGAGGACCAATATTCCTGAACATAGAATATGTTCAGGCCACGAAAGCTCTCTAGCACTGTATCTCATGAACACATGACTGTACAGTCATGCAGGACCAGACTTCTTCTCAGTATGATGCCCAGCTGAAGTAGATAGTTTTATATTAACTATTATTATTATTATTATTATTATTATTATTATTATTATTTTAATCATTTTTAGAGCAGGGTCTGACCATATAGGCCTGGCTGCTTTGGAACTCATTATGTAGACCAGGTTGGCTTTGAACTGACAGAGACCTACCTTCCTCTGCCTCCTAAGTTCTAAGGTTAAAGATGTATGCCACCATACCTAGCATTAAATAGAAGTTAATCAATGTTGAGTAAGGGCTGCAGAGATGGTTCAGCAGTTAAGCGCACCAGCTATTCTTTCAGAGGATCCAGATTTGGTTCCAAGTACCCACACTGCAGTTCACAACTATCTGTAACGCAAGTTCCAGTAGAAATGACATGCTGGGACACCTGGTACATAGTCCTACATGGAGGCAAAGCACTCATGCACATAAAATAGAAATACACATATTTAAAGAGTTGAATAAATAATTGCATGCTGCCCTGCTAATTAAGGATAAAGTCTACCATTGTCTGGGCAGCCTTCTGGGCTCTGTGCAAAATGGAAGATTCTTTTTACTTGCAGAGCATCTCCTTCTCTGATCTTGTCTGGGTAATTCAAGCCCTGCCACATGCCTGTAGCTGCAGAATGTCATGTAGCCTTGGTTAAGATTACAGGTCCAACTTCCTTTATTCTGATAGGAACACGTTTAGCTAGCACCTGAGATCCCTGGAATGAGGCTCCATGCTAATGAGGCATCTCAGTACCAATGACCTTTGCCCATCCCGGATATTCTGATCCCCCAATCTTCACAACGATATAAGCCTTGAATAACTCCAAGTAAAGTTGATCTGTCTACCCGGAGCTGGTCCCAGTGTCATCATTACTATACACACTCCTGTGGCCTCCCCATGTCATCCCTTGCCTCTGCTTCCTGTTCCTTTTGCCCTTATGGACATTAGCTGACTATCCATGAGGGAGAGGGAGGGGCCCAATTACAAAATGGAACGACATTCATTCATTTAAAGCTTATCTATAAAACATTGTGTTCTTATCATGTACAGATATGATTTAATTATTCTTACTTATTTTGTGAGAATTTCATATATGCATAGAATATAGTTTGATCAAATTTTCATCTCTCATACTCCCTCCAGTTCATTCCAGACCCTCTCTTACATCACCCTCCTGGCTTCATGTTCTCATTTTATGTCCCACATAAGTGAGTTCTGTTAGTACTGTTTTTAAAAACATAACTAATTGATTAAATTTTTTACTTATTCACTTTTTGCTTACTGCCCCCCCTCTCAGTCACCCCTCCCACATTCTTTACCCCCATACCCTCTTCCCTTCTTCTCTGAGCTGGTGAGGGCCCTCTGGGTGTCCCCCCACCCTGGCATATCCACTCTTTGTGAGGCTAGGTGCACCCTCTCACACTGAGACCTGACAAGGTAGCTCAGCTAGAAGAACATATCCCATGTACAGGCAACAGCTTTTGCACTAGCCACCCCCCTATGAAGACCAAGCTGCACATCTGCTACATATGAGGGGGGAGGCCTAGGCTCATCCCATGTATGTTCTTTGATTGGCGGTTCAGGGTTCAGGTTAGTTGAGTTTGTTGGTCTTCCTGTGGAGTTCCTATCCTCTCCAGGGCCACAGTTCTTCCTTCTATTCTTCCAAGCTCCATCCACTGTTTGGCTGTGGATGTCTGCATTTGTCTGAGTCAGCTGCTGGATGGAGCTTCTCAGAGGACAGCCATGTTAGACTCCTGTCTGTAAGCATAATAGAGTATTGCTTGTTGCTTTTAAGTGCACAGGTGTGGGGCCATCCACCAGATCATAATTAGCCAACCTACCTGGAATCACATCCCTCATGAAAACTGATTCTCCTTCCCCTAGCAGTCATCCATTGTTAGTCACTCTTCAGTTAGTGATGAGAGCTTGTGTATCCATTCACACCTGTGCTGGAATGTTGACTGGTTTCTTAAGCAGCTCACAACAGCTTCTCTGAGTTTACGTGTGCAGAGGTCTTGTTATGTGCAGAAGTCACTGTTTTGCCCACTGTTTTCTTAACCTCTGGCTCTTACAATCTTTCTACATCTTCTTCCTTGATGGGAAGGAGTGTGATATAGATGTCCCACTTTTGGCTGAACATTCCACAGATACTTCTTCTGTGTACTTACACCAGTTGCAAGTTTCCATGTTAGTCTCCATGCACTTCACAAAGCAACTTCTCTCATTAGATCCCAGAGCTGTGCTATTCTGTGAGTATGGACATACATGTTGAGAAGGCCATTTGATATTATATCCATTGATTTTGAAAACTCTAGTTCTTGACAAATTAGACATTTTCTAAGTCGTTTCTTTAAATTAGCATGCAAAGTTATGGGCTTCATGATGACATTTTCATTCATAATTTGTTTTGGTGATTCTCATCCTCCAATCCCTTTCCACTTCTGCTAGCCCTCCCCCCACCCTCTCAGTAGCTAGCTGTCTTCCTGCCTTCAATAACTGTATTGTGAACATGAGGGTCTCCTGCTACATTCCTCTCATGCCCTCCCTGCGGGAGACCAAACTTGGGGCCATATGCACACTAGGCTGTGCTCTACCTTGGAGTTCCATCTCTAACCCCTAGTTTCTTTTTATTTTATTTTTTTAAAAATAGTGTTACAAAGTTGTCTAGGATGGCCTTGAAGTCTCTTTGTAGTCCAGCTTTAGCTTGAACTTGTAATCCTTTTGATACAGATGGTATTCAGCTTGCTGAATAGCTGAGTTTACAAGCCTGTACCATCAGATCTGGTTTGATCTTCCTTCCTTCCTTCCTTCCTTCCTTCCTTCCTTCCTTCCTTCCTTCCTTCCTTCCTTCCTTCCTTCCTTCCTTCCTCCTTCTCCTTTCTCTCCTTCCTCTCCTTCCTCTCCTTCCTCTCCTTTTTCCTTCCTTCCTTCCTTCCTTCCTTCCTTCCTTCCTTCCTTCCTTCCTTCCTTCCTTCCTTCCTCCCTCCCTCCCTCCCTCCCTCCCTCCCTCCCTCCCTCCCTCCCTCCCTCCCTCCCTCCCTCCCTCCCTCTCTCTCTCTCTCTCTCTCTTTCTTTCTTTCTTTCTTTCTTTCTTTCTTTCTTTCTTTCTTTCTTTCTTCTTTCATGATCAGATACTGAGATTGGTTTTTAAAGTAATTTCGTGTGTATGTGTGTGTGTTCGTGCTCCTGCATGCATGCCGTGGTACACACGAGGAAGATGGAGAACAGATTATGGAAGCTGGTTTGGCAGCAAGCACCATCATCCCCCGAGTCATTCCTTGCGATTTATTTATTTATTTATTTATTTATTTATTTATTTATTTCTGAGACTGATTTCACCATGTTGACTTGGTGGGCCTGGAACTTGTTATATAGACCACACTGGACTTGAATTCAGAGAGATCCACTTACTTCTGCCTCCCAAGTTCTGGGCTTTTTAAGTGTAAAATATAAATAAGATAAAATTGACTGTTATAAAGTACACAGTTCAACTGGGCATAGTGAATAGATTCACACCCAGGAGACTGAGGCAGGAGGATTGCTACAAGTTTGAGGCCAATTCAGGATACAGAATGAGACTGTGTCTTGAAAAAGTCAAAAGCAAGCAACCAACCAAATAAACAAACAACCCCATACATTTCAGACATTTATTATGCCTGCTATGTAGCCAGCAAATTCAAGTACAGGCTTCTGGGGGCTGGAGTGGTGACTCAGCAGTGATGGGCTCATGCTGTTTTTGCCAAGGCCTAGAGTTTCATCTCACTACTGCCTATAACTCCAGTCCCAAGGGGGTTTCACAAATTCACATATATGAACATGATTAAAAAATAAGTTGTTGAAAAACAACTAGACTTTTGTCACCTCAAAGAGACCCCATTTCCAGTGTCAATGCTCTTTGACCCTGCTTGCAGCCCCCAACAGGCAAGTGCTGCTCTGCTTTCTGTCCTTATGGACTTACCCACTCTGAAATTTCTAGAAAAATCCATACACCTAGATATTAACTTTTTATTTTTAAATAATATTTATTTATTTGAAAAATTTATAATTTATATAGTGTGCTTTGATCACATTCACTCACCGCTTTTAAAATAAACTCTTCTAATGCGTCCAAGAAGCTAAAGATGGGACAACAAAATGATTTGATGAGATCTAAAATTGGGATGGAAGGCTTTACTTGCTATCATTATCAAAAACAAGGAAGGGTTTATGAGGTTTAGTATGAAGTGGATAAAGTTAACTTTATAATATAAAGCATGTGAAAATCTGAAATATAACAAATATGACTAATATCACCATATACTATCATACAACTACCAATAGAAAAATATTTAGTTTCCAAGAATTAATATATATCAAATATTTGAAAAAAAAATGTGAAAAATGCAGACTGAATTCTCTGTGTGTGTGTGTGTGTGACTTCTGATTGTCCATTCCTTTTTTATTCCCTTGAAATTCTGCTTCTACACTCAGACTTTTCCCTTGCATAGCCAGCTGCTCTGGCTAGGGAGGGGAGGCTGTGGGAGCCAGAGAGGAAGACACCTTCTGTCCCCTCAACCCCCACCCCCACCCCTCTGGGGTCTTGGGAACAGCCAGCCCGTAATGAGACCCTTATCTCCCTTAATGACTCTTGGGGCTTCGGGGATGCCTTAGGCTAGTTCTGCCCCAATTAATTGGTAGGGAGCAGTTCACACAAAGGAATTAGCCTGGATTCTTCCATCTCAGGCTACTGTTCAGTGCTCAGGCCCACCCCAAAGGAAGGTGTGCAGCTGTGCTGGGAGGGAGCTGACTAGAGTCAGAGGCTGTATCACAGCAGGCCATAGACATGGGCTGAAACCCCTGTGCGACTGTGCATTAACAGCCACTTTGAGCCCCTTGCATATCTGCTAAGGAGTCCAGCATCCTCAACCTATTGGAAGGGAAGCTTCACTGGTAACAACTGGAATGAAGTACTTACCAAGTGTGCAAGATGTCAGGAAGGCCCAAACTAAGTCATTTGCTAATAGTCTTCCAATGTTAGTAACTACTGTCTTCCTCACATTGGCACTACTACATGACGATTAAGAAAATCATCAAAATATCAAAATGTTGACGTAATCAGTAATATTGTTGAGCCAAAGCACACAAGAGGATGAGACAGAAGGAAAACCCAAGAACCTTACTACTCTTTCCATGGTGACATTCTGTACTATGTGGGCATTTTGTCATCAGTTGAAAGTAGTGTCTAATACTGAATGTGCTTTGAGGTGATGATTTTGGTGAACAAATGAGGTTTAGTATGAAAGATGTTCTGTATTTAAATAATGTGCTGTGGGGCTGGCAGAGATGGCACAGACACACACATACATACACAGACACACAGACAGACAGACAGGCACACACATACACAGACATGCATATAGGCAGACACACACACACACACACACACACACATGCACGCACACATGCAAAACCTGTATTGCTCTTGCATACCAGCACTTAGGCAGAGATCACCTGTAACTACAGCCCAGAGGATATGATGCCCTATTCTGGCTGATACCAGAAGAGCACTCATCTGTATACACCACTCCTGTCTTTTACACTTTTTAAAAATAAATAAATATTGGAAAATATTGTGTTGAAATAGTTATCTTAAATGTTAAATGTTCTTCTTCTCTAGTCACCAGCTTTTTTGTTTTATTGAGGGCAGATTCATGCTATATGTAATAATCAGTTCAAAGAGCATCATTTTGGTATTGTTACCTCACCTTGTATGATTCACCATGTTGGGTAGCTATCACTTCATTTAATTTTTTTTTTTTTTTTGGTTTTTTCGAGACAGGGTTTCTCTGTGTAGCCCTGGCTGTCCTGGCACTCACTTTGTAGACCAGGCTGGCCTCGAACTCAGAAATCTGCCTGCCTCTGCCTCCCGAGTGCTGGGATTAAAGGCGTGTGCCACCACGCCCGGCTCACTTCATTTAATTACAGAAGACAATTATCACCCTAACTGCTGCCCCTGCTTCAGCATCACTCCCACTGCTCTCCCCTGGCCCCAGACCACCACACATTTGTTTCCTGTATTTATGGATGGATCCACTCTGGTTCCCACCTTACTGCTTATATAAAGGAAGAGTCTTATGAATCTACTAAGTTTCAGGAACTTCTTGAGACTTGTGAATTGTTAACTTCTTTGTTGATGAGTCTCATCTCAGAATTTAATTTTAAAAAGCCTTTCTCTCGGATACACTGTCTTAACTAAGAAGGAATTGTGTTTGTGCCTATGGAAGCCCAAGATGGACATTGGAAGTCATCCTCCAATTACTCTTCTACTTTATTTATTGAGGCAGGGTCTCTCACTTAAAACCGGAGCTCACCAATACGGCTAGTCTCCTTACCTAGCTTGCTCTGGAAATACTCTTGTGTTTACTTTCTGAGCCTGGACTTAGAAATGGGCTGCCATGTCCATCTGATATTTACACTTGGTTGCCAAAATTTTTAATTACCCCAGTCACTGTTTTAGATTTTGGATAACTGGTGTGCACAGAATGTGATATCTTGGGGATATGACTCTACTTTAAACACGAAATTCAGTTATGCTGCACATACCTGATACACATTGTCTGAAGGCCATTTCATATATGATTTTTCTTTCATTTAGAGGAAAGTTGATACTTGTAGTCTAGTCTGGCCTTAAGCTTGCAATTTTCCTGTGTCAGACTCCTGAATACAGGCATAATAGGTGTGTGATGCCATGTTCAGCCTGCAGTATATTTAGCTCCTCTAAGTTTTCACTGTGGCTTGTCATCTCTGTCTGTGGTATCATGTAGATCATGTAAGGTTTGGATACTGGATTTTCCTGGTTCTGAGATTCCAACTTTCATGGAACCTCCTGAGCGCCTCTTGGCTCTGCAGTTCCTGAGACTTTCCTAGTTGATAGATCCACAGCTTAAGCCTTAGGCACAGAACCACACACATTGTATCAGAATTACAGAATTGGGTATACATGGGCATCTTCAGTGCAGTTTTGATTTGGCATTGGAATGTGTTAGGTAGGTAGAGGTGAGAACCACCCTGGTTAGCAAGTGTGTCCAAGGACCAGAGCCAGGGTTCCATGCACAAAGATTAGAGCTGGGGTGCTACTTTTGACTGTGCTGCCTAAGAAAAGTTACTTAACCTCTCTGAGTCCCCTTTGTTATGTCTGTCAAGAGGGATGGTAATGCCTACTTTGTAGTGCAGTGCAAATGCGATATAAAGAAATAGAAATATCAGATCACAGACAGAGAGCGAAACAGAGGGAGTTAGGGGGCGGGAGGCAGGGATGTCTTGAAAGTGTGACCTGGTCCTACCTACATCTAGAGTAGCTATTCATTAAACCTTTACACCTTAGCTTCACTTGCAGGATTATTTAAATAGGTTCCATCCCGGGCATGTGATTCATTTGGTCTGAATTTCAAACAGACTCAAAAGTTTTGTCTGCTCAGGTCGGGAGGCAGTGCCTTCTGGACGTGACAGGGCTGTTGACCCCATGAACTCACAGCTGCTCTGGTCACCTGCACAAGAGCTAGCTAGTGAGCACACAAGCCCCAACCCATAGCTGAGGAGCTACTGACAGCTGATTGCTGTTTGGGGAGGGAAAGTCAGTTTTCTTAAGGAGTGTGTTCCCTGGTAGGCTGGCCATGCTCCAGGGGATGGCCACACACACACATCCACACAGAAGCAGCACTAATAGGACCCAGGGGGTTAACAATAAGTGGTCATGATGGTCTGCAAACAGTTGGAAGGAGGATATGACCAAAATACATTGTATGCATGTATGAAATTCTCAAAGAATAAGTAAAAATACATTAAAAACAGTGGCTCCAAGTTCTACATATTTTTCTGCAAATTTGATCATTTCATTCTTTACAGGTGAGCAAAATTTCATTGTGTAAATGTACTGCATTGTTTTTATTTGTTCAGGGGCTGGTGAACTTTTGGGATGATCCCACAATGTACCTGTAGCCACACACCTGATTTGTGGATCTCTGGATTGATAGCCACACTGACTTGGGGGGTGTGGGGTGTGGGATAGAATCCCAGTGCAGTTTTGATTTAGCATCAGAATTTAAAACTGTTCTCCTTGTGTTCGAAAGGTCCAGGTAAAACTGAGAACTACTTTGTTTAGCAAGTGTTCAAGGATTAGGGGCGAGGGCTCTGAGTACAACGACTGGACAGCTCTGAAGGCTGTGCTATTTTATGAGAACCTGTCACTTTGTCTGCAAACTGGGGCGGTAACATGTGTTGAGTATGGCTATGTACATGAAATAGAACTCAAGGAATCTTCCAGATGCATGATGTTGCCATCAATAATAGCACAGTAATAACAACAACGAATACCGATTGACTATACTACTGTACATGTTTGTATTGTGAGATTGCCACGGCACATCCGTGGAGATCTGGTGTTGGTTCTCTCCTTCACCATTTACATAAGTTCTAGAAATGAAACTCAGGTTGCCAGCCTTGCCCTGCAAGCACTAGTAAGCCATCTAACCAGTGTCTCCCGGATTGATTTTTATTATCCCGCTGGGGTTGGTGTCAAACTCTGCAAAGAGGCTCAGTTCTCAGAAGAACTAATGTGCTGGAAGCAACCAAGTCAGTGTCATCTGAGAGGAAGATGGCAGCTCCACAGTGTCGCAGATACGCTGCAGATTGCAAGGGATACTATTAATTACAACAGTAACAGCAATTATGAAAGGTTCCGATTTGCACAGCGCTTCATGCTGCAGAGAGCATTTCCAGGTTCGCTTTACTTTCCTGAGCTGTAATTTTCTCTCAGGTCGGCCGAGTCACCTCCCTTGTTTCAGCGAGGAGACCAGGCTCAGAGAGGGAGAGGGACTGGCCGAGAGGGACACAGCAGTAAAGTGGCCAAAGCCAGAAAGGTGCACCTGAGGGAGAAGCTGGGCAGCGAGCCCACGTGGTGGCTGTGGTCACCCGACACAGGCTGTCTTCCCTCCCCCTGCCTCAGACCCACGCTGAGGATGTGGGCGCTCTCCCAGCGGTAACAGGGCTGGGTACCCTGTACATCCCAGGAGGCCTGCTGGCCTCGGAGGACTCGGGAGGGGCAGGGGGCGGGCTCGGAGGCGCGGCTCGGCGCGGGGGCGGAGGCTGTGCGGGAGAGGCCGGTCACCCCGCCCGCCCCGCGTCCAGGAGCTCCTTAGCGGCTGCGGCAGGGGGACATCCCCGAGGGGGTCCCGCCCCCCGCCCCGGCCCCGCGCCCCCCGCACCCACGTGAGCTCAAGGCCAGCCTGCATTCCTCCGATTGCATAGCTCATCCCTGTTCCGCGTCGCTCTCTCTGTCTTCGGGTCCCCAACGCAACACAGCGCGGGTCCCTGGAGGGTCCCTGCGGACCCGGCCAGGTCCTTCCGCGGGTTCTGGCTTCTGCATCCCGGCGCAGCGCGCAGGCCAAGGCGCGGGCAAGGCGGCCCCGCTGACCCGAGGCTGGTGAGTGGGACATTTATCCTGAGCAGGGTTGGCTCTGGGTCCGAGTCATCCCCTGTGCACAGGTCTCCAGTTTCTCATTACCTTTTCTCAGCTCTTTCCAGTCCCTTTACAGGTGCTGAGCCTGACTCTGCTCTGCCACCCTGGTGAGTTTCCTTACTTTAGATCCCTGAGTCTCCTTACCATCTCCAGAACTCCCCATTCAGCAGCCTCAACTCCCAAGCAGTCCTATTTCCAATACTGAATATGATGCCTCTCCTATTTCTTTGGCTGGACTCCATTTTCCCTACCAGAGGTTCATAATCCAACTCCAGACATGTGTGCTGTGGTTAAGACTGACCATCATTCCAAGGGAGCTGGGTATGGAGGTGCCATCCGTGTGCGTGGTTGTACTGTGTTATTTATTTTTGCCTGCGATTGCTTTTCTAAAGAGGTGAGTGTAGCTAAGTGTTCGAACGTTTTGAGTTTTGTGCTCTCAAGCGTGTGCTTGTGTGCCTAAGACTTTGGTGAACATCATTGTCCACGGAGTTTCATTTGCATGGGGTACTTGTGCAGGAGGCTCAAAGTGTGTGGCTTTGAGTTTCATGGTATGCATGGTGGTGGCGCACGCGGGCGTGCATGTGTGTGTTTCTCTGTGTCGACTTTGTATGTCTAATGCTGAATGTATGGGGTTGGTTGTATTTCTGACGGTGTGTGAGAGGTTATCTGTCTTCTGGTGTGCATGACTGTAGCAAAGGTTTGTTTGTGGGGAGGAAATATGTGTTTGGCATGGCGCGTATGGATTCGCAGTTCTGGAGGGTGTGTGGCTGTATGTCTGAAGAGTCTGTGTGGGACTGCATGTCCATAAAGGAGTACATAGGTGTCAGTTGCACACAGGATGTGAGGCTGTCTGTATTCAAGTGAGTGCATGATGAATGATGTCTATCTTGCCTCTTTCCCGTCTGTCACTCCTCCAGGTAGCACAGCATCAATATATGATGTTATATCTTCCTTTAGCCCGCCATCGTTTGTGCAAGAAAAGGCCCTGGAGATGGCTTAGTTATAGGCCTGAGAATGGAGGGAGGAGAGAAAAAACAGGCCATTTAAGCTTACAGCTTTAGGGCTCGGTTGTAAAGAGGACTTCCCTGGTTTTGTTGCCAGTTTCATGGGCTCTAATACCCTCTTCTAGCACTCACACATAAGATAAAAATTAACCTATTCTCCCCCCCCCCACACACACCTGCACTGTTTCAGGCTGCATCAACAAAGAAAAAGAAAACATGAAAAATACAAACAACAAGATCTTTTCTTGTGTATTCCTTTCCTGCATTCTGGTTAAGAAATACCAACAACACTCCTCTCTCTCTCTCTCTCTCTCTCTCTCTCTCTCTCTCTCTCTCTCTCTCTCTCTCTCTCTCTCTGTTCTTGCTCTCTCTCTTTCCCTCCCTCATTCCTTCCCTTCCTCCTTTCCTCTTTTACTTCCTCCTCACCCTCTCTATCAGAAGAAAAGAGCTCCCTGTGCAGCCCAGGCTGGCTGGAGACTTGTCACTTAGTTGTTGTTTCTCAAGTGCTGAGACTACCACTACGCCTGGCTCACACAAATCTGCTTTTGGATGAACCTTCCATCTCAGGATGATGTGTATTTTATGGAGTTGGTGCTATTTCACATCTATAGCCAATGTATGGTCAGTGTAGCAATATACATTTCTTCTCCTGAGGGGTTTGTTAGAACACACTGTGCCCCTTTTTAATCTTTTGGGGTCTTTTTCCCTATTGCTTTCTAGCAATGATGCTGGTGGCCCTTAGCTTTGGGTATCAGCTGTATAGTGAGACAAGCCCTTCACTTTCAAAGACCTCTTTGTCTTGGTCTTGAAAGTTCAACACTTGTTTGAGCTTTAGGGGTCACAAAGACCTTCCTGTCCACCTACCTCACATATCCAAGGGGTGGATGGCATAGCTCATTACATTTGAGGATTTAGAGGACCCATTTTTGATCTCTTTACCTTGCAGAGGTTGGAGATCCTGGAAAAGGTCATTTCCAGAATAGGGAGCTTAGGAGACAGGGCAAAGAGAGGGCCTAGAGCCAGGAGAACCAGACCGATTTGGTAAGAAGAATGGTAAGAAGAAAAGTTTGTTTATGTCCAATATGATTTTTCCCTTGATGAGAAATGCCTGAGAGCTCCAGGGGTCCAGGAACTCTAGGAAGGCCCAAGTGGAGGATACTTTGAAATCAAGTATTTTAAAATGTTCTTTAAAAACATTTATTACATTTTTTAGAAGCATACAAAAGATTAGTTTTCCTTATAGCATTTTCTCAAATGTTTAATGTTAATTTTTCTAAGCTAGGCTCAGAAATTCAAATGCTGTGTGATCTTATTCATGTGCAAACTACAGATCTTGACCTTGAACAAACAGTGCAATAGTGATTCTGAAAGGGATGACAGAGCAGGGGAGGGTGATGATAGTGTTCAACAGTTTATTCTTTTATGAAGGATGAGAAGACAGCAGCTTGAATGCTTCCGGCACAAAGGAGTGCCAAGTGTTTAATGAGGATGGGAGTGTTAAGGAACTTGATCTGGCATCTTGCATTACCTTCATGTTCTGAAAGATTTAACTATGCCTGTGAGCGGGAGCAATTATCCACTGTCCACCCGAAATAAAGAGGAAGAATGAACTAGTGACAAATCACAGCTGTGTGAGGTTACAGTGATCTAGGCGGGCGTAGAGAAGGTGTGGAAGACAGCCTTTCATTTGAGTTCAATATTGCATCCGCTGTCTTTCTGCTTATTTATTTAATTTTTTAAAAAATTGTTAATTACTACCTACTGGCTGTCTTTCCTCCACCAATGTTGGGATGGAATACAGGTTTGCGTGTACTCTTGAAGAACGATCTACCCGTGAGCCATACCCTTATTACCCCAGCACATATTCGCTTTTACTAGGCTACTGTCAGCCTTGTGTGTGTGTGTGTGTACGTGTGTGTGTGCATGTGTGTGTACCCATGTGCATGCACAATACAGTCAGGAGACATCCGAGGGAGTTAGTTCTCTCCTTCCATCATGTGGGTACCGGACTGCACTCAGGTCACCAAGCTTGGCAGCAATCCTCTCTATCCACCAAGCCATGTGGTCCTTTCCACCCCCACTTTTGTAAAGTCAGAGTCACTTTCGTAAATCATTTTGTGATCTCTATTTCAGCAACTTGCCTTTGCCACTGTAGCCTGGAAACAGCTTCAGAAACAATGAGTAAATGAGCTGTGTGCCAATACCATGATTAAAAAATGCTAGCCACAAAGACATCAGGCATGGTTTGGCTCACAGACTATCACATGCCAACTCCCTCTCCATCTAGTTGTTTTTAGGTCTCCTTAGGGAGTTTGTTCCAGGTACATGCTCCATCCTGGATAGACTCTGAAATCCCTGTATGCACATGAAATGGCATCATATTTGCACAGAGCCAATTCTTGTCTTATTACATATTTAATACATCTATACATTACTTTTAGGGCCTAGCACAAGGATACAAAATGTCTCAGTGGGTAAAGGTACTTGCCATCACGTCTAAAGTCCTAAATTTAATCCCTGGGACTTACATGGTGGAGGAAGAGAATGGACTCCCAAAAGTTGTCCTCTGACTTGCATAGGTACACCTGCACACACACACACACACACACACACACACACACACACACACACAGATACATACACAGAGAGAGAGAGAAGAGATAGAGATAGAGATAGAGAGGGAGAGGGAGAGGGCGAGGGAGAGGGAGAGGGAGAGGGAGAGGGAGAGGGAGAGGGAGAGGGAGAAGGAGAGGCAGACACAGTTAATAAATAACTCCACCTAATACAACTCCAATACTGTACATATAGTTGCTATGTTATATCATTTAGGGAATGGTAAGAAGAAAAGTTTGTTTATGTCCAATATGATTTTTTTTTTTTTGGTCCTGGAAATTAAACTCAAGGTTTTTCACATGCTAATCACATGCTACTATTAATAAAACAAACCAAAACAACTCCCCAAACCCAAAGCTGCTGGAGAGATGATGGTTCAGCAGTTAAGAGTGCTTGTTGCTACTTTATATGCCGCAGTACAGGGGAACGCCAGGGCCAAGAAGGGGGAGCAGGGTGGGAGGAGGGTCTAGGGAACTTTTGGGATAGCATTTAAAATGTAAATAAAGAAAATATCTAAAAAAAGTGCTTGTTGCTCTCATAGAGGACCCAGGTTCTGGTCCCAGGACCCACCTGACTGCTCACGATTTCCTGTAGCTCTTGTTCCACAGGACCCAATGTCCTTTTCTGGATCCCATGGTCAATGCACACATGACGTGCGTGCGCGAGGGTACACACACACACACACACACACACACACACACGTGCAGTCAAACACTCATACACATAAAATTTTTTCTTTTTAATTATGCATATTCATGAGTATGCGCACATGAGTTTAAGTTCCTTTAGAGCAGAAGAGGGAGGTGGATGCTCTGGCTGTAAGCCATCTCTCCAGCCTTACCTTTGAAGTTTTTGTTTTGTTTTGTTTATAATTCATTGGTAGGGCCAGAGAGGTGACTCAGCAGGTAAGGACACTGAATGCTCTCCCAGAGGTCCCCAAGTTCAATTTCCAGCAACACATGGTGGCTCACAACCATCTGCAATGGGATCCAATGCTCTTTTCTGGTGTGTCTGAAGACAGCTACAGTGTACTTGTATAAATAAAATAAAAATAAATAGCTCTAAAAATACCAAAACAAAACAAGTATGTAAAATATTCGTTGGTAATTTCATATACACATAAATGTATATTTAGGTCATACCTACCCCTCCTTCCTTTTCTTCTTCTTCAACTCTTCCTGAATCCTCTCACATTCTCCTCCTAACTCATGTTGCTACCTCCTCCTCTCCTTTTTCCTCTTCCTCTAAATACTCTACTGAGTCCCTTCAGGCTTCCCCCATGCCTAGGAGTATAAGGTGTCATCCACTGGAGCATGGGCAACCGACCACCAACCACACCACTGAAGAAAACTGTCTTTTGCTTTCCCCCAGAATCCATCAACTGGCAGTAGCTCTTTGAGCTAGACGTGAGTTGATTGGTTAACTTTTTTGATACAGGGTCTTTCTAGGCAGCCCTAGCTAGCCTTGAACTCCTGTTTCCCCTGGCTCAGCGTCCTCAGTGCTAAGATGGTGGTCTTTACTCACTGAACATTTCTGTCCAGTGTTGGTTGAATCTGAGGATGTTGATTTGTGGATCTGCAGAACCAGCTGTTTGGACTGCCCATCATGGCTTGTTGGGCAGAGAAAGGAAAGAGATACGTGTCCTATCTCTGTTGAATGCTCTTGGGATTCATGGGTTATTCATTTAGTAACTGGAGACAGGATGTACCTGAGAAGAGGGAGCAACTGCCTGCTTTCTGTGGAGCTTGCAGTCTTGGGTCTGTGCATGTTCAGAGCAAGGTGAGAAGCAATGCTGTGGCTTCAGGGGACCAGACCAATCCGTTTGGAGCAAAATCCTAACAGGAGCTTTACACTGAGAACCAGTGCATGGAAAGCCTAGTCAGATGGCCCGTCTTTTGGAAGTAGGTGGATAACTTAGACAGATGGAGGGCAACCATCTCAGGTGCCACTTGAGTAGTGGCAGCAAAACAATGATGGAACAATTCAAGGCTTCTCATGGTGATGCATGCCTGGAGTCTCAGCTACATGGGAAGCTGAGGTGATCAGTACTGAGAACTGAACCTAGGGCCTTGCACATGACAGGCCAGGATCCTACCACTGAGCTGTATAGCCCAGTCCTCTTCAAAAAAGAAATTCATTTTCATCTTTGATTTTTCTTATGTTGTGTGTGTGTCTACACGTGAGTGCAGGTGCCAGTGAGACCAGGAGAGGGCAGTGATCTTCTGGAATTGGAGTTACAATCTTATTTTTTTTTTTAAGATTTTATTTATTTATTATATATAAGTACACTGCAGCTGTCTTCAGACACTCCAGAAGAGGGAGTCAGATCTTGTTATGGATGGTTGTGAGCCACCATGTGGTTGCTGGGATTTGAACTCAGGACCTTCAGAAGAGCAGCTGGTGCTCTTAATCACAGAGCCATCATCACTCCAGCTCCGAGTTATAGCAGTTTTGAGCTACCTGATGTGGGTGCTGAGTACAGAACTCTGGTCCTCTGCAGGAGCAAAGTGCACCCTTAACCAAGGAGCCATCTTCCAGCCTCTGCCCACAAGCTCTCTTTTTAACCTTTTATTTTGAGACAGGGTCCCTCTAAGTTGCAGGTGCTGGCCTTGAATTTGTAACAACCCACTTTCCTCAGCCTCTGGAGTAGCCCGTATTACAGGACTGCTGCAGGCTGGGTCAGAAGCCACAATTTCTAAGCAGTTTTGTAACTTCCAAGTGTTTTGTTGCTAAACAGATTGGCAGGTTTTATATTTACATGCATTTTATTTAACTATGAAAACTACAATATCCATTCTGGATACCTTAAAAAAAAAGGAAGTCAATAAGGTGAAATAGATATGGGCAAGTATAAAAAAGGGATGCAGAGTCTGAGGTTTCACTTCAAAAGAGATCCATGAACAAGCTGGGCCCAGAATGTTCTATTTGTTTCCCAAGCCATCCCACCTTTACCGTATTGCTGTCCTGGTCATGCATACAAAATAGCCACATTAGTTGGTTGCCCACTGTTTGCCAGTCACTTGCTGATTTTGTTCTTGTGCAAAGTCGATTGTGGGCATCTTCAGGCTGTACACCCAACTATTGTGGTTTGTGGGACTAGCCTAACGGTGCCTTTTCAAGAGCTCTTCATGCAATTGACATTCAGCAGAGACCTGGCATTTTGTTTTGAGCAGCCCTCAGTTGCTTGAGATAATCTCAGTGAAATAAAGGGAGAGGCTGTTGGCAGAAAACCTTATAGGTGTGCATTATTTCTTTCCCCCTACCCTGTCTCTAACCACCCACTTTGGTGTATGAGTTCGAAGGCCTTAACCTTTTGCTGCCAGGGCATAAAAACTGAATCCCATTCGGAGCAGGGTCTCAAGCCTTCTCCTCTGACACCGCTCCTCCCCTGACTTCTGAGCTACAATGTTCATTCCTTCATCCCACCCACTCCTTTTCCAGACTCCTCCCTCACCAGATCTGGTCTCCTCTGTCCCCCGCAGAGACGCGATGAGCAGCCACGGCAATAGTCTGTTCCTGAGGGAGAGCGGTGCCGGTGGGGGCTGTCTGCAGGGCCTGCAGGACAGTCTGCAGCAGAGAGCACTGCGCACGCGCTTGCGCCTGCAGACCATGACCCGAGAGCATGTGAGGCGCTTCCTGCGTAGGAATGCCTTCATCTTGCTCACAGTCAGCGCTGTGATCATTGGTGAGTTCTGCTTCTGGGAGGCGGGACTTCTGTTAACTGCCCCCTTGCTGTCTCAGGTGGACTCATTTCACAAGCCTCCCACTCTGCCCTCCTGAGGACATGAGCAGAGAGGGCATACACAGAGGCAAACACAGTTGTAAGAACACGATGTGATGTTACATGTGTGGGCACAAACAAGTACACTGCACAGACCTGTACTTTACGACTGCACACAGAGAAAGATGCATGATGCATCTTTAGAGGTGCAGATACCATAAACTGCACACATGCATAAATATACAGCTATCCATCATACTCTTATGAGATTGGTTCCAGCAAACACTACCCGTTTTATTTTAAGAAACGTGATGATTTGGGTATCCGGGGATTTAATTATTCTCACGCTTTTGTTATCTGTGGATGCTCAAGTCCCTTAAATAAAATGGAGTTAGTTTTTGTATAGGATCTGTGGCTATCTTGTTCTCTAGGTTACACATAACACCCAAAGCAATGTAAATGCTAGTTAAATAGTTGTAGTATTGTATTGTCTAGGGAATATAGACAAGAGCAAAAAAAAAATCTCCAAATGTTCAACAGACACAACTTAAAAACTGTGTATATTATATAAAAAATAATGGGTTTCATCATGACATCTTCATGTGTACATACATGCTTTGATTATATATTTTTTCCTGTACCCCCTCTTACCTAATTGCCCCCTGCTGGCCTTTTCCTTTCCTCAAATACTTTCATCAGACACAATAGTTTTTCCTCTAAATGTGTCCATATGGTCGATTAATTTGACAGTGTGGAACCTAAGGATACCAGAGCTAGCTGTACTAGACTTTGTGAACACTTTCATACTCATATATGCATTCACATCTACATTCTTGGAAGTCTAGTTGCATATGTACCTACATGTTTGAAAGTGATAACACAGACACACCCCCAAAATACGTGCACTTATCTTTGTATATGAGCCCACATATTCAGCCACACTTCTTGCTCACAGCTGAATGTACACTGTCACATATACATGATTATGCATGCATAAATCGGCGGAGGCATATAAATTTGCATACATTTTATGGTATATACCTTTGTACATTTCTACAGTTCATACATACACACATGAATGCATACACACCTATGTACACACAGAGGTATACGATGCACACATATATCTCTGTGCACACAAATGCACACACACGCGTTCATATAAATACACATCAAGCACCCATACACCCATGCTCACACAAATGTACACACATATTCACACACACATTCACATACATACCCATGTACAAACATACCCATGAACACATCTGTAGTAATTTTTTAATTTAATAAATCCTGTTGGTGTGTTAGCCTCAGTGGTTTATGTTCCTGAATGAAAGACACACACACAGCTTTTATATTTTAATATACCTTGATCATCATGATAGCTGGGCCATTGTCTAACCTCCATGCAGCTGCTAATCCACCTCCCACCGATAATCCCGAGTTATTACTTACTAAATTCTATACTCTGTCTTGGCTGCCCCGGACCCATTTGGGCAGCCCTCTGGGCTCTGCTCTCCTGGTTCCTTCACATGGTGGCCATGCTTCTGCCCTTCACTCTTCTCAGGCATGGTGTCTCTCCTCTTCTCCACACTCTCCCAGCATGGCAGATCTTCTTCCTTCTTTCCTGGTCCCAAGCCTTGGAAATTCCAAAAACCTGCTTCTGTCTGTCCTTACCAGCTATTGGCTGTTGTAATTTTTATTTCCCAATCAGAATCACCTGGGGGCATGTTCCCAGAAGCTACACACACTTGTGCAAGCAGTTTTGGGATCCCTAATTAACATTACAATACAGACAGTATTAGGCCAAACCCACTATACACACTCATGTATATACAGATCCATATACACACAAATGTACACTCATACCTAGCACACACATAACCATGCAAGTACCCATGCACACACTCATACAAATACATAGCCATGCACATACCCTTTTACACATGTCCACACATACATATGTGCCCTTACCCATATACACACAAGCACACACAATACCCATGCACATAAACGCACACCCCCATAGAATATTCACTGCTTACCCTACCACACCCCGTTTGGGATGGGTGAATGGACCCTGCCTGGGATTGAGATCCATAGTTCATTCCATGAACCCTTCCTTCCTGGTTCTAGGTGTCAGCTTGGCATTTGCCTTGCGCCCGTACCAGCTCTCCTACCGCCAGATCAAGTACTTCTCCTTTCCTGGTGAGCTGCTTATGAGGATGCTGCAGATGCTGGTGCTACCCCTCATTGTCTCCAGCCTTGTCACAGGTGAGAGCCCAAGCCAATTTGCATCTCCAGGACACACCCAGAGCCCAATCTTAAGAAAAGATCCAGGATTCCTCCAATCATGGAAGCCCTTTCCCAACTCATCAGTTAAAGTCATGCCTAGGTCTTGCTTATGTCCTGCTGTCACATGAGCTGTGCACCCCAATAACTTTCTTGTACTTTTTCATGAAGTGAAATACCATCCTGCCAGAGCTCAGAGGTTTTTCAGAGACAAAAGAAAGACTGGAGAAGCAGGATTGGTGTTGTTATATGGGGTAGATGAAAAAAAGGTGTGGTGTGGGTGACCATGTAGGAGGTGAGTCGGGTGGAGGTGTCAGGTTGGAGGATGGAGGAAGGGAAGGGGCTGTGGAAGAGGTATATGGCACCTTTTCTTTTGGATAGTAAATATTTTTGGCTAAAAGGGTCATCTGATCTTCATTGTAATGGTTCAGTTCTGATCTTGGGATAGAAAAGCAAAGATAGGCAATATGCAACAAATGAACATGGCTGTTAGCCTAATTTCATTTATATTGTTGTAATAAATACTTGACCAAAAAAAAAAAACCAAAACAAAACAACAACTTAGGGGAGAAAGGGTTTATTTTATCTCACAGTTCCAAGGTATACTCCATCATTCAGGAACATTAGTGTAGGAACTTGAAATGGCTAGTTAAGTCACACCCACAGCCAAGAACAGAGAGAAAATAAATAGACACATGCATATTTGTGCATCAAGTTCCATCTTTATAGTACACAATCCCTTGCATAGGAAATTGAACTGCACATAGTAGGTGGGCCATCTTCTCTCAATCAATGAAATCTGGACAACCCCTCACAGACATGCCCACAAGTCCACCTGTTCTAAATAATCCCTCATCGAGTCTCTCTTTTTAGTGGTTCTAGATTGTGTTGAGTTAACAGTTAAAACTATACATATCAGTTGTGTTTTAATAAAACTTTACAAAAGCAAAAACAATGCACCAGATTTAGCCACAGGTAGTGTTTAGCATCCCCTGGGTTTAGGGACAGAAATAATGGCCAAGGCTTAAAAACATTGGTTTCTTAGGTTGAGTTACTTAGAAGCCAAGCCTGACATGGGGATCTGGTCACAAGAAACTCATCAAGGGAGAAACCCATGGGGAAGTGAGGGAAGCAAGGCAGGGTGAGGAAAGAGGCTAAGCAAAGATGTGTGTTCAGAGGAAGGCTGGTCTCTCAGTGTGATACCATTGGCTGGGACGCTCTGATGTGTGAGCAACACCATGGAGTTGTCCCTCACCTCTAATTCTGCCTTCGTCTGAATCTCTGCACTAGCCAGTCATTGACTATAGCTGACTCTGGGACCTTTCTGGAGGAGGAAGCTTCCATTCTGCTGGGGATTATTCTTAGGAGAGGGAAAAATGCAGGCTGTTAGTATCCCTATGAGTAAACTTCTAACAGCTAGGATGACTGGGAAGGGCATGTAGCCAAAACATGAATAGGTTGGAGGGGTGTGATGGTTGAGGTGGATTGTGGGATGGAGACTTGAAAGTTTGTAATATTTATGGTGCAAACAGAGATCAGTGGAGTTGAGTGAGAATTGGAGGGCTGGCTTAGAGTAGAGGGGAGGAACTGTGTTTGCTAGAGTGATTTGGAATAAAAAAACGGAATGGTATGTATTCCTGTATGTGCACCCCCCCATGTATATTGTAGTGAGTGAATTGATTTTGAGTCAGGTCTATGGTGCTGAACCAATTACTCATCTCTTGATCATAAAAATATGATTTTAGCTTAAGATACAAAAACTGAATCATCCTTTGGTTGACCTATCAGGGGATTGGTTCCAAGATCTCTATACCTGATAGGTCATACCCATACCTGAGGGTGCTGAAGGATGCTCCTACAAAATGCTGCAGTATTTGCAGGTGACCCGTGCCTCTCATCCTGTCTGCTTCATATCATCTCTAGGTGATGGAGTATATCCAATACACTGTACAACTTTGTTTCAAAGCAAAACAAACATTTATTTACTTTTATATTTATCTTGTTATTATTATTATTATTATTATTATTTAATCATGTGTCTATGTGGGTATGTGCACATGAATACAGGTGCCCTGGAAGCCCAGAAGGGAGCATCAGATCCTCTGGAGCTGGAGTTGGGAGTGGTTATGAGGCAGAGAATATTTGTACTACTAATGTAATTTGGGTCTCCTGTAAGAGCAGTATATGCTCTTAACTACTGAGCTATCAGACTAGCCTCCTTTTTCACAGTGTAAATATATACATACATACATACATACATATATATATATACACACACACACACATACATATATACATATATATATACATATGCATATATATAGTGTTGTGTGTTTTATAGTTTATAAATATTAATTTATACAGTATAAAAACTATATATTATGTTTTTCCCCAAAATATACTTATTCATAATAGCATAAAAGCAGTTGTATAGATAACTCTTAGCACACATGGTTTCTGTGGATATCTTCAGTTAAAGGATTGCAGTGATTTTGAGCTGATGGTTTGGAATAGGTAGAGCAGATGGGGAAAGGAGTGGAGGGTATGGGTGCTGCTGCAGGGACTGTACTGCCTCTCTTCTAGGTATGGCATCCCTGGACAACAAGGCGACAGGGCGGATGGGAATGCGGGCAGCTGTGTACTACATGGTGACTACAGTCATTGCAGTTTTCATCGGCATCCTAATGGTTACCATCATACATCCTGGGAAGGGCTCCAAGGAGGGGCTGCACCGTGAGGGCCGAATTGAGACTGTCCCAACAGCTGATGCTTTCATGGACCTGGTCAGGTGACATTTTCATTTTGTTGAGACTTCTGGATTACATGCAAAAATTCTCTTTCTATGAGAGACCATGGACAGGTGGATCTAGTATGGAAAAGGATGCAACTATTGGTTGCCAGTTTTGGTACTCACTTTCTGCCCTGGATCCTTGCACATATCCTCTAAGAAAGCTACATCTAGATATGATCTTTGCACTCTGAGGCTGGGAAGGAGTCAATTGTGGTATCTTAAGACTGGGTAAGAGGAGATGCTATTGGCTGGGTGTTCCCAAACTTCTTTGGTGAGCAAATGATTCTTTTAGTCTAAGAAGACTTTGCTTGTCAAAGTCAATGCTCCTGCAGTACTGATGTAGAATTGCCATGACATTTCCTGTTGCTATTATGCGATATTATACAATAGCTGAGGGCCAATAAGATGGCTCAGTGGGCAAGGTACTTGCTGTATAGCCTGACCACCTGAGTTCAGTCCGCTTCACCTACCTGGTAGAAGGAGAGAACAGGATCTCACAAGCTATCCTTCGATCTTCACATACATGCTGTGGGATGTGCGCGCGCGCACGCGCGCGCACACTCACACACACACACGCACACACACACTCTTAAGTAAATACAATAAAATTTAGGGCCAGTGAGATGATTCAGTGTGTAAAGGCACTTGTCACCAGGTCTGACTATTTGATAGGATCCACATGGTGGAATGAGAAAACCAACTCATACAAGATGTCTATCTTCTTTTATATGTTGACTATAGCACATGTATTATAAATATATTATATATAAATATATATCAAAAACTGAATGAATATGTTAAAAATTAAATAAAAGTATCCTGGAAACCGAGTTAGTTATGAACCCCCTCCCCCCAAAAAACCCCAAAAAAACAAAAAGAAGAAACAAAGTTTCATTTATCTTGCTATTTGGGGATATAGAGTGTCCAAGAACTTGGTACCAGCATCTGGTGAAGGCCTTCTAGCTGCATTTTAACATAGCAGAGAGCATATGATAGTTAGCCAGAGCAAGCATATCAAAAAGAGCTTCCTTTTTGAACAAGGCTACTGCCTATTAATCTATAAACCTTTTTAGTCCATGACTCTACCTCCCAACATTACCTTTATGGCAATCAGATTTCAACATGACCTTTGGAGAGGTCTAACTATTGTCAGTCCACGGTAAGATCCATATGTACCCTTGAGCAACTCTGTGGGTCTGGGTGATGTCCTGTGGCCTTTGGTTTTGCTAGAGGCATTAATAATGTTTACTTCTATGGTCATTGTAGGGTTCATGTCAGATAGTGTAGGACAGGAACTTTGCTTAGTACTTGGCCCACACCATGCATTTTTTTTGTATATCTTAAAATTTATTCTTTTTTTTTTTTACATTTTTTATTAGGTAATTTTTCATTTACATTTCCAATGCTATCCCAAAAGTCCCTCATGCCCTCCCCACCCACTCCCCTCCCCACCCACTCCCACTTCTTGGCGTTGGCGTTCCCCTGTACTGAGGCATATAAAGTTTGCAAAACCAATGGGCCTCTCTTTCCACTGATGGCCGACTAGGCCATCTTTTGATATATATGCAGCTAGAGACACGAGCTCCGGGGGGTACTGGTTAGTTCATATTGTTGTTCCACCTATAGGGTTGCAAACCCCTTTAGCTCCTTGGGTACTTTCTCTAGCTCCTCCATTGGGGGCCCTGTGATCCATCCAATAGCTGACTGTGAGCATACACTTCTGTGTTTACTAGGCCCAAGAATAGCCTCACAAGAGACAGCTATATCAGGGTCCTTTCAGGAAAATCTTGCTAGTGTATGTAATACACCATGCATTTCTATACTGCCTATTGATACAATTGTCATTGCTATTATTGCAATGTTCCTTGGCTCAATTCCAATGTCTAACTACTTTCCTTTCTCTGATGTTTTTGTGCAGAAATATGTTTCCACCTAACCTTGTGGAGGCCTGCTTCAAACAGGTTAGGAAGAAGCACATGGTTTAGTCAAGGAGGGATGGAGGGTGGAGATAACTTGTTTCCCAAGGAGAAGGGTGGGAAGAAGGCTGAAAGAGTGGGTAGGGGTCCTTAGGGAGGACTCTGGGAGAATAAGTGTACTTCCTGTGGCTATGATGCTGATGCAAAGTGTTGCCATGGCATTGGACCTATGGAGGCTGGGAAGCTGGGGTAGGGGTTCTGGGACATCTGATCATTGATGTCAGAGAAAGATCCTAAAATCTGTCTGAGCATTACTTTGGGGCTGGTAGTAGAAAAGTAGCCATGGACAACATTTGAAGACGGTTTACATGTCCCATTTAAAACTTTATTTACAGAAGCAAGTCATCGGCTGGATTTGGTTAGCAGGTGGTATTTATTAACCCCTTTATTGAAGGATGGACATAAAGATACAGGCCATCTATCCATTCTTTCAGGCTTTGGTTTTTCATGTTCTTACTATTCACTTACTCATTTTTTCTCCGTGGTGATGAGGACAAAACCCAGGGCTTGTTTACTTTAGGCAAATGTCAGTTGCTAATTTCTATTATTATTATTATTATTATTATTATTATTATTATTATTATTATTTAGTGTGTGTGTTTATGTATGTATATATGTATGTATGCATGTATGTATGAGTGCATGCGAATGTATGCCAGATGTGGGTACAGAACTCACTTTACAACTTTTGAGAGTTGGTTCTCTCCTCCCACCATGGGTTCTGGGGCTCCAACTCAGGTCCTTAGACCTGTGTGCAGTGAGGACTTTTATCTGCCATGAGCTATCTTGCTGATCCAGTGACTCATTTCTTTAGTAATATGTTTTTTAAAAATTTAAACTGATATGTAAAAACTGTTCTATCCCTTGACATTAACAAAGATTGGATCCAAAATCTTTGCTGCTCAAGTCTCTTATATAAAATGGGTGGAATTTGCAGATGATCTCTAGATCATGTCTAGATGAAGGAGAACAGCTAACAATGTAAATGATATGCAGGTAGCATTTGTCCTCTTTAAAACTATTTAAAGCAGTGGTCCTCAACCTTCTTAATGCTGTGACCTTTTAATAGCTCTTCAAATCATAAAATTACTTGTGTTGCTACTTCATAACTGTAATTTTGCTACCGATTGGTATCTCAGTTCTTAAGACTATAGGAAATAAGTGTTTTCTGATGGTTGCAGCAGCCCACAGGTTGAGAGCCACTGGTTTAGCGACTAATGGTAAAACAAAGGTCTATATTTGTTCACTACACAAATGTTTTTTCCAAGTGTTTTTAATCCATGGTTGCTTGTGTCTGTGGGCATGGAATTCACAAAATGCCAAGGAGTTGTGTGTGAGACTTGTTGTGGATATATATATCAAAGTAATGATTGTACCAAAGTCCAACTTGGTACACCAGTACATTTTTGAGACTTACAGGAGCAGAGATGACTCAAAAGCAGCTGCTTCACCAATAAAAAAATAAATAAAAGAAAGAAAGGAAGGAAGGAAGGAAGGAAGGAAGGAAGGAAGGAAGGAAGGAAGGAAGGAAGGAAGGAAAAAAGTGCCCATCCTATCCCAGTATGGGTGACAATTGTTGCAGGCTGTATTTCTGGAGGAGCTCTCTGTGCAATTTCAAGTAGCTCAACATGTTTGAAAATCTACTCTTGGCAGCTTGGAAGGTCAGAGTCTCCTCCTGTAGCAGTCATTTAGTGCTTTTATAAAGGCAAGGAAGGGCCTTCATGAATCTTGTAAGCTTCAGATTTCTCAAGCATGTGAAGTTTGTTTACCTCCCGAGTTTCATGAACCTTCCAGTTTTCTGCTGGAGTGAATCTTTCAGTTTAGAGAAAGTGCTATACAACAGGAGAATACACTGTATGTGTTTGGGGGCTCTGAAATATATATATTTCACACATATATGAAATACATATGAAGACAATACATATGAATCACATATATGAAATACATAAATGTATGTGAAATATGTATATATACTTATATGGTTAAAGAAGCAAATCATGCCAGTTAGACAAGCATACTACACACACACACAAAATGAAAAAAATCTTTAAAATGTTTCCAATTTTGGTGCATTTTGGATATTGGATTGTTATTTTGCTTACTTATTTTGTTACATCATATTTATTTACTTGTGTGTGTAGTTATGTGGGTATGTGCCATGGTGCATATGATCAGAGGACAAGTTGCAGAGTCAGCTCTCCACTTTTATGTTTGAAGCTTGGGATCAAATTTAGTTTATCGGTTTTGGCTGAAAGCATCTTTACTCTCTCAATCATCTTGTCTGTTGTGGATTTGGATTTCTAGGTTAGGGATGCTCAGCTTGTATTTCTTTGACTTATTTAATTAATATCCTTGGGAACATATTCAACAGTGGACTTACTAGGATATAGAGTAATTCTACTGAGTGTATGTGTGCATGTGTGTGTGTGTGTATGTGTGTGTTTGTGCACAAACACCAAGGATGGAACATAGGACCTCATTCATGCTAAGCGTGCCTAACTCTGTTTTTATAATGATTTCTACAGATGAGTTAGTCTCATACTGAATCTGGTCTCAATTTCTCTGCATTTCAGTTTAAGACACAGTACAGCACACGAGTGGTGACAAGGACAATTGTAAGGACAGACAATGGTTCAGAGCTGGGGGCCTCCATTTCTCCCACATCCTCAGTAGAAAATGAAACCAGCATCCTGGAAAATGTCACCCGGGCCTTGGGCACCCTGCAGGAGGTGATCAGCTTTGAGGAGACTGTGCCTGTACCTGGCTCAGCCAATGGCATCAACGCCTTGGGCCTTGTGGTCTTTTCTGTGGCCTTTGGGCTGGTCATTGGTGGCATGAAGCACAAAGGCCGTGTCCTGAGGGACTTCTTTGACAGCCTCAACGAGGCTATTATGAGGCTGGTGGGCATCATCATCTGGTGAGTGGTGGGTGAGTCCCTGTGCCTGGGTGGGTAGTGATGGTTCCTGGGGGTGATGGAGATGGGGCCAATGGAATTCTTGCAGACATTTGGTCAAGTCATACATCTGTGCATTGGTTAATATAACTCATCTGTTCATTCATATATTTCTGTGGTGATTTATTCATCTGTTCATGACCTCAACTTATTTACTCACTCACACATTTGTGCATTGTCTCAGAGATTCATTCACCCACTCATCTGTCTATGCTCATTTTCCCACACATAGTGTCACCCATTTTTAATTTTATTTTAAAAATGTGTGCTTAGAGGATTTCATACATGTAATTGGTAATATCCATATTCTCATTCTCCCTTTAACATCTCTTGTGCTTGTATGTATGTATGTATGTATATATATATATATATATATATATATATATATATATATATATCTGCCACTGATCCCAATGAGAGCTGTCTGTATGAAGACAGTTGAGGGATCATCTATTGAGTTTGGGCAGTTTACAAGATGCCACTGTCATAAAGAAAACTGAGTCTTCCTCCTCTAGCAGCCATTACATGTCAAAATAGTTTCTCAGCTAGGTGTAGGGCTTGTGAGTCACTCCCCACTCCATGTTGAAATGTTGACTGGCTTGATCTCGCCTCAATCTTGTGCAGACAACTACAGTTGCTGGGAGTTCATTGTACTGCTTTTTGAGACAAGTCTTCCTATGTAGTCCAGGACAGCTTGGACCATGCCAGCCTCTTGTATCTGCCTCCTGATTAGTAGGATTACAGGCATGCACTACACACTAAACACTATACACTTCCACACTGGTTAATTCACTCATAGACTCATTAGCTCACTTACTCTTTCCTGCAATGAGTTTTTTCAGTGACTTACTCCTTCCTCCATTTTCTCATCTATTTCTTTCATTCACTCATTTATTCTCATCTTTCTAGCATCAACCCACTTATCTTATTTAATCTATTTTTGTATTCATCAGTTAAATAAATCATTGATATATTTATTCACTGATAAATCCATCCATTAGTTAAATTATTTCACAATTATTATTTTATTACTCTATCATCTATCTATCTATCTATCTATCTATCTATCTATCATTTATTGTGTCTGAGTGTATATGTGTGGGTATGCATGTCACAGCAGGCATGTGGAGGTCAGAGAATAAATTTTTTGGAGTTAGTTCTCTCCTCCTACCATATGGATTTCAGGGTCCAACTCAGGTTATAAGGCTTGGCAGAATATGCATGTCTTTATCTGTGGATCCATTCTGGCCCCAAATTATTTTTAAGTGCTAGGGTTGAACCAAAGATTTACATATACTAGATAATCAATCTAGCACTGAGCTATACCTGCAGCCTTTTTTGCATTGTGCTCAGGATTAAGCGCAGGGCCTTGAATAAGCTAGGCAGTTTCTGGGACACTGAGCTATATAGTCTTAACCCCATTAGTTAAGACACTGACCATATTTACTTATTTATATTCTTAAACCATTCTACTTAGATTCATTCCCAGACCTGTCTATTCATGAATGCATTTGGAATTCTCTCATTTAAACCTTCAGACATTTCATCTATCTATTCACTTACACATTTACTCATGCCCTGTTTTTTTTTATTTTCCTATCTACATTTGGGAATGGTGTGATGTGCATGCGTATATATGTTATTTTTGCATGAAAATGTGTGTGTTTGTTCTGTAACACTATTGCTAGGAATAGTGATGTAGATCACATGTATTTAACACAAAGCAGAAGGTGATGTAGTAAATCCACATCAGTCTCATGTTAGGAATATGAAACAGTCAGTGGTGGGGGGAGGCTTATGAAGTGGATACTGCCTGGGAAGATGAGGAGTAAGCAAGACAGCTGACCTTGAAAAGGGGGGGGCCTAACTGGACATGAAGAGGAGAGAGTGAAATCATGCACAAGGAAGAGAACAGGCAAAGTGTGAGAAAACCAGAGTTCTTGGACAATAAGTATTCTAGGCTCATTTTGATTGATGCTATAAAATTCTGACATAAAGCAGCAAAGGGATTATTTGCTTCATATTTCCAGTTTACAGTCCATTATTGTGGAGAAGGCAAGGCAGGAGCTTAAAACATCACATCATAGTCAAGAGTAGAGAGAATAAACATGCAAATGCCTAACTGCTTGCTTGTTTGCTTGCTTAGTATCCAGCTGGCTTCCTCTATTCTTACATTGTCCAGGGCTGAGCCCATTAAATGGTGCTTCCCATAATGGTCTGGATGTTCCTATATCAATTAGCAGTCAAAACTGTCCTCCACAGCTATGTCCACAGGTCAACTTGATCTAGATAATTCCTCACTGAAACTTTATTCTCAGATGATTTCAGGTTCTGTCTAGTTGAAAGTTCAAACTAACTAGCACAGGCAACAATTTGTGGAAGTTTCAAAGACCAGAGATAGGCGATGTCTTAGTGTCTTATGGTTTCTATTGCTGTGAAGAGACACCATGAACATGGTAACTCCTATAAAGGGAAACATTTAATTGGGTCTGGCTTACAGTTCAGAGGTTTAGTCTACTATCATCATGGCAGGAAGCATGGCAGCATACAATCAGACATGATGCTGGAGAAGGAGCCAAGAATTCTACATCTGGATATATAGGTTGCAGGAAGAGAGAAACACACTGGGCCTGGTTTGAGCACCTGGAACTGCAAAGCTGACCCCAGTGACACACTTCCACCACACAAGACCATACCTACTCCAACAAAGGCACATCACCTAATAGTGCCACTTCCTTTTAGCCATGGGGGCTATTTTCAGTTAAACCATCAGTCTTAAAAATGTCTAAAGATGGGATTCTGAAGGGAATAATCATCAGTAGTTGAGTTGGAAGGGGACTCAATGAGGAAAAGACCCTAAAGTTTGCATGCTTTGACATTGTAGGAACTTTTCTGCTGATGGGATGAGCAATGGGGTGGCCAGGGGAAGTCAGATACATTCATGGAATCCAATTGTATCAGTTAACTTTCTGTTGCTATGACAAAATACCCAAGAAAACACATTTAAAGGAGGAAAAGTTTCATTTGCCTCACAGTTATGCGGGTTTCAGTACATGATCAGTTGGTCCCAGTGCTTCTGGGCCATGAAGGTGAATGAATACAGCCAATGAACCTGCTAACTTCGCACCTTCTAGGAAAAAGGGGTGGGGGACAGTGAGGGACTAGGGAGAAGATGTATCCTTCAAGGGCATCCCCCCAGTGACCTGCTTTCTTCAACTAGGACCTTCCTATAACTTACTCCCAATAGCTTACTCAGCTACAAATCCATCAATGGATAACTTGCAGCAGAGGTTGGAACTCTCATGAACAGTTAACTTCTACAGGTTCTAGCTCAGAACACTTGTCCCACTAGGCACAAAACCTTCAACATGGGAGCCTTTGGGGACAATGGTTTGAAAGCAAACCCTAACACCGGTTCTATTTAAAAAATATTTTATTTTATTTATGTGTGTATGTATGTGAATGTGACTGTGTAAGTGGATGTACAGATGTGTCTATGGGTGCCCACAGAAGCCAGAAAGAGATTCCAGGTCCCTTGGAAATGGAGTTAAACGTGCTTTGAGCTGCCCAGTGTGTTTGGTGGTATCTGAAATCAGCTCTTCACCATTGAACAGCAAGTATTCACAACCATAGGGCTATTTCCTCAGTGTCCCAGTGCTGGCTTTGATGCTTGTGATAGGTTGGGTGGAGGTGGGGGTTTCATGTGGAACTGTCTGGCTCCACAACACTATATGGATAAAGCCTTAGGAATGCCAGCTCTAGACCTATGAAGAGGATCACTCCAATAAATATGTGCCTTTCCCAGGTATGCACCAGTGGGTATCCTGTTCCTGATTGCTGGAAAGATTCTGGAAATGGAAGACATGGCTGTCCTTGGAGGTCAGCTGGGCATGTACACACTGACTGTCATTGTTGGCTTATTCCTTCATGCTGGTGGTGTGTTGCCCCTTATCTACTTCCTCGTCACCCATCGGAACCCATTTCCCTTCATTGGTGGTATGCTACAGGCACTCATTACAGCTATGGGTACCTCTTCCAGGTATGTCCTTTTACTGAACTCTCCCTGGGTCCACTCTTCATCTTTTATTGGTTTTGTTTAGGTATCCTCCTTTCTACCTGCCCAAACACCTCTTCTGGTTGTACAGTAGAATGAGGTAGATTCTTGAAACTCCCTACATGTGGCCTATACTTGAGGATATAGTGTTTAACCTGTGAAGATTCTCCTGACCTCCTTGTCTCTTTTCTTGTTTTTCTGGTTTGTAGGGAGAAGAGCCAGTTGCCAATTCTGGGTTTAAGAATTTTACTTTGGGAGCACCTTTCCCAAGCATCAAGAGTTTACTCTGGGAGTGCTGTCAGTTCAGGGTCTTGGCTTTCTTCTGTTTGTGTCATTAGAGGGTTGATAAAGTGACTCCCCCTTATCTCTTATCATCCAAATTCAAATCAGTTTAAGAAAGAATCCCAAGAGCCAAACAGGTAGAAGAAATATTTATTTTGCTCATGGTGATGGGGAATGTGCCTTTTGACTTTTGATCTGTGGATAAATAGGATTAATAATACTATACTCAGAATTAAACTCATCTGATTACTATGGAGCTATTCAGCCTATGCTGTTTCTGATGCTTGGGAAAGGTTGAGGTAGCACTGGGTGCATCTCTATAGGCACAGTTTGTCTCTAAGGCCAAAGACTCTGTGAGTCCAAGCTTCAAGTTTCATGGCATAAAACTGATCACACGGGGCCTCGTTCTTGTAGGCAAAAATGACCCCAAATGAAATGCCTACTCTTTTCCCTAAAGTCACCAGTTAATGAAAGTACTCTCTGGGAAGTGGTTGAGGGGAGACCTAGGGCTCCTGTAGTTGGTTGTTCTCGGTGCAGACAAACACTCTGTCCTTTACTGCTCTAGTTTCATTTCTGTTGCTGTGAAAAAATACACTGACAAAGGGCAACTTAGCAGAGGTGGGGGGATTTATTTGGCTTAAAAATTCCATGTTACAGCTCATCACTGTGGGAAAATCAAAACAGGAACTTGAACCAGCTAGTCGCATCACACCCAGGAACAGAGAGTAAATGCACACCCTCCTACTGCGTACTTGCTTATGGTTAGCTTGATTTCTCCACATCAGGACTCCCTGCCTAGGCAATGGTACTGCCTACTGTGAGCTGGGACTTCTTGTATCAACTAATTAAGACCATCTCCCAAAGATAATTCCTATAGGACAACCAATTATAGTAACCCATCATTGAGACTCTCTTCCCAGGTAATTCCTGGTTGCCAAGTTGACAACATTGTTACTTATCACACTTACACAGTCTGGGTGGGACTCCTGCCATAAACCATTGATATGAATGGGACAAGAGACATTTCTTTTGGGGAATCCCCACCATGAGTTCTCTGCATCAGGAGTCCCACTTCCCCATGCCCAACTGTTATTCTGTTTCCACTCCCTGCTCAGATTCCAACCTGCTCTCCATGTGCTAGAAGCTAGAGGGAACCCTACTTTGGCCCATTGATGTCATTGCCCCTGCCCCATTCAATTCCCTATTCTCAGCCTCCAGAACTCTCTTCCTCCAGCTCTGCAACTCTGCCTATCACTTTCCGCTGCCTGGAGGAGGGCCTGGGTGTGGATCGCCGTATCACCAGGTTTGTGCTGCCTGTGGGGGCCACTGTCAACATGGATGGCACTGCACTCTACGAGGCCTTGGCAGCCATCTTTATTGCTCAAGTCAACAACTATGAGCTCAACCTTGGTCAGATCACCACAATCAGGTGAGATGTGAAGTCATTAGCTGGGTAGGACAGAGACTGTGTGACCTGTTTATAGTTGCATCTCATTTCTAAGATATATAATTATGTATATGCACATATTCCAAATCTGAAATAAGAAAGTAACCTGTGAAACATTTCTGGTCTCTAGTATTTTAGAGAAAGGATCAGGATGCTCAATAGCATTTGATTCCAGGCTGACTTTTTCTTTTCTTTTCTTTTTCACTCATGTTGTTTATTGGCTGCCTATCACACAAGAATGAAAATGCAAACTCTGTGAAGGAAAGTATTTTCTTTGTTGGAAATTTATATAATAGTTACATCTTGGCTTAAGATAACCATCATATGATCTTTCCCTCCCTCCCTCCATTCCTCCCTCCTTCCCTCCCTCCCTCCCTTCCTCCCTCCTTCCCTCCTTTCCTTTTCCTTCCTGCTTCCTTCCTTCCTTCCTTCCTTCCTTCCTTCCTTCCTTCCTTCCTTCCTTCCTTCCTTCCTTCCCCCCTCTCTTTCTTCCTTCTTTCCTTCCTTCATTTCTCTCTCTTTCTCTCTGTCTCTGTCTCTCTCCCTCCCTTTCCACCCTCTCTCTCCCTCCCTCCCTCTCCTCTCTCTCTCTCTCTCTCTCTCTCTCTCTCTCTCTCTCTCTCTCTCTCTCTCTCTCTCTCTCTTTCCTTTCTTTTCCTGGCTGGCCTGGGATCCTGAGTTGCTGGGATTGTGAGCATGTGCCACCATGCCTGGTAATGAAATGATGTTTTGACTTTATAAGGGTATAAGTGTGATACATGTTCAGTAGAAACCACATTTAGTATTTTTCCTATTCTGTGAATATGTATATGTGCCCACATAAGTCCATGTTTGCTACATGTGTGAAGCATCAGTTCCAAGGTGAGAAAAGGGTTTCAAGTTCCTTGTAAGTAGAGTTACAGGTGACTGTTTGATGTAGGTTTTAGGAATAGAGCTTGGGTCCTCTGCTAGAGCAGTAAGTGTTCTTTTATTTTCACATTTTTATTAGATATTTTCTTCATTTACATTTCAAATGCTATCCCAAAAGTCCCCTATACCCTCCCCCAGCCCTGCTCCCCTACTCATTCACTCCCACTTCTTGGCCCTGGTGTTCCCCTGTACTGGGGCATATAAAGTTTGCAAGACCAAGGGGCCTCTCTTCCCAGTGATGGCAGACTAGGCCATCTTCAGCTATCCCCAGAGCTCGTGTTGCTAGCTGCATATGTAGCTTAACTGCATTAGTGTTCTTAACTGCTGAACCAGATGGTTCAGCTGCTTAGCTTTAAAGAATTTAAAAATAAATTTGTGTGTGTGTGTGTGTGTGTGTGTGTGTGTGTATGTGTGTGTATGTCATAGTGCATATGTGGAGGACAGAGGACCACTCATGGGACTCAGTTTTCTTCTATTATATGGGACCTGGGAATTGAACTCAGGTTGTCAGGCTTGGTAGCATAATGTCATTATCTACTGAACCATCTCTCAAGTCACTATACTTCAGTTTTGATTGGAATCTTTCCCTAGGCTAATGGTGTGGCTGTGGTGGTTTGTTTTAATTGTCAGCTTGGCAGAATCTGGAGTCAGTTTCTTTTGGCAGATAATTTTTTGTTTTTATCTCAGCAACAGAAATGAAACCTGAATAGGCACTGCCCTGGTCTCTATCCTGCTCACAATGAGAAGCGAGGGTTGTTTGTCATTCCTCTGAGGGGGCAGGAGAGGCTAGGCGTATAGCTCATGAACGGAGCCTTGACCTCTCTGGCTTGCTCAGTTATACCCCCACTCTTCCACAAGACTTCCTGAGCTCCACTTGATGTTTGGCTGTGGGTCTCTGCATCTTTTTGCATCTGCTGGTGGATGGTCAAGAGACAGTTATGCCATCTTTCTAACTGTATGTTTCTGGTACTGCAGAGAAGGTGGTTGGAGAGGTAGTCAGACCTTGATATTGGCATTTTAACACAGGCCACCCGTGACCCAGTAGATCCTACTTAAACTTCATATTAATTTTCAGGACTAGAAATGGCAGTCAGGATTTGTATATGCTAAGACAGGTGCTCTACCACTGAGATATATCCTTAGCTTTCTACTTTATTTTTAAGAATTATTTGATGGGCTTGAGAGATGGCTCAGTGGTTAAGAGCACTTACTGCTCGCCCAGAGGACCTGGGTTTGATTCCCACTACTTACATGATGGCTTACAACTGCTTTTCACTCTATTTCTAAGGGACCGAATGCTCTTTTATGGCCTTCATAGACATCAGGTACACATACGGTGCACAACATACATGCAGGCAAACATTCATACATGAGAAATTAAGAAAACAACTTTAAAAAAACCATCAAGAAAGAAATAGGCTCAAAGCCTAAGATGGGCCAGAATGTTTTTACCTCCATTGTGGTAAGCTGTATTTGCCAACTTAAAAATTAGTTACTGTCTTTTCCAGCCACAGCTTTCCTGCATGATAGCCAACAAAGGTTGCATATATTTAAGGTGTATTTCATGATTATTTGCTGAGTGTGTGCTTTGTGAAATGATCATCACAGTCAGGCTGATTACTACATCTATCTTCCCCATTACCTACTCCTTTGCTGCCTGTGTCTTCTCTTCTTTCCTTTCATTTCTCTTCTCCTTGCTTCTTTTCCACTCTCTCCTTTAATCCTGTCTTCCTGTCCTTTTCCACCTTTCCTTCTAATCCTGATGTCTTCTCCTTTTCTCATGTCCTCCCTTCTTTTCCACTCCTTCTGGCTCTCTCTTCTCTCTCTTCTTCCCTTCCTTGCTTTTGCCTCCTTCCCCTCCTCTTTCCATTTGTTCTTCTGTTCTTCCCTCCTTTCATTATCTTTATCTTTTTTTTGATGGTGAGAACAGACTTAAGGACTATTCTCTTGAAAAGTTCAAATACAAACGCAGTGTCATTAGCCACACTCTCCATGATGTGCATTCATCCCAGAACTCCCCAGAACTTAATCATCTGCTGTTTAGACATTTTGACTCTTTGACAGACATCCCCCATCTCCCAGCCAGTCTGCCCAGCATCACATATTTTGCTTTCATGATGTCAACTTTTAAAATTTAGTTTCATATCAAATGTGAAATAATGTAATGTTTTTCTTTCTGTGTTAGCTTGGGAATTTAGTTTAAGATGCTTTTTCCTGATTGATCTTCCTCCAATTTTCTGTTTGTTCTTTCCTCCTGGATTTCTGACTCTCTTCCCGTTTGCAGCATCACAGCCACAGCTGCCAGTGTAGGAGCAGCTGGCATCCCCCAGGCAGGACTGGTTACCATGGTGATTGTGCTCACATCCGTCGGCCTGCCCACAGAGGACATCACACTGATCATAGCTGTGGATTGGTTCCTGTGAGTTTGCTTTGGGTTTAATCCTGGACCTATCTCTTCTCATAACTTTTTCCTAAAGGATTTTGCAAGGACAGATTTGTAGGATGTTAGAGGGTGAGGGAGGCATTGGGATGGCCCTCTAGTTATGGCCTCTAGACTCCAAGCTCATAGTTTTGTTATCTTTGGGACCTGGAGTGGGGGAGATTCAGAATAGGAGGTCTCTGTCCAAGAGCCAGCTAACTTCTCTTCAGCCTGTTTCTTGTAGAAATCTTATAAAGGTGTTTAAACATATTTTTTTGAACTAAAAAAATTTAAAATATTTTTCTTAGTGAAAATGCTAATTTTGAAGAATTTTAGAAGTGAGAAGAAAACACAGGTTGCCTGTTGCATTAAATAGTGAAGAATTTTGGCTTATAAAATCACCTGTGGTGATGGACAAAAGAATCTTGGTGGACTTACAATCTGAATGCTATGACCAGTCACATTTTCTCACCTTTTCTCTCCTCCTTACTTCCCTCTGTTCTTTTTCACTACTTAGATTTTTCTTTGACAGTTTCATACATGTCTACAATCCTCCCCCCCCTTAATTCCTTTTCATCCCGTCAACCTTCTTCACTACAACTTTCCTTCCACATTCACACTGTCATTTGTGACCTACTGAGTTGGAACAGAGCCATTTGTGTGTCTTGGTTTCAGACTATGCCATGGAGCTTATGAGAGGGTGCACACCTGAAGACAAGACTCTTCCTTTCACAGAATCTATCACTAGCCCATAGTTCAGCTGGGAGGAGCCACTCTCTAATCCCTATCCCTCCCTTCTTCTCCTGCTCTCTCTTTCCTTCCTTACCTTTCTTTCCTTTCCTCCTCCTCCCTCTCTCATTTTCCTATCTCCCATTTCCCCTTCTTTCTTTCCTTCCCTGTCTCCCTCCTGTCCTCTCCTTTCTTTCCTTGATTCCTTCCTTCTCTCCTTCCTTGCTTCTTTCCTTCCTTTCTCTTTCTCCTTCCCGCATCACTTTGTCCTTTCACCATTCCTTATCTCTCTCATTTCTTTTTTTATAACATGGAATTCACATAAAATGTTGACTTTCATCCCCATGTGGGATTTGTGGGTAAGAAAAAGTCCCATTGTACAGAGGGACTACAATTCCACACAGACAGTTTCCAGCCCATCCTACATCTACATAGACTTATATGTAGCAGTCTATATCAATTATTCAAGTCTAATAGTCTGCATCAAACACTCATGTTTAAGATTCTCTATCAGATCCTAATGTCTAACAGTCTACATTAGACTCTCATATCTAACCACCACTAAGCTAGTATATTTATAAACAAAAATCACATATCAAAGAATAGATCTGAGGATTTCAGGGATGATACTGTTAGGAAGAAAAACTGAGGAAGAGTCGGACCTGTTCAAGGTCATGTGGTTATGGGTTAGTCTGGAAGCCTTCCTAGTCTACACTTGGTTCTCAAAGGAGCTTTTTAGCCCCCCATTAATCTATTTATCTTCCACCAGTGACCGACTTCGTACAATGACCAATGTACTGGGGGACTCGATTGGAGCAGCTGTCATTGAGCATTTGTCCCAACGGGAGCTGGAGCTGCAGGAGGCTGAGCTGACTCTACCCAGCCTGGGGAAACCCTATAAGTCACTCATGGCACAAGAAAAGGGGGCATCAAGGGGTCGGGGAGGTAATGAGAGCGTCATGTGAGAAGCTTCTAGCTCTTTGTCCAGGGTGGAGGGAAGGGGCTGGGCTGGGAGTCCTGGGGACAATCGGTTGCCCAACTGACTGTGGGCTGAACATACATGTTCTGTGTGGGTTCTCTGGGGACTGCCGAGATAAAAGAGAGGAATGAAAGGTATCCAACGTGTGTTCATCACTGTTGCATTTGTGTGCTCGAAATATAAGAACAACCTAAGGGAAGAAAGATTTATTTTGCCATATTTAATGTTCACCATAGTGGAAAGGCACAGTAGAAGAGAGCCAGTCACTTCATGGTGGTGGTCAATAAGCAGAGACAAGAGAAATGGGAAATGACCAGGGCAGGATGCAGCTTCCCAAGACCATCCTACCTGTCACTACTTCCTTCAGCAATACCCAACCTCCTATTTTTCATTTCTTTCCAATACAGCCATCATATTAGGGGATCATCAAGGGGCTGATCCATTCATTAGGTCAGAGTTCTCCTGATGTAATAATCTCTCAGACACATGGAGGTGTGCTTTAAGAATTTCCCAGGCACTTGTTTCAGTCCAGTCAAGTTGAAAAAACCAGTTCAGTATCACAAAGGTCTCTGTTCATCTCTTACTATATGCTGAGAGCTTGAAGGATGGCGAGAGAAAAAAAATGGGGGGGGGAACATTTAGAGTTGGGGGAGGAAAATCTTCAAATTAAGCAAGAAAGATCAATTTGTATTCTTTGTCTTTTAAAGGTGTGCTGGAGCAGGCAAGGGTAAAGAAAATACCTGCTGTTTCTCATGATAAAAGTTACCTCTGGCTTTTATGTTGAGATCCTGAAGACTAACTTCAGATTTAACAATTCATTAATTAGACTCAAAGAACTCAGGAAAGCCATTCTCCTCTCAGATATGGTTTATTAGGGTGAAGTGAAGGTGCCTTTCAAATCAATAAAGGTACAAGTGGTTGGGGCTGGGGATGGCTAGAACAGGTGTATTTCCAGTCTTACTAGTGAAGTCATGGAAACCAGTGAGTGACTTCTCACAGCAATGTGAGGCAGTGTGCATGGTGCACTGATGTCTTAGTTCTGTATCTTGTTGTGATAACACATGTATATATAAGCAAATTAAGAGCAAAAGGGTTTATTTGGCTCCTCATTCTTGGTTATAGCCCACCATTGCAGGGAAGTCAATGAATGAAGACGGGAAAGCAACTGTTCACATCCAGTCAAGAGCAGAGAGAATGGATACATGCTCACAAGTGTTCAGTTGGCTCTTTGCATTTCATTCAGTTTAAGGTTCAGCTCATAACACGGTGTGGTCTATATTCAGGGTGGCTCTTCTTGTCTCAAGTAACTCAATTTAAACCCCTCACATATTCAGAGCGATACCCAATCTCAGCAATTTCTCATTGAGATTTCCTCCCTCATGATTCCAAACCGTGTCAAATTGATAATTTAGACTAAAAACCATCAAGAAACTCACGTGAACCTTGGTGCCTTGTCATCCAGGCATGAAACACCCCACTGACTCATCATTTTAAAATCTTTGAAATGGACACTCTAGTGCAGTGTGGTCCAGGGCACCAAGTTCATACCAGGAAGCATTGACATCATGGTCAGCATACACTAGTAGGTATAACCAGAAGCCCCTGTTTCATTTGACACTTCTATCAGTAAGATTATTCTAAAGATCAGAAGTGTTCTAGTTTCATTTCTGTTGCTGCTATAAAATACTTTGACCCAAAGCAACTTAGGGAAGAAAAGGATTCATCTGATGTAAAATTTCAGGTCACACTCCATCACTGGGGGACATCAACACAGGAACTTGAAGGCAGGCCTCCTTCTAGTCCACACAGAATTATCTCCAACCAAGGAACTCAGTTTGCAGCCAAAGGAGTACAGCATGAAACATGAAGATGCTGCTTGCTAGCTGGCAGGCATACATATACCAAACATCGTTCAGGATCAATTCTCTAGAAATGGTACTTCTTACAATGGGCTAAACCATTCTACATCAATAAGACATCTATCTTAGTGTTCTATTTCTGAGGGGGACACCATAATCATGTCAACTCTTATAAAAAACCATTTAATCGGGGTTTGCGTATACCCTCAAAGGTTTAGTCCATTTTTATCATGGCAGGAACTGTAGTGATGAAGGCAGGCATGGTACTAGAGAAGGATCTGAGGGTTCTACATCAGAATCTGCAGGTCACAGAATAGAGGGAGATATTGGGCGTGGCTTGGGCCCTTGAACCTCCACCTAGACCACACATCCTAATCTTTTTGATTAGTGCTACTTCCTGGTGACCACGAAGTAAATATATGAGCCTGTGGGGTCCATTCCCATTCAAACCAACCGAACACACCTTCTCTCAAATTCCAGTAGGCCAATCTGATCTGGGCAATCTTTCAATTGAGACTCTCTTAGGTGAGTCCAGGTTGTATGAAGTTAATAGTTAAAGCCGAGTAGAACAGTGGTCATAGCTCAAGAAACTGGCAAAGTCCAGTCCTTTATTTGAAGTATATGGGTTTTGAGCACTCTTTGCCCTCTTATCCCCTTTACTGCACACCAAGGCTGGGAATGAAACAATTTCCCACAGGATGGGATTTTGGGTCTAATATCCCCAGCCATTGACTCCTCAGACTGTACTTATAACTCCACGCTACCTCAGTGGATACTGAGCCTCTTTACAAACCAAAGATGGAAATTGAATTAAGGGTTGTTTTCCTGCATGTAAGTGAACCTAGAAGGACATCAAAGCCTTAGTGAAAACACAGAGAAACAGTGAAATAGTTTATTTCATTTTCTATTGTTATAACTGAATAACTATGACTGCATCATTTATAAAATAAGGAAGTTTCTATAAGCTACTGGTTCTGGAAGTGGAAGTCTAATTCTGGACAGTTCCATTTAATTAGATGAGAGCTTTGCTTTGACCAGGCTCCATCTCCAGTACTGCTTCATTGAAAAGTTAGGTTTCCAACAAGGGCATTTCGGGAGACACTATCAAGCCACTCACATAAAAACATGACTCTAGCTAAAGTCTGTATCTTCTTTGTCCAAGAAAGGCAGATTTAACTTTTTCTAAGTTAAATGAAACCCAACTTGCACATACTTTTTTTTTTCCAGTATGGAAGAGAAATCCAAGTACAGGTATTCTTTTTAGTGCTTTGTATTATGAATTTAATTCTTTTAAAAATGTTTATTTTTATTTTATGTGTGAGAGTGTTTTGCCTATACACTGTGTGTGTGGATTGTCCATGGAGGCCAGAAGAGAATGCCAAATAATCTGGAACTGGAATTACAGATGGCTGTTGGCTGCCATGTGGGTGGTAGGACATAATCCTCAGTCCTCTGGAAGATCAGACCTTGCTCTTAACCTTTGAGCCATCTCCCCAGCTCCTAATTCATTTTTTTATTGGGTATTTATTTCATTTACATTTCCAATGCTATCCCAAAAGTCCCCCCCCCACTTCCCTACCCACTCCCCCTCATTTCTTTTTAAGATTAAAATTTTTACTCTTTAAGAACGTTGTGCTGTATACAATATATTTTGAATATAACTACTCTCTACTCCCCTTCCAACCCACACCAGAGCTGCCTTTATCAACCCCACTTTCCAACTTCATGTCCTCTTTTCACAACCCACTGAGTCCAGTCAGTGCTTTCCTTGAATGCACTGATGTAGGGCCTTCCTCTGGATCTCAGGCAACTTATCAGGTGCCATTTTCATGGAAAACACTGACTTCCCATGCCATCAGCCTTCAAATGCTAAGGCTTTTTAGACAGAGATGGAGTTATGAGTCTTCCCAATATGCTGGAATTTTGACTGGCTTGATCTTGGAACAGTATTGTGCAGACAACCACAGCCATTATGAATTTATGAATCCTGCCATGCCCACAGGACATACAGGGCCATCCATTGAAACACTGGCATTCCAACATGAGTCTCTTCTCTGGAGAGAAATAAGTTTCCCTACCCCAGCAGCACGTTCACAGCCATTGTCCACAACTGCTGGCTCTTGAAGTCTTTCTGTCCCCTCTTCCACAATGTTCTTTGAGCCATATAGAGGCTGGACATGATAGAGTTGTCCTATTTAGGACTGAGTAGACCTCAATGCAGGTGTGTTTGGAGACACCCTCACATTGGGAAAAATAGGGTGTGTGTAACTCCAGGTCCTTGCAAAGGCAAGAGGCATTTCTGTTTAATAAAATTGACTCCAAGTCAGGTGCATGCATTTATTTCCAGCATTTGGGAGGCAGAGGAAATTGAATCTCTGAGTCCAAAGGTAGTCTGGCCTATAGAGCAAATTTTAGGACAGTCAAGTCTACAAAGAGAAACCCTGCCTCAAAAACAAACAAACAAAACAAAACAACAACAAAAAACAAAAGAAAACAAAAACCAAACAACCAAAAACCAAAATGAAATAACCATCCAAACAAACACCAAACAACAAAGACTCCAGTATTCAGCTAAATCTCACCCTTAGACCTGCTTCATCCTTCCTCAGTTCAAGGGTTTACATCCTCAGAGGTTACTTTGTGTGAAAGAGGCATGACAATCCAAGAGGTAAAAGCTTTAAACTTTTTTTTCTTGGAGCCTCCCTCCTACCGTCCTTGTTTCTTTAGCAAGTTCCTGTGTTAGATTCCCATTTCTGTGACAATGATAGTTTATCTTGACTTACAAATTTGAAGACTTCTAGCCACGAATGGTCAACTTCATTGGTTTGGGACAATGATGAAGCAGATTTGGGTTTACCAATCTCTTCTTAGGTGCACCTCTAATGACTCAAAGACCTCCACTAGGTCAAACTTCATAGAAGTTATGTCATCTCCCAATGTGCTGAAATAGGGACCAAACCTTTAATACATGGGCCTTTAGGGAATCTGCTAGATCCAAATTACAGTAGAATGAGTTTGTCAACAGTTTTTGTGTCTGTGTTATCAGCGTTCTCTTCAGGAAATTGTCCTCTGTGCTGATGTGTTCAAGTCTATTCCTTACTTTCTCCTCTATCAGGTTCAGTTTGTCTGGTTTTGTGTTGAAGTCTTTGATCCACTTGAATTTGAGTTTTGTACAGGTTTATATGTATGGAACAAAATTGCATTCTTCCACATCCACATGCAGACTAGTATAATTTGTTGAAAATGCTTTCTTTATTCCCGGGTGTATTTCTGTCTTTTTCTGAATCAAAAATCAGGTGCAAGTAGGTGTGTGGATTTATATACAAGACTCCAATTACATATTTGTTTTTTAAAATGACAATACCCTGATTTTTTTTTTTTTTATTTCTATAGCTCTGTAGTAAAGCTTGAAATTAGGGATGATGATACCTCTAGTAATCCCTTTGTGTTCAGGACTATTTTAGTTCTTTTGGGTTTTTACTTTTTCCATATAAAGTTAAGAATTGTCCTTGCAAGGGCTGTGAAGAATTTTGTTGGAATTTTGATGGGTATTACATTTAATATATAGATTGCTTTTGAGAGGCTGACAATTTTTACTATGTTAATTGTACCGACCCATGAGCATAAGAGATTTTTCCATCTTTTAAAATTTTCTTTTATTTCTTCCTTAAAAGATTTGAATTTTTTATTCATACAAATCTTCACTTGCTTGATTAGAGAGATTGCAAGATATTTTACATTATATGAGGTGATCGAAAAGGGTGTTGTTTTCCAGATTTCTTTCTCAGTCTGTTTGTTGTTTTTATATAGGAGGGCTAGGAGTCAATCTTGTGTTCATCTACAGTGTTGAAGGTGTTTATCAGCTGTAGGAATTTCCTGGTAGAATTTTTTTGGGGTCACTTGTGTATAATCCTATATCATCTGTAAATGAAAACACTCTGACTTCTTCCTTTCCACTTTGTATCCCCTTGAGGTCCTTTAGTGGTCTTATTGCTCTAAGACTTTAAGAATGATATTGAATCAGTATGGAGATTGTATACAACATAGTCTTGTTCCTGATTTTAGTGGAATTGCTTTGAATTTCTCTCCATGTAATTTGGTGCTGTCTATATGCTTGCTGTAAATTGCCTTTATTATGTTCAGGTAGGTCCCTTGTATCTATAATCTCTCCAGGACTTTTATCATGAATGGGGGAGGGGTCAGCATCTTTGGTATTTAATGAGATGATCATGTGTTTGCTTATATGGTGGATTACATATACTAGTTATTATATGTTGAACCACTGCTGTACTCTCAGATGAAACTTACTTGATAGTGGTGGATAAATGGTATTTTTGATGTGTTCTTGGATTTGGTTTGTTAGTATTTTATTGTATATTTTTGCATCTATGTTTATCAGGGAAATTGGTCTTTAATTTTCTTTCTTTGTTGAATCATTATGTGGTTTGGGCATCGATGTAACTGTAGGCTCAGAAAATGAATTTGGCAATTTTCCTTCTGTTTCTGTTTTGTGGAATAATTTAGGGGTGTATTAACATTAGCTCTTCTTTGAAATTCTGGTAGGACTCTCTGCTAAAACTCTCTGGCCCCGGGCTTTTTTTATTGGTCAGGAGACTTTTAATGCCTGATTCTATTTTACCATAAGTTATAGGTCCATTTAAGTTGTTTTTCTGATATTGATTTAACTTTGGTTAATGGTACATATCTAGAAAAAATTCCATTTCTTTTAGATTTTCCAATTTCGTGAAGTACAGGTTTTTAAGGGATGCCCTTATGATTCTTTGGATTTCCATGATGTCTGTTGTTATGCCCCCATTTTTGTTTCTATGACTTTGTTAAAAATATTCTCTGGACATTTAAGCAGGGTTTCTTCTCCTTCCTTAATTTCTATTATTCTTAGATTTGATCTTTTTATAGTGTCCCTAATTTCCTGGATGTTTTGTGTCAGCAGTTTTTAGATTTATCATGCTTATGTGACAAGTGCCTCTTCCACTGAGCCATCACACTGGCCTGAGATTATGTTTCATTTTTATTTACCAATGGCAGATCAGGTGAGACAACTGAGTCTGGTTTTGAACACAGAAATTATCTGTTGTAGTTCTTTCTCCTAAGAAGCGATGGATAGGAACGGGAGTGATTAGGGTCTATTTGGAAGTCACAGGGAAAAGGTGGATGATCATCATCAGGATGGACTAGAGCCTGTGCTCATTTCTGTTTTTTCAAGGTCATGATGATGAGATGTATTGTAAAAATTAGAGTGTTCCATGAAGCTAAACACATGTGGTTTCCCTTCTTTTGATCTCATTGGTGTGAGATTCTTTCACCGGGATATGTAAGAGAAGCCAGAGGATCACTTAGAAATTTCAAAGCTGTGTGCTATTCACATCAGCAGAACTGTTACACTGTATATTCCTGATGTCCACAACATGACTGCTGCCTCCTCTAATATGCCCTATACCCTGATAGCCTTCACTAAGACCTGTATTAGTTTTCTGTGACTGCTACAACAGATTATCATGATCTAGATGGGTTGAAACAGCAGGATTTCCTCTTTTAAAACTAATGGAGGCCATACTGAAGTTCACATACCATTATATGTGCTCTTCCAAAGTAGAGTTCTTCCTGCCTCTCCCAGCTTCATGCAGTTGCAGCAGGTCATCCTTGGCTTGTGGTTGCATCATGTCAAGCTCTGCTTCTAGGCTCATGCAGCATTCTTCTCCTTTTCAGGCTTTTATATTATATAGAGACAATTATTATAGATTTAGGGATTATTCAAGTAGTCCACAATGATCTCTTTCCTAGATCTCTTGATTAATAATATTTTCAAGCATCAGTTTTTAGAATTACTTTTACTTTTTTACAGTCTAGTCATTACCACTCCGTGTGGGTTTTCTGTTGCTTTTGTTGTTATTGATGTCTACTAGCCTTAGTCTGTGGTGATCTAATAAGATGCATGGGATTGTTTCAATCTTCTTATATCTGTTGAGGCTTGTTTTGTGACAGATTATAGGGTCAGTTTTGAAAAAGGTACTTGAGGTCCCAAGAAAAAGGTATATTCTTTTGTTTTAGAGTGAAATGGTCTGTATATATCTATTAAATCCATTTGGTTCATAGCCTCTATTAATTTCACTGTGTCTCTGGTTAGTTTCTGTTTCAATGACCTGTCCCTTCGTGAGAGTAGGAGTTGAAGTCTCCCACTATTCTTGTGTGGGGTTCAATGTGTGTTTGGAGCTTTTGTAAAGTTTCTTTTATGAATGTGGGTGCCCTTGCATTTGAGGCCTAGATGTTCAGAATTGAGATTTCTCTCTTGGTGGAGTTTTCCTGTGACGAATATCAAGCATTTTCCCCCATTTTGCTTGATGACTTTTGGTTGAAAGTCAATTTTTTTGGATGTGAGAATCAGAATAGAAACTCCTGCTTTTTTTTTAGGAACAATATTCAATATTTTATTTAATATTTTATTAGATATTTTCTGCATTTACATTTCAAATGCTATCCCCTTTCCTAGTTTCCTCTCTGAAAATCCTCTACACTCTCTCTCCCCTGCTCCTCAATCCACCTACTCCGGCTTCATGGGAGGAGAGACCCTTGGTCTTGAGAACTACTGATTTTTTATTGGGACCATTTGCTTGGAAGACTTTTTTCTAGTCTTTTACTCTGAGGTAGTAACTGCCTTTGTCATTGAAGTGTGATTCTTGTGTGCAGCAAAATACTGGATCCTGCTTGTGTATCTAGTCTGTTAGCTTATGTCTTTTTATTGGGGAATTGAGTCCATTGATATTGAGAGATCTTAAAGACAGATGGTTGCTAGTTCCTGTCATGTTTGTTGGTGTAGGTGGCCTTATGTGGATGTGATTCTCTCCTTTTCATTTTGTTGTGAGATGATTTCTTTCTTTCTTTCTTTTTTTTCTTTCTTTGTTGTAGGTACCCTTGTGTTGGAGCTTTCCTCAGAATACTCTGCAGGGCTGGATTGGTAGACAGATACTATTTAAATTTGGTTTTGTCATGGATTATTTTGGTTTCTTTTATCTATGATGATTAAGTTTTACAGGACATATTAGCCTGGGCTGGCATTTGTGTTCCCTTGGGGTCTGCATGATCTCTGTCCAGACTCTTCTAGCTTTCAGGGTCTCTGTTGAGAAGTTGGTGTAATTCTGGCAGGTCTGCCTTTACATATTACTTGACAGCTTTTAACATTGTTCTTTTGTTCTGTGTATCTAGTGTTTTGATTATTATATGATGAGAGAATTTTTTTTCTGGTCCAATCTATTTGATGTTCTGTAGACTTCTTGTACATTTTTGGCCATATTTTTCTTTAGTTTGGGGGAGTTTTCTGTGATTTTTGTGGAAGACATTTTCTGGTACTTTGAGCTGGGAATCTTTCTTCTCTTCTATTCCTATTATTCTTGGGTTTGGTCTTTTTATTGTGTCCTGGGTTTCCTGGCTGATTTGGATTAGGGTTTTTTTTTTTAATGTTTTTTATTTTCTTTGACTGTTATGTCAATATCTTCTATATCTTCTATGCCTGAGATTCTCTCTTCTTTCTCTTGTATTCTGTTGTTGATGCTTGCTTCTGTAGCTCCCGAGCTCTTTCCTAGATTTTCCTTTTCCACGGTTGCCTCCATTTGTGTTTTCTTTATTGTTTCTACTTATATTTTTATAAGTATAAAACTTATATTTCTTAACTTATATTTTCTTGTATGGCTTTGTTCAATTCCTTCACCTATTTGATTGTGTTTTCCTGTATTTTTAAATGGGATTCATTTGTTTCCTCTTTAAGGGCTTCTATGTATTTATCTGTGTTTTCCTGTATTTTTTTTTCAGTGAGTTATTTATATCCTCTTAAAGGGCTCTATTATTTTCATGAGATAGGATTTTATGTCTGAATCCTGGTTTTCATGTGTGTTGGTGTATCCAGGGCTTGCTGTGGTGGGAGAACTGGGTTCTGATGATGCCAGAGTATATTGGCTTCTGTTGCTTATGGTGTTGTACTTGCCTCTCACCATCTGGTTATATCTGGTGTTAATTGGCCTGGGTGTTTCTGTCAGGACCTTGCCTCCCATGTCCTTGGGTTGCTGCAGGTTTTCTGGGAGAACTGTGGCCCTAGCTTTAGCAGACCTCCTGGGAGGCCTTCAGACTGTGGGGCCTTCAGAGGGGCAGACACACTGATTATCTGCCTTGGTGGAATGCACAGGCCTGAAGGAAGGTGGAGTTCGAGCAGACAGAAGAGCCCAGAGTTTACTGAGCTCCTTGGGGCTCCCAGCTGCTGCAGTTATTTGGGAGAGTCTCTTACCTGTAAGCATCATTTTTTAAAAAAATATTTTTGTATTAATTATGTGTGTGTGTGCATGTGTCATGTGTGTGTGTGTGTGTGCGTGTGTGTGTGTGTGTGTGTATGTATGTATGTATGTATGTATGTATGTACACATGTGGGTTTAGTGCCCGCAGAGGCCAGAGGAGGACATCAGATCATCAGATATCCTTACTGGATTTACAAGTAATTGTGAAGAGCCTGATATGGGTGCTGGGAACTGAACTCAGTTCCTCAGCAAGAGCAGGATGCACTCTTATCCAATGAGCCATTTCTCCTGCTTCTGGTCTTCTTTGCTAAAACTTCATTTTATTTTTATTCTTTAAGAATTTTAGATAGCTGATCTTTAATTAATGAGACAAACTATGTCACAAATTTAATGAGCACTTCAGAGCAATTCATTTTATATGTTGAATAAAAGAATTTAATATATATGAATATATCTAATTCTTAATTTCTGACCTCCAATGCTTTCCATGCTGTCACAGTATGTTTGCTTTGATAACCCATGAAATCCAGGAAGGGCTGTCCCTAAGTGCATTGGTGTGGGCTCATCCACTGTAGCATGGAAAATCTACTAGTGACCATACCTTCTAAAATAGAACCCCCTTCAGCAGCTACCAACTGCCCTTAGATTCACAGTGTGGGGAATCTGGGAGGATCTCAAAGCACTTTCTTCTGGAGAAACTCACACTCACAGGTTACAGGTAAATATATCTTTTGCAAGAGCACACACACACACACACACAAAACCCAAAACAAAAGCTCATTAAGCGGCTAGATAAGTGTACCTAAGAAAAACATTTCAGTGGTCCTGGGAAGTAAAAATGAGACCAGGAAGAGAAAGCAGTCATAAAGGACATGCTGTTTTATAATAATTCTTTTACATTTTTGAGATATTTACACAGGTGGGATTTAGATCCCTGAGTTCTAGGATTACAGAGATGCTTTGCCAGAGAAGAATAAAGTTATTAAACCATTAAAAAATACGGCCACTCAAGGTTCCTGCAGAGCACTGCTAGGGATCAGTGCTGTGTGTCCTTCAGAGTTATCTCACTCACTGAATGAGGCAATTACTTACCAATTCCTCATCATGTTTGGTTGAAGACTGATTTCTATGGCATTAATAACATGGATACATTAGCAGAGCAGATGGTAGCCACAAGAATAACTCCTTAAGCAAAAAAGATGCAGATCCATTCTTTGGAAACAGTACGTGTCAACAATGTGATAAGGGTCTATGGTAGAATTATATATGGTATTTTCCATTCAACTTCTTGGAATGCAGTTGTCACAAATGGAGTAATAGAAGTCATAATAATGAAGGATACGAAGAAGAAAAATTCAAAGACCCTAAGTTTTTGAATAGTACCCTTTAACAGATTGATATAAATTCTGTTTTTATGAGAAGAGGTTTTTTTTTAATTTTATTTTGAGAAGAGAAAATATCTAGACTGATGTCTGCTATTGTCTACTTTTATTCTGGAAAAATATTTAGCAGCAGTTTATCTGACAGCAATGAGGGGTCACCCTTGAGTATAACACAAACCTCACACTGTCTTTCTTTCTTTTTCTTTTTTTTTTTTTTTGCTGTTTTATTTACATTTTATTTTATGTACTGGAATCTAGCATTGTACAATTCACTATTTATCCTGGGTCCATTATTATTATTTTTTTAAATATTTTTTATTACATATTTTCCTCAATTACATTTCCAATGCTATCCCAAAAGTCCCCCATACCGCCCCCCACTTCCCTACCCACCCATTCCCATTCTTTTGGCCCTGGCATTCCCCTATATTGGGGCATATAAAGTTTGCAAGTCCAATGTGCCTCTCTTTCCAGTGATGGCCGACTAGGCCATCTTTCGATACATATGCAGCTAGAGACAAGAGCTCTGGGGTACTGGTTAGTTCATCATGTTGTTCCAACTATAGGGTTGCAGATCCCTTTAGCTCCTTGGGTACTTTCTCTAGCTTCTCCATTGGGAGCCCTGTGATACATCCAATAGCTGACTGTGAGCATCCACTCCTGTGTTTGCTAGGCCCCGGCATAATCTCACAAGAGACAACTATATTTGGGTCCTTTCAGCAAAATCTTGCTAGTGTATGCAATGGTGTCAGAGTTTGGAAGCTGATTATGGGATGGATCCCTGGATATGGCAGTCTCTAGATGGTCCATCCTTTCATCACAGCTCGAAACTTTAACTCTGTAACTCCTTCCATGGGTGTTTTGTTTCCAATTCTAAGAAGGGGCATATTGTCCACACTTTGGTCTTCATTTTTCTTGAGTTTCATGCGTTTAGCAAATTGTATCTTATATCTTGGGTATCCTAAGTTTTGGGCTAATATCCACTTATCAGTGAATACATATTGTGTGAGTTCCTTTGTAATTGTCACACTGTCTTTCTAAGGTCATATTCTCTAACAGACATTTCTTCAAGGATATAAATGTTGTCGATTTGCATTTTCCACTATGTAAGCCACTTGCTACACAAACTGGTTGAGCATGTGGTATGTAAATCCTATGACAAAGCAAGTAAACTAAAGGACTTTATTGAAATATCATAATGAGGGCTGGTGAGATGACTCAGCAGGTAGATGCTCTTGGCCTGAGTTTGGTCCCTGGATCCTACAATCTGGCAGGAGAGAATTGATTCCGAGAATTGTCTTCTAATGTTTACATGCATCCTCTGGCATACATACACGTGAGCTATGGATGGGCACATGCTTACACTCACACATACACACCTCTGCACCCATATAGGCAAGAACACAGATACATCCACACACCTAACAAAGAAAATAAAAATGTTATAACAAAATAATTGACAGAAGTAATATGGGAAGAAGAATTATTTTGGTTCATGGATCAAGGTATATAATCATGGTGGCATGAAGCATAACTTACTTACTGATGGGAGTAGAGATCTTGGGCCAGAACTGGGGTAAGATTATAATCCTCAAGACCTTTCCCCCGTGACCCATTTCCTTCTAAGCACAATATTTTAAAGGTTTCCACAAACTGTCACCAGATTCTGGATCACCAATTCAAATACAGGATCTACAGTGAATGTATTCTAAGACCCATGGGACTAGTGGCTATTGTGTATTGTTGATACAACCTGCAAGAACTTGCTTCTTGGGATGCTGGTGATACCAAGGAAGATGCAAGAAAAGATTAGAGCTCTCATCCCTCCTCAGAGCCAAGGTCACATGTAGTCAGTGTACCACATCACAGTGAAATGTTTAAGCTTTATCTAAGGCAGTGCTTCCCCCTCCCTCAGCTCTGAGACCACTGTTTCAAGATCAAATTTATCTGAGAGCAACTCAGGTAAAGAAACAATGAGGTTTAAGCCCAGAATTTTTATAACTTAACCAAAAAATAAGTCAAAAGTGGGTTGAAATATTGGTTCACTGGGCTTGCCATGGGGATTTGAATTTGGATGTCCACTATCCATGATAAAAAGAGAAAAAGAATAACCCCAGAACTGATGGTAGGAATTTCAGGTGGAGACAGGCAAATCCCTGGAATTCATTGGCCTGCCAGTGTAGGAAATGAGTTAGCTCCAGATTTAGTTGAAAGACACTCTAAAAAGTAAGATGAATATCAGTAAGAGACACTCTAATTAAGTTCATGTGTGCTAGAACCCACACCCATATTACATGCCCCACCCCATCACCATCACCACAATCAATTTTGATTGGCTTGGTCAACGAGTCCTTAAGTAACTACATTTTTACATTTGTGATAGGTATTGACTACATGTGGTACCCAACACTTGATTTTGGTTTACATGAAAAGTGACAAAGAAACTGAATCAAAAGAGAACCTTTAGGAGTTGGAAAGATGGCTCAATGGTTAAGAAAACTTCTTTCAGAAGACATGGGTTTGATTCCAAGTCCAACATTACTGCTCACAATTTTCTATAACTACAGTTATAGACACCAGGCACTCATGTGGTGCACAGACATACGTGTAAACAAAACACTCATACACACAAAATAATAAAAGAAGTAAATCTTAAAAACAGAGCCTTTACATTAAAGTGAGATTTGGAGAGTTCAAATCAATGAAAATGTAAAAGCCCACAAAAGTCAGCTTGTCAGCTTTCTTTCACTTATTTTTACTTCATTTAAGGAGGGTAAAGAGATGTTTAATAATACTCAGCTCCTGCAGTCCCAATCTAGCACCCAAAACCTGGAATGTTCCTGGAGAGCCACTGGCCTTCAGTCAACAATGGAAGACTGCAAAGGTTGGTTTGAATATCAGGAAAGAAACTATCATTATTAGCAACAGGGTAATTCAACCTTATGGCAAGAGAGTGTGTTTTCCTATATCAATTAAGGCAATCAGGGGAACACTTCAGGTGAGGCTCCCTAATCATGTGATTCAAATTTGTGACAAGTTGACATTAAAACCAATCATATATGAAAATAGACCATCCTAGTTTATTTCTTACAGACGAACTTAACATTGTAAGCGGAAACAAACAAACAAACAAACAAACAAACAAAAAACTCTTTTCCCCCTGCATTGCCTATGTCAGGGCATTTTATCACAGCTCCAGAAGAGAAACTTGAATAAATTCCTCTATGTCGTAAAATCATTGGTAGAAGCAAGAGGAGAAACCATTGACAATTGAAACTAAAAGTAGAAAAATTCCAAATGAGAAAAAAAATGCCATATGGAAAGGAGGAATACATGAAGTATTTGTTTGGTAAGGGTTCATATTTCTTTTAATTTAAAAAGCCTAAGATATAAATCATAGAAAGATGGATACACTGATAAGGAAAATGAAGAGAACTAAAGATTCATGATAAGAAATGTGAAGGGAACACATTTAGAATGTTCAGAATTTCCGATGTGGGAGAATAAATCTTTTTACATTAGCTTAGAAAAATGTCCACGAAGGTTGAATAAGAAACTGTTGTATGCTAACCTGGCCCCATGGGAGCTCACAGAGACTGGGCCACCAACCTGGGAACATATGGGGGCTGGACCTAGGCCTCTACATATTTGTAGCAAATATGCAGCTTGGTTTTCATGTGGGTCCCCTAACAAGTAGAGTGGGGGCTGTTTTGGTCTCTGCTCCTTGCCTTTGGACTACTGGTTGGGCCTCAATGGGAGAGAATGTGCCTAGCCCTGCTTTGATTATATGTCCCAGGGTGGGATGGTACCCAAAGAGGGCTCCCCCTTTTCTGAGAAGGGGAGGGGGCAACAGGGGAAGGGACTTATAAGGGTGAGACTCAGAGGAGGGAGGGGGGCTGTGTGATCAGAATGTAAAGTGAGAAAAATAAATTATTGGAGAAAAAGGGAGAGAGAGAGAGAGAGAGAGAGAGAGAGAGAGAGAGAGAGAGAGAGAGAGAGAGAGAGAGAGAGAGAAAAAGGAAAAGAAACTGTTGCACAAGACCTACAAGATAATGCCAGTCAAAATTCCAGTGCAGGAGTAGAAGCTCTTTAGACCCTCTCCCTTAATAATGTCTATTTGTAGTCGATGGCTGCTGGTCTATGGGGAGTCATTCTTTAGGGTGTGGCCACTGTACGTTTCCCATGTTCCCATGCACAGGCCCACATCCATTCAAATATTGGCAGCACTATTTGGATGCAGCGCGTTCTTTAAAAAATAGAAAAGGACATGAAGTTGGGAATCAGATGTTTTGTGTGGGATCTGAGTTGGATAAGGGAAATGATGCTCTTAGAGATGATCATATTTCATTGCACTCATGTGTGAAATTCTAAAAGCATTAAAAAGAAAACTATTGGGGTTGGAGAGATGGCTCAGTGGTTAAGAGCACTAAATGCTCTTCCAATGGTCCTGAGTTCAAATCCCAGCAACCACATGGTGGCTCACATCCATCCATAATGAGATCTGATGCCCTCTTCTGGTGTGTCTGAATACAGTAACAGTGTACTCACATTCATAAAATAAATCAATAAATCTTTAAAAAAAGAGAAAACTATTAGGTTCTGGGTGCTAAGATTTTTCAGTTTGCAGCAGGAAGTTGATAGATAAAAGAATTTGATTCCAGAGAGAAAGAGGAAACAAGGCAAGAAGTTTGGAGACACGTACTGATTGCATGAACATTCTTTTTTTTTTTTTTAAACTCATAATCCTTTGTTCATGATTTCCTTTTTTGAAAAAAATATTTCATTTATTTACATTCCAGCTGTTGCCCAACCCCTCCCAATCTGCCCCTACAATTCCTCATCCAATTCCTCCTTTCCCTTGCCTCCCAGATGCTGTTTCCCCCACCAGGCTTCCCCCTTCTCTGGGGCCTGAATTCTCTGGAGGTCCTTGTGGTATGGTGGGACATCTTTTGGGTACATACCCAAGAGTGGTATAGCTGGGTCTTCAGGTAGAACTATTTCCAATTTTCTAAGAAAATTGATTTCCAGAGTGGTTGTATCAGTTTGTAATCTCTCCAGCATTGGAGGACTGTTGCTCTTTCTCCACATCCTTGCCAGCATGTGCTGTCACTTGAGTTTTTAAATCTTAACCATTCTGATTGGTGTGAAGTGGAATCTCAGGGTTGTTTTGATTTGCATTTCTCTGATGACTACGAACTTTGAAAATTTCTTTAAGTGCTTTATCATTTGAGATTCTTCTGTCGTACATGTTCTCTTTAGCTTTGTGCCTCATTTTGTAATTGGGTTATTTGGATTTTTTGGAGGTTAACCTCTTGAGTTCTTTATATATTTTGGTTATTAGCCTCTGGTTGGATGTAGGGTTAGTGAAGATTTTTTTTCCCCAATCTGTAGGTTGCTGGTTTGTCCTATTAACAGTGTCTTTTGCTTTACAGTAGCGTTTCAGTTTCATGAAATCTCATTTATCAATTGTTGATCTTAGAGCCTGAGCCATTGGTTTTCTGTTCAGGAAAATTTCCCCAATGCCAATGAGTTTGAGGCTCTTTCCCACTTTCTTTTCTATTAGATTCAGTGTATCTGGTTTTATGTTGAGGTCCTTGATCAACTTGGACTTGAGCTTTGAGCAAGGTGACAAATATGGATCTATTTGATGGGGATTGCATTGACTTTTCAAGCTTCCTTGACTGAGTTTCAGTCTAGCTTCAAGAATTGTGGAAGAGGGGTCAGGAACACATTCACTATAGGAAATTATTCTTTTAATATTAAAAACAATTTTATTGCAATTTGTAAAATATGTTGCTAGAGACCTTTGGCACAATCTTGGAGGACATTCCCATGGCCCCCAGAGGAAAGGAGTCTCCACTCCTGGGTGCTCTAACATGCCCAGGATCTTTAGAAGCACAAGTGAGTAGAACACAACATCTGCTCCAACACTACCAGGAGTAACTGGGACCAGCAGGTTCCAGGGAAGCAGGAACCCTGCCCCACCAGTGGCTCAGGTTCCTTCTGATCAGTGCTGCTCTATCTTGGGTGCAATTTCAGTGGACAGTCCCACAGTCCCCAGAGGAGAGGAGTCTCCACTCCTGGGCACTCTAATGTGCTCAGGATCTTAGGATTTCAGGATCCCAGGATCCCTGGAGCTTGGTCACAAAGGATCTCAGGGTCTCAGATGTAGCATAACTCCCAGGAATTCTGATATACCCAGAATCTCAGAATCAAAGGATCCCAGAATCACAGGTCACAGAATCACAGGTCACAGAGAAAGCTAGACTCTGAGGAGTTCTGACTCATCCAGGATTACAGGAAGGACAGGCTCCAATCAGGTGTAGCGAGGGCAGGGAGCACTTGAGATAATCAGATGGTGGGAGGCAAGCATAACAACAGAAGCAACAAAAAACAAGGTTACTTGGCATCATCATGACCCAATTCTCCCACCATGGCAAGTCCTGGATACACCATCACATCAGAAAAGCAAGATATGGATCTAATGTCACTTCTCATCATGATGATGGAGGACTTTAAGAAGGACATAAATAAATCCCTTAAAGAAGTACAGGAGAACACAGGTAAACAAGTAGAAACCCTCAAAGGAGAAACACAAAAATCCCTTAAAGAGTTAGAAGAAAACACAATCAAACAGGCAAAGGAAATGAACAAAACCATCAGGATCTAAAAATAGAAATAGAATCAATAAAGAAATCACAAAAGGAGACAACCCTGGAATTAGAAAGTCTAGGAAAGAGATCAGGAGTCACAGAGGCAAGAATCACCAACAGTTTACAAGAGATAGAAGAGAGAATCTCAGGGATAGAAGATATTGTAGAAAACACTGACACAACAGTCAGAGAAAATGCAAAATGCAAAATGCAAAAAGCTCCTAGCCCAAAACATCCAAGAAATCAAGGACACAATGAGAAGACCAAACCTAAGGATAATAGGTACAGAAGAGAGAGAAGATTTCCAGCTAAAAGGGCCAGTAAATATCTTCAACAAAATTATAGATCAAACTTCTCTAACCTAAAGAGATGCTCATCTACATGCAAGAAGCCTACAGAACTCCAAATAGATTGGACCAGAAAAGAAATTTGTCCCAACACAAATAATCAAAACACCAAATGCACAAAACAAAGAAAGAATATTAAAAGCAGTAAGGGAAAATGTCAAGTAACATATAAAGGCAGACCTATCAGAATTACACCAGACTTCTTGCCAGAGATGATGAAAGCCAGAATATCCTGGGCAGATGTCATACAGACCCTAAGAGAACAAATATGCCAACCCACACTATTATACCCAGCAAAACTCTTAATTACCATAGATGGAGAAACCAAGGTATTCAATGAAAAATCCAAATTTACACAATATCTTTCCACAAAGCCAGCCCTTCAAAGGATAATAAAGGGAAAACTCTAACACAAGGAGGGAAACTACACCCTAGATAAAGCAAGAAAGTAATCTTTCAGAAAACCTAAAAGAAGATAGCCACATGAACAGAATTCCAGTTGTAACAACAAAAGTAACAGGAAGCAACAATTACTTTTCCTTAATATCTCTTACTATCAATGGACTCGATTCCCCAATTTAAAAAAAAAAAAAACATAGACTAACAGACTGGCTACACAAACAGGACCCAACATTTTGTTGCATACAGGATCCCATCTCAGTGACAAAGACAGACACTACCTCAGAGTAAAAGGCTGGAAAACAATTTGCCAAGCAAATGACCCCAAGAAACTAGCTGAAGTAGCTATTCTAATATTGAATAAAATTGACTTTCAACCTAAAGTTCTCAAAAATGATAAGACAGGACCCTTCATACTCATCAAAGGTAAAATCCACCAAGATGAACTCTCAATTCTGAACATCTATGTTCCAAATGCAAGGGCACCCACATTCATAAATGAAACTTTACTAAAACCTACATTGCACCACACTCAATAATAGTGGGAGACTTCAACACCCCACTCTCATCAATGGACAGAACATAGAAACAGAAACTAAACAGAGACACAGTGAAACTAACAGAAATTATGAAACAAATGGATTTAACAAATATCTATAGAACATTTTATCCTAAAACAAAAGGATATACCTTTTTCTCAGCACCTCATGGTACCTTCTCTAAAATTGACCATATAATCGGTCACAAAGCAGGCCTCAACAGATACAAGAAGATTGAAATAATCCCATGCATCCTATCAGATAACCACGGACTAAGGCTGATCTTCAATAACAACATAAATAATAGAAAGCCCACAAATATGTGGAAGCTGAACAACACTCTACTCAATGATAACTTGGTCAAGGAAGAAATAAAGAAAGAAATTAAAGATTTTTTTTAGAGTTTAAAATGAAAATGAAGCCACAACATATCCAAACTTATGGAACATAATGAAAGCAGTGCTAAGAGGAAAACTTTACTGAGTGCTGAGCTCTGAGTGCTGCCAAAAAGAAACTAGACAGAGTATACACTAGCAGCTTGACAGCACACCTAAAGGCTCTAGAACAAAAAGAAGAAATTCACCCAAGAGAAATAGACTGAAAGAAATAATCAAACTCAGGGCTGAAATCAATCAAGTGGAAACAAAAAGAACTATACAAAGAATCAACCAAAAACAGGAGATGGTTCTTTGAGAAAATCAACAGGATAGATAAACCCTTAGCCAGACTAACTAGAGAGCACAAGGACAGTATCTTAATGAACAAAATCAGAAATGAAAAGGGAAACATAACAACAGAATTTGAGGAAATGCAAAAAAAAAAAAATCATCAGATCCTACTATAAAACCCCATACTCAACAAAACTTTGATGAAATGGACAATTTTCTAGACACATACCAGGTACCAAAGTTAAATCAGGATCAGATTAATGATCTAAACAGTCCCGTATGCCCTAAAGAAATAGAAACAGTCATTAATAGTCTACCAACCAAAAAAAATGCCCAAGACCAAATGGGTTTAGTTCTGAGTTCTATCAGACCTTCAAAGAAGACCTAATTCTAACTCTTCTCAAACTATTCCACAAAATAGAAATAGAAGGTACTCTACCCAATTTGTTCTACGAAGCCACAATTACTCTGATATCTAAACCACACAAAGACCCAACCAAAAAAGAAAACTTCAGACCAATTTCCCTTATGAATATTGATGCAAAAATGCTCAAAAAGTTCTTGCAAACCAAATCCAAGAACCCATTAAAAGAATCACCCACCATGATCAAGTAGGCCTCATCCCAGGGATGCAGGGATGGTTCAATATACAGAAATCCATCAATATAACCCACTATATAAACAAACTCAAAGACAAAACCCACAAAACCCCCACCATATGATGATCTCATTAGATTCTCAGAAAACATTTGACAAAATCTAACACCAGTTCATGATAAAGGTCTTGGAAAGATCAGGAATTCAAGGGCCATACCTAAACATAATAAAAGCAAATACAGCAAACCAGTAGCCAACATCAAACTAAATGGAAAGAAACTTGAAGCAATCCCACTAAAATCAGGGACTACACAAGGCTGCCCACTTTCTCCCTACCTATTTAATATAGTACTTGAAGTCCTAGCTAGAGCAATTAGACAACAAAAGGAGATAAAAGGGAATACAAACTGGAAAGGAAGAAGTCAAAATATCACTATTTGCAGATGATATGATAGTATACTTAAGTGACCCCAAAAATTACATCAGAGAACTCCTAAACCTGATAAACAACTTCAGCAAAGTAGCTGAATATAAAAGTAACTCAAAGAAATCAGTGGCCTTCCTCTACACAAAGGATAAACAGGCTGAGAAAGAAATTAGGGAAAGAACACTCTTCACAATAGTCATAAGTAATATAAAATACCTTGGCGTGATTCTAAGTAGTTAAAGTGAAAGTAAGTGAAAGTAAGTAAGTGAAAGATCTGTATGATAACAACTTCAAGTCTCTGAAGAAAAAAATCCAAGAAGATCTCAGAAGATGGAAAGATCTCCCATGCTCATGGATTGGCAGGATTAATATAGTAAAAATGGCCATTTTGCCAAAAGTAATCTACAGATTCAATGCAATCCCCATCAAAATTCCAACTCTGTTCTTCACAGAGTTAGAAAGAGCAATTTGCAAATTCTTCTGGAATAACAAAAAAACCTAGGATAGCCAAAACTATTCTCAACAATAAAAGAACTTCTGGTGGAATCACCTTTTCTGACCTCAAGCTGTAATGCAGAGCAATTATGATAAAATCTGCATGGTATTGGTACAATGACAGGTAGGTAGATCAATGGAATAGAGATGAAGACCCAGAAATGAACCCACATACCTATGGTCAATTGACCTTTGACTAAGGAGCTAAAACCATCCAGTGGAAAAAAGACAGCATTTTTAACACATGGTGCTGGCTCAATTGGAGGTTAGTATGTAGAAGAATGCAATTGATCCATTCTTATCTCCTTGTACAAAGCTCAAGTCTAAGTGGTTCAAGGACCTCCTCATAAAACCAGATACACTAAAACTTATAGAGGAGAAAGTGGGGAAGAGCCTTGAAGATATGAGCACAGGGGAAAAATTCCCAAACAGAACACAATGGCTTGTGCTGTAAAATCAAGAATCAACAAACAGGACCTCATAAAATTGCAACGCTTCTGTAAGGCAAAGGACACTGTCAATAAGACAAAAAGTCAACCAATAGATTGGGAAAAGATCTTTACCAATGCTAAATCTGATAGAAGGCTAATATCCAATATATTCAAAGAACTCAAAAAGTTAGAACACAGAATAACAAATAACCCTATTAAAATGGGGGTACAGAGCCAAACAAAAAAACTCTCAACTGAGGAATATTGAATGGTTGTGAAACAACTAAAAAATGTTCAATATCCTTAGTCATCAGGGAAATGCAAATCAAAACACCCCTGAGATTCCACCTCACGCCGGTCAGAATGGCTAATATCAAAACCTCAGGTGACAGCAGATGCTGGTGAGGATGTGGAGAAAGAGGAACACTCCTCCATTGCTTGTGAGATTGCAAGTTTGTACAACCACTCTGGAAATCAGTCTGGTGTTTTCTCAGAAGATTTGACATAGTACTACCAGAAGATCCAGCAATACCACTCCTGGGCATATACCCAGAAAATGCTCCAACAGGTACTAAGGCCACACGCTCAACTATGTTCATAGCAGCCTTATTTACAATAGCCAGTAGCTGGAAAGAACTCAGATGTCCCTCAAGAGAGGAATGGATACAGAAAATGTGGTACATTTACACAATGGAGTACTACTCAGCTATAAAAAAATGAATTTATGTCCCAGCACTCGGGAGGCAGAGGTAGGCAGATTTCTGAGTTTGAGGCCAGCCTGGTCTACAAAGTGAGTTCCAGGACAGCCAGGGCTATACAGAGAAACCCTGTCTCGAAAAACAAAAAAATGAATTTATGAAATTCTTAGGCAAATGGATCGATCTGGAGGATATCATCCTGAGTGAGGTAACCCAGTCACAATGAATATACATGATATGCACTCACTGATAAGTGGATAGTAGCCCAGTAACTCAGAATATCCAAGATACAATTCACAAACCACATGAAACTCAAGAAGAAGGAAGACCAAAGTGAAGATACTTGATCCTTTCTAGAAGGCAAACAAAATACCCGTGGAAGGGGTTACAGAGACAAATTGTGGAGCAGAGACTGAAGTAATGACAAGCCAGAGACTGCCACACCTGGGGATCTATTCCATATACAAACACCAATCCCATACACTTCTGTAGATATCAACAAGTGCTTACTGGCAGGAGCCTGATATAGGTGTCCCCTGAGAGGTTCTGCCAGTGCCTGACAAATACATGAGTGTATGCTTACAACCTTCTATTAGACTGAGGACAGGGTCCCCAATGAAGGAGCTAGAGAAAGGACCCAAGGAGTTGAAGGGGTTTACAGCTCCATAGGAGGAACAACAATATGAACTAACCAGTATCCCCAGTGCTTAGACTAAACCACCAACCAAAGAGTACACATGGTGGGACTCATGGCTCCAGCTACATATGCATCAGAGGATGGCTTAGTCTGTCATCAGTGGGAGGAGGCCCTTTGTCATGTGAAGGCTTGATACCCCAGTGTAGGGGAATGCCAGGGTCAGGAATTGAGAGTGGGTGGGTTGGTGAGCAGAGGGAGGTGGAAGGAGATTAGGGGAGGTGGTTTTCAGGGGGAGACCAGTAAAGGGGATAACATTTGAAATGTAAATAAAGAAAATATATAAAATGTAATAAAATAAAATATATAAAAAATCTGTTGCTATAGAATTGGTTAATTCAGAAAATACATACATACATACATACATACATGCATACATGTTTTATAACATTATATTATAGAGTGTCTGTCAGTTGATGGCTCTTATGAGTTACCCATGATTATAAATAATATACATTTAAAAATTTCTCTCAATATTGAGATATTATAATTACACCATTTCTCCCTTCTGTTTCCTTCCTCTATACACTTCCGAGTATCAGCTCATTCTCTCTTTCAAATTCATGGCCTGTTTTTCTTTAATTGTTGTTATACATGGATCGTTGATGTCCTGGAAGCCTCAGGTGATCTGGGAATCTACAGACAGGAAAATTGACATGTGAGAATATCTGTAGGCTCCTGGAAAGAAGACTAACATACCAACTAATTGGTAATTACAAGTTTGAGACTGAAGGGGAGCAGATTTACAGATGGAAAAAATTTTCAACCCAATGGTTCCTGTTTCTGCCCTGTAAAATCCCCAAGCCCTCTGTGCCTTGGTACATGTTCTCTCCTCCTTCAGGGAAACTGCCACTTTTCACTCTGCTAGAAAAGGACAATCTACTTGTGTGGAGGTTGGTCTTTGTCTCATGTTTTCATGTCATCTTTATCAGTCCCTATCTAGCAACACACAGACACACACAAACACACAGACACAGAGACACAGACACACACACACACACACACACACACACACACACACACACACACACACACACCATTTGCTTCACCTTACTTTAAATTTGGTTCTTTAGTAGTGTCTCTTAAATCCTTTAGGTTTTGTCCATACTTTCTTATTCAATTTTATAGTTTATCTCCAATTTCTCAGTCTCTCTTCTGTTTCACCCACTCATATTTTTTCCAAATTCCCCCTTATTAAAATCCCTCTTTACATTCTGTATTGATTTTCTTTTGTCACTTAGCTCTATTTACACTCTCTCTAAATTAATTTAGGAGTTTCTTAGCATCCTCTTTGATTTACTAACCATTTTTAGTATAATTCTTTTGAGTGTTTTGTCTGAGATTTAATAAAACTTGTTATCATTGGAATTTGTCATTACAAAGTTGGTAATTTTGGAGGAATCCTGTTGTCCCATCCCTTGGTTCCCATATTTCTATATTTGTGTTCCAGAATGGAGGGGAAAAGGAATCATGAAGACTCACCCCTAACTGAGTGAACTTTGAGGAGTTGTTGGCTATTGGGGTCAAGAGAGCCATTCTTCTTCAGGCATGTGGTTGCTGGTAGGTTACCCATATTCCTATGTATAGTCCCATACCAGTGCACATACTGGCAGCATTAATTTGACTTAGTAGGCTTTTGAGGGAAAAAAAAGGAGGGGAGATGATACTGGAAGCAGGTTACATTGGTGGGAGATTGGAGGAAAGTTTGAATAATAAAAGATGTGTGAGTGTGTGTGTACGTGTTTGTGTGTATGAATATTATAGGAATATAGTTTCAGAACCTATACTAGATTGTTGCTTAATGTCTCAGTTCCTGAAGGAGCCCTTTTCCCTCACAGATGCTAGAAGACACCCTACTGAGGGCATTTACTATGAATCACAAGCTAACTGACTTCCAGGTAGAAGTCTACCTGGAAATTTCACATCAGAAGAGGTTCTAGTGGCCACACATCCTGCTCCCCAACTTTTCCCCTGTTTCCTGCCTGGAAATCAGAAAGCCTGGATGCAGACTGTGCTGTAAGCATACCCTTCATCAGAGTGTTGAAGGACCTAGAATCTTTCAGGATGTTGTATTAAAGGACCTAGAATCTGCAACATGGACCATAACAACTCATCAGAGCTACTGCCATGCTGTCTGTCTCTGGTGCTAGGGCTTGTGCTCTTCTCAGTCATGCTGTTTTTCTTTTTCCTGTCTGTCCAAGATGCTAGTAATTCTTCTAATAAATTATTTAACTCTTAACAATTTGTCCCAGTGTCTCTTTTAAACTCTGAGACTTTTTATTTATGATCATATTTGTGTGTATGCATGAAGTTCTCAACGAATAAATAAAAAACAACACAAATCTTATTTTGGGAAAAATGTAGCCAGTACATTATGTGATGTATGTTTTCTAATTTCACTGGATTTATTCTTATGGGAGTCCTGCTATGGTCCCTTCACCAAGAAGCATGATTTTCCTCAGGAGTTTTCCCAAGGCCTTCTGCATGTCCTTGTTCCTCAGGCTGTAGATGAAGGGGTTCAACATGGGAGTGACTATGCTGTACATCAGTGAGGCAACTAGACTCATTCTAGAAGATGATGTGGCTGCAGAGCTAAGGTAGACCCCAAGACCATTGCTATAGAATAAGAGGACCACCAAGAGATGAGACCCACAGGTAGAAAAGGCTTTGTACTTGCCCCCAGCTGAAGGAATTCTTAGGATGGAGGAGAAAATCTTAGAATATGACAATAGAATCCCAGAGAATGGGAAACCAGCTATGACTATAGTTATAGAATATGTCACAATGTTATTAACAAGGGTGTCAGAACAGGCAAGCTTCAGGACTTCGGGAAGATCACAGAAAAAGTGTGGAATTTCCATGTTTGTACAGAAGGATAGTCTTAACACAGTCAAGGTCTCAGGAAGGGAACTCATGACACTGACTATCCATGATCCAAGAGCCAGCATCGCACAGAAGCAAGAATTCATGATGACCACATAGTGCAAGGGATGGCAGATGGCCACAAAGCGGTCATAGGCCATCACTGATAGGAGTAAATTGTCCAGGCATCCAAACACAATGAAAAAAAATATCTGTGTGATGCAGCCCGAGAAAGAGATGAATTTGCTTTGTGTGTGGATATTCTGCAGAACCTTGGGGATAGTGGTGGAGGTGAAGCCGATGTCAGCTATGGACAGGTTGGAGAGGAATAAGTACATGGGCATGTGCAGGTGGGGGTCAGATATGATGGCCACAATGATGAGCAAGTTGCCTGTGATGGTGACCAGGTACATAGAAAGAAGCAACCCAAAGAAGAAGGACTGCAGGTCAGAGTCTTCTGTGAATCCCAGGAGGAGAAAGTTTCTTTCTCCTGTTTGGTTTTCTCTTTCCATAGGACTGCAGGGATTACCCAAGAGGAGAGAAAAAAAAAAACAGCACAAATTCATCTCAGGTGGATTCTGCCAAATAATGCTAATATATCTTATTAAAACCTAAGGTATTAGCCAGACATTGTGGCACATGCCTTTAATACCAGCACTTGGAAGGCAGAGGCTGGCAGATGTTAGTGAGTTTGAACTTACAGTCTGTTCTATACAGCAAGTTTTACAACAATCAGAGCTAAGTAGAGACTCTGTCTCAAAGTACCCCACACAAAACAAAAGAACCCCCCCCCCAAACCCAAGGTGTTATCTGGTAAGATGACACAGTAAGCTAAGGCCCTTTCTGCCAAGACTGAGGACTGCATTTTGATTTCTAGCAAACACGTGGTGTAAAGAGAGACACAACTTCTTCAAGTTGTCTTCTGACCTCTATACATGTGCCATGACATGTGTGTGCATGCACACACACAGAATAAATAAATAAATTTAGGGGCTGAATAGATGGCTTAGCAGTTAAGGGTTCATACTCCTTTTGCCAAGGTCCTGGATTTAGTTCACAGTACCCATGTGGAACAGCTCAAAACCACCTGTAACTCCAGTTCTAGGAGGTCTGACGCCCTCTTCTGGTTTTGGCCAAGACCTGCACTCATGCATCATGTGTAGACACACACACACACACACACACACACACACACACAGTAAAAATATGCATAATTAAAAAACTAAACATTTAAAAAATATATATAATCAAAATTTAAAAGAAAAACCAAACAAAGTATTGGGAGCACTCAGGTAGTTGTTTATTGTGAGCAATCCTTTAATCTGTAGCTGACAATTTATTGTTAGCATTGTCATCTAAAAACGTTGCCTGTGGATCAATGGTTCTAGTGCTCTCTGGAGCAGCAATTTCAGCATCCCTCTATGTGTTAGAAATTGGCATTTGGAAGCCCTTCATACCAGCTGAGTCCCATGCATTTTGTGGAGCCAGTGATCTGACCTGTGATTTACAAACCTCCCTAGGGGATTCTGATGTCCACTCCCATATGTAGGTCATAGCTCTTGTGTCCCTAAGCAAATATACCTCATCAGCATCCCTGATGGCAATTTTGGTATGTTCTGTCTAATGAATGTGTAAATGGGAATTTCCTAAGTCTATACTGATCTGTAAATCATTAAATATCTTTTTTTTTAATTGTGGTGCTTTCGGTGTGTTTGTAATTTGTGCATGTCACATATTCTGGTCCTAGTGTGCTCTTGGTTACAACTATTGATGTCTACTTTTCATTTAATCATTATTTAGATTTTCTTTATATTGTAGCTTTTGTTAGACCAGTTCTATAAAATATAATTTCTAAGCACAAAGAGTTCAGAGTTTCTAAGTGTTAAATCCATTTTTTATTATGACTAATGTTGAGAATTTTTTTTGCCAGTGTTGAAAGGAAGCTTCTAAGCATTGCTGCTCCATCCCTGAGCTACAGCTTCAGTCCTTTGATTCTCATTACGTAAGAGTTTTCTAAAAGTAAACTATTTGTTAACTCCTGTACATTTTGGACATTTACATGAGTTCCCAGTTTTCTATACTGCAAATAAAGTTTAGATTAATTTGAATTTTTAATTTTTGTCTTTTATGACAATCTGTGGGAATATCCTGTGTGTTGTTAAAAGTTCATATATACAAAACAAACAAGAAACCCAATAAGAATAAAATAAATTTAAAAGTGCACATATTGGGCTGGTGAGATGGCTCAGTGGGTAAGAGCACCCGGCTGCTCTTCCGAAGGTCCAGAGTTCAAATCCCAGCAACCACATGGTGGCTCACAACCATCCCCTTTTCTGGAGTGTGTGAGGACAGCTATAGTGTATTTACATATAATAAATAAATAAATCGAAAAAAAACCATAAACCTTTAAAAAAAAGTGCACATATTGTTTTCACTTTCTTACTCTAAATAATCATATACATGTGCATGTGTGTGTGTGCTCGCACACTCATACACACACCTCTTAACAGAGAACAGATTGTAAGACACTTTTGTATAATTAAAATTTTGTGGGCCAGTAAGATGACTCAGTAGGTAAAGGCACTTGTCACCAAGCTTGCTGTTCTGAGGTCAAACACTGAGACCTGAGTAGTAGAAGGAGAGAACAAATTCCTGGAAGTTGTCCTCTGACTTCCAGATGTATGTTGTGGACTAATTGAAAAAAGTCTTTAAATTTATTAGATTCCTTCAAATTTATAAGTTAATTATGAAAAAGTCAGTATTATTTTTGGGATAAAACTCTTGTTGAAGTAACAATCTTTTGAAACCAATATCTTTCTTAGCAAAAACTTTAAAGGTTTTTAATGTACAAAATTATATTTGTTATGTGTTAATAGTATCTTAGTTTAGTTCAAGGTTGACATCATTATGATTGCTAGTCCTCCATAATACATCTCTAGTAGTGCAATAAAACAAAACAAAATACTACTAATAAAAGAAAAACAATAGAATCTACTGTTTTGATGAGGTGTATTAGTTCATTTTTGGACTTTCTTATTAACTTACTAGTTTTTGTTGAAACTCATCATAATCAAGCAGAGAGATGGCTCAGTGGTTAAAAGCACATGTTTATAAAGAATGGGGGCTTTGTTCTTGTCTTTAAGTATACAGACCTACAATTACTATAACTCCAGAATGGGTTGCAAGGGAGTGGGAAATTCAATGTCCTCCTTTGGCTTTCACAGGCACTATACTCACACACATAGTGGATGCACACATACACACACACACACACACACACACACACACGGAATTATAAGAAAACCAATAAAAATGTAACATATTTTCCACATTGTATTATCATTTCTCCTTTAGGTGCTATTCTATTCATTTGAAATTCCAAGCACATTGTCAATATGGAATTACTAGTTTTCTTCTCTATTTCTTTCAAAGAAATAATCCTAGAGTTGTACAATATCACATGATGCTCATTTTCACATTAAATTGTAAGCTATATAATTCTTATCACATGTATTCACTTATCTTATGAATATTTTAGAAAGATTTAGTAAAAGTATGCCTGAGTGTTTACAGATGACTATTTAGATGACATCATGCTAAATCCAACTCTATATTCTCAAATTCCAAACATTAGATGTAGAACAGGCTGATGAGCTCTTTTTAGGAAAATATGAATATATAAATAATAACAAACTTAAACATGGACATGTGTAATCTATGACAATAGAAATACTTTCTGAATAATGCCTTTGATCAATAAAAGAGAAGTAAATTCCAGTAGTCAGAATGACAAACTAGAAAAATGGAAATGAGGAAATGTGTTGTATATTTCACTTCTAAAAATCACTTATTTGGCTGATATTCAATTAATATTACAAAGTAATAAATTTTGTCTATAAAATCTTAATTGCAAGTCATAGAAGAATCAGTGTTTTATTGGAAAGAACAGAGAAGGTTAAGGATTCATAAAAGGAAATGTAAGGTAAATAATAAATACTTTAATTTTGGGGTGTTTGTGTGTGTGAGTGTGCTTGAATACTTGTGTGTGAATGTGTGTCAATGCATATCAATCTTGGCCTTACATCTTGTTGAGACAGGGAATTTTTGTTGTTGTTGCTGCATGTAGCAGGCTAGCTGGACTGCACACTTCTTGGGAGTCTAGAGTTTCTACCTCCCATATTAGAGTAAAGCACTGTATTATAGACCATCCTATTGCATCAACTATTTACATGTGTTTTCAAATTCTGAAATCATGTTTTTGTTTTTGTTTTTTTTTGAGACAGGGTTTCTTTGTGCAGCCTTGGCCGTTCTGGAACTCATTCTATAGACCAGGCTGGCCTAGAATTCAGCAATCTGCCTGCCTCTGCCTCTCATGTGCTGGGATTAAAGGTGTGCACCACCACCGCCTGGCATGAACTCAGGTTCTTATGATTATGCAGCAAGTGCTTCCCACCTGAGCCATCTTCCCAGAAACTGACATTTTTGCTAGAGAATGAAAAAGATGCAATACTTTCAGATAAATGACACAGGTGATTGAAAAAGAGCTCTAAAAGATTCAGAGTTAAGAGGACGATTTACATCCAGAAGGTGAGAGCTATCTGAATTAGATTCTAGAAGCAAGAGGAGATGAGATGAAGATGAGAGGAAGAGAAATTGAGAAAGGCATAGGGGCTGATTGCACGGAACGCTAAGTGAGCAGATGCTCCTCATTGCATGGCATCCTTTTGAGTCCCCAGCTTCATCCTTTGAGAACTCTAGCTCCATTTATACCTGCTTCCCATCAGGATCTCCAACGGTGGTGTGGTATCTGCATTCTCCTTTTTTCTCCGAGTGGCATAAGTTCAGCTAAGCTCCAAGGCAAGGCAGGGTGTTGACATCAAGTGATAATGATGGTACAGTTGAATTCTCTGATCCCTTGGACTACTCTGCAGGTGGGCGGATCAAGTGGGAAATAGTGTTTCAGTGTCTCTGCGTTGAATTCCCAAAGCAACTCATTAAATTAAGTGTTCTATTATCACAATATTCTCTGAAGAGTTTATTTCACATAAGTGAGGAAAATAAGTAGAAAGATATTTTTTATCCTAAAGAGTATATCTTCTTTGCCAGGCATGTCTCTCTTTTCCTCTGGACTCTTTGTTTATGATGTCCTTCCTTCCTCAACTGATCTTCATTTTAAAATTACCTTTTCCTGTTCTTGTCAATTTGTGTACGTGTCAACGTGTGAGATGGAAGTGGTCTATCAAGCATATCAGCATGCATAGTTTCAAGCACATGTGAGCCCTGAGTGCCATATGTGAAACTGGAGACACAGATCAGATTGGTAATTTGAAAGAGTTGTAGAGACTTTGTTATTTTCTTAGCTAGAATTATTGTTGCTCTGATGAAATATGACTAAAAGCAACTTGGGCAGTAATGAATTTATTTGGCTTCCATTTTCAGAACATTGCTCATCACTAAGGAAGTCAGGGCAGGAACTCAAGCAAGGCAGGAACCTGGAGGCAGGAGCTGATGCAGAGATTACGAAGTGGTGCTGCTTACTGACTTATTCCTCCTGGCTTCCTCAGCCTGATTTCCTATAGAACTCAGAACCACCACCCCGGGGTGTCCCTACCCACAATGAATGGCCCCTCCCACATTAATTATTAATTAAGTAAAATCCTAGGCTTGTCTATAGCCCAATTAGATAGAGGCACTGTTTCAACTGAGTTTTCCTCTTCTTCCTCTCTATGCCTTTCTAAAATAAAGCTCTAAAACCATGGACTGTCTCTGCTCATCAAGATCCACCATACTGGAGCAATAGAGCAGGTTTCCTTCTAACTAGCCTCGTATCTAACCTCACACTAGGAAGCCTTCCTAAGTGCTCCAGCCAGCCTACCAAACCACCCGCTGAACTGGCAACCTGGGCTAGCCAAAGACTCTTGCCCCTGTGAGAATCACCCAGGGTTTTTCCTCCCCTGCCTCCTTTCTCCCTTTGGCCCTGGGGCTGACAGAGCCACCCCTGCAGCCATCATTTTGTTCTCAGCTCTTCTGTGGTGTCCAACAATGTCCTGAGATGCCCAAGAGCTAGAACCTTGGACTCTGTCAACCCTGGACTCTGTGAGCCCTAGGGACCCCAGACTGCTTCCTCTGTAAGTCTGTGGACTGGGTTTCTGTGGCTTCCCACAGCCAAATGCCCACCAGGGCGTTGTAGAGAGCCAGTCCCCTGCATTTTCCCACCCAGATCCTGGAACTCCATGGTTTATTTCCCCTCACATGACTACCAACAATGTGTGATCTTTTGTGGCTGAGTTATCTCACTGAGTTACCTAGATTCATCCATTTGCCTGCAAATTTCATGAAGTCATTGTTTTTATAGCTGAGTAGTATTCCATTGTGTAATGTACCACATTTTCTGTATCCATTACTCTGTTGAGGGACATCTGGGTTGTTTCCAGCTTCAGGCTATTAGAAATATGGCTGCAATGAACATAGTGTAACATCTGTCCTTACTACATGTTGGAGCATCTTCTAGGTATATGCCCAGGAGTGGTATAGTTGGGTATAGTGGTATAGTAATAATGTCAGGTATACTCAGGCAGTATGATGTCCAATTTTCTGAGGAACCACAAAACTGATTTCCAGAGAGGTTGTATCAGAGTGCAATCCACCAGCAATGGAGAAGTGTTCCTCTTTCTCCACATCCTTGCCAGCATCTGATGTTACCTGAGTTTTTGATTTTAGTCTGTCTAACTGGTGTGAGGTGGAATCTCAGGGTCTTTTTGATTTGCATTTTCCTCATGACTAAGAATGTTTGAACATTTATTTAGGTACTTCTGAGCCATTTGATATTCCTCACTTGAGAATTCTTTGTTTAGCTCTGTTACCCATTTTTAATAGGGTCATTTGGTTCCCTGGAGTCTAACTTCTTGAGTTATTATATATTGGATATATATATATATATATATATATATATATATCCAATATATAATATATATCCAATATATATATATATATATATATATATATATTGGATATTAGCTCTCTACTGGATGTAGGATTGGCAAAGATCTTTCCCAATCTGTTGGTTGCCATTTTGTCCTATTGACAGTGTCCTTTGCCTTACAGAAGCTTTAAAATTTTATGAGGTTCCATTTGTCTATTGTTGATTTTAGAGAATAAGTCATTAGTTTTCTTTTCAGAAATTTCCCTTGTGCCCATGTATTCCAGGCTTTTCCCCACTTTTATTAGATTCAGTGTATCTGGTTTTATGTGGAGGTTCTTGATCCACTTAGACTTGAGCTTTGTACAGGGTGATAAGAATGGGTCAATTTGCATTCTTCTACATGCTGACTTCCAGTTGAACCAACACCATTTGTTGAAAATGCTTTTTCCCACTGGATGGTTTCAGTTCCTTTGTCAAAGATCAGGTGACCATAGGTGTGTGGGTTCATTTCTGGGTCTTAAATTCTATTCCATTGATCTACCTGCCTGTCATTGTAACAATACCATAAGGTTTTTATCACTATTGTTCTGTAGTACAGCTTGAGGTCAGGGATGGTGATTCCTCCAGAAGTTCTTTTATTGTTAAAAATGGTTTTCGCTATTCTGGGTTTTTGGTTATTCTAAATGAATTTGAGGATTGCTTTCTAACTCTATGAAGAACTGAGTTGGACTTTTGTTGGGGACTACATTGAATCTATAGATTGTGTTCAGCAAGATGGTCATTATATATTAATTCTGCCAATCCTTGAGCATGGGAGACCTTCTAAGGAAATCTTTTGAGGTCTTTGATTTCTTTCTTCAGAGACTTGAAGTTCTTGTACAGATCTCTCACTTGTTTGGTTAGGGTCACACCAAGATATTTTATATTGTTTGTTACTATGTTAAAGAGTGTCATTTCCCTAATTTCTTTCTCAGCCTGTTTATTCTTCGAGTAGAGTAAGGCTACTGATTTGTTTGAGTTAATTTTATATCCAGCTACTTTGCTAAAGTTTATCAGTTGTAGGAGTTCTTTGGTGGAATTTTTGTGGTCACTTAAGTATACTATAATACCTACTGCAAATAGTGCTATTTTGACTTCTTCCTTTCCAATTTGTATTCTGTTGACCTCCTTTTGTTATCTAATTGCTCTTTCTAGAACTTCAAGTACTATATTGAATAGATTGGGATAGAGTAGGCAGCCTTCTCTAGTCCCTTATTTTAGTGGGACTGCTTTAAGTTTCTCTCCATTTAGTTTGACATTGGGTCTGGTATGCCTTATATTCCTTTTACTATGTTTAGGTATGAGCCTTGAAATCCTGATCTCCAAGACTTATAACATGAAGGGATGTTGAATTTTGTCAAATGCTTTTTCAGCACCCAATGAAATGATCCTGTTTTTTTTTTTTTTTTTTTGCTTTGAGTTTGTTTATGTAGTGGATTACATTGATGGATTTCTATATATTGAACCTTCCCAGCATTCCTGAAATGAAGCCTACTTGATCATGATGAGTGATCATTTTGATGTGTTTTTGGACTTAGTTTGTGAGAATTTTGTTGAGTAGTTTTGCATCAGTATTCATAGGGGAAATTGGTCTGAAGTTCTATTTCTTTGTTGGGTCTTTGTGTGGTTTTGCTATCAAGGTAACTGACTTCATAGAATGAATTGGATAGTGTTCCTTCGGCTTCTATTTTGTGGAATAGTTTTAAGAGTATTGGTATTAGGTCTTCTTTAAAGGTCTGACAGAATTTTGTACTAAACCAATCTGGCCCTGGTTTGTTTTTGTTTTTGTTTGGTTGGGAGACTTTTAATGAGTGTTTCTACTGCTTTATGAGTTATGGGATGATTTTGATGGTTTATCTGATCCTGATTTAGCTTTGGTAGCTGGTATCTGTCTAGAAAATTGTCCATTTCATCCAGATTTTTCAGTTTAGTTGAGTATAGGCTTTTGTAGTAGGATCTGATTATTTTTGCATGTCCCCACTTTCTGTTGTTATATATCTCTTTTCATTTTTGATTTTGTTAATTTGGACACTGTCTCTGTGCCCTCTGGTTAGTATGGCTAAGGGTTTATCTATCTTCTTGATTTTCTCAAAGAACCAGCTCCTGGTTTGGTTGATTCATTGTATAGTTCTTTTTGTTTCTACTTGGTTGACTTCAGCCCTGAGTTTTATTATTTTATGCAGTCTAACTCCTTTTGGGTGTATTTGCTTCTTTTTGTTCTAGAGCTTTTAGTTGTGCTTTAAAGCTGCTAGTTTATCCTCTTTCCCGTTTCTTTTAGGAGGCATGTAGAGCTATGTGTTTTCTTCTTAGCACTGCATTCACCATGTCCCGTAAGTTTGGGTATGTTGTGCCTTCATTTTCAACAAGTTCTAACAAGTCTTTAGTTTTTTTCTTTATTTCTTCCTTGACCAAGTTAGGTAGGGCATTGTTCAGCTTCCATGTGTATATGGGCTTCCTGTTGTTTTTGTTGTTATTGAAGATCAGCCTTACTCTGTGGTGGTCTGATAGGATGCATGGGATTATTTCAATCTTCTTGTATCTGTTGAGACCTGTTTTGTGAACAATTATGTGGTCAATTTTGGAGAAGGGACAATGAATTGGTGAGAGGAAAGTATATTCTTTTGTTTTACGATGAAATGTGCTATAGATATCTGTTAAATCCATTTGTTTCATAACTTCTGTTAGTTTCCCTGTGTCTCTGTTTAGTTTTTCTTTACATGATCTGTCCATTGCTAAGAGTGGGTTTTAAAGTCTCTCAGTATTATTGTGTGAGGTACAATGTGTGCTTTGAGCTTTAGTAAAGATTCTTTTATGAATGTGGATGCCCTTGCATTTGGAGCATAGTTGTCCAGAATTGAGAGTTCATCTTGGAAGATTTTTCCTTTGATGAGTATGAAGTGTCATTCCTTATCCTTTTTGATAACTTTTGGTTAAAAGTTGATTTCAGTCGATGTTAGAATGACTACTTCAGCTTGTTTCTTGGGACCATTTGCTTGGTAAAAATCTTTCCAGATTTTTCTCAGTGGTAGTGTCTGTCTTTGTCACTGAGGTGTATTTCCTGTATGCAGCAAAATGCTTGGTCCTGCTTAAATATCCAGTCTGTTAATCCATGTGGATTTTTTTTTTTTTTTTTTTGGTGGTGGAACTGAGTCCATTGATGTTAAGAGATATGGAATAGTGATTGTTGCTTCCTATTATTTTTGTTGTTAGAAATGGAATTATGTTTGTGTGGCTATCTTCTTTTAGGTATATTAAAGAAGATTACTTTTTTGCTCTTTCTAGGGTATAGTTTCCCTGCTTGTGTTGGAGTTTTCCATATATTATCCTTTGTAGGGCTGGATTTGTGGAAAGATATTGTGTAAATTTGTTTTTGTAATGGAAGATCTTAGTTTCTCCATCTATGGTAACTGAGAGTTTTGCTGGGTATAGTAGCTTGGGCTGGCATTTTTGTTCTGTTAGGGTCTGTATGACATCTGCTCAGGATATTCTAGCTTTCATAGTCTCTGGAGATAGGTCCAGCTTAATTCTGATATGTTTGCCTATTTATATATGTTACTTGACCTTCTCCCCTTACTGCTTTTAATATTCTTTCTTTGTTTTGTGCATTTGTTGTTATGGCTATTATGTTATTGGAGAAATTTCTTTTCTATTCCAATCTATTTGGATGTCTGTAGGCTTCTTGTATGTTTATTAGCATCTATTTCTGTAGGTTAGGGAAGTTTTCTTATATAACTTTTTTGTTGTTTCTTATATAACAATTTTGTTGAAGATACTTACTGGCCCTTTAAGTTCAGAGTCTTCACTGTCATCTTTGGTTTGCATTTCTCTGATGACTAAGGACTTTGAACATTTCTTTAAGTGCTTCTGGGCCATTAGAGATTTTTCTATAGAGAATTCTCGATTTAGTTCTGTACCTCATTTTTAAACTTTTTTTTGGGGGGCTGTTGGTATCTAACTTCTCTTGTTCTTAGTAAATATTGGATATTAACCCTCTGTCAGATGTAGGGTTGATGAAAATCCTTTTCCAGTCTGTGGGCTGCTGATTTTTCCTATTGACAGTGTCTTTTGCCCTACAAAATTTTGCAGTTTCATGAGGTCCCATTTATCAATTCCTGAATTTAGAGCCTGAGCCATTTGTGTTCTGTTCAGGAAATTGTTTCGTGTACCATGCATTCAAGGGTATTTTCCTTCTTATTTTGTATGATAGTTATTGTATCCAGTTTTATGTTGAGGTCCTTGATCCAATTGCACTTTGGTTTTTAGTAGGGTGTTAAGTAAGGATCTGTTATTCTTCCTCTATGTGTACACATCCACTTATTTCAACACCACTTGATGAAGATGTTATCCTTTTACCTATGTATGGTTTCGACTTCTTTATCAAAAAACAAGTGTGAGGGGAGGGAGCAGAGACTGAGAGAATAGCTAACCAGTAACCAGCTCAAAGTGAGGCCCAGCCCATGCCAAGCACTAATTCCTAACACTATTAATGATTCTCTGATATGCTTGCAGACAGGAGGAGCATGTTGTCTTCTGACTCAGCTGACTCAGACACATAGAGACACTTAAAGTCAAACAGTGGATGGAGCTTAGGGATTCTTATGGAAGAATAGGAGGAAGGATTGTGGCCCCAAAGGAGTAGGAACTCCATCAGAAGATCAACTCAGTCAACTAACCTGGACCCTTTGGGCTCTCTGAGTCAACCACCAATAAAGAACGTACAGTCTGGACCTAGGCCTCCCCAGTCATATGTAGCAAATGTGCTGTTTAACCTTCATGTGATTCCTGGACAACTGGATTAGGGGCTATCCTAAAAGTTGTTGCCTGTATCTGGGATATGTTCTCCTAGCTGGGCTGTCTTCTCTGGCCTTGGAGAGGAAGCATTAGACTTCCCAGAGACTTGAAGGAGGAGGGGAAGAGAAATTCTGGGTGCCCCCACATGTTCAGAGAAGAACAGGAGGGGGTGGGAGAAGGATTACGGGAGGGGTGACTTTGAAGAGGGCAGTGTGCTGAATGTAAATTGAATAAGTAAAAGAAAAGAAAATTAAATAAAAAAAGTTAATGGAGTTTTTGCTATCCTAGGTTTTTTGTTGTTCCAGATGAATTTGCAGATTGCCCTTTCTAATTCCTTGAAGAATTGAGTTGGAATTTTGATGGGGATTGCATTGAATCTGTAGATTGCTTTTGGCAAGATAACCATTTTTACAATGATGATCCTGCCAATCCATGAGCATGGGAGATCTTTTCATCTTCTGAGATCTTCTTTAATTTCTTTCTTCAGAGAGTTGAAGTTCTTGTCATACAGATCTTTGATTTCCTTAGTTAGAGTCACGCCAAGGTATTTTATATTGTTTGTGACTATTGAGAAGGGTGTTGTTTCCCTAATTTCTTTCTCAGCCTATTTATCCTTTGTGTACAGAAAGGCCATTGACTTGCTTGAGTTAATTTTATATCCAGCTACTTCATTGAAGCTGTTTATCAGGTTTAGGAGTTCTCTGGTGGAATTTTTAGGGTCACTTATATATACTATCATATCATCTGCAAAGAGTGATATTTTGACGTCTTCTTTTCCAATTTGTATCCCTTTGATCTCCTTTTGTTGTCTAATTGCTCTGGCTAGGACTTCAAGTACAATGTTGAATAGGTAGGGAGAGAGTGGACAGCCTTGTCTAGTCCCTGATTTTAGTGGGGTTTCTTCCAGCTTCTCACCATTTACTTTAATGTTGGATACTGGTTTGCTGTAGATTGCTTTTATCATGTTAGGTATGCGCCTTGAATTACTGATCTTTCCAAGACTTTTATCATGAATGGGTGTTGGATTTTGTCAAAGGCTTTCTCAGCATCTAACGAGATGATCATGTGGTTTTTGTCTTTGAGTTTGTTTATATACTGGATTACGTTGATGGATTTCCATATGTTGAACCATCCTCGCATCCCTGGGATGAAACCTACTTGGTCATGATGGATGATTGTTTTGATGTGTTCTTGGATTCGGTTAGCAAGAACTTTATTGAGGATTTTTGCATCGATATTCATAAGGGAAATTGGTCTGAAGTCCTCTATCTTTGTTGGGTCTTTTTGTGGTTTAGGTAGGATACCCAAGATATAAGATACAATTTGTTAAAGGCATGAAACTCAAGAAGAACGAAGACCAAAGTGTAGACACTGTGCCCCTTCTTAGAATTGGGAACAAAACACCCATGGAAAGAGTTACAGAGATAAAGTTTGGAGCTGTGACAAAAGAATGGACCATCTAAAGACTGCCATATCCAGGGATCCATCCCATAATCAGCTTCCAAACGCTGACACCATTGCATACACTAGCAAGATTTTTCTGAAAGGACCCAGATATAGCTTTCTCTTGTGAGACAATGCTGGGGCCTAGCAAACACAGAAGTGGATGCTCACAGTCAGATCTTGGATGGATCACAGGGCCCCCAATGGAGGAGCTAGAGAAAGTACCCAAGGAGCTAAAGGGATCTGCAGCCCTAAAGGTGGAACAACATTATGAACTAACCAGTACCCCAGAGCTCTTGACTCTAGCTGCATATGTATCAAAAGATGGCCTAGTCGGTCATCACTTGAAAGAGAGGCCCATTGGACTTGCAAACTTTATATGCCCCAGTACAGGGGAACGCCAGGGCCAAAAAAGTGGGAGTGGGTGGGTAGGGGAGTGGGGGGGTGTATGGGGACTTTTTGGATAGCATTGCAAATGTAAATGAGGAAAATACCTAATTAAAAAGAAAGAAAAAAAGTTAATGTAGAGGCTGGCCAGATGAATCAGTAGTTAGCAGACTTGCTACCATGCAGACAATCCATGTTCAGTTCCTGGAACTTACATCATATCTCACAACCTTCTCTGACTCCAGTTCTCAGGATCCAATCCTGTCATCTGGCCCATGGAGTCACATATACTGTACTTATATATATTCAGGAAAACATCAAAAATAATATTTTTGAGAGCAAATGTGAACACTTTTCTGACATTTCAGGGATTTTTGTGAGATCCACTGACTAGTATTTTAACGATTCACATGATTGACTTAAGAGAGGCCATTTGTATTAGGCTTAGGAAAATGTCAATTGAATAATGGTTTCCAGGAGACAAAACCTTTAGAGAGTAGTTAAGGTCATGGAGAAGAGACAACCAAAAGTCATTGGTCCCTGGGAATCAGCAAAATTAAATTCTTGGCTTTCCAGACCTGTGTCCCAGAGGGTAATCAGCTACTTAAAGGATAATGATGTAAAATTAGGGAAATGTGCGAATGAGCAAGTGTAGGACACTTCAACCTTATCTTCTGCTGACCTTCAGAGTATGCAGCCTTGGACAGAAGCTGGAGAGGTAGTTCTCACTTCTTGTTTTTTAAGTGTTTTCAGTTCTTTGTGCTGTGTGGACTGGTTCATAGTTTCAGTCTTCACCATTTTCTGAGAAGCTTGAGCTGCATTTAGTGAATTCTTTAAAGAGAGTGGTCAGGTGAGTTTCAGAACTCTGTAGACATTACAAGAGAGTGTTAAAGAAAATTGGTCCTAAGTTTGTTCTTCTGTGGTCACTGGAGAGCCAATCCTTGTTAGTATAATAGGGTTTCTCTGACTGCTTACCTTGCCATTCCATCACTTTTTGTTCAGAATATTAAATTGAGAAATGAATCTTAAAGAAATTAATCCCAAGTTTCATTGATGACAAGAAATGGCAAAAATAGAATCCTGAATGGAAGTGGGAACTGGGGTAGATGTAAAAGTATATTTCAGTGTAAGAACTACCCAAGAGTCTTTACAGTTTAAGTAGTAGGAGAATACAGGAGTGGAGTGCAGAGAAATAGAGTCATTTTGTATTAAAGGAGATTTATTGGACTGTTTTTATGATGATGAGAAAGATAAGGGGAAGGCAATCTTACAAGCTGATAGGAAATTGTAATTAAATATCAACTTTTGCTGTGAATGTACATACACATGCAGGCACACACACGTGCGTGCATGTGCACACACACACACACACACACACACACACACACACACACACAGACAAACAAACACAGAAATTGTTCCAACCTCTGAGAGAGACTCAATATTTTTATGAGTTTTTTTGTTCATTTCCTTTCTCTACTGAAAGTGCCTATGAGGTCTTTTCTTGTATTCTGTTATGGGAACATGTATATTCCAGGTGTCAAATGTACTCTTTCAGTGTATTTATTAGAGTTCCTTTACAGTTTTTTTTTTTACAAATTGCCTGCTTTTCATGTATTTATTTATTATTCTTAGATGTGAGTTTATAATAATATTTGAAAGTTTGTTTTGTATTCATTAATATATTATAATCAGTCATACTTGTGTTTAACTGGCTTCTTGTTCTTCAGAAAGAATTCACCAATGTGTCATTTATTTTTGTCCTATTTTTCCATCAGATCATTTTTACATGCTTCCAGTGTGTTTCTTCATCTTTATTATTCTTTATTTTGCTATTTTCATATCTGTAATGAGATACAACCCCGAAAGGGGGAGGGTGCCACCACATTTATTCATTATTTGCATGGTACTAATTCTTTTCATCATTTAAGAAACATCCATGTATTTGAATGGAGCATACTTGAACATGAAGCTCTATGAGACCCATTAAGTTTTAATAAAGCTGCCTCCATGTATTTAGAGGTGTTTTTAAAACCATATTTGTTTCCTTTCAAGTCTTCAAAAGTTTGACTTTAAGTTACTTATCATTTGTGATATCATCAAAAATTGGTCTTTTAGATATTTGCTTCATATTGAAACACACTAAACATGAATTGAAATGAATGTTATATAAAGTAAAGGATATCATTGAAGTCTAGGAAAGAAAAAATGAGAAGAGAAAATGAGGTTCAAACTGCTATCAAATAATGCTTCATGAGTGCTGAAGTCCTCATGACATGCAATATGCCAAGGGAATCACAGTTTGAAAAATATTGCATATACTTCCACATCTGATATTTATTTCATAGAAATAAATAAAACATTGCTTTAAAAACTGTACACTTGAAATTTATTATGTGGTTTTCAAACAGAAAGTTATAAGAGAGTATTTGGAATTCTTACAACATAAGTAGGTAATAAAAGTTGAAGGAAATGCCAACAGTAAGTCCCTTGCCATGATCATCACATGCTGTGTACCTGTGTAGAATTATACCTCTGTATCCTATGCATATTAGAAGTTACTAGGGATTAATTCAAAGCCAAAATTAATGACAATACAATAGTAAAGGGCATGGTATCATAGTTACTCTTCCTTTCACTCCCCTTTGTTTCTCTATCTTTATCCACACTAGAGAAAACATGTAATACTAAAACATTGTAGGACTGTAAACATGGAAATGCAAAACAATCAGATAGGACACATGAGAAAATGTAGTAGAGAAGGGAAATGTGATTGAGATACTCTGTATACATATGTGAAAATGTCCCAATGAGCCACAGAACTTTGAATAAGCAAAAAACAGTGATGATACTAGATAAAACTAAAATAAAAACAACTCCATAATCCCGATGTGCTAAGGGGAGAAATTAATTAACACTGCTCTTTTCTGTTTCAGAGTTTCTTAGTGTCTCTTAAAATGTCTCTCTACATAGTATGTGTACATACTTGCTCATACATTGCTTATGAAATGCTCCAGTAGTATTCTATGCCAGTCATTATGCATTATATGTCTACTCCAATTTTCTTTTCTATTTCTCAGCTTATTTTCTCACTAAATAACAGCCACAGACATCAAATAATCATTGTTCATAGTACAGATTAGCTGTTTTACACCATGTAAAATACTGTACAATTGAGTCTGTGGATCCATTGGGATGGTATTTTGTATTCTTTTTCATGGATTTGTAGTTATACACATGCTGCAATAACAATTTTGCTTTTAGGTCAAACTGTACTTCTCAATGTGAACCAATTCTACTCTTCAGTGTCCAGCACTGTTCACCTATCATACAGGGAGTCTTCAAAGAGGCTGGGTTGCCTCTAACCATCCTGTGAGGCACATCCCACTACACAGAATGATCTGGCCAGAATGTCACCTGGTTACTATGCAGAAAGTCCTTTGTGTGATTCCCTCAAAATGCGTAAATCACAGATATGTACGTGCACATGAATGGCAGACACATAACAGCAGCTTCTATCTTTCCTTTCAGCTATACCTGCTTTCAGCCGGTGTGGTGGCACACTCCTTTAATCCAAACACTCGGGAAGCAGAGGCAGGAGGATTTCTGAGTTCGAGGTCAGCCTGGTCTACAAAGTGAGCTCCAGGACAGCCAGGACTATACAGAGAAACCCTGTCTTTAAAAACAAGCAAACAAATAAACAATACAAAAACAAAAAGAGTTATACATGCTTTCATCCTCTTCACTGCATCACCACTCCTTGTCCTGTTACAGGGTAATTGTTTTTAAATAGTTTTAGTTGTTATTCTATTTCTCTCTCTTTCTCTCTCTGTGTATGTGTGTGTTCACATTTATTAAAAAGGGGGATTTTGCTGAATGTGTACATAGACAAATGTATGCCATTCTATCATCCTAAAAGGTAGTAAACATGATTTCTTTATTTTCCTATAATCTTTTCATTCATATACACTAAGTTCTTTTTGTTTTTATCAACCTCTATAAATTCCCTAAACACTGCCTGAATCATATTTAGCAGTAACATTATGTATTCATAATAATTTCTCATTAAAAATGTAAAATACACGACTTTTAATGAAATTTTCAGAGAGTGAAAGGAATGTCTATCAAGATTAACATCAGGGACTCCATAAGAACAATTCCTTGGAAACAATTACAGATGTTAATTTGTTGAAAACATAAAGTGTAGCATATCATTTATATCAGTGTGAGAATTCTCACATTATCTTGCCTTTATCTTGTCTCATAGACACATGTGACTGACTGATGGAATCAGGCAACAGCACAAGAAGAATTCCAAGTTTTTTTCTTCTTGGATTTACAGAAAACCCACACCTTCAATTCCTCATTTTTGTACTGTTCCTTTCCATGTACCTGGTAACAGTGCTTGGGAACCTGCTCATCATCATGGTCATCATCACACAGTCTCATTTGCACACTCCCATGTACTTCTTCCTTGCTAATCTGTCCTTTGTGGACATCTGTTTTACCTCCACCACTGTCCCAAAGATGCTGGTAAATATACAGACCCAAAGAAAGGCCATTGCATATGCAGACTGTATTAGCCAGATGTGTGTCTTCTTGGTTTTTGGAGAACTGGACAACTTTCTCCTGGCTGTGATGGCCTATGACCGATATGTGGCTATCTGTCACCCATTGTATTACACAGTCATTGTTAACCAACAGCTCTGTATACTAATGGTTCTACTGTCCTGGGTTGTTAGCATCCTGCATGCCTTCTTACAGAGCTCAATTGTGCTACAGTTGACCTTTTGTGGAGATGTAAAAATTCCCCACTTCTTCTGTGAGCTTAACCAGCTGTCTCAACTCACATGTTCAGACAGCTTTTCAAGCCACCTCATAATGCATCTTGTACCTGTTCTATTAGGAGCCATTTCACTCAGTAGTATCCTTTACTCTTATTTCAAGATAGTGTCCTCCATACGTTCTATCTCCTCAGTCCAAGGCATTTTCTACATGTGTCTCTCACCTTTCCATTGTCTCCTTATTTTATAGTACAGGCCTTGGAGTGTATGTCAGTTCTGCTGTGGTCCAAAGCTCTCACTCTGCTGCAAGAGCCTCTGTGATGTATACTGTGGTCACCCCGATGCTGAACCCCTTCATTTATAGTCTAAGGAATAAAGATGTGAAGAAAGCTCTGGAAAGGCTATTAGAAGGAAAACTGTAAAGTGTATCATTGGACTGGCTGAAGTTTCCATTATTGCAGACTGTGAAGCTGCAGAGCCAGAGATTGGACTCTGTCTTCTGATCATAAAGGGATAAGATACCTATGAATATTTTTGGAAGGTTTGTAGAAAGTGTTCAAAGGTAGAAGTGTAAATGCTGCTCTCCAGAGCAAAATTTATTTCCAAAAGACATATTTGGACAGTTCATAACTGCCTGAGAATTCAGATTCAAGGAATGCATCACCTTTTTTCAACTTTCTAGATACCTAAAGTATGTACTCAGTCTCTGGGAGCTCCCAGAGGCCCAGGTCAGTTGGCTCTTGGTCTTCCTATGGGATTGCTATCCCTTCATATTAGTGGGTACCTACAATATCCCGCACACATGTGCACAAATAAAAATAAAATAGATCTTATAAATATAAAAACATATTCCCTGGCATTTCTATTACTCTCATTTCTGCTGTCTACATTATATAGATATTTGTTCTTTCTATTATGCAAAAATTTCTACTCTGTAGTAGTTCTGGCTTCCCAGAATTATTTCAAACACAGGACTCAATGTGTTTGGGTCAGCAACATTTGAAAATAATTCCCTCATATGTGACATATATTGTTTATAAAAACTTATTTTTGGTATGTTTTCCTACAATATAATTAAATGTGGCCCTCTGTTTGTGTTTACAGAGCTCTATTTGGATCTGGGCAGAAAGATAGGATGGGTAGAGAACTAGGTGGAATGGATGGAGGGGAAATTGCTATTAGAATATATTGTATGAGAAAAGAATATTTAAAAAAACCCAAGATTTAACATTTGGATGTTGAATGTTGATTCTCTTAATTTCATTAAACAAAGAAGGGTCAGAGGGTTCAGAATACAACAATAGGTAGAAAATATGCTACACGATCAGATGTTTATGGAGAAGGATGAATAAAAAAATTTTAATGGATTATAAACTGCTCTATTGGGAACAAACTGGATAAAACTCTTCCCTTTCCAGGCCAGTGCCCCACTGGGAAATCAAGTGGCAATAGGATGATTTAAGCAGAAGAGACTGTGGGTAATGAGCAAATATAGTGAGCTGCAACTGCCTCCTCTGATTACCCTTTGACTGATCAGTCTTAAGCTGGACAGCACAGAAGGTCTCTTTTGAGGTCTTAAGTCTCTATAGGGGAAAAAAAACTTGACTCCCTCTTGCTTTCCTGTATAAGACACAGCTTCGGTCTCCATCCTCTGGCATCAGGAAAAACTTTGTCCTTCTAGAGAGAGAGAGAGAGAGAGAGAGAGAGAGAGAGAGAGAGAGAGAGAGAGAGAGAGAGAGAGAGAGAGAGACCTTCCTCCCTAGCCTTGAATCCAGGTGAGTCTAAGAACACAGGATATACTGCAGGGAAGGAGAAGAGAATGGAACCTGAGAACTGACTACTGAGAACTGACAACTGAGAACTGACAACTGAGAACTGAATGGAATCTGAGGTCAACATGAGAGCCAGGACCCTAGCTCAGAGTGACCTTGTTGAGCATGCCTGCATTGTGATTCATTACTTATAATACTTCACTTATTTATTATTATTTTTAAATTAATCATTTCATTCATTTACATTTCAAATTATATCCCCTTTCCCAGTTACCCCTCCAGAAAACCTCCGATCCTATCACCCTCCCCCCTCCCCTTTGTCGCTATGAGGGTGCTCCTCTACTCATCCACTCCCTCCTCACTACTCTAGTATACCCCTATGCTGGGGCATCAAGCTTCACAGGACCAAGGGCCTCCCCTCTCATTGATGCCGGATATTGCTACAAATGCAGCTGGAGCCAGGGGTTGCTCCATGTGTACTCTTTGGTTGGTGGTTTAGTCCCTGGGAGCTCTGGGTTGTCCAGTTAGTTGATATTGTTCTTCCTATGGCGTTGTCATCCTCTTAAGCTCTTCAGTCCTTCCCCTAGCTCTTCCATTGTAGTCCCCAAGCTCAGCCTGATTGTTGGCTGAATATCTGCATTTGTATTGGTAAGGTGCTGATAGATCCTCTAAGGGAACAGCCATACCAAACTCCTGGAAGGCACTTCTTTTCTTTTCTTTTCTTTTCTTTTCTTTTCTTTTCTTTTCTTTTCTTTTCTTTTCTTTTCTTTTCTTTTCTTTTCTTTTCTTTTCTTTCTTTTCTTTTCTTTTCCCTTGGCACAGCAGAACTGTCAACTATTTATTTATTTATTTATTTATTTATTTATTTATTTATTTATTTATGCTGCTCCTCAACTATCAACTTTTTTTTGTATTATTCTCATTCTGTTTTTTTGTTTTTTTTTTTTTTTGTTTTTTTGTTTTTTTTTTTTTTAGTGGATGTTTACAACAGCACTGTTTATAATAATAGTTAAACCTTGTCCGTAATGTTAAGTGTCTAACTATTACTTTTTTTTTAATTAGGTATTTTCCTCAATTACATTTCCAATGCTATCCAAAAAGTCCCCAATACACTCCCCACCCCAGTCCCCCACCCACCCACCCCCACCCCTTGGCCCTGGCATTCCCCTGTACTGGGGCATGTAAAGTTGGCAAGTCCAATGGGCCTCTCTTTCCAGTGATGGCCGACTAGGCCATCTTTTGATACAAATGCAGCTAGAGTCAAGAGCTCTGGGGTACTGGTTAGTTCATAATAATGTTCCACCTATGGGGTTGCAGTTCCCTTTAGCTCCTTGGGTACTTTCTCTAGCTCCTCTATTGGGGGCCCTGTGATCCATCCAATAGCTGACTGTGAGCATCCACTTCTGTGTTTGCTAGGCCCCGGCATTGTCTCACAGGAGACAGCTATATCTGGGTCCTTTCAGCAAAATCTTGCTAGTGTATGCAATGGTGTCAGTGTTTGGAAGCTGATTATGGGATGGTTCCCTGGGTATGGCAGTCTTTAGATGGTCCATCCTTTCTTCACAGCTCCAAACTTTATCTCTGTAACTCTTTCCATGGGTGTTTTGTTCCCAATTCCAAGAAGGGGCACAGTGTCCACACTTTGGTTTTCATTCTTCTTGAGTTTCATGCGTTTAACAAATTGTATCTTATATCTTGGGTATCCTAAGTTTTTGGGCTAATATCCACTTATCAGTGAGTACATATTGTGTGAGTTCCTTTGTGAATATGTTACCTCACTCAGGATGATGCCCTCCAGATCCATCCATTTGCCTAGGAATTTCATAAATTCATTCCTTTTAATAGCTGAGTAGTACTCCATTGTGTAAATGTACCACATTTTCTGTATCCATTCCTCTGTTGAGGGGCATCTGGGTTCTTTCCAGCTTCTGGCTATTATAAATAAGGCTGTTATGAACATAGTGGAACATGTGTCCTTCTTACCGGTTGGGACATCTTCTGGATATATGCCCAGGAGAGGTATTGTGGGATCCTCTGATAGTACTATGTCCAATTTTCTGAGGAACTGCCAGACTGATTTCCAGAGTGGTGGTACAAGCTTGCAATCCCACCAACAATGGAAGAGTGTTCCTCTTTCTCCACATCCTCGCCAGCATCTGCTGTCACCTGAATTTTTGATCTTAGCCATCCTGACAGGTGTGAGGTGCAATCTCAGAGTTGTTTTGATTTGCATTTCCCTGATGATTGAGGATGTTGAACATTTTTTCAGGTGCTTATCTGCCATTCGGTATTCCTCAGGTGAGAATTCTTTGTTCAGTTCTGAGCCCCATATTTTAATGGGGTTATTTGGTTTTCTGGAGTCCACCTTCTTGAGTTCTTTATATATATTGGATATTACTCCCCTATCTGATTTAGGATAGGTAAAGATCCTTTCCCAATCTGTTGGCGGTCTTTTTGTCTTATTGATGGTGTCTTTTGCCTTGCAGAAGCTTTGCAACTTTATGAGGTCCCATTTATCAATTCTAGTTCTTACAGCACAAGCCATTGCTGTTGTATTCAGGAATTTTTTCCCCTGTACCAATATCTTTGAGGCTTTTCCCCACTTTCTCCTCTATATGTTTCAGTGTCATTGGTTTTATGTGGAGTTCCTTAATTTACTTAGATTTGACCTTAGTACACAGAGATAGGAATGGATCAATTTGCATTCTTCTTCATGATAATCGTCAGTTGTGCCAGCACCATTTTTGAAAATGCTGTCTTTTTTCCAGTGGATGTTTTTTGCTCCCTTGTCAAAGGTCAAGTGACCATAGGTGTGTGGGTTCATTTCTGGGTCTTCTATTCTATTCCATTGGTCTACTTTACTTGTTTGTCGCTATACCAGTACCATGCAGTTGTTTTTTTGTTTTGTTTTGTTTTTTTGTTTTTTTTTTTTTTAATCACAATTGCTCTGTAGTACAGCTTTAGCTCAGGCATGGTGATTCCACCAGAGGTTCTTTTATCCTTGAGAAGAGTTTTTGCTATCCTAGGTTTTTTGTTATTCCAGATGAATCTGCTGATTGCCCTTTCTAAGTCGTTGAAGAATTGATTTGGAATTTTGATGGGGATTCCATTGAAATCTCTAGATTGCTTTTGGCAAGATAGTCATTTTTACTATATTGATCCTGCCAATCCATGAGCATGGGAGATCTTTCCATCTTCTGAGATCTTCTTTAATTTTTTTCTTCAGAGTCTTGAAATTCTTATCATACAGATCTTTCTCTTCCTTAGTTAGAGTCATGCCAAGGTATTTTATATTATTTGTGACAATTGAAAAGGATGTTGTTTCCCTAATTTCTTTCTCATCCTGTTTATCCTTTGTGTACAGAAAGGCCATTGACTCGTTTGAGTTAATTTTATATCTAGGTACTTCATTGAAGCTGTTTATCAGGGTTAGGAGTTCTCTGGTGGAATTTTTAGGGTCACTTATATATACTATCATATCATCTGCAAAACATGATATTTTGACTTCTTCCTTTCCAATTTGTATCCCCTTGATCTCCTTTTGTTGTCGAATTTCTCTGGCTAGGACTTCAAGTACAATGTTTAATAGGTAGGGAGAGAGAGGGCAGCCTAGTGTAGTCCCTGATTGTAGTGGGATTGCTTCCAGCTTCTCACCATTTACTTTGATGTTGGCTACTGGATTGCTGTAGATTGCTTTTATCATGTTTAGGTATGGGCCTTGAATTCCTGAACTTTCCAAGACTTTTATCTTGAATGGGTGTTGGATTTTGTCAAATGCTTTCTCAGAATCTAATAAGATGATCAGGTGGTTTTTGTCTTTGAGTTTGTTTATATATATACTGGATTATATACGGGATTAGGTTGATGGATTTCTGTATATTGAACCATCCCTGCATCCCTGGGATGAAACCTACTTGGTCAGGATGGATGATTGTTTTGATGTGTTCTTGGATTCAGTTACTGAGAACTTTATTGCGGATATTTGCATTGATATTCATAAGGGAAATTGGTCTGAAGTTCTTTACCTTTGTTGGGTCTTTCTGTGGTTTAGGTATCAGATTAATTGTGGTTTCATAGAATGAGTTGGTTAGAGTGCCTTTTGCTTCTATTTTGTGGAATAGTTTTTGAAGAACTGGGATTAGATCTTCTTTGAAGGTCTGATAGAACTCTGCACTAAACCATTCTGGTCCTGGGTTTTTTTGGTTGGGAGACTATTAATGACTGCTTCTATTTCTTTAGGAGATATAGTACTGTTTAGATCATTAACCTGATCTTGATTTAACTTTGATACCTGGTATCTGTATAGAAACTTATCCATTTCATCCAGGTTCTCCAGGTTTGTTGAGTATAGCCCCTTGTAGAAGGAAGTAATGGTGTTTTGGGTTTCTTCCGGACCTATTGTAATGTCTCCCTTTTCATTTCTGATTTTGTTAATTAGGATACTTTCCCTGTGCCCTCTAGTGAGTCTGGCTAAGGGTTTATCTATCTTGTTGACTTTCTCAAAGAATCAGCTCCTCATTTGATTGATTCTTTGAATACTTCTTTTTGTTTCCACTTGGTTGATTTCGCCCCTGAGTTTGATTATTTCCTGCCATCTACTCCTCTTGGATGAATTTGCTTCATTTTGTTCTAGAACTTTTAGGTGTGTTGTCAAGCAGCTAATGTGTGCTCTCTCTTGTTTCTTTTTGGAGGCAATCAGAGCTATGAGTTTTCCTCTTAGAAATGCTTTCATTGTGTCCCATAAGTTTGGGTATGTTGTGGATCAATTTTCATTAAACTCCAAAAAGTCCTTGATTTCTTTCTTTATTCCTTCCTTGATAAAGGTATCATTGATAAGAGTGTTATTAATTTTCCACGTGAATCATGGCTTTCTATTATTTATTTTGTTATTGAAGATCAGCCTTAGTCCATGTTGATCTGATAGGATGCATGGGACAATTTCAATATTTTTGTATATTTTCAGGCTTGTTTTGTGACCAATTATGTGGTCAATTTTGGAGAAGGTACCATGAGGTGCTGAGAAGAAGGTATATCCTTTTGTTTTAGGATAAAATGTTCTGTAGATATCTGTTAAGTCCATTTGTTTCATAAGTTCTGTTAGTTTCACTGTGTCCCTGTTTAGTTTCTGTTTCCATGATCTGTCCATTGGTGAAATTGGTGTGTTGAAGTCTCCCACTATGATTGTGTGAGGCTCAACGTGTGCTTTGTGCTTTACTAAAGTTTCTTTAATGAATGTGGCTGCCCTTGCATTTGGAGCATAGATATTCAGAATTGATAGTTCCTCTTTGATGTTTTTACCTTTGATGAATATGAAGTGCCCCTCCTTGTCTTTTTTGATGACTTTGGGTTGGAAGTCGATTTTATTAGATATTAGAATGGCTACTACATCTTATTTCTTCATACCATTTGCTTGGAAAATTGTTTTCCAGCCTTTTATTCTGAGGTAGTGTCTATCTTTTTCTCTGAGATGAGTTTCTTGTAAGCAGCAAAATGTTGGGTCCTGTTTGTGTATTCAGTCTCTTAGTCTATGTCTTTTTATTGGGGGAATTGAGTCCATTTATATTAAAAGATATTAAGGAAAAGTAATCGTTGCTTCCTATTAATTTTGTTGTTAACGTTGGCTTTCTGTTCTTGTTGCTGTCTTCTTTTAGCTTTGTTTAGGGATTACCTTCTTGCTTTTTATAGGGCATGGTTTTTGTCCTTTTATTTATTTATTTTTCCTGTTATTATCCTTTGAAGGGCAGGATTCGTGGAAAGATAATGTGTGAACTTGGTTTTCTTGTGGAATACTTTGGTTTCTCCATCTAAGGTAATTGAATGTTTGGCTGGGTATAGTAGTCAGGGCTGGCATTTCTGTTCTCTTAGTGTCTGTATAACATCTGTCCAGGATCTTCTGGCTTTCATAGTCTCTGGTGAAAAATCTGGTGTAATTCTCATAGGCTTGCCTTTATATGTTACTTGACCTTTTTCCCTTACTGCTTTTAATATTCTATCTTTATTTAGTGCATTTGTTGTTCTGATTATTATGTGTCAGGAGGAATTTCTTTTCTGGTCCAGAGTCTAGTTGGAGTTCTTTAGGCTTCTTGTATGTTCATGGGCATCTCTTTCTTTAGGTTTGGGAAGTTTTCTTCTATAATTTTGTTGAAGATATTTGCTGGCCCTTCAAGTTGAAAATCTTCATTCTCATCTACTATTATCCATAGGTTTGGTCTTCTCATTGTGTCCTGGATTTCCTGGATGTTTTGAGTTAGGATCTTTTTGCATTTTGAATTTTCTTTGATTGTTGTGCCGATGTTCTCTATGGAATCTTCTGCACCTGAGATTCTCTCTTCCATCTCTTGTATTCTGTTGCTGATGCTTGTATCTATGGTTCCAGATTTCTTTCCTAGGGTTTCTATCTCCATCGTTGCCTAACTTTGGGTTTTCTTTATTGTGTCTACTTCCCTTTTTAGGTCTAGTATGGTTTTGTTCATTTCCATTGCCTGTTTGGATGTGTTTTCCTGATTTTCTTTAAAGACTTGCAACTCTTTCACAGTGTTCTCCTGTATTTCTTTAATGAATTATTAAAGTCTTTCTTGATGTCTTCCTCCCTCATCATGAGATATGCCTTTAAATCCGAGTCTAGGTTTTCGGGTATGTTGGGGTGCCCTGGAATCGGTGAAGTTGGAGTGCTTGGTTCTGATGATGGTGAGTGGCCTTGGTTTCTGTTAGTAAGATTCTTACATCTGCCTTTCGCCATCTGGTAATCTCTGCAGTCAGTTGTTATAGTTGTCTCTGGTTAGAGCTTGTTCCTCTACTGATTCTGTTATTCTCTACCAGCAGATCTGGGAGACTAGCTCTCTCCTGAGTTTCAGTGGTCAGAGCACTCTCTGCAGGCAGGCTCTCCTCTTTCAGGGAACGTGCACAGATATCTGGAGTTCAGACTTGCCTCCTGGCAGAAGATGAAGGCCTGAAACAGCACCTGTCCTAGTAGCTGTTAGCTTCTGTAGTCTGCACTCTCACCTGTGCAGACTAGTCTTGTAGTCCGGGAACCAAGATGTCTCCCACAGATGCTCCGGCAAAGCCCTCCCGGCTGCCCTCCTGGGCCGGGCAGACACCTATCCTCTGACATGGAAGGTGCCCGGATGTCTGGAGCCCAAAAAGGGGGCTGCCTCAGCAGCTCTGTGGCTCCTGCCTGTCCCAGAATCTGTTAGCTTCTGTAGTCCACACTTTCACCTGTGCAGACTAGTCTCTGTGGAGTCTGGGAACCAAGATGTCTCCCGCAGATGCTCTGTTCCATTATGTATTTTCTTTGACTGCTGTCCCAATGTTTTCTATGGTATCTTCTGCACCTGAGATTCTCTTTTCTATCTCTTGTATTATGTTAGTGATGCTTGCATCTGCTACTCCTGATCTCTTTTCTAGTTTTTTTTTTTTTTTTTTTTTTTATCTCCAGGGTTGTCTCCCTTTGTGATTTCTTTATTGATTCTATTTCCATTTTTTAGGTTCTGGATTGTTTTGTTCAATTCCTTCACCCATTTGGTTGTGTTTTCTTGTTATTCTTCAGGGATTTGTGTGTGTGTGTTTCCTCTTTAAGGGCTTCTATCTTTTTATCTGTGTTCTCCTGTATTTCTTTAAGGGAGTTATTTATATCCCTTTTAAAGTTCTCTATTATCATCATGAGGTATGATTTTAAATGAGAGCATTGATATTCCATTGTGATGGGGTACCCATGGCTTGCTGTTGTGGGAGAACAGGTTTCTGATGATGACAAGTAGCCTTGGTTTCTATTTGCTTATGTCTTTGCCCTTGACTTTCACCATTTGGTTATATCTGCTGTTAGCTGGTCTTGCTGTCTCTGACTGTGGCTTGTCCCTCCTGCAAGCTTGTGTCTATTCTCCTGGGAGACCAGTTCTCTCCAGGAGTAATTTGGGTATGGAAATCTGTGGCATAGGGTCAACTCCAGGGCTTAGACAGAAAATGGAAGGATTCTGTCTCTGAATGTTCCTTGGTTTCTGTGTCCTGATGGCTCTGGGCTGGTCCCTCTTGAGCTAGGATTATGAGCAGAAGTGGTGGTCTCACCTGTGCTCTCAATTGTGCCAACACTCTTGGAAGACCAGCTGTCTCCTGGTGGGACTCGGATATGGAGGTCTGTGGCACAGGGTCAGCTCCTAGCACAGATGGAAACCGGAAGGAACCTGTCCCAGGTTGCACCTTGGTCCCTGTGTCCTGGAGGCACCAGGCTTGTTCCTCAGAGCAGAAGTGGTGGTCCTGCTTGTGCTCACAGGTGTGTTAGTACTCCTGGGAGACCAGCTGTCTCCTGGCGGATTTTGTGTTCACTTCTTTTGGATAGGACACATTTTTGGTCAAAATTTCAATGTGTATAAGAGAAATTGGTCTAAAATTCTCTTTGCTGAATCTTTCTGTGGTTTAGGTATCAGGGTGACTGTTGCCTCATAGAATGAGTTTGGCAATGGTCCTTCTGTTTCTATTTTGTGGAATCATTTGAGAGTTTTGACATCAACTCTGCTTTGAAAGTCTGGTATAATTCTGTGCTAAATCTATCTGTCTCTCCACCCACCCCCTTTTATTTGGTTGGGAGACTTTTAATGACTGTTTCTATTTTTATAGGGGTTATAAGACTATTTAAATAGTTTACTTGATCTCAAGTTTGGAAAGTGATGTCTGTCTAGAAAATTATCCATATCATTAAGGTTTTCCAATTTTGTGGAGTACAGTCTTTTAAAGTAAGAGCTAATGATTCTTTGAGTTTTCTCATTGTATGTTGTTATGTCTCCTTTTTCATTTCTGATTTTGTTTATTTGCATATGATCTCTCTGCCTTTTAGTTAGTTTGACTAAGGGCCTGACACTATTACTGAGGCTATGGAGAACTCACAAAATGGGACCTATCATGACTGGCCTCCAAAAGACCCAGCAAGCATCTGAAAGAGACAGATGAAGGTATTTGCACCCAACCAATGGACAGAAGAAGCATCTGGCTCCTGTTGTTGAATTAGTGAAGGCTGAAAGACCCTGAGGAGAAGGGCAGTCCTGTAGGATGGCTAGCAGTCTCCATTAATCTGGACCCCTGAGATCTCTCAAACACTGGACCACCAAACACACAACATACACCAGATGATATGAGGCCCCTAAAACACATACAGTAGAGAACTTCTGTGTCTGTGTTCATTCAGAGATGATGCACCTAATTCTCAAGAGACTGGAGGCCTCAGGGTGTTTAGAGGTCAGGTGGGGTGGAGGTTTGGGGCATCCAAGTGGAGATGAGGTGGGGTGGGGAAGAGGTGTGGCATGTGGAGCAGAAGGAGAGTTGAAGGGGGTGGAGAATGGAATATGGCATGTAAAAATCCAATTAAATTTAAAACATTCTTGTGGGACAATCATTCTCTTTAGTATTGTGACCACTGAAGTCTCAAACAGCCTCCAGTGCATAGATCTATACTCATGGCCAAAAAGATGATATTTTCTAATTTCAACGAGTATGAAAACATAACAAAACATTTCATAGGGGAAAGACAGACCAGTAATAACAGTAGGAGGGAATGAGGGCAGATTTGTGATAATCAGAATGCATATAATATTTTTATGAAATTGTCACAGAGTAAGCTCATTAAGAGTTAAAGGAGTTAGCATAATCTTAGGGTTGAAAGTTCTGTGGGTTGACTAGCGTCTCTAATGCTCCAGTGGGGTCCCTGTCTGATTAGAGGAGGTGACTTCTTTAAGTTCCATATTCTCAATATAGTAAGTCACAGCTAAGGTCACCCCCATTGATTCCTGAGTGCCTCCCTTATCCCAGGTCTCTGTTTTATCCTGGAGATGATCTCTACTTCCTCACTCCTATCAGTTACAGATTTCCATTCATTTCATGACCATCTAGCCATCTCTCCTGACCTTCTCTACACCTGATACCAAATCCCCCATCTCCTGCCCAAATCTTTTCCCTCCCAGTTACCTCCCTCCATCTGCCTCTTATGACTCTTTATTCCCCCCATCTAAGTGAGACTCCTGCTTTCTCACTGGGTCCTTCCTTCCTGTTTAGCGTCTTTGTGTCTGTGGGGTGTTCCATGGTACCTGTATGTTATGTTATTATCCACTTATAAGTGAGTACATAGAATGCATGTCCTTTTGGGTCTGGGTTTCCTCACTCAGGATGATATTCTCAAGTTCCATTCATATACCTGAAAAGTTCATGATGTCTTGGTTTTTAATAGCCGACTAGTATTCCATTGTGTAACTATACCACATATTCTATTTTTTATATTTTTATTGGTAATTTTATTTATTAACATTTCAGATGTTTCACTTCTGGTCCACTCCATCACCTGGGTACCTTAGGCACAGCATTTGCAGACACATGCAAGGTCCACACAGGTCCCTCCATGGGATCCTAATCTCTGGTGAGTGGAACACAACTTCTGCCAGGAGGCAGGTTGGGACGACATATATCTGGGCACCTTCCCTGCAAAAGGAGAGCTTGCCTGCAGAGAGTACTCTGACCACTGAAACTCAGGAGAGAGTTAGTCTCCCAGGTCTGCTGATAGAGGCTAACATAATCACCTGAGGAACAAACTCTAACCAGAGACAACTATAACAACTAACTCCAGAGATTACCAGATGGCGAAAGGCAAACATTAGAATCTTACTAACACAAATCATGAACTCTCACCATCATCAGAATGCAGCACTCCCATTCAACCCAGTCCTGGGCACCCCAACACACCTGAAAAGCTAGACCCTGATTTAAAAGCATATCTCATGATGATGGTAGAGGACATCAAGAAGGACTTTAATAAGTCACTAAAAAAAATACAGGAGAACACTGCTAAACAGGTAGAAGTCCTTAAAGAGGAAGCACAAAAATCCCTTAAAGTATTGCAGGAAAACACAACCAAACAGGTAATGGAATTGAATAAAACCATCCAAGACCTAAAAATGGAAGTAGGCACAATAAAGAAAACCCAAAGTGAGGCAACACTGGAGATAGAAACCCTAGGAAAGAAATCTGGAACCATAGATACAAGCATCAGCAACAGAATACAAGAGATGGAAGAGAGAATCTCAGGTGCAGAAGATTCCATAGAGAACATCGGCACAACAATCAAAGAAAATTCAAAATGCAAAAAGATCCTAACTCAAAACATCCAGGAAATCTAGGACACAATGAGAAGACCAAACCTATGGATAATAGGAGTAGATGACAATGAAGATTTTCAACTTAAAGGGCCAGCAAATATCTTCAACAAAATTATAGAAGAAAACTTCCCAAACCTAAAGAAAGAGATGCCCATGAACATACAAGAAGCCTAAAGAACAGCAAATAGACTGAACCAGAAAAGAAATTCCTCCTGACACATGATAATCAGAACAACAAATGCACTAAATAAAGATAGAATATTAGAAGCAGTAAGGGAAAAAGGTCAAGTTACATATAAAGGCAAGCCAATGAGAATTACACCAGATTTTTCACCAGAGACTATGAAAGCCAGAAGAGCCTGGACAGTTGTTATACAGACACTAAAAGAACAGAAATGACAGCCCTGGCTACAAAACCAAGCCAAACTTTCAGTTACCCTAGATGGAAAAACCAAAGCATTCCACAACAAAAACAAATTCACACATTATCTTACCATGAATTAAGCCCTTCAAAGGATAATAACAGAAAAAAAAAATTCAAGGATGGAAACCATGCCCTAGAAAAAGCAAGAAAGTAATTCCTCAACAAACCTCAAAGAAGAAAGCCAGAAAACAGAATGCCAACTCTAACAACAAAAATAATAGGAAGCAACGATTACTTTTCCTTAATATCTCTTAACATCAATGGACTCAATTCCCCAATAAAAAGATCTAGACTAACAGACTGGCTACACAAAAAGGACCCAACATTCTGCTGCTTACAGGAAACCCATCTCAGGGACAAAGACAGACACTACCTCAGAGTGAAAGGCTGGAAAACAATTTTCCAAGCAAATTTTCTGAAGAAACAAGCTGGAGTAGTCATTCTAATATCGAATAAAATAGACTTCCAACCCAAAGTTATCAAAAAAGACAAGGAGGGACACTTCATACTCATCAAAGATAAAATCCTCCGAGAGGAACTCTCAATTCTGAATATCTATGCTCCAAATGCAAGGGCAGCCACATTCATTAAAGAAACTTTAGCAAAGCTCAATGCACACATTGCACCTCACAAAATAATAGTGGGAGATTTCAACACACCACTTTCATCAATGGATAGATCATGGAAACAGAAACTAAACAGGGACACATTGAAACTAACAGAAGTTATGAAACAAATGGACTTAACAGATATCTACAAAACATTTTATCTTAAAACAAAAGGATATACCTTCTTCTCAGCACCTCATGGTACCTTTTCCAAAACTGACCATATAATTGGTCACATAACAGGCTTCAACATATACAAAAATATTGAAATTGTCCCATGCATCCTATTAGACCACCATGGACTAAGGTCAATCTTCAATAACAACATAAATAATGGAAAGCCAACATTCACATGAAAAGTGAACAACACTCTTCTCAATGATACCTTGGTCAAGGAAGGAATAAAGAAAGAAATTAAAGACTTTTTGGAGTTTAATGAAGATGAAGCCACAACATACCCAAACTTATGGGACACAATGAAAGCATTTCTAAGAGAAAAACTCATATCTCTGAGTGCCTCCAAAAAGAAACTAGAGAGAGCACTCACTAGCAGCTTGACAACACATCTAAAAGCTCTAGAACAAAAGGAAGCAAATTCACCCAAGAGGAGTAGAAGTCAGGAAATAATCAAACTCGGGGGTGAAATCAACCAAGTGGAAACAAGAAGAACTATTCAAGATTCAACCAAAGGAGGAGCTGGTTCTTTGAGAAAATCAACAAGATGAATAAACCCTTAGCCAGACTCACTAGTGGGCACAGGGACAACATCCTTATTAACAAAATCAGAAATGAAAAGGGAGTCATAACAACAGATCCTGAAGAAATCCAAAACACCATCAGATCTTTCTACAAAAGTCTATACACAATAAAACTGGAAAACTTGGAAGAAAGGGACAAATTTCTAGACAGATAACAGGAACCAAAATTAAATCAGGATCAAGTTAACTATCTAAATATTCCCATAACCCCTAAAGTAATAGAAGCAGTCATTAATAGTCTCCCAACCAAAAAAAGCCATGGACCAGATGGGTTTAGTGCAGAGTTCTATCAGACCTTCTAAGAAGATCTAATTCCAGTTCTGCACAAATATTCCACAAAATAGAAGTAGAACGTACTCTACCCAACTATTTCTATGAAGCCACAATACTCTGATACCTAATCCACAGAAAGTTCCAACAAAGATAGAGAACTGCAGACCAATTTCCCTTATGAATATTGATGCAAAAATACTCAATAAATTTCTCACTAAAGGAATCCGGGAACACATTAAAACAATCATCCATCCTGACCAAGTAGGTTTTATTCAGGGATGCAGGGATGGTTTAATATACGGAAATTATATAAACAAACCCAAAGATAAAAACCACATGATCATCTCCTTAGACTTGGAGAAAGCATTCGACAAAATCCAACACCCATCATGATAAAAGTCTTGGAAAGTTCAGGAATTCAAGGCCCATACCTAAACATGATAAAAGCAATCTACAGCAAACCAGTAGCCAACATCAAAGTAACTGGTGAGAAGCTGAAAGCAATCCCACTAAAATCAGGCACTAGACAAGGCTGCCCACTTTCTCCTTACCTATCCAACATTGTACTTGAAGTCCTAGTCAGAGCAATTCGACAACAAAAGGAGATCAAGGGGATACAAATTGGAAAAGAAGAAGTCATAATATCACTTTTTGCAGATGATATGATAGTATATATAAGTGACCCTAAAAATTCCACCAGAGGACTCCTAAACCTGATAAACAGCTTTGGTGAAGTAGCTGGATATAAAGTTAACTCAAACAAGTCTATGGCCTTTCTCTACAAAAATATTAAACAGGCTGAGAAAGAAATTAGGGAAACAGCATCCTTCTCAATAGTCACAAATAATATAAAATACCTTGGAATGACTCTAACTAAGGAAGTGAAAGATCTGTATGATAAGAACTTCAAGTATATGAAGAAAGAAATTAAAGAAGATCTCAGAAGATGGAAAGATCTCCCATGCTCATGGATTGGCAGGATCAACCTTGTAAAAATAGCTATCTTGCCAAAAGCAATCTACAGATTCAATGCAATCCCCATCAAAATTCCAACTCAATTCTTCAATGAATTAGAAAGAGTAATTTGCAAATTCATCTGGAATAACAAAAAACCTAAGATACCAAAAACTCTTCTCAAGGATAAAAGAACCAGAAATGAACCCACACACTTATGGTCACTTGATATTCGATAAGGGAGCTAAAACCATCCAGTGACAAAAAGACAGCATTTTCAACAAATGGTGCTAGTACAACTGGTGGTTATCATGTAGAAGAATGGGAATTGATCCATTTCTCTCTCCTTGTACTAAGGTCAAAACTAAGGGGATCAAGGAAACCCAAATAAAACCAGAGACACTGAAAGTTATAGAGGAGAAAGTGGAAGATATGGGCACAGGGGAAGAATTCCTGAATAGAACAGAAATGGCTTGTGCTGTAAGCTCGAGAATTGACAATTGGGACCTCATGAAACTGCAAAGCTTCTGTAAGGAAAAAGACATCGACAATAAGACAAAAAGACCACCAACAGATTGGGAAAGGATCTTTACCTATCCTAAATCAGATAGGGGACTAATATCCAATATATATAAAGAACTCAAGAAGGTGGACTCCAGAAAATCAAATAACCCCATTAAAAAATGGGGCTCAGAGTTAAACAAAGAATTCTCACCTGAGGAATACCAAATGGCTGAGAAGCACCTGAAAAAATGTTCAGCATTCTTAATCATCAGGGAAATACAAATCAAAACAACCCTGAGATTCCATTTCACACCTGTCAGAATGGCTAAGATCAAAAATTCAGGTGACAGCAGATGCTGGCGAGGATGTGGAGAAAGAGGAACAGTCCTTCATTGCTGGTGGGATTGCAAGCTTGTACCACCACTCTGGAAATCAGTCTGGCTGTTACTCAGAAAATTGGACATAGTACTACCGAGGATCCCACAATACCTCTTCTGGGCATATATCCAGAGGATCTTCCAACTAGTAAGAAAGACACATGCTCCACTATGTTCATAGCAGCCTTATTTATAATAGCCAGAAGCTGGAAAGGATCCAGATGCCCCTCAACAGAGGAATGGATACAGAAAATATGGTACATTTACACAATGGAGTCCTACTCAGCTATTAAAATGAATGAATTTATGAAGTTCCTAGGCAAATGGTTGGACCTTGAAGGCATCATCCTGAGTGAGGTTAGCCCCATCACAAAAGTACTCAAATGATATGTTCTCACTGATAAGTCGATATTAGCCCAGAAACTTAGAATACCCAAGATATGAGATACAATTTGCAAAACACATGAAACTGAAGAAGAATGAAGACTAAAATGTGGACACTTTGCCCCTTCTTATAATTGGGAACAAAACACCCATGGAAGGAGTTACAGATACAAAGTTTGGAGGTGAGACAAAAGGATGGACCATCTAGCGACTTCCATATCCAGGGATCCATGCCATAATCAGACTCCAAGCGCTGACACCATTGCATAGTTTAGCAAGATTTTGTTGAAAGGACCCTGATATAGCTGTGTCTTGTGAGACTATGCCAGGGTCTAGCAAACACATAAGTGGATGCTCACAGTCAGCTACTGGATGGATCACAGGGCCCCCAATGGAGGAGCTAGAGAAAGTACCCAAGGAGCTAAATGATCTGCAACCCTATAGGTGGAACAACATTATGAACTAATCAGTACCCAGGAGCTCTTGACTCTATCTGCATATGTATCAAAAGATGGCTTAGTCGGCCATCACTGGAAAGGGAGGCCCATTGGACATGCAAACTTTATATGCCCCAGTACAGGGGAATTCCAGGGCCAAAAATTGGGAGTGGGTGGGTAGGGGAGTCTGGGGGAGGGTATAGGGGACTTTTGGGATAGCATTGAAAATGTAAATGAGGAAAACACCTAATATAAAATATTAAAAAAAAAACCATTTCAGATGTTATCCCCCTTCCCAGTTTTCCCTCCACAATCTCCTTATCCCCTCCTGTTTCCTGCCTCTCTGAGGGTGCTCCCCCACTTGCCCACCCACTCCTGCCTCAGCACCCTAGCTTTCCCATACTTTGGGTCACTGAGCCTCCACAAGACCATTTTCTTTACCCATTCTTCAGTTGAGGAAAATTTGAATTTTTTCCAGTTTCTGGCTATTATGAACAAAACTGCTATGAACATAGTTGAACAAATGTCTTTGTTGGATGGTGGAATAACTTTTGGAATATGACTAGGAGTAGTATAGCTGGGTCTTGAGGTAGAAATGTTCCCAGTTTTCTGAGAAACCACCAAAGAGGTTTACAAAGTGGTTGTACAAGTTTCCACTCTGTCTTAGTTAGGGTTTCTATTCCTGCTCAAACATCATGACCAAGAAGCAAGTTGGGGAAGAAAGGGTTTATTAGGCTTACAGTTCTATACTGCGGTTCATCACCAAGGAAGTCAGGAGTGGAACTCAAGCAGGTCAGGAATCAGGAGCTGATGCAGAGGCCATGGAGGGATGTTCCTTACTGGTTTTCTTCCCCTGGCTTGCTCAGCCTGTTCTCTTATAGAACCAATATTACCAGCCCAGAGTTGGTCCCACCCACAAGGGGCCTTTCCCTTGATCACTAATTGAGAAAAAGCCTTACAGCTGGATCTCATGGAGACATTTCCTCAACTGAAGCTCCTTTCTCTGTGATAACTCCAGCCGTGTCAAGTTGACACAAAACTAGCCAATACACACTCCCACCAGCAGTGGAGGTGTGTTGCCCTTTCTCCACATCCTTGTCAGTATGTGCTATCTCTTGAGTTATTGATCTTAGCCATTCTAAGTGTAAAAGGAAACCTCAGATTTCTTTCGTTTTGCATTTCTCTGATGACTAAGGACTTTGAACATCTCTTTAAGTGCTTCTGGGCCATTGGAGATTTTCTACAGAGAATTCTCTGCTTAGTTATATACCTCCTTTTTAAATTGGGTTATTTGGGTTGTTGGTATCTAACTTCTTGTGTTCTTTTTAAATTTTGGATATTAACTCTACGACAGATGTAGGATTGATGAAAATCCTTCCCCAGTCTGTGGGCTGCTGACTTATCCTATTTACAGTGTCTTTTGCCCTACAAAAGTTTTGCTGTTTTATGAGGTCCCATTTATCAATTACTGATTTTAGAGTCTGAGACATTTTTGTTCTGTTCAGGAAACTGTTTCCTATACCAATGCATTCAAGGGTATTTTCCCTCTTATTTTGTATGATATTTATTATATCCGGTTTTATGTTGAGGTTCTTGATTCAATTGCACTTTGGTTTTTAGTAGGGTGTTAAGTAAGTATCTGTTTTTCTTCCTCTACGTGTAGATATCAGTTATTCCAGCACCATTTTTTGAAGATATTTTCCTTCTTCCATTGTATGGTTTCAACTTCTTTATCAAGAAACAAGTGTGGGGGAGGGAGCAGAAACTGAGGTAGGGAATGGATAACCAATAACCAGCACAAACTGAGGCCTAGTCCACAGGCAAGCACCAATTCCTAACACTATTAATGGTTCTCTGTTATGCTTGCAGACAGGAGCATGTTTCTCCTGACTTATCTGACTCAGACAGATACAGACACCCACAGCCTAACAGTGGATGGAGCTTGGAGACTTATGGAAGAATAGGAGGAAGGATTGTGGCCCTGAAGGAGTAGGAACTCCATCAGAAGATCAACTCTGTCAACTAACCTGGACCCCTTGGGCTCTCTGAGTCAACCACCAACAAAGAACATACAGTCTGGACCTAGGCCTCCCCAGTCATATGTAGCAGATGTGCTGTTTGACCTTCATGTGGGTCCTGAACAACTGAATTGGGGGCTATCCTAAAAGGTGTGGCTTGTACCTGGGATATGTTCTCCTAGCTGGGCTGTCTTCTCTGGCCTTGGAGATGAAGAATTTAGCTTCCCAGAGACTTGAAGTGTCAGGAGGAGAAGAGAAATTCTGGGTGCCCCAACATGCTCAGAGAAGAACAGGAGGTGGAATGGGGGAAGGATTATGGAAGGAGTGACCCTGAAGGGGGCAGTGTGTGGAATGTAAATTGAATAAGTTAAATGAAATAAAATTAAATAAAAAAAAGTTAATGGAGAGCCTGGCCAGATGAAGCAGTAGTTAGCAGATTCGCTACAATGCAGACAATCCATGTTTGGTTCTGGAAAACACATCATATCTCATAACCTTCTCTAACTACAGTTCTACAGGATCTAATTCCATTATCTGGCCCATGGAGGAACATACACTGTACTTACATATATATATGCAGAAGAAAAAACAACAATAATATTTTTTTTCAGAGCAGATGTGAACAGTTTTCTGGCATTTCAGGGATTTTTGTGCGATCCACTGAAAATATTTTAAAGATTCACAAGATTAACTTAAGAGAGGCCATTTGTATTAGGCTTAGGAAAATGTCAATTGAATAATGGTTTCCAGGAGACAAAACCTTTAGAGAGTAGTTAAGTTCATGGGGAAGAGACAACCAAAAGTCATTGGGCCCTGGGAATGAGCAAAATTAAGTTTTTTGCTTTCCAGACCTGTGTCCCAGAGGGTAATCAGCTACTTAAAGGATAATGATGTAAAATTAGGGAAATGTGCAAATGAGCAAGTGTAGGACACTTCAACCTTATCTTCTGCTGACCTTCAGAGTATGCAGCCTTGGACAGAAGCTGGAGATGTAGTACTCACTTCTTGTTTCTTAAGAATTTTTAGTTCTTTGTGCTGAGTGGACTGGTTCATAATTTCAGTCTCCACCATTTTCTGAGAAGCTTGAGCTGCCATTCAGGGAATTCCTCAAAGAGAGTGGTCAGGTGAGTTTTACTCTGTAGACACTGCAAGAGATTGTTAAAGAAAATTGGTTCTAGGTTTGTCTTTCTGAAGTCACTAGGAGCCAGTCCTTGTTAGTGTAGTGGGGTTTCTCTGACTGCTTACCTTGCCATTCCATCACTTTTTGTTCAGAATATTAAATCGAGAAATGAATCTTAAAGAAATTAACCCCAAATTTCATTGATGACAGAAATGGCAAAAACAGAATCCTGAATGGAAGTGGGAACTGGGGTAGATGTAAAAGTATATTTTAGTGTAAGTACTACCCAAGAGTCTTTACAGTTTAAGTAGTAGTTGAATACAGGAGTGGAGTGCAGAGAAATAGAGTCATGTTGTATTAAATGAGATTTATTGGACTTTATATGATGGTAAGAATGATAAGTGGAAGGCACTATTACATGTTGATAGGAAATGGTAATAAATATCACTGTTGGCTGTGAATACACATACATACACATGAAGGCACACACATACAAACACACACAGACACACAAACACAGAATTTTTTCCAATCTCTGAGAAAGACTCAATATTTCTATGAGGTTTTTTGTTCATTTCCTTTCTCTACCGAAAATGCTTATGAGGTCTTTTTTGGTATTTGTTGTGGGAACATTTATATTCCTGGTGTCAAATATATTCTTTCAGTGTATGTATTAGAGTCCCTTTACATTTTTTTTTTAACAATTGCCTGCTTTTCACTTATTTATTTATTACTCTTATAAGTGAGTTTATAATAATATTTGAAAGTTTGTTTTGTGTTCATTAATTTATTATTATCTGTCATGCTTGTATTCAACTGGCTTCACGTTCTTCAGAAAGAATTCACTAATGTGTCATTAATTTTTGTCCTATTTTTCCATCAGGTCCTTTTTACATGCTTCCAGTGTGTTTTTTCATCTTTATTATTCTTTATTTTGCTATTTTCATGTCTGCATTGAGATACAACCCCAAAGGGGGTGGGTGCCACCACATTTATTCATTACTTGCATGTTACTCATTCTTATCATCATTCAAGAAACATCCATGCATTTGATTGGAGCATACTTGAACATGCAGCTCTATGAGACCCATTAAGTTTTAATAAATGTGCTTCCATGTATTTAGAGGTGTTTTTAAAATCATATTTGTTTCCTTTCAAGTCTTCAAAAGTTTGACTTTAAGTTACTTAACCTTTGTGATATCATCAAAAATTGGTCTTTTAGATATTTGCTTCATATTGAAACACACTAAACAAGAATTGAAATGAATGTTATATAAAGTATAGGATATCATTGAAGTCTAGGAAAGAAAAAATGAGATTCAAACTGCTATCAAATAATGCTTCATGATTGCTGAAGTCCTTATGACCTGCAGTATGCCAAGGGGATCATAGTTTGAAACTTATTACATATACTTCCACATCTGATATTTATTTCATAGAAATAAATAAAACATTACTTTGAAAACTGTACACTTTAATTTATTACATGGTTTTTAAATAGAACGCTATAAGAGAGTAATGGCAATTCTTACAACAGAAATAGGTAATAAATGTTGAAGGAAATGGCAACAGTAAGTCCTTTGCCATGATCATCAAATGCTCTGTACCCGTGTAGAATGATCCATCTGTATTCTATGTATATTAGAAGTTGCTAGGGATTAATCCAAAGCCAAAATTAATGACAATACAATAGTAAAGGGTATGGTATCATAGTTACTCTTCCTTTCACTCCCCTTTCCTTCTCTATGTTTATCCACACTAGAGAAAACATGTAATACTAAAACTTTGTAGGATTGTAAACATTGAAATGCAAAAGAATAAGAGAGGATACATGAGAAAAATCTAGTAGAGAAAGGAAATATGATTGAGATACTCTATATAAATATGTGGAAATGTCCCAATGAGCCACAGCACAGTGAATAATTTAAAAACCATGATGATACTAGATAAAACTAAAATGAAAAAACTCCATAATCTTGATGTGCTAAGGGGAGAAACTAATTAACACTGCCCTTTTCTGCTTCAGAGTTTCTTAGTATCTCTGAAAATGGTTCTCTACATATTATGTGTGCATACTTGCTCATACATTGCTTATGAACTGCTCCAGTAGTATTCTAGGCTAGTCATTATGCATTATATGCCTACTCCAATTTTCTTTTCTCTTTCTTAGCTTAGCTTCTCACTAAATTACAGGCGTAGACATCAAAGAATGATTGTTCATAGTACAGATTAGCTGTTTCACACCATGTAAAATACTGTAAATTGTGCATGTGGATCCATTGGGAAGGTATTTTGTGTCCTTTTTCATGGATTTTCAATTATACACATGCTGCAACAACAATGTTGCTTTTAGGTCAAACTGTACTTCTCAATGTGAAGCAATTCTACTCTTCAGTGTCCAGCACTGCTCATCTATACAGGGAGTCTTCATTAGAGGCTGGGTCTAAGCACCCTGTGAGGCACAGAACATCCCACTGACATCCCACTACACAGAATGATCTGACCAGAATGTCACCTGGTTACTATGCAGAAAGTCCTGTGTGTGATTCCCTCAAAATGCATAAATCACAGATATATACATGCACAGGCATGGCAGACACATAACAGCAGCTTCTATCTTTCCTTTCAGTTATACTTGCTTTCATACTCTTCACTGCATCACCACTCTTTGTCTTGATACAGGGTAATTGTTTTTAAATAGTTTTGGTTGTTATTCTATTTCTCTCTCTTTCTCTCTCTGTGTATGTGTGTGTTCACATTTATTAAAAGGGTGAGTTTTTCAGAATGTGTACTTAGACAAATGTATGTTATGCTATCACCCCAAAAGGTAGTAAACATGATTTTTAAATTTTCCTATATCCTTTTCATTCATATACATGAATTTATTTTTGTTTTTCTCAACCTCTATAAATTCCCTAAACACTGCCTGAATCATATTTAGCAGTAACATTATGTATTCATAATTATTTCTCATTAAAACTGTAGAATACATGACTTTTAATAAAATGTTCAGAGAGTGAAAGGAATGTCTATCAAGATTAACATCAAAGACTCCATAAGAGGAACAATTTCTTGGAAACAATTCAGAAGTTAATTTGCTGAAAACATAAAATTTCGCATATAATCTACATCAATGTGAGAATAGTCATGCTATCTTGTCTTTATCTTGTCTCATAGACACATGTGACTGATGGAATCAGGCAACAGCACAAGAAGAATTCCAAGTTTTTTTCTTCTTGGATTTTCAGAAAACCTACACCTTCAATTCCTCATTTTTATACTGTTCCTTTCCATGTACCTGGTAACAGTGCTTGGGAACCTGCTCATCATCATGGTTATCATCACACAGTCTCATCTGCACACACCCATGTACTTCTTCCTTGCTAACCTGTCCTTTGTGGACATCTGTTTCACCTCCACCACTGTCCCAAAGATGCTGGTAAATATACAGACCCAAAGAAAGGCCATTGCATATGCAGACTGTATTATCCAGATGTGTTTCTTCTTGGTTTTTGCAGAATTGGACAACTTTCTCCTGGCTGTGATGGCCTACGACCGATATGTGGCTATCTGTCACCCACTGTATTACACAGTCATTGTTAACCAACAGCTCTGTATACTGATGGTTCTGCTGTCCTGGGTTGTTAGCATCCTGCATGCCTTCTTACAGAGCTCAATTGGTGCTACAGTTGACCTTTTGTGGAGATGTAAAAATTCCCCACTTCTTCTGTGAGCTTAACCAGCTGTCTCAACTCACATGTTCAGACAGCTTTTCAAGCCACCTCATAATGAATCTTGTACCTGTTCTATTGGCAGTCATTTCCTTCAGTAGTATCCTTTACTCTTATTTCAAGATAGTGTCCTCCATACGTTCTATCTCCTCAGTCCAAGGGAAGTATAAGGCATTTTCTACATGTGTCTCTCACCTTTCCATTGTCTCCTTATTTTATAGTACAGGCCTTGGAGTGTATGTCAGTTCTGCTGTGGTCCAAAGCTCTCACTCTGCTGCAAGAGCCTCTGTGATGTATACTGTGGTCACCCCGATGCTGAACCCCTTCATTTATAGTCTAAGGAATAAAGATGTGAAGAAAGCTCTGGAAAGGCTATTAGAAGGAAAACTGTAAAGTGTATCGTTGGACTGGCTGAAGTTTCCATTATTGCAGACTGTGAAGCTGCAGAGCCAGAGATTGGACTCTGTCTTTCAATCATAAAGGGATAAGATACCTATGAATATTTTTGGAAGGTTTGTAGAAAGTGTTCAAAGGTAGAAGAGTAAATGCTGCTCTCTAGAGCAAAAATTATATCCAAAAGACATATTTGGACAGTTTATAACTGCCTGAGAATTCAGATTCAAGGAATGCATCACCTTTTCTAAACTTTCTAGATACCTAAAGTATGTACTCAGTCTCTGGGAGCTCCCAGAGGCCCAGGTCAGTTGGCTCTTGGTCTTCCTATGGGATTTCTATCCCTTCATATTAGTGGGTGCCTACAATATTCCACATACATGTGCACAAATAAAAATAAGATAGACTTTATAAATATAATCACAATTCCCTGGCATTTCTATTACTCTCATTTCTTCTGTCTACATTATATAAGGAAGTCACATTACTAAGATATTTGTTCTTTCTATTGTGCAAAAATTTCTACTCTGTAGTAGTCCTGGCTTCCCAGAGTTATTCCAAACCCAGGACTCAATGTGTTTGGGTCAGCATCCTTTGAAAATAATTTCCTCATATATAACATATATTGTTTATAAAAACATATTTTTTGTACGTTTTCCTACCATATAATTAAATGTGGCCCTCTGTGTTTACAGAGTTCTATTTCCAGCTTTCATTTTATTAAGGGCTTGAAATTCCTTGCATACTTTTTGAATTCTATAAAATTCATTATCAGGAACTATGAAATCACCAAATATTTTACTCACTTTACTATATAAGAGTATATCTTCATGTTCATTTTGTAGGAAACCAATAGGGTGAGGTAATACCTAGGAATTAATACGCTATGTAATAGTGACAGGAAAGGCATATCAGCAACACCAAGGAATCCTGGGATGAAGTCTCTAAGGACCCTGCAGTCTTAATGCTCACCCATTGCAGCCATGCAAAACAGTAGGCCATCTCCAGAAAACTTACTTGCATACCCTAGCACTTCCAAGATGGCTTCTAACAAACTGCAGTGTGATCACTCTTTCACATGAGTACATTCAAGTGTAACAATTTGAGATGTATAATGCTTTATTGTTATGTTGCTAAACTTTACAACTTGAGAGTCTATGGATTCAGTCTAGCAATATTGTTGTTGACTTTATTGATATTTTTACTTTATCTCCATCATTGTCATTATTATTGTGCATGTGTGTTTGTGTCCTTAGGTAGTATATGCTATAATGCAGTATGATGTGAGTGTATAATAGGACAACTTTGGGCAATCAGTTATCTCCTTCTAACTTTATGAGGGATCTAGAATCAAATTCAGTTCAGGAGACTTTGTAAGAAAATACCTCATTGAAATCCATACCACTATTTTTGGGGTGACTATTTATTAGCTAGCACATACTAAACCGAATGATCTACAGTAAGTGTTGGATGGTCTGGTGGTTCTTTGGTGTCATGTTATGGGAAAGGAGAGAGGCTGATGTGGCCTTAAAGGGCAACAATAGTGATATTTTGCTGATAGAAATGTTCTGTGTTTTGCCTGGTGCAGTTGTTAATACTGTGGGTGTGATACAATACTATATTCCTGTGATATATTAATATCAGGAAACATAGGGAAAGGATGTGAGGAAGTTTGGATATTTTTGTGACATATGAGTCATAATCAATAAATATCACCAAAACAATTGTAATTAAATGCAAACTGCTAAAAACACACCAAGAAGCCTGTGTTTGAAAGCTTAAATTTAATTCTAAGTTCAAGAGGCAGAGTTTAGGGGTTCACAACACTTATAGCTTTTACCTCGTATATTAGTGGCATTTCTAGTACCCACAAGGCTGCTCACACATGACAGTCTATAACCTCAGTTTTAAGGAGCTTTGACACCCTCCTCTGATGTTTCAAGCATCACACATGCATGCATATATATATGCAGGCAAAACACTCAAGCACATATGATAAAATAAATATGTTTTTAATATAAAGAAGAAAAAAGTGTTGAAAATTTGACCTCTCCCCTGTATCAAACTTAATGCTTTCTACACATAATTATTATAATGTAACATATGTCTAAATTAATTGTACCCTATTTTGTTTAACAAACTATTTATTTTTCATATATTCACATCATTTCTCCTCCCCCTCCATATCTCTTTGTACCCTAGATTTATAGTTTCCTCTTTAACTATTTTAGTTACAAAGAAATGTTTGAATAAATATAAATGCAAGCTGTTGAGTCCTTCAGTATTGCCAGTGTGTTTCTAGGGCTGAACAACCATTTGTTATTGAATAACCAGTGAGGAGACTCATCCATTTCAGGAGATTTCCACATCTATGTTATGATGTCAATTGATGTTGGAATATTCAGTTTTTGTTCAGATAAACATGTTGAAATTTCACGAGAGTAGTTTCTTTGACATCACTAAAATTATCATCTCTGAATGAAAACATGTAAGTAAAAGGCATATGGAGGAGCCTTTCATGAAATTCTAGGTGCTACAAGGATACCTGGCTTCTAGGTGAGGTAGATGCCCTTGGAGCAGAATTGGAGATCTAGCTGCGTTCTAGGGCTCCATCATGAGTACACTGTACCCATTGTAGATAATATTTATCTATGGTAATCCTTTCCAGAGAATTTTCCCTGTTTAATAAGGACCTGTCTTTGGATCTCTCCAACTACTCTTCTCCAGTAAGAAAAGTTTTTGAAATTCACAAAGGTAAAATTACTGATAAAAGTAGAGAACTAAAGGTGGAGAACTGTAAAATAATAAACGAAATCAGACAGACTCCCAGCATATGATTTTCCTGTGGAAGTAGGAGAAGAAAAACTTCAACTTTTTCCTAGTCATGTGCTTTCCTTCTTTTACTTAACCTTGATTATTTTGTTTATCTGAGTCCTTGCTTTACCTAGTTCTTTTACCACTTCTACTTTTTCCCTAAATTGAATTTACACCAAGTATATTTTCCATTTTCTATTTGTTGTCATTGGTGACATTGAGTATGATTTGATTGACCTTTAGCGTACTTCTATATATTTTATCCTTTGGAGTCATTGCTCTGACAGTACTGACTTCTCTATAAATGAATCTGGGAACGGAAAAATTGAAAGATTTAGGATACTCAATGAAAAGATTTCATACTGACTATAATACAGAAGAGGAGAAAATTTCAGAAAAAGACTTCAAAATTTGCTGGCAAAAAGGATGGCCTATGGTAGTTGATAAAATTACCTCACACCTCAGATGATAGTGTACTGTGCCAATAAACTATAGGGAAAGCAGAAAGAGGTCCAGGCAGAGAGGATAAGCATTGGGAAGATTCAGTGTAAAAATGGTGTATTCATGTATGACAATAACAAATATTAAATTTAGTTTTAAAAGCTGTAGAGGGGGAAATAGTGTCTCTCTTGTGAATGTAGAAGAGTCAGAAGATCTCTTGACAATGCTAAAATACAGGTATATATAAATGATGTCTTTCAAGTATTTATAGTAGACAACTAAGAGTGCCACATCCAACAAAGTTATATTTAAAATCTTTTGAGGTATAAGAACATTTTAAGCACAAGACAAGAGAGTTTATGACCACCAATATGAAATGCAGAAAATACTAAATGAAAAACTGTGTGCAGTGGTGAAAGAAATACATATACATCACAGGAACAAAGTAAAATTAAATTTCTTGAGAAAAACACATAAATGGGGAAGTAGGAGCCAGTCTTCTATGTTACCATAGTAAACCAGAAAAATCTGATACTGATAGTGCTTTTTGATAGCAAAGAATAGATAGTAGACCAACTACACAAAACAAGATCTGGCAAATAACCAGAATTAGTAATCATCTCTAAATAACATTAAATGTAAGTGTCCTAAACTCTTTGATCAAGAAATCCAGATTAGTTAAAGGGAAAAGTACCTGCTGCTAAGTCTGATGAACTTAGTTTGATCCTAGGGACCCAGGTAGTATAAGGAGACAGCTAAATCCAAAAGTTGTCCTCTGACTTCAAAATGGGGTCCTGGCATGAGCATCTATCTACCTACCCACCCACACTCACAATTTCACAAAATAAACAAAGAACATATAACATGAAATTAAACCCTAGATCCTAGTATACTTTTTCAAAATAGCACACACATACAGATACCTACAGGCTAAGAATTAAAGGATGGAAATCATTCTATCAAACAATGGGTGATAGACTAATTCACGTTAGCCTAGAAATTCTAATGTCTAATAAAGTTGACTTTTTTCTCATTTTTCATTTTGTACTTATGAGTATCTTCCTGCATGCATTTCTGTGCTGGGTGCCCACAAAGGGCAGAAGAATGAATCTTCTGGGACTGAAGTCAGGAATTGTAAAACAGCTTGTGAGTATTAGAAATTAAATGTGGATCCTCTGCTAGAGCACCAATTGCTGTTAACCATCAAGCCAGCTCTAGAGTCTAAAAATTATACTTTAAACCAAAAGTATATAGATGATATAAATAATAAAAAAATGTTATTACTAGGACTGGAAGGAAAACTCAGCAGTTAAGGATACTTGCTACTCTTGCAGAGGACTAGAATTTCACTCCAGGATCTAGGACACAGTTCTCAGTAGTAACCTGTAGTAGGTTCAAATGGGATTGACGCCCCCTTCAGCACTCTGCAGTCATTGAAACAGATGTACACACACCCATTGCCAAATACCCACATAAATAAATAAAAACAAATAATAACATATGAGTTCTCTACATAATAATAAAGAGTGCAATTCTTAAAGAATATTTATGAGCCTCTCCTCATCATTATGTCCCAGACTCCAACTCAGGCTGAATCCCCTATTGGACCAGAGACAACACTGGCCACCAGAACTCTAGATAGTCTGCCTACCCATAGAACTTCTGCACTCTCTTGTTACTCCTCAACACTATCTCTAATTCTCCCCTTTCTCCTCCTCCTCCTCCTCCTCCTCCTTCTCCTCCTCCTCCTCCACCACCACCACCACCACCACCTCCTCACTGAATCCCATCAGAGTGTCCCAGGCAGAAACCCAAACTTGATCATAGAATCTGCTGGCTTCTAGAAGTCCAGGCAGGCCCCTAGCATGTGAGCTTACACCACACTCTTGGTGCCCGTAGCCCTATCCCCGATTTCCCCTCAATTTCTTGATACAATGCCTTAGTTCTCAACTTGGGCAGAAATCTCCTTCTCTGACCAGAGGACATACTGGTCACCAGAAGTTCATATAATCTGCTCATTTACAGACCACCCTCCTCTCTCAGTAATACCATCATATCTCCAATTCTCACCCCTCCTTCTTGCCATATCTCAGTTTCCATCCCAGGTGGAGATCCTGTGCTCAACCATAGGTGACACTGGCCATCAGAAGTCTAGCTCAAACTCAGGTGTAAATCCCTTGCTCAACCACAGGCCACATTGGCCAGAAGCCTAGCGAGGCAACAGAAACCAAGGGAAAAAATACATCTAGTCAACAAAGACAAATGCAGAAACTAGCGAGCTCTATAATAAGCATAAACTCAGAAGCTTGGGTAAGAACACAATCAACAAGAGTCAAGGTAATACATTACCAACAAAGCCCAGCTATCTTACTATAGCAGGCCCTGAACATTCCAACTCAGCTGAAGCAAAAGAAAAAAAACCATTAACCAACCTTAAGAAGATGATACAGGTCATTAAAGAAGTGAACAAAGAAATCAAGGGGAAACATACATAAATTTGGAGGAAATGAATAAACATCTCAAAGAAACCCAAGGACAGCAACCAATCAATCAACTGAACACAGAAATAAACAAACAAACATTTGAAAGAAACAAAAATGTTCAGGATCTGAAAATTGAAATAGTAAAGAAAAAAGAAAATTGATGGAATTTTGGAAGTGAAAAATGTAAGTAAGTAAGTAAGTAAGTAAGTAAGTAAGTAAGTAAGTAAGCAAAGCTTACAGAGACAAGATGCACCAACAGAATGAATCGATGGAAGACAAAATCTGAATCATTGTAGATATGATAGAAATATTAGATATACTGGTCAAAGAAAGGCTTAAATCTAAAAAAGTCTTGACACAAAACATTTAGGAAATATAGGACACTATGAAAAGACCAAAAACTAAGAATAGTAGTAAAAGAAGAAGGAGAAGAAGAAGAAGAAGAAGAAGAAGAAGAAGAAGAAGAAGAAGAAGAAGAAGAAGAAGAAGAAGAAGAAGAAGAAGAAGAAGAATTATTATTATTATTATTCCAGGTCCAAGGACCAGAAAATATTTTCAACAAAATCATTGAAGAAAATTTCCTAACCTAAAGAAGGAGATGCCTATAAAGGTACCAAAAACACACGGAATGACAAATAGATTGGACCAAAAATGAAAGTCACTTACCACACAATAGTTAAAACATGAAACATACAGAATGAAGAATATTAAAAGCTGCAAGGTGAAAAGGTCAAGTAATATATATAGGCAGATCTATTAGAATTACCTTCTATTTTTCAATGGAAACTTGAAAAGCTAGAAGTCCCTAAGCAGATATCCTGCCCACTCTAAGAGACCACAGAGGCCAGACCAGTCTACGATACACAGCAAAACATTTGATAATCATAGATGGAAAAAAACCCAAGACATTCCACGATAAAGTCAAATTTAAACAATATCTATCTTGTTGGCTTGGGGGTTTTGCGAAATTTCTGACAGTGGATGTGGGCTTGTCTCTGACTCTTTTTGTGTTCTTGGGTGCTCTTTTCTTCTACTGGGTTCCCTCACCCAGACTTAATATGAGGGTTTGTGCTTGATCTTATTATATCTTGTGCTGTGTTGGGGTGATGTCCCTAGGAGGCCTGTTCTTTACTGGAAAACGTTGGAGGTTGGGGATCTGGGCAGAAAGATAGGATGGGTAGAGAACTAGGTGGAATGGATGGAGGGGAAATTGCTATTAGAATATATTGTATGAGAAAAGAATATTTATAAAACCCAAGATTTAACACTTGGATGTTGAATGTTGATTCTCCTAATTTCATTAAAGAAAGAAGGGTCAGAGGGGTCATAACACAACAATAGGTAGAAAATATGCTAGAAGATCAGATGTCTATGGAGTAGGATGAATAAAAATCATATTTAATGGATTATAAACTGCTCTATTGGGAACAAACTGGATAAAACTCTTCCCTTTCCAGGCCCAATGCCCCACTGGGAAATCAGGTGGCAATAGGATGATTTAAACAGAAGAGACTGTGGGTAATGAGCAAATATAGTGAGCTGCAACTGCCTCCTTTGATTACCCTTTGACTGAGCAGTCTTAAGCTGGACAGCATAGAAAGTCTCTTTTGAGGTCTTAAGTCTCTATAGGGGACAAACACTTGACTCCTTCTTGCTGTCCTGTATAAGACACAGCTTCGGTCTCCATCCTCTGGCATCAGAAAAATCTTTGACCTTTGAGAGAGAGAGAGAGAGAGAGAGAGAGAGAGAGAGAGAGAGAGAGAGAGAGAGAGAGAGAGAGAGAGAGAGAACTTCCTCCCTCGCCTTGAATCCAGGTGAGTCTAAGAACACAGGATATACTGCAGGGAAGGAGAAGAGAATGGAACCTGAGAACTGAGAACTGAGAACTGAATGGAATCTGAGGTCACCTGAGAGCCAGGACCCTAGTTCAGAGTGACCTTGCTGAGCATGCCTGCATTGTGATTCATTACTTATAATACTTGACATATTTATTATTCTTTTTTTAAATTAATCATTTTATTCATTTACATTTCAGTTTATATCCCCCTTTCCAGTTACTCCTCCAGAAAACCTCCCATCCTATCTCCCTCCCCACTCCCCTTTGTCTCTATGAGGATGCTTCTCTACTCACTCATCCACTCCCTCCTCACTGCTCTATTATACTTGTATGCTGGGGCATCAAGCTTCACAGGACCAAGGGCCTCCCCTCTCATTGATGCCAGATAATGCCATCCTCTGCTACATATGCAGCTGGAGCCAGGGGTTTCTCCGTGTGTACTCTTTGGTTGGTGGTTTAGTCCCTGGGAGCTCTGGGTAGTCCAGTTAGTTGGTATTGTTCTTCCTATGGGGTTGTAATCCTCTTAAGCTCCTTCAATCCTTCCCCTAGCTCTTCCATTGTTGTCCCTGAGCTCAGCCTTTTGTTGGCTGTGTATCTGCATCTGTATTGGTCAGGTGCTGATAGAACCTCTAAGGGAACAACCATACCAAACTCCTGGCAGACACTTCTTCACATCAGCAGTAGTGTGGGGTTTTGTTGTGTGCAGATTGGATGGATTCCTAGGAGAGTTAGTCTCTGGATGGCCTTTCATTCACTCTCTGTTCTCTTTTTGTCCCAATCATTCCTTTGGATAGGAACTTAGATTCTTACTGGCCCTTTAAATCTGGAGTCTTCACTGTCATCTATACCTATTATCTTTAGATTTGTTCTTCTCATTGTGTCCTGGATTTCCTGGATATTTTGAGTTAGGAGCTTTTTACATTATGTATTTTCTTTTTTTTTATTATCAGCATTTTTAAAATTAGGTATTTATTTCATTTAGATTTCCAATGCTATCCCAAAAGTCCCCCACATGCTCCCCCACTGACTCCCCCACCCACCCACTCCCACTTCTTGGCCCTGGCATTCCCCTGTACTGAGGCATATAAACTATGCAAGACCTATGGGCCTCTCTTTCCACTGATGGCCTACTACACCATCTTCTGATACACATGCAGCTAGAGACATGAGCTCCAGGGGGTACTGGTTAGTTCATATTGTTGTTCCACCTATAGGGTTGCAGATCCCTTTAGCTCCTTGGTAACTTTCTCTAGCTCCTCCATTGGGGGCCTTGTGATCCAACCAATATCTGACTGTGAGCATCCACTTCTGTGTTTGCTAGGCCCCAGCATAGTCTCACAAGGAGAGCTATATCTGGGTCCTTTCAGCAAAATCTTGCTATTGTATGCAATGGTGTCAGCATTTGGAAGCTGATTATGAGATGGATCACCAGATATGGCAGTCTCTAGTTGGTCCATCCTTTCTTCTCAGCTCCAAACTTTGTCTCTTTAACTCTTTCCATGGATGTTTTGTTCACAATTCTAAGAAGGGGTAAAGTGTCCACACTTTTTGGGTCTCTGTTTTTCTCCAGTTTCATGTATTTTGGAAATTGTATCTAACACCTTGGGTATTCTAAGTTTCTGGGCTAATATCCACTTATCAGTGAGTACATTGTGTGAGTTCTTTTGTGATTGGGTTACCTCACTCAGGATGATGGCCTCCAGGTCCATACATTTGCCTAGGAATTTCATAAATTCATTCTTTTTAATAGCTGAGTAATACTCCATTGTGTAAATGTACCACATTTTCTGTATCCATTCCTCTGTTGAGGGGCATCTGGGTTCTTTCCAGCTTCTGGCTATTATAAATAAGGCTGCTATGAACATAGTGGAGCATGTGTCCATCTTACCGGTTGGAACATCTTCTGGATATATGCCCAGGAGTGCTATTGTGGGATCCTCTGGTAGTACTATGTCCAATTTTCTGAGGAACTGCCAGACTGATTTCCGAAATGGATCTACAAGCTTGCAATCCCACCAACAATGGAGGAGTGTTCTTCTTTCTCCACATGCTCACCAGCATCTGCTGTCTCCTGAATATTTGATCTTAGCCATTCTGACTGGTGTGAGCTGGAATCTCAGGGTTGTTTTGATTTGCATTTCCCTGATGATTAAGGATGTTGAACATTTTTTTCAGGTGCTTCTCTGCCATTTGGTATTCCTTAGGTGAGAATTCTTCCTTCAGCTCTGAGCCATTTTTTTAATAGGGTTATTTGATTTGCTGGAGCCCACCTTCTTGAGTACTTTATGAATATTGGATATTAGACCACTATCTGATCTGGCAGGCATTTCTTAACCTCAGCAGTCGTGTCAATTCTCGATCTTACAGGACAAGCCATTGCTGTTCTATTCAGGAATTTTTCCCTGTGTCCATATCTTCGAGGCTTTTCCCTACTTTCTCCTCTATAAGTTTCAGTGTCTCTGGTTTCATGTGGAGTTCCTTAATACAGTTAGATTCAAACTTAGTACAAGGAGATAGGAGTGGATCAATTTGCATTCTTCTACATGACAACCACCAGTTGTGCCAGCACAATTTGTTGAAAAGGCTGTCATTTTTCCACTGGATGTTTTTTGCTCCCTTGTCAAAGATTAAGTGACCATAGGTGTGTGGGTTCATTTCTGAGTCTTCAATTCTATTCGATTGGTCTACTTCTATGTTGCTATACCAGTACCTTGCAGTTTTTTTTTTTTTTTTATCACACTTGCTCTGTAGTAAAGCTTTAGGTCAGGCATGGTGATTCCACCAGAAGTTTTTTTTATCCTTGAGCAGAGTTTTTGCTATCTTAGGTTTTTTTGTTATTCCAGATGAATTTGAAGATTGGCCTTTCTAATTCGTTGAAGAATTGAGTTGGAATTTTGATGGGGATTGCATTGAATCTGTAGATTGCTTTTGGCAGGATACCCATTTTTACTATATTGATTCTGCCAATCCATGAGCATGGGATATCTTTCCATCTTCAGAGATCTTCTTTAATTTCTTTCTTCATAGACTTGAAATTCTTATTGTACAGATATTTCACTTCCTTAGTTAGAGTCATGCCAAGGTATTTTATATTATTTGTGACAATTGAAAAGGATATTGTTTCCCTAATTTCTTTCTCAGCCTCTTTATCCTTTGTGTAGGGAAAAGCCATTGTCTTGTTTGAGTTAATTTTATATCTAGCTACTTCATTGAAGCTGTTTATCAGGTTCAGGAGTACTCTGGTAGAATTTTTAGGGTCACTTACATAAACTATCATATCATCTGCAAAAAGTGATATTTTGACTTCTTCTTTTCCAATTTCCATCCTCTTGATCTCCTTCTGTTGTCGAATTGCTCTGGCTTGGACTTCAAGTACAATGTTGAATAGGTAGGGAGAAAGTGGGCAGTCTTGTCAAGTCCCTGATTTTGGTAGGATTGCTTCCAGCTTCTCACCATTTACTTTGATGTTGGCTACTGGTTTGCTGTAGATTGCTGTTATCATGTTTAGGTATGAGTCTTGAATTCCTGATCTTTCCAAGTCTTTTATCGTGAATGGGTGTTGGATTTTGTCAAATGCTTTCTCAGCATCTAATGAGATGATCATGTGGTTTTTGTCTTTGAGTTTGTTTATATAGTGGATTATGTTGATGGATTTCCATATATTAAACCATCCCTGCATCCCTGGAATGAAACCTACTTGGTCAGGATGGATGATTATTTTGTTGTGTTCTTGGATTCGGATAGCAAGAACTTTATTGAGTATATTTGCATTGATATTCATAAGGGAAATTGGTCTGAAGTTTTCTATCTTTGTTGGGTCTTTCTGTGGTTTAGGTATCAGAATAATTGTGGCTCCATGGAATGAGTTGGCTAGAGTACCTTCTGCTTCTATTTTGTGGAATAGTTTGGGAAGAACTGGGATTAGTTCTTCTTTGAAGGTCTGATAGAACTCTGCACTAAAACCATTTGGTCCTGGGCTTTTTTTGGTTGAGAGACTACTAATGACTGCTTTTATTTCTTTAGGCGATATAGGACTGTTTAGATTATTAACCTGATCCTGATTTAACTTTGGTACCTGGTATATGTCTAGAAACTTGTCCCTTTCATCCACGTTCTCCAGTTTTGTTGAGTATAGCCTTTTGTAGAAGGATCTGATCATGTTTTGGATTTCTTCAGGATCTGTTGTTATGTCTCACTTTTCATTTCTGATTTTGTTAATTAGGATGCTTTCCCTGTGACCTCTAGTGAGTCTGCCTAAGGGTTTATCTATCTTGTTGATTTTGTCAAAGAACCAGTTCCTCGTTTGGTTGATTCTTTGAATAATTCTTCTAGTTTCCACTTGGTTGATTTTGCCCCTGAGTTTGATTATTCCCTGCCGTCTACTCCTCTTGGGTGAATTTGCTCCCTTTTGTTCTAGAGCTTTTAGGTGTGTTGTCAAGCTGCTAGTGTGTACTATCTCTAGTTCCTTTTTGGAGGCACTCAGAGCTATGAGTTTTCCTCTTAGAAATGCTTTCATTGTGTCCCATAAGTTTGGGTATGCTGTGGCTTCATTTTCATTAAACTCTAAAGTGTCCTTAATGTCTTTCTTTATTCCTTCCTTGACCAAGGTATCATTGAGAAGAGTGTTGTTCATTTTCCATGTGAATGTTGGCTTTCTATTATTTATGTTGTTATTGAAGATCAGCCTTAGTCGATGGTGATCTGATAGGATGCATGGGGCAATTTCAATATTTTTGTATGTGTTGAGGTTTGTTTTTGTGCCAATTATATGGTCAATTTTGTGGAAGGTACCATGAGGTGCTGAGAAGAAGGTATATCCTTTTGTTTTAGGATAAAATGTTCTGTAGATATCTGTGAGATCCATTTGTTTTGTAACTTCTGTGAGTTTCGCTATGTCCCTGTTTAGTTTCTGTTTCCAAGATCTGTCCATTGATGAAAGTAGTGTGTTGAAGTCTCCTAGTATTACTGTGTGAGGTGCAATGTGTGCTTTGAGCTTTACTAATGTTTTTTTAATGAATGTGGCTGCCCTTGTATTTGGAGCATAAATATTCAGAACTGAGAGTTCCTCTTGGAAGACTTTACCTTTGATGAGTATGTAGTGCCCCTCCTTTTCTTTTTGATGAGTTTGGGTTGGAAGTCGATTTTATTAGATATTTGAATGGCTACTCCAGCTTGTTTCTTCAGACCATTTGGTTGGAAAATTGTTTTCCAGCCTTTCATTCTGAGGTAATGTCTGTCTTTTTCCATGAGATGGGTTTCTTGTAAGTAGCAAAATGTTGGGTCCTGTTTGTGTAGCCTGTCTGGTAGTCTATGTCTTTTTACTGGGGAGTTGAGTCCATTGATATTAAGAGATATTAAGGAAAAGTAAATGTTGTTTCCTATTATTTTTGTTGTTAACTTTGGCATTCTGTTCTTATGGCTGTCTTCTTTTAGGTTTGTTGAAGGATTTCTTTCTTGCTTTTTCTAGGATGTGGTTTCAGTCCTTGTATTGTTTTTTTTTTTTTTTTTTCTGTTATTATCCTTTGAAGGGCTTGATTTGTGGAAAGATAATGTGTGAATTTGGTTTTGTTGTGGAATATTTTGGTTTCCCCATCTATGGTAATTGAAAGTTTGGCTGGGTACAGTAGCCTGGGCTGGCATTTGTGTTCTCTTAGGGTCTGTATAACATCTGTCCAGGATCTTCTGGCTTTCATAGTCTTCGGTGAAAAATCTGGTGTAATTCTCAAAAGCTTGCCTTTATATGTTACTTGACCTTTTTCTCTTACTGCTTTTAATATTCTATCTTTCTTTAGTGCATTTGTTGTTCTGATTATTATGTGTCAGGAGAAATTTCTTTTCTGGTCCAGTCTTTTTCGAGTTCTGTAGGCTTCTTGTATGTTCATGGGCATCTCTTTCTTTAGGTTTGGGAAGTTTTCTTCTATAATTTTCTTGAAGATATTTGCTGGCCCTTTAAGTTGAAAATCTTCATTCTCATTTACTCCTATTATCTGTAGTTTTGGTCTTCTCATTGTGTCCTGGATTTCCTGGATGTTTTGAGTTAGGATCTTTTTGCACTTTGAATTTTCTTTGATTGTTGTACTGATGTCCCCCATGGAATCTTCTGCACCTGAGATTCTCTTTCATCTCTTGTATTCTGGTTCTGATGCTCACATCTATGATTCCAGATTTCTTTCCTATGGTTTCTATCTACAGTGTTCCCTCACTTTGGGTTTTCTTTATTTTATCTACTTTCCTTTTTTGGTCTAGTATGGTTTTGTTCATTTCCATTACCTGTTTGGATGTGTTTTCCTGATTTTCTTTAAAGAGTTCCACCTCTTTTGCAGTGTTCTCCTTATTTCTTTAAGTGAGTTATTAAAGTCCTTCTTGATGTCTTCTACCATCATCATGAGATATGCCTTTAAATCCGTGTCTAGGTTTTGGGTTTGTTGGGGTGCCCTGGACTGGCTGAGGTGGGAGTGCTTGGTTCTGATGATGGTGAGTGGCCTTGGTTTCTGTTAGTAAGATTCTTACGTCTGCCTTTCACCATCTGGTAATCTCTGCAGTCAGTTGTTATAGTTGTCTCTGGTTAGAGCTTGTTCCTTTAGTGATTCTGTTATTCTCTACCAGCAGACCTGGGAGACTAGTTCTCTCCTGAGTTTCAGTGGTCTGAGCACTCTCTGCAGGCAGGCTCTCCTTTTTCAGGGAAGGTGCACAGATATCTGGTGTTCAGAATTGCCTCCTGGTAGAAGATGAAGGCTGGAAATAGGAAAAGCTGTTAGCTTCTGTAGTCTGCACTCTCACCTGTGCAGACTAGTCTCGGTGGTGTCTGGGAACCAAGCTCTCTCCTGCAGATGCTCAGGTAAAGCCCTTCTGGGCTGGGTGGACACTTATCCTCTGGCAGGGAAGGTGTCCGGATGTCTGGAGCCAGAAAAGGGGACTGCCTCAGAAGCTCTGTGGCTTCTGCCTGTCCCAGAAGTTGTTAGCTTCTGTAGTCCACACTCTCACCTGTGCAGACTAGTCTCGGTGGAGTCCAGGAACCAAGATGTCTCCTTCAGATGCTCTGGCCCATTATGTATTTTCTTTGACTGTTGTCTCAATGTTTTCTATGGTATCTTCTGCACCTGAGATTCTCTCTCCTATCTCTTGTATTGTGTTAGTGATGCTTGCATCTATGACTCCTGATCTCTTTTCTAGGTTTGTTTTTTATCTCCAGGGTTGTCTCCCTTTCTGATTTCTTTATTGATTCTATTTCCATTTTTTAGGTGTTGGATTGTTCAATTCCTTCACCTGTTTGGTTGTGTTTTCTTGTTATACTTTAAGGGATTTTTTTTTTGTGTGTTTCCTTTTTAAGGGCTTGTATCTTTTTATCTGTGTTCTCCTGTATTTCTTTAAGGGAGTTATTTATATCCTTTTAAAGTCCTCTATTTTCATCATGCAGTATGATTTTAAATGAGAGTTTTGATCTTCCATTGTGTTGGGGTATCCAGGGATTGCTGTTGTGGGAGAACTGGGTTCTGATGATGACAAGTAGCCTTGGTTTCTGCTGCTTATGTCTTTGCCCTTGCTTCTCACCATCTGGTTATCTCTGGGGTTAGCTGGTCTTGCTTTCTCTGACTGTGGTTTGTCCATCCTGCAAGCTTGTGTGTCTGCACTCTTTGGAGACCAGTTCTCTCCAGGAGGAATTTGGGTATGGAGATCTGTGGCATAGGGTCAGCTCCGTGGCTTAGACAGAAACTGGAAGGATCCTGTCTCTGAATGTTCCTTGGTTTCTGTGTCCTGATGGCTTTGGGCTGGTCCCTCTTGGGCTAGGATTATGAGCAGAAGTGGTGGTCTCACCTGTGCTCTCAATTGTGTCAACACTGTTGGAAGACCAGCTGTCTCCTGGTGGGACTCAGATATGGAGGTCTGTGGCACAGGGTCAGCTCCCAGCACAGATGGAAACTGGAAGGATCCTGTCCCAGGTTTCTCCTTGGTTCCTGTGTCCTGGAGGCACCAGGCAGGTTAATCAGAGCAGAAGTGGTGGTCCTGCTTGTGCTCACAGGTGTGTTAGTACTCCTGGGAGACCAGCTGTCTCCTGGCGGATTTTGTGTTCACTTCTTATGGACAGGACACATTTTTGGTCAAAATTTCAATGTGTATAAGAGAAATTGGTCTAAAATTCTCTTTGCTGAATCTTTCTGTGGTTTAGGTATCAGGGTGACTGTTGCCTCATAAAATGCATTTGCCAATGGTCCTTCTGTTTCTATTTTGTGGAATCATTTGAGGAGTGTTGATATCATCTCTTCTTTGAAAGTCTGGTATAATTCTGTGCTACGTCTATCTGTCTCTACCCCCCGCCCCCCTTTTATTTGGTTGGGAGACTTTTAATGACTGTTTCTATTTCTATAGGGGTTATAAGACTATTTAAATAGTTTACTTGATCTTAACTTTGGAAAGTGAAGTCTGTCTAGAAAATCATCCATATCATTAAGATTTTCCAATTTTGTGGAGTACAGTCTTTTAAAGTAAGAGCTAATGATTCTTTGAGTTTTCTCATCGTATGTTGTTATGTCTCCTTTTTCATTTCTGATTTTGTTTATTTGCATATGATCTCTCTGCCTTTTAGTTAGTTTGACTAAGGGTTTGTCTATCTTGATAATTTTTTCAAAGAACCAACTCTTAGTTTTGTTGATTCTTTATGTTGTTTTCTTTGATTCTAAATTATTGCTTTTAGCTCTGATTTTGATTATTTCACACAATCTACTTCTCTTTGATGTGTTTGCTTTTTTCTTTTTTGACAGAGCTTTCATATATAGTTTTACTTTATTGAATTGAGACCTTTCTAGTTTCTTTACGGAGGCATTTAGTACACTGCTTTCATTGTGTAGCATAAATTTGATTATGGTGTAGCTTCATATCACTGAATTCTAGGAAGTCTTTAATTTCTTTCCTAACCCAGATATCATTGAGTAGACAGTTGTTTAATTTCCAGAAGTGTATAGGCTTTCTGATGTTCCTCTTGTTTTTGAAATTCAGCATTAATTTATGGTGTTGTGATATGATACAAAATGTAATTTAAATTTTCTTGTTTTTGTTGAGGCTTGCTTTGTGACTATGTGGTCAATTTTATAGGAGAATTCATGAAGTGCTGAGAAGAGGGTATATTCTTTTGTGTTTAGGTGAAATATTCGGTAGATATCTTAGTTTCATTTGATTAATCACCTCTGTTAGTTCCATCATTTTTATGATAGTTTTTGTGTGGATGATCTGTTGATGGTGAGAGTGGGATATTGAAGTGTCCCACTACTATGTGTGGGGTTCAATGTTGAATTTAAGTTATGGAACATTTCTCTTACAAATGTGGCTGCCCTTGCATGTTGGGCATAGATATTCAGGATTGTGATATCATCTTTGTAGATGTTTCCTTTGATGAGAATGGAATGCCCTTCCCTGTCTCTTTTGATTAATTTTGGTTGAAAGTCTATTTTATTATATATTAGAATGGCTGCTCTAGCTTGCTTCTTGGCTTCATTTTCTAGGAAGACTCTTTCTCAGCCTTTACTTTGAGGTAATGCCTATATTTATTGCTGAGGTGTGTATTTTTGTATGCAGCAGAATGATGGATCTTGCTTTTAATCCATTCTGTTAGCCCATGTCTTTTTATTGGTGAATTGAGTCCATTGATGTTTAGAGAGATTAATGACTAGTGAATGTTAATTCATGCTATTTTGATGTTGTTAATTCATCTTCTATGTAGTTATTTTCCTTGAGGTGGAATTTTCCTTCTAGTAATTTTTTTGTAGGGCTGGATTTAAGGATAGATAATGTTTAAATTAGAATTTGTCTTCAAGTATTTCATTTTCTCCATCTATGGTGGTTTAGGATTTTGCTGGGTATAGTAGTCTAGGGTGACATCTGTGGTTTTTTAGAGGTTGCAAGATATCTGTCTAGGTGCTTCTAGATTTTAGAGTCTTTGTTGAGAAGTCAAGTATCATTCTCATAGATCTGCCTTTGTATGTTACCTGGACTTCTTAACTTGCTGCTTTTACAATCCCTTCTTCATTCTGTAGGTTCTGTGTTTGGATTATTACTTTTCAGGAAGATATATTTTTTTTCTGGTTGAATCTAATCGGTGTTCTGCAAGCTTCTTGAATGTTTATATGCATCTCTTTATTTAGGTTGGGAAAGATTTCTCCTATGATTTTGTTGAAAATATTTTCTGGGCCTGGAGCTGAGACTTCACATTCTTCTATTCCTATTATCCTTATGTAAGGTCTTTTCATTGTGTTTCAAATTTCCTGGATGTTTTGGTTTAGGAACTTTGTACCATTTGTCTTATCTTTGAACAATGTGTCAATATCTTCTATGGTATCTTCTACACTTGAGATTTTGTCTTCTATCTCTTGTATTCTATTGCTCATGCTTGTATCTGTTGTTCCTGCTCTCTTCCTTAGGTTTTCCATCTTCAGGATTCCCTCACTGTGTTTTCTTTATTACTTCTATTTCATTTTCAGGTCTTGATCAGTTTTATTTATTTCCTTCACCTTTTTAATTGTATTTTTCCTGTACTTCTTTAAGGGAGTTATTTTTTTTCCTCTTTAAAAGCCTTTGCATGTTTTACTGTATTTTCTTGAATTATTTAAGGGATTTATTTAATTCCTCTTTAAAAGTCTCTATCATCTTTATAAAATGGTGTCATACTGCTATGGCTCTTGTTGTTTTTCTTCTTTTGGGGGTCTTTACCCATATTCTCTGTTCCTGTTGTAATAGGTATTAAGCAGGGTCCTATCCTTGATGATTCTGATGTGGAAGGGAAATGATGGGATATCTGTTGGCTCTAATGTTCTGGCTCAGCAAGTCTGATGAAGATGCACAGAGAGTTGGGGGAAAATGGAGGTCTGTCAGGGATAGCAGGCTGCTCAGGGCAGCAGGGCATGCCTTAGAATACTCAGTGGGCAAGGAATCTAACCTATTTGGTTCCAGATCAGCAGGTCTGTGATGGTTGGTAGAGAAATGGTAGGGTAATGGAGGTAGAGGGAGGGTGTGTGTCTAATATCCTGCTCAGGGCAGCTGTGGATTCTCCAAAGGACTCAGTGGAGGGCAGGGGAAATGGGTTTAGTCTATGTTCAATTTCAAATAATTACATGATGTCTCACAATTTGTGAGTTCAGTTGCAAAGTGTCTGATACCCTCTTCTTGCCTGTATGGGCCCTGGCTTTTGATGAACAGAAATGCATGGAAGCAAATACTCATAAGTACAAAATAAAAAATGAAAAAAAATTGTCTACTTCATCAGACATTAGAATTTCCAGACCAGCTTGACTTAGTCTATCTTTATTGTTTGATAGAATGATTTCCACCATTTGATTCTCAGACTGTAGGTATTTTTAAGTGTGTGTTATTTTAAAAAAAGGGCATACTAGGATCCAGGTTTTAGTTTCATGTCATATTTTCTTTGTATATTTTGTGTTTGTGAGTATGGGTGGGTTGTTAGGTGCTTATGCTCATGCCAGGAATTTATTTTGATGCCAGAGTACAACTTTTGGAAACAACCTAAATGTCCCACAATAGAAGAATGGATACAGAAAATGTGGTTCATTTACACAAAGGAATACTACTCAGCTATTTAGAATGAGGTCATCCTGAATTTTGCAGGCAAATGGATGGAACTAGAAAATATCATCTGGAGTGATGTAACTCAGACCCAATAGGACATGCATGGTATGTATTCACTAATAAGCGGATATTAGCCAGAAAAAGTACAGAATACCCAAGATATACTCCACAGAACTCAAAAATTCAACAAGCTGAAGTGCCCAAGTGAGGATGCCTCAATCCCACTTGGGAGAGAGAAGAAAGCAATCACAATTGGGGAGGGAGGGAGGGACCTGGGAGAGAAAGTGGACAGGGTTGGGGGGGTGGGGAAGAGAGGGAAACCTGATTTGGTATTGGGTGAGGGAAAAGGACTGAAGCCCCGAGGGCCAGCAGAAAGAATGTAAACAGGCAACCTCAGGAAATAGGAGGTTAGGGGGATCCCCCTGAATGCACCAGAGACCTGGGAGGTGAGACACCCAGGATTCAAGGGAGGAAGCTTAGATGAAGTGCCTGACAGTAGGGAGAGGGAACTTACACAGCCCACCTCTAGCATCAAGAGAGGGTTGGGGTTGCCACCCCACAGTAACACCTCTGACCCATAAATGTTTTTGTCTGAAAGAATTACAGGGATGGAAATGGAGAGGAGCCTGAGGAAAAGAAGGTCCAGTGACAGGTCCAAAGTGGGATCCAGCTCAAGGGTAGTTCCCAAGGCCTGACACTATTACTGAGGCTATGGAGAACTCACAAAAAGGGACCTATCATGACTGCCCTCAAAAAGACCCAGCAAGCATCTGAAAGAGTCAGATGTAGATATTTGCACCCAACCAATGGCCAGAAGAAGCAGTGGCTCCTGTTGTTGAAATAGGGAAGGCTGAAAGACGCTGAGGAGAAGGGCGACCCTGTAGGAGGGCTAGCAGTCTCAATTAATCTGGACTCCTGAGATCTCTCAAACACTGAACCATCAAACAGACAACATACACCAGCTGATATGAGGCCCCTGACACACATACAGTTGAGAACTTCTGTGCCTGTGTTCATTCCGAGATTATGCACCTAATCCTCAAGAGACTGGAGGCCTCAGGGTGTTTAGAGGTCAGATATGGTGGAGGTTGGGGTCATCCACGTGGAGATGGGGTGGGATGGGGAAGAGGTGTGGGATGTGGAGCAGAAGGAGGGTTGAAGGGGCTTGGGGAATGAAATATGCAATGTAAAAATAAAATAAAATTTAAAAAATTCTTGGGGTTGGGGATTTAGCTCAGTGGTAGAGCGCTTGCCTAGCAAGCGCAAGGCCCTGGGTTCGGTCCTCAGCTCTGGAAAAAAAAAAAGACAAAATAAAGAATTCTTGTTCTGGGAAAATCATTCTCTTTAGTATTGTGACCACTGAAGTCTCAAACAGCCTTCAGTGGATATATCTATACTCATGGCCAAAAAGATGATATTTTCAAATTTCAACGATTGTGAAAACATAACAAAACAATTAATAGGGGAAAGACAGACCAGTGATAACAGTAGGTGGGAATGAGGGCTGATTTGTGATAATCAGAGTGCATATAATATTTTTATGAAATTGTCACAGAGTACGCTCAGTAAGAGTTAAACGAGATAGCAAAAACTTAGGGTTGAAAGTTCTGTGGGTTGATTAGTGTCTCTAATGCTCCAGTGGAGTTCCTGTCTGGTTAAAGGAGGTGACCTCTTTAAGTTCCATGTCCTTAATGTAGTAAGTTGTTGCGGCCCGACCCGCAGTCCGCAATGTGAACGGTTCAACTGAGGATGGCAGTTCGAGCTGAAAAGAGAGGAAGCTAGACGGGGCGGGAGAAAGAACGAGGCCAAGACGATTTCATGTTCAAGGCCCCCCTTTACTAATTTCAACATTCAGTTATAAAGGAAGGGGGAGGGAACCCGATTTCCCACCATGTAACTCGGGGTCCAGCAGTGGGCGTGGCAGAACGAATGAGCAGGAAACTCAACCCTTGAGCAAGCAGGTTCCAGGGTGGGGGAAGGGAAACCACATCTCCTCCCATTTGTTAACAAAAAAAGAAAAAAAAAGAAAAGGCTGGCCTGAGGCAGAAAAATTATCTATGCTCAATAGTTCTGCCTGAGTTCTTAGGGCTAAAGAAAAAACCTGTTTCCATGGGATTCCCTAACTTTTCTAATGGTAAACTGTATCTGGCTAAGACTGTCCTTATTATCCTAGTAAACCACTAACAGAATAGCGCTGAGCTGAGCTGTAGGCTCTGACTTTATAATGCTAATTAGTGCTGAATAGGTAACTTCCTGGTTGCACTTTAAGTAGGGCGTTGGAACCCAGGCTAAGTTTGACTGAACAAATTTGAAATACGCTTTATTAAGAATAACACTGAGTTGATATTCCTCTGCAATTTTGGATGACAGACGGGGAAACAGGGAGAAGGGGTAAGACCGGCTCCTTAGTAAAAGGCCAATTGGCTTTTTTATTTGGGTGGGAGGCAGTGAAGGGCTTGCCCTTTCGACAGTACGGTCTCCAACCTCTCTCCCCCCTATTAATTAAGTTTAATAAGGCAACACTTAACTGAGGTGATCAAATGATTTTCTCATCCGTAGATGAGTGGGCCTTTAACCTTGGCTTGGGTGGACATTGACCCAATTCCTCCTGTACTGGCTAATTTTGTGTCAACTTGACACAGCTGGCATTATCACAGAGAATGGAGCTTCAGTTGAGGAAATGCCTCCATGAGATCCAGCTGTAAAGCATTTTCTCAATTAGTGATCAAGGGGGAAGTGATCAAGGCCCCTTGTGGGTGGTGCCATCTCTGGGCTGGTAGTCTTGGGTTCTATGAGAGAGCAGGCTGAGCAAGCCAGGGGAAGCAAGCCAGTAAAGAACATCCCTCCATGGCCTCTGCATCAGCTCCTGCTTTCTGACCTGCTCAAGTTCCAGTCCTGACTTCCTTTGGTGATGAACAGCAATATGGAAGTGTAAGCAGAATAAACCCTTTCCTCCCCAACTTGCTTCTTGGTCATGATGTTTGTGCAGGAATAGAAACCCTGACTAAGACACCTCCCGTGGGTGCTATCACGACCCACATCTGTGGCTCTTGGTATCTTTTGGGGAGGGGAGGCAGAGCCTTAGGTATTTTTGGTTTTTAGCTGGAATCAGATACCAACCTCCTTCAAACCAGGTGTGTCGCACAGGGAACTCAGAAACGGTCAAGCTGGACCTTCCCCCGCAGTAATCTCCTGCACCAAGCAGTAACCATACTGTATTTGTATGATCACGAACCAGTATGCACAATTCTGAGTCCTGCGCAGGCCCTAAAGGAGACTTGTCAATCTCAGATTTAGCAAGGCCTAGACAAGAATTATGTCATTAGTAACACCACGAATTGTGGCTAAAATAGGAGCTGGAAGTCTTTCCTCCTCATCCCTGTTATTCCCATAGCCTGAGGAACTAAGGACACCTTGCAGTAACAGCAAGGGTGAAAAGCCAGAGGCCAGCTAAGGGACTAAGCCTGTCTATCAAAAAAAGAACTAATCTCTGTAAATATTTGAAATTTCTACTTCCCTAGCTCTCTTGGTAAATCTAAATTCTATCTCAGACTGAAAGCCACGTGCTGGAATGTCCTTGAAAGGAAAATAGTTGTAACCACCTGTGTGCTCTTGGGGGAGGAGAAGGTATGCCTGCAGGTCCTGCCAGAGAATGTAGATTGACCTGCTTGAAAAAAAGAAAGAGATCTAGACAATGAGAGAGTAGCAATGCAAATTTTCTTTTTGGAGAAGTCCAGGTACTTTATTCAGATGCAAATTAACAAGGCACAAGCTCAGTCTCTGGGCTGGTTTTAGAATAAGAAAAAGGCCAGAGACTCTCTGGAAGTGGGGGATGTGCTCTGAATTAACTTTGCTAGATAATTTAGAATATAGGAATCTCTAATATTTGACTGAATATTAGGCCAGTCTAAGATTGAGTTAGAATGGCTGGTCACACTGAAGAAAAGTGAAAAATCATTATGACTCTATTAAATGACTAATTTTACTAAGTCTGAATATACAGTCTTTGATGAACTATTGCCATAAAGTTAAAAGGCTAGAAGCTAGTCTAAACTGGAAAAATGACAAGCAAGGATGGATCTAAAACATGAATTTAATTTTGTTTTTTAGTCATTTTAATCAGGACACTGAGTTAACTTACCTGTCAGCTCGGCACACGAATTACTAATATGCTTCTGCAGCGTTCTGTGGAGAGAACCTGTTTTTCCCTTTCCTAATAAGGTAGCTGTTTTAGGATCAATCTATAAGCCAATGAGTAGGTCCTTTTAAGATACTAAAAAGCATTTATTAAATTTGACATTTTAATCTCAAATTTTGAAAATAAAGGTATGATTTAAATAGTGTGCATGGAAATGCACTAAATATTATATATGGGGATACAATTTCTCTCTTTTTTGTCTTTAAGAAATTAAAGTATTAAGTTTCACAATATCTAATCCTTTGAATTAATAACTTGTTGGACAAAACATTTTAAATACTTGGCTGTAAAGGGGCAGTGACTAATTGCACTTTCAATCATTTTTCTTAAGGAACGGTTGTAACTAGAAAGCTTGAAAAGTTATTAAGAGTCACATGTGTATAATTTATTTATTTATTAACTAGAAATATGTATAAGCAATTGCAAATTTTAGAATTAATAGTATCTGAGGGACAAACAATTTCCAGCAAATTATGAGCTCAGAGATATGGCATTGACTATTAATATACAAATTAAGGTTTGATTGTTTAGCATTTTAAAACACCATCTACAGCACACAACTAGATTATTTGTACTGGGAACAGGGGCAACTGTGTGTCTTAAGACTCCGCCCCACAGCAGCTAGTTGGGCCCACGTGGGCCAACGATCGGCTGGGAGGATGAGAAAAATGACTTTACAATAATGTATTTTCTGGCCAAAGAATTGTCTTGGGCACAAGTAATTTTTAATTACCAATTAATAACAATTATAAAAGCTTTCTTTATTTTTTGTAAAACCTTTTGTAGTAAACTAAAACACTAAGTAATAAAAGGATACTGTCTCTGAATCTTTTGGGTGAGAGCAAGGATTTAAGGTAAACTTCCTTTGAGAAGCATTAGTTAATAAAATACTTTCCACTTAGGAAATAATATATACTGAAAGATTAAAACTTTTGGCTTTTTGTATAGAAGAAGAAACAATAAAAATTTTTCTTACATAATGTAAAGCTATATTAGCCATACGTAGAGGCAAACTTTTCTAGTGATTACCAGTTAACTAGAAGCAAAAATCTTTGAATTTAAGCATTATTAAACATCTGAATAGATCTGCAACACTGTTAAAAAGAAATTTTCTTGAACACAGGGGAAAACTTTTTCAGGCATTGTTTGCAAAACAAAAGAAAGGCCACAAGCCGCTCTGGGGCTGCCCAGAGCCCTGCATTGACTCAAACGTAAAATACTTTTTAATCTGAGCATCAATCTTAAATTTGCAATTAAACTGCAAGCTGCAGTCAATGGAACAATGGCAGTTTTCACCATAATTTTTAAGTTTCTTGTGTAAGTTTAGGATAATATCTACAACTTTGGGAGAACAAAACTTAAGTTTAAAACAATTTATCACCTTTAAAATTAATATGAGAAGCATTACTATCATATTACGAAGTTTGGATGTCAATTAATACCTATGAATACCTATTAAAGCAAGCTTTAATGCTTTAATAAAGAGGCATTGCTTTAAATCTTATCTTAAATTTTACTATTTAGGATAGGAACCACATTAATCATTATCTAAACTAGAAATATCTTTAGAGACCCAGTCTCTTGGGCTGCCTTAGGCCACGTGTTGGAAAGCCTCTAAACTTGAGTTATCAAATTTAATACTAACCATCTGTAGCAATGTAACAATTATTAATCTTAACCAACAACTTATGAGCTGAATGCGAAAACATGCAGAGCACATTATCAATAAAAAAGAACCAAATGAAGCAGTTAATTTTAGACCAATCAGAGAATATTAATTTTTGTAGCTACAATCATAGAATAAAAAAGCACTTTACCATTGTCAAACACATTAATCATGAACCATTTATCAGAATTTTTACTCAGAAACTAAGAGGCTGTGCACTCGCTCCTTTTTCCTAAAATGAATAGTTTTTCCAGCAGGGTCCCTCCTGCCACGTGTCTGGTTTCTAGCTGAAACACGTGGCAGCTCTCGGCTTTGCAGATAAAGTTTTTTATACCATCTTTATTATCCAACATAAAACATAGAACATTCATTCATACAGACTGGACATGAACATACATGAATTGAACACAAGAACAGATTGGTACACCAGACATTAAACAAGACACAAAAGGGGACACAGTACTCTTGCTATAAAGCCCAGAGAGAACAAAGCATGGCAGTCCTGAAATTTCTCTCTGCTTTTTGGGACATTTTCCTGCCTCATGATGCATTTTTTTTTCTTTTTCTTTTTTAAACTGGGGCAATCCGCCTGATTCATAACTTTAAAACCTTCCTTCTTCCACCTAAGCAGCTTTCTAAAAAGCTGCGGCACACCACCTGTTTCCGTATCTAGTTCCAATTAACACGCTGCTGACCCAAGCAGTACCAGCGTTGGGTTAGCACTGATTCAAACTTAATTCGTATCCTACCGCATCCTTAGCAACACTTTACAAAACTGAAATTTTAAGCTAGTGCTAGCATGTGTACCTGTCCGTTGCTCCAATGCCCGATAAGAAGATCCTTTCCTGTGGAGCTCCACACAGCATCCCTCTGCCATTCTTCAGGTCCCAGTTCTGGCACCAAACTGTTGCGGCCCAACCCGCAGTCCGCAATGCAAACGGTTCAACTGAGGATGGCAGTTGGAGCTGAAAAGAGAGGAAGCTAGATGGGGCGGGAGAAAGAACGAGGCCAAGACGATTTCATGTTCAAGGCTCCCCTTTACTAATTCCAACATTCAGTTATAAAGAAAGGGGAAGGGAACCCGATTTCCCGCCAAGTAATTCGGGGTCCAGTAGCAGGATGAACACGTGTGTGCCTCCAAGCAGCAAAGCGACAGGATCTAGCAGTAGGCATGGCAGAACGAATGAGCAGGAAACTCCACCCTTGAGCAAGCAGGTTCCAGGGTGGGGGAAGGGAAACCACAGTAAGTCACAGCTAAGTTCACCCCCATTGATTCTTGAGTGCCTCCCTTATCTCAGGTGAGTGTTCCATGGTACCGGTATGTTATGTTATTATCCACTTATCAGTGAGTACATACAATGCATGTCCTTTTGGGTCTGGGTTTCCTCACTCAGGATGATATTCTTAAGTTTCATTCATATACCTGAAAAATTCATGATGTCTTGGTTTTTAATAGCCCACTAGTATTCCATTGTGTAACGATACCACATATTCTTTTTTTAAAATTTTTTGTTGGTTATTTAATTTATTAACATTTCAGATATTATTCCCCTTCCCAGTTTCCCCTCCATAAATCCCCTATCCCCTCCTGTTTCCTGCCTCTCTGAGGGTGCTCCCCCACCTGCCCACTCACTCCTGCCTCAGCACTCTAGCATTCCCATACCTTGGGTCACTGAGCCTCCACAGGACCATTTTCTTTACCTATTCTTCAGTTGAGGGAAATTTGGATTGTTTCCAGTTTCTGGCTATTATGAACAAAACTGCTATGAACATAGTTGAAAAAATGTCTTTGTTGGATGGTGGAACAACTTTTGGTATATGACTAGGAGTAGTATAGCTGGGTCTTGAGGTAGAACTGTTCCCAGTTTTCTGAGAAAACACCAAAGTGGTTTCCAAAGTGGTTGTAGAAGTTTCCATCTTGTCTTGGTCAGGGTTTCTATTCCTGCTCAAACCTCATGAAAAAGAAGCAAGTTGGGGAGGAAAGGGTTTATTTGGCTTACAATTCCATACTGCTGTTCATAACCAAGGAAGTCAGGACTGGAACTCAAGCAGACCAGGAAGCAGGAGCTGATGCAGAGTCCATGGAGGGATGTTCCTTGCTGGCTTGCTCAGGCTGTTCTCTTATAGAACCAAGATTACCAGCCTAGAGATGGTCCCAACCACAAGGGGTCTTTCCCCCTTGATCACTAATTGAGAAAACGCCTTACAGTTGGATCTCATAGAGACATTTTCTCAACTGAAGCTCCTTTCTCTGTGATATCTCCAGCCATGTCAAGTTGACACAAAACTAGCCAATACACACTCCCACCAGCAGTGGAGGAGTCTTGCCCTTGCTTCACATCCTTGTCAGCATGTGCTATCTCTTGACTTTTTGACCTTAGCCATTCTAAGTGTAAAATGAAACCTCAGATTTCTTTCATTTTGCATTTCTCTGATGACTAAGGACTTTGAACATTTCTTTAAGTGCTTCTGGGCCATTGGAGATTTTTCTACAGAGAATTCTCTGTTTAGTTATGTACCTCATTTTTAAATTGGGTTATTTGGGTTGTTGGTATCTAACTTCCTGTGTTCTTTTTAAATTTTGGATATTAACTCTAGGTCAGATGTAGGATTGATGAAAATCCTTTCCCAGTCTGTGGGCTGCTGATTTGTCCTATTTACAGTGTCTTTTGCCCTACAAAAGTTTTGCAGTATCATGAGGTCCCATTTATCAATTGCTAAATTTAGAGTCTGAGCCATTTTTGTTCTGTTCAGGAAACTGTTTCCTATACCAATGCATTCAAGGGTATTTTCCCTCTTATTTTGTATGATATTTATTATATCCGTTTTTATGTTGAGGTGCTTGATCCAATTGCACATTAGGTTTTTGTTTTGTTTTGTTTTGTTTTTTTTTTGATTGTTTGTTTTTTTGTTTTTTGAGACAGGGTTGCTCTGTATAGCGCAGGCTGCGCTGGTGCTCACTTTGTATACCAGGCTGGACTTGAACACAGAAATCTGCCTGCATCTGCCTCCCGAGTGCTGGGATTTAAGGTATGCGCCATCATGCCTGGCTATGCACTTTAGTTTTTAGTAGGGTGTTAAGGATCAGTTTTCCTTCCTCTACGTATAGATATCAGTTATTCCAGCATTATTTGTTGAAGATGTTTTCCTTTTTCCATTGTACGGTTACAATTTCTCTATCAAAAAACAAGTGTGGGGGAGGGAGCAGAAACTGAGGGAGTGAATCGCTAACCAATAATCAGCACAAACTGAGGCCCGGCCCACAGGCAAGCACCAATTCCTAATCCCTAGTGGTTCTCTGTTTCTTCTGATTTAGCTGACTCAGACAGATACAGACACCCACAGCCTAACAGTGAATGGCATTTGGGGACTCTTATGGAAGAATAGGAGGAAGGATTGTGGCCTGAAGGAGTAGGAACTCCATCAGAAGATCAACTCTGTCAACTAACCTGGACCCTTTGGGCTCTCTGAGTCAACCACCAACAAAGAACATACAGTCTGGACCTAGGCCTCCCCAGTCATATGTAGCAGATGTGCTGTTTGACCTTCATGTGGGTCCTGAACAACTGGATTGGGGGCTATCCTAAAAGCTGTTGCTTGTACCTGGGATATGTTCTCCTAGCTGGGCTGTCTTCTCTGGCCTTGGAGATGAAGAATTTAGCTTCCCAGAGACTTGAAGTGTCAGGAGGAGAAGAGAAATTCTGGGTGTCTCCACATGCTCAGAGAAGAACAGGAGGTGGAATGGGGGAAGGCTTATGGGAGGAGTGACCTTGAAGGGGGCAATGTGTGGAATGTAAATTGAATAAGTAAAATGAAATAAAATTAAATTTAAAAAAAGTTAATGGAGAGGCTGGCCAGATGAAGCACTAGTTAGCAAATTTGCTACCATGCAGACAATCCATGTTCAGTTCCTGGAACTTACATCATATCTCACAACCTTCTCTAACTCCAGTTCTACAGGATCTAATCCTGTCATCTGGCCCATGGAGGCACATACACTGTGCTTATATACCTATATATGTATATAAGCACATATATATATACATATATATATGTATATATATATATGTATATATATATAAGCACATATATATACATATATATATATATATGCAGAAGAAAAAACAACAATAATATTTTTGAGAGCAGATGTGAACAGTTTTCTGACCTTACAGGGATTTTTGTGAGATTCGATGACTAATATTTTAACGATTCACAAGATTAACTTAAGAGAGGCCATTTGTATTAGGCTTAGGAAAATGTCAATTGAATAATGGTTTCCAGGAGACAAAACATTTAGAGAGTAGTTAAGGTCATGGAGAAGAAACAACCAAAAGTCATTGGTCCCTGGGAATCAGCAAAATTAAATTATTGGCTTTCCAGACCTGTGACCCAGAGGGTAATCAGCTACTTAAAGGATAATGATGTAATATTAGGGAAATGTGCAAATGAGCAAGTGCAGGACACTTCAACCTTATCTTCTGCTGACCTTCAGAGTATGCTGCCTTGGACAGAAGCTGGAGATGTAGTTCTCACTTCTTCTTATTTCTTAAGTGTTTTCAGTTCTTTGTGCTGTGTGGACTGGTTTAGAATTTCAGTTTCCACCACTTTCTGAGAAGCTTGAGCTGCCATTCAGGGAATTCCTCAAAGAGAGTGGTCAGGTGAGTTTTACTCTGTAGACACTGCAAGAGATTGTTAAAGAAAATTGGTTCTAGTTTTGTCCTTCCGAGGTCACTGGGAGCCAGTCCTTGTTAGTGTAGTGGGGTTTCTCTGACTGCTTACCTTGCCATTCCATCACTTTTTGTTCAGAATATTAAATTGAGAAATGAATCTTAAAGAAACTAACCCCAAATTTCATTGATGACAGAAATGGCAAAAATAGAATCCTGAATGGAAGTGGGAACTGGGTTATATGTAAAAGTATATTTCAGTGTAAGAAACACCCAAGAGTCTTTACAGTTTAAGTAGTAGGAGAATACAGGAGTGGAGTGCAGAGAAATAGAGTCATTTTGTATTAAATGAGATTTATTGGACTGTTTTTATGATGATGAGAAAGATCCGTGGAAGACAATATTACAAGTTGATAGGAAATGGTAATTAAATATCAATGTTTGCTGTGAATACACATACATACAGATGAAGGCACACACATAGAAACACACACAGACACAAAAACACAGAATTTTTTCCAATCTCTGAGAAAGACTCAATATTTCTATGAGGTTTTTGTTCATTTCCTTTTTCTAATGAAAATGCTTATGAGGTGTTTTTTGTATTGTGTTGTGGGAACATTTATATTCCTGGTGTCAAATGTATTTTTTCAGTGTATGTATTAGAGTCCCTTTACATTTTTTTTTTTTACAAATTTCCTGCTTTTCACTTATTTCTTTATTACTCTTATAAGTGAGTTTATAATAATATTTGAAAGTCTGTTTTGTGTTCATTAATTCATTATAATCTGTCATGCTTGTGTTCAACTGGCTTCTCTTCTCGTTCTTCAGAAAGAATTCACTAACGTGTCATTTATTTTTGTCCTATTTTTACATTAGGTCCCTTTTACATGCTTCCAGTGTGTTTTTTCATCTTTATTATTCTTTAATTTGCTATTTCATGTCTGTAATTAGATACAACCCCAAAAGGGGTGGGTGCCACCACAGTTATTCCATGCTTGCATGTTACTCATCCTTTTCATCATTCAAGAAACATCCATGCATTTGATTGGAGCATACTCAAACATGCAGCTCTATGAGACCCATTAAATTTTAATAAAGCTGCCTACATGTATATAGAGGTGTTTTTAAAATTATATTTGTTTCAAGTCTTCAAACATTTGACTTTATGTTACTTATCCTTTGTGATATCATCAAAAATTGGTCTTTTAGATATTTGCTTCATATTGAAACATACTAAACAAGAATTGAAATGAATGTTATATATAGTAAAGGATATCATTGAAGTCTAGGAAAAAAAATGAGAAGAGAAAATGAGGTTCAAACTGCTATCAAATAATGCTTTATGAGTGCTGAAGACCTCATAACCTGCAGTATGCCAAGGGGATCATAGTTTGAAACTTATTACATATACTTCCACATCTGATATTCATTTCATAGAAATGAATAAAACATTACTCTAAAAACTGTACACTTGTAATTTATTATGTGGTTTTTAAACAGAAAGTTATAAGAGAGTAATTGGAATTCTTACAACATAAGTAGGTAATAAATATTGAAGGAAATGGCAACAGTAAGTTCTTTGCCGTAATCATCACATGCTGTGTACCCATGTTGAATGATCCCTCTGTATCCTATGCATATTAGAAGTTGCTAGGGATTGATCCAAAGCCAAAACTAATGACAATGCAATAGTAAAGGGCATGGCATCATAATTACTCTTCCTTTCACTGTCCTTTGCTCCTCTATCTTTATCCACACTAGAGAAAACATGTAATACTAAAACTTTGTAGGATTGTAAACACTGAAATGGAAAAGAATAAGAGAGGACACATGAGAAAATTCTAGTAGAGAAAGGAAATATGATTGAGATACTCTATATAAATATGTGGAAATGTCCCAATGAGCAACAGCACATTGAATAATTAAAAAATCATGATTATACTACATAAAACTAAAATGAAAAAGCTCCATAATCTTGATGTGCTAAGGGGAGAAACTTATTAACACTGCCCTTTTCTACTTCAGAGTTTCTTAGTATCTCTGAAAATGTTTCTCTACATATTATGTGTGCATACTTGCTCATACATTGCTTATGAAATACTCCAGTAGTATTCTAGGCCAGTCGTTATGTATTATATGTCGACTCCAATTTTCTTTTCTATTTCTCAGCTTATCTTCTCACTTAATAACAAGCACAGACATCAAAGAAAGATTGTTCATAGTACAGATTAGCTGATTCACACCATGTAAAATTCTGTACAATTGTGCCTGTGGATCTACTGGGAAGGTATTTTGTGTTCTTTTTCAATTATACACATGCTGCAATAACAATGTTGTTTTTAGGTCAAACTTTACTTCTCAATGTGAAGCAATTCTACTCCACAGTGTCCAGCACTGCTCATCTATACAGGGAGTCTTTATTAGAGGCTGGGTCTAAGCACCCTGTGAAGCACAGAACATCCCACTACACAGAATGATCTGGCCAGAAAGTCACCCGGTTACTATGACGAAAGTCCTCTGTGTGATTCCCTCAAAATGCATAAATCACAAATATATACATGCACAGGCATGTCAGACACATAACAGCAGCTTCTATCTTTCCTTTCAGTTATACCTGCTTTTATACTCTTCACTGCATCACCACTCCTTGTCCTGTTACAGGGTAATTATTTTTAAATTGTTTTAGTTGTTATTCTATTTCTCTCTCTTTCTCTCTCTGTGTATGTGTGTGTTCACATTTATTAAAAGGGTGAGTTTTTCAGAATGTGTACTTAGACAAATGTATGTTATGCTATCACCCCAAAAGTTAGTAAACATGATTTTTTAATTTTCCTATATCATTTTCATTCATATACATGAAGTTATTTTTGTTTTTATCAACCTCTATAAATTCCCTAAACACTGCCTGAATCATAAGTAGCAGTAATATTATGTATTCATAATAATTTCTCATTAAAACTGTAGAATACATGACTTTTAATAAAGGGTTCAGAGAGTAAAAGGAATGTCTATCAAGATTAACATCAGAGACTCCATAAGAGGAACAATTTCTTGGAAACAATTCAGAAGTTAATTTGCTGAAAACATAAAATTTCGCATATAATCTACATCAATGTGAGAATAGTCATGCTATCTTGTCTTTATCTTGTCTCATAGACACATGTGACTGATGGAATCAGGCAACAGCACAAGAAGAATTCCAAGTTTTTTTCTTCTTGGATTTTCAGAAAACCCACACCTTCAACTCCTCATTTTTGTACTGTTCCTTTCCATGTACCTGGTAACAGTGCTTGGGAACCTGCTCATCATCATGGTTATCATCACACAGTCTCATCTGCACACACCCATGTACTTCTTCCTTGCTAACCTGTCCTTTGTGGACATCTGTTTCACCTCCACCACTGTCCCAAAGATGCTGGTAAATATACAGACCCAAAGAAAGGCCATTACATATGCAGACTGTATTAGCCAGATGTGTTTCTTCTTGGTTTTTGCAGAATTGGACAACTTTCTCCTGGCTGTGATGGCCTATGACAGATATGTGGCTATCTGTCACCCACTGTATTACACAGTCATTGTTAACCAACAGCTCTGTATACTGATGGTTCTGCTGTCCTGGGTTGTTAGCATCTTACATGCCTTCTTACAGAGCTCAATTGTGCTACAGTTGACCTTTTGTGGAGATGTAAAAATTCCCCACTTCTTCTGTGAGCTTAACCAGCTGTCTCAACTCACATGTTCAGACAGCTTTTCAAGCGACCTCATAATGAATCTTGTACCTGTTCTATTGGCATTCATCTCCTTCAGTAGTATCCTTTACTCTTATTTCAAGATAGTGTCCTCCATACGTTCTATCTCCTCAGTCCAAGGGAAGTACAAGGCATTTTCTACATGTGTCTCTCACCTTTCCATTGTCTCCTTATTTTATAGTACAGGCCTTGGAGTGTATGTCAGTTCTGCTGTGGTCCAAAGCTCTCACTCTGCTGCAAGAGCCTCTGTGATGTATACTGTGGTCACCCCGATGCTGAACCCCTTCATTTATAGTCTAAGGAATAAAGATGTGAAGAAAGCTCTGGAAAGGCTATTAGAAGGAAAACTGTAAAGTGTATCATTGGACTGGCTGAAGTTTCCATCATTGCAGACTGTGAAGCTGCAGAGCCAGAGATTGGGACTCTGTCTTTAGATCATAAAGGGATAAGATACCTATGAATATTTTTGGAAGGTTTGTAGAAAGTGTTCAAAGGTAGAAGAGTAAATGCTGCTCTCCAGAGCAAAATTTATTTCCAAAAGACATATTTGGACAGTTTATAACTGCCTGAGATTTCAGATTCAAGGAATGCATCACTCTTTCTCAACTTTCTAGATACCTAAAGTATCTACTCAATCTCTGGGAGCTCCCAGAGGCCCAGGTCAGTTGGCTCTTGGTCTTCCTATGGGATTTCTATCCCTTCATATTAGTGGGTACTTACAATATCCCACACATATGTGCACAAATAAAAATAAAATAGAACTTACAAATATAATCACATATTCCCTGGAATTTCTATTACTCTCATTTTTGCTGTCTACATTATATAAGGAAGTCACATTACTAAGATATTTGTTCTTTCTATTATGCAAAAATTTCTCCTCTGTAGTAGTCCTGGCTTCCCAGAGTTATTCCAAACCCAGGACTCAATGTGTTTGGGTCAACAACCTTTGAAAATAATTTCCTCATATGTGACATATATTGTATATAAAAACATATTTTTGGTTTGCTTTCCTACCATATAATTAAATGTGGACCTCTGTGTGAATTTACAGAGGTCTATTTTCAGCTTTCATATATAGAGGGCTTGAAATTTCTTCCATAAGTTATGAATTCTATAAAATTCATTATTAGGAACTATGAAATCACCAATTATTCTACTCAGTTTACTATGTAAGAGTATATCTGCATTTTGATTCTGTATGAAACCAATAGGGTGAGATAATACCTAGGAATTAATATGCTATGTAATAGTGACAGGAAAGGCATATCAGCAACACCAAGGACTCCTGGGATGAAGTCTCTAAGGTCCCTGCAGTCTTAATGCTCACCCATTGCAGCCATGCAAAACAGTAGGCCATCTCCAGAAAACTCACTTGCATACCCTAGCACTTCCAAGATGGCTTCTAACAAACTGCAGTGTGATCACTCTTTCACATGAGTACATTCAAGTGTAACAATTTGAGATGTATAATGCTTTATTGTTATGTTGCTAAACTTTACAACTTGAGAGTCTATGGATTCAGTCTAGCAACATTGTTGTTGACTTTATTGATATTTTTACTTTATCTCCATCATTGTCATTATTATTGTGCATGTGTGTTTGTGTCCTTGGGTTCTATATGCTATAATGCAGTATGATGTGAGTATATCATAGGACAACTTTGGTCAATCAGCTATCTCCTTCTATCTTTAGGAGGTTTCTAGAATCAAACTGAGTTCAGGAGACTTTGTAAGAAAATACCTCATTGAAATCCATACCACTATTTTGGGGGTGATTATTTATCAGCTAGCACATACTAAACCGAATGATCTACAGTAAGTGTTGGATGGTCTGGTGGTTCTTTGGTGTCATGTTATGGGAATGGAGAGATGCTAATGTGGCCTTAAAGGGAAACAACATTGATATTTTGCTGATAGAAATGTTCTGTGTTTTGCCTGGTGCAGGTAATACTGTGGGTGTGATACAATACTATATTCTTGTGATATATTAATATCAGGAAAACACAGGGAAAGGATGTGAGGAAGTCTGGATATTTTTATGACTTATGAGTCATATTTAATAAATATCAGCAAAACAATTGTAATTAAATGCAAACTGCTAAAAACACACCCAGAAGCCTGTGTTTGAAAGCGTAAATTTTAATTCTACGTGCTGTAAGCAGAGTTTAGGGATTAACAACACTTATAGATTTAACCTCGTATATTAGTGACATTTCTATTACCTACGAGGCTGCTCACACACCACAGTCTATAACCTCAGTTTTAAGGATATTTGACACTCTTTTCTGTTGTTTCCAGCATCACGAATGCATATATATATATGTATATGTATATGTATATGTATATGTATATGTATATGTATATGTATATGTATATGTATATATATATATATATATGTAGGCAAAACACTCAAGCACATAAGATAAAATAAATTTGTTTTTACTTTAAAGAAGAAAAAAGTGTTGAAAATTTGACCTCTCCCCTGTCTCAAACTTAATGCTTTCTACACATAATTATTATAGTGTAATATATGTCTAAATTAATTGTACCATATTTCATTAAAAAATTAAACATTTATTTTGCATATATTCACATTGTTTCTCCTCCCCCTCCATATCTCTTTGTACCCAAGATTTATAGTCTCCTCCTTATCCATTTTAGTTACAAACAAATGTTTGAATAAATATAAATGCAAACTGTTGAGTCCTTCAGTATTGCCAGTGTGTTTCTAGGGATTAACAACCACTTGTTATTGCATAACCAGTGAGGGGACTCATCCATTTCAGGAGATTTCCACATCTATGTTATGATGTCAGTTGATATTGGAATATTCAGTTGTTATTCAAATTAACATGGTGAAATTTCATGAGAGTAGTTTCTTTGACATCACTAAAATTATCATCTCTGAATGAAAACATGTAAGTAAAAGGTATATGGAGGAGCCTTTCATGAAAGACTAGGTGCTACAAGGATACCTGGCTTCTAGGTGAGGTAGATGCCCTTGGAGCAGAATTGGAGATCTAGCTGCATTCTAGGGCTCCATCATGAGTACACTGTACCCATTGTAGATAATATTTATCTATGGTAATCCTTTCCAGAGTATTTTCCCTGTTTAATAAGGACCTGTCATTGGATCTCTCCAACTACTCTTCTCCAGTAAGAAAAGTTTTAGAAATTCACAAAGGTAAAATTACTGATAAAAGTAGAGAACTAAAGGTGGAGAACTGTAAAATAATAAATGAAATCAGACAGACTCCCAGCATATGATTTTCCTGTGGAAGTAGGAGAAGAAAAACTTCAATTTTTTCCTGGTCATCTGCTTTCCTTCTTTTACTAGACCTTGATTATTTTGTTTATCTGAGTCCTTGCTTTACCTAGTTCTTTTACCACTTCTACTTTTTCCCTAAATTGTATTTACACCAAGTATATTTTCCATTTTCTATTTTGTCGTCATTGGTGACATTGAGTATGATTTGATTGACCTTTAGCGTACTTCTATATATTTTATACTTTGGAGTCATTGCTCTGACAGTACTGACTTCTCTATAAATGGATCTGGGAACTGAAACATTGAAAGATTTAGGGTACTCAATGAAAAGATTTCATACTGACTATAATGCAGAAGAGGAGAAAATTTCAGAGCAAGACTTCAAAATTTTGCTGGCAAAAAGGATGGACTATTGTAGGTGATAAAATTACCTCACACCTCAGATGATAGTGTACTGTGCCAATAAACTATAGGGAAAGCAGAAAGAGGTCCAGGCAGAGAGGATAAGCATTGGGAAGATTCAGTGTAAATATGGTGTATTAATGTATGACAATAGCAAATATTAAGTTTTTAAAAGTTGTAGAGGGGGAAATTGTGTCTCTCTTGTAAAGGTAGAAGAGTCAGAAGATCTCTTGACAATTCTAAAGTACAGGTATATATAAATGATGTTTTTCAAGTATTGATAGTAGACAACTAATAGTGCCACATCCAACAAAGTTATATTTAAAATATTTTGATCTATAAGAACATTTTAAGCACAGGATAAGAGAGTTTATGACCACTAATATTAAATGCAGAAATACTAAATGAAAACCTCTGTGCAGTTGCGAAAGAAAGACATATAAATCACAGGAACAAAGTAATTAAATTTCTTGAGAAAACCTTGTAAATGGGGAATTGTGGGGAGAGTCCACTATGTGTACCATAGTAAACCAGAAAAATCTGATACTGATAGTGCTTTTTGAAAGCAAAGAATAGATAGTAGACCAACTACACAAAACAAGATCTGGCAAATAACCAGAATTAGTAATCATCTCTAAATAACATTAAATGTAAGTGTCCTAAACTCTTCGATCAAGAAATCCAGATTAGCTAAAGGGAAAAGTACCTGTTGCTAAGTCTGATGAACTTAGTTTGATCCTAGGGACCCAGGTAGTATAAGGAGACAGCTGAATCCAAAAGTTGTCCTCTGACTTCAAAATGGGGTCCTGGCATGAGCATCTATCTACCTACCCACCCACACTCACAATTTCACAAAATAAACAAAGAACATGTAACATGAAACTAAACCCTAGATCCTAGTATACTTTTTCAAAATAGCACACACATACAGATACCTACAGGCTAAGAATTAAAGGATGGAAATCATTCTATCAAACAATGGGTGATAGACTAATTCAAGTTAGCCTAGAAATTCTAATGTCTGATAAAGCTGACCTTTTTTCTCATTTTTCATTTTGTGCCTGCATGCATTTCTGTGCTGGGAGCCCACAAAGGGCAGAAGAATGAATCCTCTGGGACTGAAGTCATGAATTGTAAAACAGCTTGTGAGTATTAGAAATTAAATGTGGATCCTCTGCTAGAGCGCCAATTGCTGTTAACCATTGAGCCAGCTCTAGAGTCTAATAAATTAGATTTGAAACCAAAAGTATATAGATGATATAAATAATAAAAAAAAGTTATTACTAGGACTGGAAGGAAAACTCAGCACTTAAGGACACTTGCTACTCTTGCAGAGGACCAGAATTTCACTCTCAGTATCTAGGACACAGTTCTCAGTAATAACCTGTAGTTGGTTCAAATGGGATTGACTCCTCCTTCAGCACTCTGCAGACCTTGGCACTGATGTACACATATACATTGCCAAATACCCACATAAATAAATAAATAAATAAATAAATAAATAAATAAATAAATAAAACAATAACAAATGAGGTCTCTAATAATAATAAAGAGTGCAATTCTTAAAGAATATTTGATAGCCTCTCCTCATCATTATGTCCCAGACCCCAACTCAGGCTAAGTCCCCTAATGGACCAGAGACAACAATGGCCACCAGAACTCTAGATAGTTCTGCTTACCCATAGAACTTCTCTACTCTCTTGTTACCTCTCAACACTATCTCTAATTCTCCCTCTCCTCCTCCTCCTTCTCTTCCTCCTCCCCCTCCTCCTCTTCCTCCTCCTTCTCTTCCTCCTCCTTCTCCCCTTCCTTCTCTTCCTCCTCCTTCTCTTTCTCCTCCTTCTCCTCCTCCTCACTGAGTCCCATCAGAGTGTCCCAGGCAGAAACACAAATTTGATCATAGAATCTGATGGCTTCTAGAAGTCCAGGCAGGCCCCTAGCATGTGAGCTCACCCCACTCTCTTGGTGCTCCCTGCCCTATCCCTGAATTCCCCTCAATTTCTTGACACAATGTCTTAGTTCTCAACTTGGGCAGAAATCTCCTTTTCTGACCAGAGGACATACTGGTCACCAGAAGTTCACTAATCTGCTCATCTACAGACCACCCTCCTCTCTCAGTAATCCCATCATATCTCCAATTCTCACCCCTCCTTCTTGCCATATCTCAGTTTCCATCCCAGGTGGAGATCCTGTGCTCAACCATAGGTGACACTGGCCATCAGAAGTCGAGCTCAAACTCATGTGTATATCCCCTGCTCAACCACAGTCCACATTGGCCAGAAGACTAGAGAGGCAACAGAAACCAAGGGAAAAATACACCTAGTCAACAAAGACAAATGCAGAAACTAGTGAGCTCTATAATAAGCATAAACCCAGAAGCCTAGGTAAGAACAGAATCAACAACAGTCACGGTGATACATTTCCAACAAAGTCCAGCTATCTTACTATAGCAGGCCCCGAGTGTTCCAACACAGCTGAAGCAGAAGAAAAAAATCATTAACCAACCTTAAGAAGATGATATAGGTCCTTAAAGAAGAAGTGAACTAAGAAATCAAGGGGAAACATATATAAATTTGGAGGAAATGAATAAACATCTCAAAGAAACCCAAGGAGACCACCCAATCAATCAACTGAAAAAAGAAATAAACAAACAAACATTTGAAAGAAACAATAATGTTCAGGACCTGAAAATTGAAATAGTAAAGAAAATAGAAAATTGATGGGATTTTGGAAGTCAAAAATGTAAGCAAAGAGGAACTACAGAGATGAGCTGCACCAACAGAATTGTAGCAATGGAAGACAAAATCTGAAGCATTGTAGATATGATAGAAGAATTAGATATACTGGTCAAAGAAAGCCTTAAATCTAAAAAAGTCTCAACACTAAACATTTAGGAAATCTTGGACACTATGAAAAGACCAAAACTAAGAATAGCAGTAATAGAGAAGAAGAAGAATTCCAGGTCCAAAGACCATAAAATATTTTCAACAGAATCATTGAAGAAAAATTTCCTAACCTAAAGAAGGAGATGCCTATAAAGGTACCAAAAGCACACAGAATGACAAATAGATTGGACCAAAAATGAAAGTCACTTACCACACAATAATTAAAACATGAAACACACAGAATGAAGAATATTAAAAGATGCAAGGTGAAAAGGTCAAGGAATATATAAAGATAGATCTACTAGAATTACCTTCTAGGTGAAATCCACTGTCTCCTGCGTGAGATATGTTTTGACCTTGAGCTCTGCCATTAAACTACCTCGTGGTTTTACATCAAGATGGTCATCTGTGATTCTTGGGTGCATGCTGAATCAGGAGTCGAGTGGGGGTTTCCCCACTAGGTTCTTTCATTTGGAGGTCCTACCGAGATTTGCGTGACACCCAGGAACCCGGAAAGACCCCTTGGAGGTACGTTTGTTTGTGTGTGTCTTACATGTTGTCTGTTGTCTAAGTGTGGCCATGTTGTCTGTTGTCTACATGTGGCACCACTGAATTTGTGTCTTGGATTGTGAATTTGTGTCTTGGTTTTTCAATTCTGAGATTGTGAATTTGTGTCTTGGTTTTTCAATTCTGAGATTGTGAATTTGTGTCTTGGTTTTACAGTTTCGAGATTGTGGGTTCGAATCCCACCTCATGTCTTGGTTTTACAGTTCTTAGATTGTGGGTTCAAGTCCCACCTCGTGCCTTGGTTTTACGGTTTTGAGATCGTGGGTTCGAGTCCCACCTCATGTCTTGTTTTTACAGTTCTGAGATTGTGGGTTCAAGCAACGAGTGTGCTTAGATACTGGTGGTTTTGTTTGTTTGTTTGTTTTTTTCCTGTTACTGTCTTGTTCTCTTGTGGTTTTTGTCATGAGACAGACTGTGTGTGTGTCAACCCTTTTGTTTCTGACTGTGGACTTGGACTGACATTAGGACAGAATTTGTCAGTGATAGTTAAGAAAAAACAACTCGGTGCCCGTCCCTGGCCGCATGCAGCCGCAGGGCCAGACTGAGAACTTCCGGCTTTGGTGGCAGCATCAAGTGCTGGCCGAGGCGAGGTGCCACATGAGAAACCGTGGCCCAGGGGGAAACACCAATGTGGAGGTTTCCCCTGGATGCCTGCCCCCCACCACCACCACGAATTTCATCACCTGCCCGCGCTGGCCCCACCTAGCTTCCTAGAGCGAACTTGATGCCTGCTGGGGAGGGGCCGACTAGAGTCACAGCCTCCGCCACCTTTCCCCCTCCCCAAGTTGGCCCTGTGCAGCCAGCTGTGAGCCCTGCTTTCCCTTCCCTGCCCCACATGTTTTCTCTCCTAGGGAGGCCGTGCCCTAAGCCGCTAACCAGGGAGGGAGACATCTGCCCACTTAAAACTTCTGTCCCAGGTAAGGAGCACCCACGAGTCTAATCACCAGGCTCTGACAAATGTGTATAGAGGTCTAGAAAAAGGTGAGCTTAGACTGTAAGGAAGAGCAAAGCTTCAGCAGACTCAGGAGAGATAGATGACAGTGCAAATAGAGATGAAAGAGATTAGAGAGGTCTGAGATGAGAGAGTGAGAGAGATACACCGAATGAGAAATATTTAGAGTAGAAACAGTAAGTAAGAGGCAGAGAAGGTGTATTATGAGAGAAAGAGTGAGAGAGAGGGAGGGGCAAGAGATGAGAGGCAGAAGAAAGAGAAAACAGGAGGGATCGTAGACAAGAAAGAAATTTGACTAGAAACTTGGCCACAGTGGTAGGAGAGAAAGAAAAGACAGGATCTAGACAAGAAACCTGGGCAACAGAAGACCTAGCCTCAGCTAAAAAGGCTCAGCTGTGTCAGACTCAAGTTATTTATCTGAGATACACACTTCGAGGTGGAAAACAGTGGCTAAAAGAAGCCAGAAAAAGACTGTAACTACACCAAGGCAAGTAAGAGAATTCTTGGGTACCCCTGGCTTCTTTTTCTTTTTTTTTTTTTTTTTTTTGTTATGGCTTATGGTTTCTTTTTTTTTAATTTTTAATTTTTTTTATTACATATTTTCCTCAATTACATTTCCGATGCTATCCCAAAAGTCCCCCATACCCCCCCTCCTTCCCAACCCACCCATTCCCATTCTTTTGGCCCTGGCATTCCCCTGTATTGGGGCATATAAAGTTTGCAAGTCCAATGGGCCTCTCTTTCCAGTGATGGCCGACTAGGCCATCGTTCTATACATATGCAGCTAGAGACAAGAGCTCCAGGGTACTGGTTAGTTCATCATGTTGTTCCCCCTATAGGGTTGCATATCCCTTTAACTCCTTGGGTATTTTCTCTAGCTTCTCCATTGGGAGCCCTGGGATCCATCCAATAGCTGACTGTGAGCATCCACTTCTGTGTTTGCTAGGCCCCGGAATAGTCTCACAAGAGACAGCTATATCTGGGTCCTTTCAGCAAAATCTTGCTAGTGTATGCAATGGTGTCAGCGTTTGGAAGCTGATTATGGGATGGATCCCTGGATATGGCAGTCTCTAGATGGTCCATCCTTTCATCACAGCTCCAAAATTTGTCTGTGTAACTCCTTCCATGGGTGTTTTGTTCCCAATTCTAAGAATGGGCATAGTGTCCACACTTTGGTCTTCATTCTTCTTGAGTTTCATGCGTTTAGCAAATTGTATCATGTATCTTGGGTATCCTAAGTTTTGGGCTAATATCCACTTATCAGTGAATACATATTGTGTGAGTTCCTTTGTGATTGTGTTACCTCACTCAAGATGATGCCCTCCAGGTCCATCCATTTGGCTAGGAATTTCATAAATTCATTCTTTTTAATAGCTGAGTAGTACTCCATTGTGTAAATGTACCATAATTTCTGTATCTATTCCTCTGTTGAGGGGCATCTGGGTTCTTTCCAACTTCTGGCTATTATAAATAAAGCTGCTATGAACTTAGTGGAGCATGTGTCCTTCTTACCGGTTGGGACATCTTATAGATATATGCCCAGGAGAGGTATTGCTGGATCCTCCGTTAGTACTATGTCCAATTTTCTGAGGAACCGCCAGACTGATTTCCAGAGTGGTTGTACAAGCTTGCAATCCCACCAACAATGAAGGAGTGTTCCTCTTTCTCCACATCCTCGCCAGCATCTGCTGTCACCTGAATTTTTGATCTTAGCCATTCTGACTGGTGTGAGGTGGAATCTCAGGGTTGTTTTGATTTGCATTTCCCTGATGATTAAGGATGTTGAACATTTTTTTTCAGGTGCTTCTCTGCCATTCGGTATTCCTCAGGTGAGAATTCTTTGTTCAATTCTGAGCCCCATTTTTTAATGGGGTTATTTGATTTTCTGGAGTCCACCTTCTTGAGTTCTTTATATATATTGGATATTAGCCCCTTATCTGATTTAGGATAGGTAAAGATCCTTTCCCAATCTGTTGGTGGTTTTTTTGTCTTATTGATGGTGTCTTTTGCCTTGCAGAAGCTTTGCAGTTTCATGATGTCCCACTTGTCAATTTTCGATCTTACAGCACAAGCCATTGCTGTTCTATTCAAGAATTTTCCCCCTGTGCCCATATCTTCAAGGCTTTTCCCACTTTCTCCTCTATAAGTTTCAGTGTCTCTGGTTTTATGTGAAGTTCCTTGATCCACTTAGACTTGACCTTAGTACAAGGAGATAGGAATGGATCAATTCACATTCTTCTACATGTTAACAACCAGTTGTGCCAGCACCATTTGTTGAAAATGCTGTCTTTCTTCCACTGGATGTTTTTAGCTCCCTTGTCGAAGATCAAGTGACCATAGGTGTGTGGGTTCATTTCTGGGTCTTCAATTCTATTCCATTGGTCTACTTGTCTGTCACTATACCAGTACCACGCAGTTTTTATCACAATTGCTCTGTAGTAAAGCTTTAGGTCCGGCATGGTGATTCCACCAGAGGTTCTTTTATCCTTGAGAAGAGATTTTGCTATCCTAGGTTTTTTGTTATTCCAGATGGATTTGCAGATCGCACTTTCTAATTCGTTGAAGAATTGAGTTGGAATTTTGATGGGGATTGCATTGAATCTGTAGATTGCTTTTGGCAAGATAGCCATTTTTACAATGTTGATCCTGCCAATCCATGAGCATGGGAGATCTTTCCATCTTCTGAGATATTCTATAATTTCTTTCTTCAGGGACTTGAAGTTTTTATTATACAGATCTTTCACTTCCTTAGTTAGAGTCACGCCAAGATATTTTATATTATTTGTCACTATTGAGAAGGGTGTTGTTTCCCTGATTTCTTTCTCAGCCTGTTTATTCTTTGTGTAGAGAAAGGCCATTGATTTGTTTGAGTTAATTTTATATCCAGCTACTTCACCGAAGCTGTTTATCAGCTTTAGGAGTTCTCTGGTGGAATTTTTAGGGTCACTTATATATACTATCATATCATCTGTAAAAAGTGATATTTTGACTTCATCTTTTCCAATTTGTATCCCTTTGATCTCCTTTTGTTGTCGAATTGCTCTGGCTAGGACTTCAAGTACGATGTTGAATAGGAATGGAGAAAGTGGACAGCCTTGTCTAGTCCCTGATTTTAGAGGGATTGCTTCAAGCTTCTCACCATTTACTTTGATGTTGGCTACTGGTTTGCCTTAGATTGTTTTTATCATGTTTAGGTATGGGCCTTGAATTCCTGATCTTTCCAAGACTTTTATCATGAATGGGTGTTGGATCTTGTCAAATGCTCTTTCCGCATCTAACGAGATGATCATGTGGTTTTTGTCTTTCAGTTTGTTTATATACTGGATTACATTGATGGATTTCCATATATTGAACCATCCCTGCATCCCTGGGATGAAACCTACTTGGTCAGGATAGATGATTGTTTTGATGTGTTCTTGGATTCGGTTAGCATGAACTTTACTGAGGATTTTTGCATCAATATTCATAAGGGATATTGGTCTGAAGTTTTCTATCTTTGTTGGGTCTTTTTGTGGTTTAGGTATCAGAGTAATTGTGGCTTCATAGAATGAGTTGGGTAGAGTACCTTCTGTTTCTATTTTGTGGAATAGTTTGTGAAGAACTGGGATTAGATCTTCTTTGAAGGTCTGATAGAACTCTGCACTAAACCCATCTGGTCCTGGGCTTTTTTTTTGGTTGGGAAACTATTAATGACTGCTTCTATTTCTTTGGGGGATATAGGGCTGTTTAGATCATTAACCTGATCTTGATTCAACTTTGGTACCTGGTATCTGTCTAGAAACTTCTCCATTTCATCCAGGTTTTACAGTTTTGTTGAGTATAGCTTTTCGTAGAAGGATCTGATGGTGTTTTGGATGTCTTCAGGATCTGTTGTTATGTCTCCCTTTTCATTTCCGATTTTGTTAATTAGAATACTTTCCCTGTGCCCTCTAGTGAGTGTGGCTAAGGGTTTATCTATCTTGTTGATTTTCTCAAAGAACCAGCTCCTTGATTGGTTGATTCTTTGAATAGTTCTTCTTGTTTCCACTTGGTTGATTTCGCCCCTGAGTTTGATTATTTCCTGCCGTCTACTCCTCTTGGGTGAATTTGCTTCCTTTTGTTCTAGTGCTTTTAGGTGTGTTGTCAAGCTGCTAATGTGTGCTCTCTCTAGTTTCTTTTTGGAGGCACTCAGAGTTATGAGTTTTCCTCTTAGAAATGCTTTCATTGCATCCCATAACTTTGGGTATGTTGTGGCTTCATTTTCATTGAACTCTAAAAAGTCCTTAATTTCTTTCTTTATTCCTTCCTTGACCAAGGTATCATTGAGAAGAGTGTTGTTCAGTTTCCACGTGAATGTTGGCTTCTATAGACTCTAGATACCTGGGTTGGCGACTTTTGCTCCCAGTTGTACCCCCTAACCAAAGAAGGGGAAGTGTTTGTGTGGTCCCCAGATCACCAGAAAGCCTTTAGAGAAATGAAAAAGCCCTACTGATGGCCAGCCTTTGCCTGACCTAACCAAGCCTTTCACTCTTTATGTGGAAGAGAGACCAGGGGTCGCCAGAGGAGTCCTTACTTAGACTTTGAGACTTTGAAAAAGGCCAGTGGCTTACCTATTCAAGAAGTTAGACCCTGTTGCCAGCGGGTGGTTTCTTGCCTGAAAGCTATTGCTGCCATAGCTCTGCTTGTCAAGGATGCTAATAAGCTCACTGTGGGACAGCAAATAACTGTAGTGGCACCCCACACTCTTGAAATCATTATCTGAATGCCCCCTGACTGATGGATGACGACCAACGCTTCTGTGACACATTATCAGAGCTTTTTGTTGACTGAATGAGTGACCTTCCCTCCACCTGCTGTCCTCAATCTCGCTACCCTACTGCCCAAGACTTCACCTACTCATCACTGCACTGACGTTCTGGCAGAAGAAACTGGTACTCAAAATGATCTGAAGGATCAGATCAGCCTTGGCCCGAGAGTTCGAGCTGGTACACCGGTGGCAGTAGCCTCATGGTTGAAGGACTGAGTTGGCCAATGTGATAGCCAAGAAGATCCTAGAAGAAATCTTCCCAAGGTTTGCAATACCCAAGGTGATCAGGTCTAATAATGGACCTGTCTTTGTTGCCCAGATAAATCAGGGACTGGCCAAGATATTGGGGATTGATTAGAAGTTACATTGTGCATATAGGCTCCAAAGCTCAGGACAGGTAAAAAAGATGAATAGAATTCTAAGAGACCTTGACAAAATTAACCAAAGTAACTGGTGCAGACTTGGTGCTCCTTCCCCATGCCCATAACTGTCTTAAATGATGTGTTTAAACCTACATGTTGTTGTAATAATAATCTGTATGCTAAGTTAAAAGGCTTTCAGGTGGTGCAGAAAGAAGGCTGGTCACAATTGGCTACAGCGAAGGAGCCGGGTACCACAAAAGACATCTCACCAGTTCCAGCCAGAGACCTGATCCACGTACACCTACAACATGCCCAGACCCTGAAGCCTCACTAGAAGGGTCCCTGCCTAGTTCTGTTTACTATCCCTTCTTATTCTGTTGATTTCTATTCTCCACATAGAGATATAGACTTCTAAAATTCTAAGATTAGAATTACTTAGTAGAAGAAGAGAGGAATGAAAGAAAATAAAACTTGAGACCTGTGATTCATGTAATGTATGTCAAATAGCCCAAAGAGTTATTCGTGAGCTTTGAAACCTGGGGCTGAGAACATAGCAGAACAGGCCAGGACATGCCTGGGCAGGCCCATCGTTAAGACATTCCTAAGGCTGCTTGGCTATAAAGATAAAGAGAGATAAAGAGAGTGACACACCTCCCTATCTCCCGCCCTCTGACCTAAGTTAAATGTTAACAGGCTGCTGATGTTTAAATGAACCAATCATGTGAAACCACGCCAATTCCTCCCCCAGCCCCAGGCCCCTTTCTTTAAAAACCCCTAGCTTCCATGCCTTGTGGTCGAATCCACTGTCTCCTTCATGAGATACGTTTCGACCCAGAGCTCCATCATTAAACTACCTCAGGTTTTTACATCAAAAAAAAAAAAAAAAAAGAATAATTTACTATTTTTCAGTGAAAACTTGAAAAGCTAGAATGCCCTAAGCAGATATCCTGCAGACTCTAAGAGACCACAGAGACCAGACCAGTCTACTATAAACAGCAAAACATTTGATAATCATAGATGGAAAAAAACCCAAGACATTCTATGATAAAGTCAAATTTAAACAATATCTATCTTGTTGGCTTGGTGGTTTTATGGAATTGCTGACAGTGAATGTGGGCTTTTCTCTGACTCTTTTTGTGTTCTTGGGTGCTCTTTTCTTCTACTGGGTTCCCTCACCCAGACTTAATATGAGGGTTTGTGCTTGATCTTATTATATCTTGTGCTGTGTTGGGGTGATGGCCCTTAGGAGGCCTGTTCTTTACTGGAGAATGTTGGAGGTTGGATCTGGGCAGAAAGATAGGATGGGTAGAGAACTAGGTGGAATGGATGGAGGGGAAATTTGTATTAGAATGTATTGTATGAGAAAATAATATTTATAAAACCCAAGATTTAACATTTGGATGTTGAATGTTGATTCTCTTAATTTCATTAAACAAAGAAGGGTCAGAGGGGTCAGAATACAACAATAGGTAGAAAATATGCTAGAAGATCAGATGTCTATGGAGTAGGATGAATAAAAATCATATTTAATGGATTATAAACTGCTCTATTGGGAACAAACTGGATAAAACTCTTCCCTTTCCAGGCCCAGTACCCCACTGGGAAATCAGGTGGCAATAGGATGATTTAAGCAGAAGAGACTGTGGGTAATGAGCAAATATAGTGAGCTGCAAATGCCTCCTCTGATTACCCTTTGACTGATCAGTCTTAAGCTGGACAGCACAGAAGGTCTCTTTTGAGGTCTTAAGTCTCTATAGGGGAAAAACACTTGACTCCTTCTTGCTGTGCTGTATAAGACACAGCTTCGGTCTCCATCCTCTGGCATCAGGAAAAACTTTGACCTTCTCTAGAGAGAGAGAGAGACCTTCCTCCCTAGCCTTGAATCCAGGTGAGTCTAAGAACACAGGATATACTGCAGGGAAGGAGAAGAGAATGGAACCTGAGAACTGAGAACTGAATGGAATCTGAGGTCAACTGAGAGCCAGGACCCTAGTTCAGAGTGACCTTGCTGAGCTTGCCTGCATTGTGATTCATTACTTATAATACTTCACATATTTATTATTCTTTTTTAAATTAATCATTTTATTCATTTACATTTCAAATTATATCCCCCTTTCCAGTTATCCCTCCAGAAACCTCCCATCCTCTCTCCCTCTTCCCCCTCCCCTTTGTCTCTATGAGGGTGCTCCTCTATTCACTCATCCACTCCCTCCTCACTGCTCTATTATACCCCTATGCTGGGGCATCAAGCTTCACAGGACCAAGGGCCTCCCCTCTCATTGATGCCAGATAATGCCATCCTCTGCTACATATGCAGCTGGAGCCAGGGGTTTCTCCGTGTGTACTCTTTGGTTGGTGGTTTAGTCCCTGGGAGCTCTGGGTAGTCCAGTTAGTTGATATTGTTCTTCCTATGGGGTTGTCATCCTCTTAAGCTCCTTCAGTCCTTCTCCTAACTCTTCCATTGTGGTCCCCAAGCTCAGCCTGATTGTTGGCTGAGTATCTGCATCTGTATTTGTCAGGTGGTAGTAGAACATCTAAGGGAACAGCCATACCAAACTCCTGGCAGGCACTTCTTCACATCTGCAGTAATGTGGGGGTTTGTTGTCTACAGATTTGATGGATTCCTAGGTGGGGTAGTCTCTGGATGGCCTTTCATTCACTCTCTGTTCTCTTTTTGCCCCCGTCTTTCCTTTGGATAGGAACATTTCTGGGTTAAAAAGTTTGAGATGGGTGGGTGGCCCCATCCCTCAAATGTGGACTGTGCCTATCTACTAGAAGTGGCTCTACAGCTTCTATCTTCCCTTTGTTGAGTTTTTCAGCTAAAGTCATTCCCAATGGGTCTGTTGTCTGGGACTTTGTAGTGCCACCCCCAGTTTCCCAACCCCTACTGCTAAATGTTTCAATTTCCTAACACTGTACTTCTCTCCTGTCCCTGTCAATACCTGATCCTGCCCCTATTTTTCCCCTCCCCCTCCTTTCTCCCTCCCAGGTTGCTCCTTTCCTTTTCCTCCTGTGATTGTGTTGTTCCCTGTTCTATGTATGATCGAAGCACCTACACTTTGGTCTTCTTTCTTCTTAAGCTCTATATGGTTTGTGGGTTGTATTGTGGGTATTATGAGCTTGTGCTATCAAAAGAAATGAGCATTGAACTGATTGATGCAGGATTCATTGATGACAATAAAATGACAATAACAGAAGCACATAGAAAAAGGAAACCAGGTACTAGGGAGATAGCCTAGTGTTTAAAGTGCTTGCACAGAAGCATGCAAATCAAAATTTGGGTTTTCAGAGCTCATGTAAATGACAGAAGACAGAGGTAGAAGTTCACTGACCAAGCTGGCTGGCCAGACGAGTCATATCTGTGAGCTATGGGTTTGATGGTGTGACCCTACTTCAAAGATTATTATGGAAGAGGGATATAGACTGGTTCCAGACATCAATCTTAGGCCTGCACCTGCACAGGTAAACATGTGCACTCATAGATGCAAACATGAACACACACACACACACACCCCATACACATGCATAGAGGTATATAGAGGGGGCGTTATTGGGAAAAGACACGCATATTCCTTCAGTAAAGGAACACATGCAGCCCCAGGGGAAGTAGGGTGTTCTTTATGAAGGGAAATGCTACAAAATGAAACAATTTTTGTATTTTAGATCAGACATACTCTACTGCTTCTGTGTTGCTGATAAAGGATAGTAAAAGTTTTTTTTTCAAATCTTATTATATAATTTCTTTTTTAAAAAAAGATTTATTTTATTTATTATATGTAAGTACACTGTAGCTGTCTTCAGACACAAGAAGAGGGAATCAGGTCTTGTTACAGATGGTTGTGAGCCACCATGTGGTTGCTGGGAATTGAACCAGGGCCTCCGGAACAGCAGTCAGTGCTCTTAACCACTGAGCCATCTCTCCAGCCCCATGATACAATTTCTTAAGATAAACTTTTAAAGTAATGTCTTTCACTCTAACTAGAATTCTTTACAGAGAATTATATAACAGATGGATCAATGCAGGTCCTAAAGACAGTTGATCTGTGAGGTTGAACACATTGGAGAGTTAGTCATTTCCTTTCTTTTCTCCTCAGGATCTATGCAAGCTCTTTCTTTTCACAACCAGTTGTGTATCATATTCTTGTTCTCTAATGCAATATTTCCAATAAAGTGTTGGGTTTAGTTTTATACAAACTTTATTCTTTTCATTTAGTTATTTCATATACACAAAAATCTAAAGGAATGTGTGGAGGAGAGAACTGACTCCTGTAAGTTGTTCTCTGAGTACACACACAGGAGTGGACATTAATGAGCACAAATACTAAAATAAATTGTCATTTTAAAAATAAGGAAATAAAAATAGTGTGGGATTATGTAACTATTTTTTCACCACTTTGCGAAACCAAGTCACTCCTGATTGAAAACTACCATTTGAACTAAGAAAGTATTTTTCTTGTGTGGTATAATAGCAGTTTAATAAAAAAAAGAATATGAGAGACCATGTAAAATATGATACATATCTATTATAAAATTTCATGCATACCTTGAAATAAATTACCTGCTTTATAATATTTTATTTCCAGGCCTCTAGAGATATTTTTGTGTGAGGAGATAAAGAAAACCACAAAAGACACTGCAATACACAAAGAAGGTATTTGCCATGGTTTAGCACAAAAAAGTGAATACAGTTAATTATTGCAGCTGTATGAAAGATGTGAGACATAATTATGGATATAACATATTTTTGATGGAAAGTAAGAACATATCCTATAGGCACCACCAGCATTCATATACATGAAATACTATTAATATAGTTTTTCTTTTTATGTATGGGTTCTAAATTTTTAACTTTTCTGTTTATTAAGGTATTATCATGTTAATTTTAAAATTTTTTGACATTCGCTATCATGCATATGATGATTTTTAAGGTTTATGGTCGTTCATTCTGCTACTTCTTTCACTTCACAAGTTACACAGATACATGTGGAGTGAGTCTCTTGTGTATTGAATTTGGGAGCACAAAAACATGAAAATAAAAGGGATGTAATTAGTGTTGTTTTAAAATTTATCTCTGTACTCACAGTGATCTTTAGTATGATGTCTAGCTGCTGGGACTCTACAGCATGACTGTGTGGAATACAGTGTGGAAGTTTGTAATAATACAATCTAGTCAATCAGCATTTATGGCTCAAGAAATCTTCATTATCATATTGTGTTAGAATTCCTTAAATTCCCCTGTTCTAATTTTTATTAGTTTAAAAAGAAATGTTTTTAAAACATATTATGAAAAACATATATGTTGTATTAGAGTAGTTACCTTACGACTCTCCAAACCCTGAGAACATGAAAACAGAATAATGTCTACTTACAGTTTCTATGGTTTGGAATATCTACATAATCTTGTCAATGTGCATATGTATTCTGTATGTGGTTTTGTAGAAACCATGAATTTTATTAGCTATATTTCTGATTATTCCTATCACATAAGTAATTCCTATACTGTTGTCTTGCTTTCATTTTATTTATCCTCATTTTTTTTTTGATTCTCAGACACATTTGTGAGCATTCAAGCACAGATAGAGACATCTACACATGGAGATACACACACACACACACACACACATACATATATATATGTATATATACACACACACACAGACACACAGAGACAAAGACACGTGCATAGATAAATACAAAGGCATGCACACAAGAACATGCAGTTGCACAGACACATTTCATTAGGCTATCAGTCTTTTTTTCTTTTCTAAAACGATATTTTATATTTATTCTTTGAAAACTTCATACATATATGCAACATAGCTTGGCCATATCACCAATTTATTTCATTATATTTATGTTATTTCAACTAGATGGTCATAAATTAATTATTCAGTCATTTATGGTTGAAAATATTTTGTGTTTTGACTTATTATTATTATTATTATTATTTTACAAAATAGTGCTTCAAAAACATATTGCAAAATAAAGTTTTAATAGTTGGTAGTTTTGAGCACATTCTCCTGGGTATGTTGTGGAGTTGTCAGTGAGGGTAGATGGTGAGGAAGATTTGGTGGAAATGGCCTCAGAGGGCCACCATAATTTGTTTGTTGACAAGCACTTCTCAGAGGAAAGATTCTGGATGTTTGTACTGAAAAGTTATTCTTATACTGGCTGGAGCTATCAAATATCAATAACAGTTAGTAGGCCATCCAGTTCAATTAATAGCATGCCTCTGCAAGAAACTTAAATGCAAGGAAAACATGATGTGAATGAGTGTCCCTGTGTTGCATTTTAACAACAACATTCAGATTACTTTATTGACCATCATTTTCTGGCATCAGCTTTCATTACATTTTGTCTTTCTCATTGTCTCCTTGGTGGCTTCAAACATCTGAAACAAACAGCATGAATTTGACATGAGCAGGCTGAAATAAAACTCCTGGCTACATGAACTCTCTGTTTCAATGTCATCTTCCTTGCTATCCATATTCTGATATTTATAATATTAGCATCCCCAGTCGTTGAAGGCATAGGTAAAGATTAGTATGCACAAACCCTAGGTTTGATCCTCAGACACATTTGTGAGCATTCACACAGAGAGACAAACATCCACAAACAAACACAGAGAAGCACACACAGACACACAGAGACAAAAAAATACAAAGGCATGCACACAAAGACGTGCAATTGCATAGACATACTTCATTGGGCTATAAGTCAGTTTTTTAAATTTTAAAACAATAGTTTATATTTATTCTTTGAAAACTTCATACATAAATGTAACATAGCTTGATCATATCACCAACATTTCCTATTCCATCTGCTCCTAGATGAAACACCTTTCTCCCAGCATTCGTATACTCCCTTTTTAATATCCCATTAATTCCAACTGGAACTTCCCATAAGTGCAAGGATGTAGGACAATCCTCTGAGATGTGAGCAAAACAGCAGTGGTCCAAACCTCAAAGAAAAGTGATTGTTTCCTCTACCAGTAGCCATCAGCTACCTGTAGTTCCTTTCCTGGGAGTTAGTCTCTCCCACAACCATGCTGGTTTTTTTCGTTCTTTTTTTTTTAAAGCCTGGCTTGATCTTATGTGGGACTCATCTAGGTAATTACAGGTGCTATAAAAACATGTGTATAACAGTTAAATCACGCCCAGAGGCCAGCCTTTCCTACCTTTCCTCATCCTCTGGTTCTTACATTTTCTCTTATGTCTTCTTGGTTCTATTACCATTGATGTGTTCTGAGCCTTGGCTGCTTGGAGGTTGATGCATATGTCTGATCTTCATCTCACAGTCACTTATTCTCAGCATTTCCACCAGTTTATAAAGCTCTTTATTCACCACTACCCACACCAAAAAGAAGCTACTCTGATCTAGGTTTAGACCAGTACAAATTTATGGATATAAATGTATATGTGTAGAAAGTAGTTTTACAAAATAGTCACTAAGAAAAATAACAGTGATATGTTCTTTACAAGGAGCTATAGCTCCTCTAGGCATTTTTTGTACACTTGTTTTATAGTGTTTACCATGATTTCCTTTCTGGGGAGCAGGCCTTGAATCCTAATTTTTATCAGCAAGTATCACACAAGTATAACATGTGTTGGCAATGAACTTATAGAAATTACTTTTGTTTCAACCTCCAGAGTGTCTGGATTATAGTCATAACCATTAGCCTTTAATTATAGCTTGGTACCTTCCTATATAGTACTAAGTGTTGAAAAGAATATTCTTATTAAATCTACAGTATACATGATCTCTCAGGGACAAAGGCTCATAGAGAGATAGGAATTCCTCCTAAGTTATAGCACAGACTGTCCTAAAAGTATTAGATTCATGCCAAAGTGTTAAATTATTTGCTAAAAAAATACTATTTTTATCTATGTGAAAATATCTATTTGTGTGGAGAATAGTTGTTGTGTTTTCTCTTTATTTCTAGAAAGATTCAACACATGGACTCAAGTAACAGGACAAGAGTTGCAGAATTTCTTCTTCTTGGATTTTTAGAAAACAAAGACCTGCAACCTGCTATTTATGGTCTTTTCCTCTCTATGTACCTGGTTACTGTTGTTGGGAACACGTTAATTATTGTGGCTATTATTTCAGGCCCCCGACTGCATACCCCCATGTATTTCTTCCTGTCTAATCTGTCCTTTGTGGACATCTGTTTCATTTCAACTACTATTCCAAAGATGTTAGTGAACTTACAGACCCAAAACAAGGTCATCACCTATGCAGGGTGCATTACCCAGATATACTTTTTCTTGCTTTTTGTAGAATTGGACAACTTCTTGCTCACTATCATGGCCTATGACCGTTATGTGGCCATCTGTCACCCTATGCACTACACAGTTATCATGAACTACCAGCTCTGTGGATTTCTGGTTCTGGTGTCTTGGATTGTAAGTGTTCTGCATGCCTTATTTCAAAGCTTAATGATGTTGGAGCTGCCCTTCTGCACACAGCCGGAAATCCCACACTTCTTCTGTGAACCTAATCAGGTGATTCAACTCACTTGTTCTGATGCATTTCTTAATGATATGGTGATATATTTTACACTTGTGCTGCTAGCTATTGTTCCTCTTGCTGGTGTCTTCTATTCTTACTTCAAGATAGTGTCCTCCATACATGCAATGTCCTCAGTTCATGGGAAGTACAAAGCATTCTCCACCTGTGCATCTCATCTATTAGTCGTCTCTTTATTTTACTGTACAGGCCTAGGAGTGTACCTCAGTTCTGCCGCAAACCATAGCTCACAAGCAAGTGCAACAGCCTCAGTCACGTACACTGTAGTTACCCCTATGATGAACCCTTTCATCTATAGTCTTAGGAATAAAGATGTTAAGAGTGCCCTAAAAAGACTCTTCGTGAGGAAATTATAACGAGTCCTACCTTCCCCACTTTATGTTCCTCCTAGCTTTATGTCATCTCATTTGTTTTCTTTTTAGTTATTAATAACCTTATGAGGACAGTTTATGGTGCCTATAAGCATGTGGCCTTCCACTGGAGCATGAACAATCTACTAGTCACCAAATCTCCAAGGGAGAGAGACTCCTAGAGCCTGGAACACTAGTCAGATGGTAGACAAACTTCATTCTGTTTACTTTCTGGAGTTCTTATAATTTGATTTCAAGTGTACATGGCAAGCAACTCATTTGATTAAGATTTATGCTCTCAGACTCTCAGAGACTGAGCCACCAACCAAAGAACATTCCTGGGCTTGACCAAGGAATGACATATATGTAGCAGATGTGCAGCTCAGTCTCCATGTGGATTCCCCAACAATTGGAGTAGGGGCTGTGATTAAAGCTGTTGCCTGTCTGTGAATTCTGTTTCCAGACTGGGCTGCAATATCTCACCTCAGGGGGAGAAGAAACACCTGCAGAGATTTAATGCACCAGAGTGGAGCAATATTCTAGAAGCACACCCTCTCTGAGGAGAAGGGGATGGGGAAATAAAGAGGGGGGCAGCAATTGGTTTATATAATGAATAAGTCAATAAATTAATGGAAAAAATTCTGCTCTCTGTTACTGAAACAATCTTCCTAATGCTCTCCCCCAAAGTTATTGCAAAATGACACAAGAACCATTTAAGAATATACATTTATATAAAGGACAAATATACTTTAAAAAACCCATAATTTGTTCTCACAAGTCATATATCTTTATTGAGGAACACATCCTTGTTTCACTATAAGTTCAATCATGAGATTAGTTATACATATAAAATTGCTAAATATGTAAATCATGTAATTATGACTATATGAAAAATTGTAATTTTTGTCTTTTGCATATTGTATTCTTTATCTTGTCTTTTTCACTCTCCCATTTTCCATATGTGTGTGTGTGTGTGTGTGTGTGTGTGTGTGTGTGTGTTTCTGTATGCATTTGGGCTCACATATGTCTAGGTGCATATACACATGAGTGTATGTTCATTTAGATGCCTGAAGCTGGTGATAGTAATCAGGCTTATATTTTCTTTCAACTTGTTCACTGTCAGTCAAACCCAGAGCTCTGTAGCCAGTATGCCATGGGGACTCCACCTTCTACTTCCGAGAATAAAATTAGAAGCAAGCCATGATGTCCACATGAGATTGCTTGGGTTCTGGCAATCCAAATTCAAATTCTTATATTTGTAGGAAAGACATTTAACTATGTTTAACTTCACAATTCAGAGGCATTTAACTTAACCATTAGGAATTTAATTTTTAAATTATTATTTTTTTTCCTAGATAGGGTTTCTCTGTGTAGTCCTGGCTGTCCTGGAACTCACTCTGTAGACCAGGCTGGCCTCAAACTCAGAAATCCGTCTGCCTCTGCCTCCCAAGTGCTGGGATTAAAGGCATGTGCCACCACACCCAGCTAGAAATTTAATTTTGAAATTAATTTAATTTATAATATATACTATATTTACATAATTTCTACTCATTCTTTCTATAAATCCTTCTATGCATGCCACTCTTTCTCAAGTTCATGGTCTCTTATCTTTTAACTGTTATTGTCACATGATATATATGCACACATAAGAGTATATACTGATCTGTGCTGTGGTACTAACTCTGTGCCACAGCTCTCTGCACCCCAATCCTGCCTGGAGATAGCTTGTCTCCAAGGAGTACTGATACATATAAGATCACAGGAGTTCTGACACAACCAGGCTCATAGGCTTAGAGGATTGACAAGCTCCAGTCAGGAACAACAAGACCAGCTAACACCAGAGATAACCAGATGTAGAGAAGCAAGTGCAAGAACATAAGCAACAGAAACTAAGCATACTTGGCATAATCAGAACACAGTTGTCCCACCAAAGCTACCGCTGGATACCCCAACACACCTGAAAGCAAGATTCTGATTTAAAATCATATCTTAAGATGACAATTTAACTCTTTATGAAGGACATAAAAAACTCCCTTAAAGAAATACAGAAGAACAAAGGTAAACAGGTAGAAGCACTTAAAGAGGAAAAACATAAATCTCTTAATTAAATACAGAAAAACACAAACAAACATGTAAAGGAATTGAACAAAACCATTGAGGATCTAAAAGCAGAAATAGAAACAATGAAGAAATCACAAAGATAGACAACGCTGGAGATGAAAAACCTAGGAAAAAATCAGGAGTCACAGATGCAAGTACCACCAACAGAATGCAAGAAATAGAAAGGATCACAGGCGTAGAGGATACCATAGAAAATATTGACACAACAAAGTAAATGCATAATGAAAAAGCTACTAACACAAAATATCCAGGAAATACAGGACACAACGAAAAGACCAACGCTAAGGTTAATAGGTATAGAAAAGAATGAAGGTTCCCGAATCAAAGGGCCAGTAAACATCATCAACAAAATTATAGAAGAAAACTTCTAACCTAAAGAAAGAGATGCTCAGAAACATAAAAGAAGCCAACAGAACCCCAAATAGATTAGACCAGAAAGGAAATTCTTCCCAACACATGATAACCAAAACAGCAAATGCACAGAACAAAGAAGGAATATTTAAAAAGTAAGGGGAAAAGGTCAAATAACATACAAAGGCAGATCTATCAGAATTACACCTAACTTCTCAACAGAGACTCTAAAAGCCAGAAGATCTTGGGCAGATGTCATAGAGATCCTAAGAGAACAAAAATGCTAGTCCAGGCTATTATACCTATCAAAATTCTCAATTACCATAGATGGAGAAACCAAGATATTCTATGAGAAAACCAAATTTAAATATATCTTTCAAAAAATTTAGCCCTAAATGGAAAACTCCAACACAAGGAGGAAGGGACTCTACACCCAAGAAAAGGCAAGAAATTAATCTTCTTACCAGAAACCAAAAAGAAGATAGCCACAAAAACATAATTTCACTTATAACAACAGAAATCACGAGAAGCAAAAATCAATGGTACTTAATATCTTTTAACATCAATGGACTCAATTCCCCAATAACAGACTAACAGAATGGATATGTAAACAGACCAACATTTTGCTGCATACAGGAAATGCACCTCAGTGACAAAACCAGACACTACCTCAGAGTAAAAGGCTGAAAAAATAATTTTTGAGCAAATGGTCCACAGAAACAAGCTGGAGTAGTCATTCTAACATCGAATAAAATCAACTTTCAACCAAAAGTTTTCATAAAAGATAAGGAAGGACACTTCATACTCATCAAAGAAAAGATCTACCAAGATGAACTCTTAATTCTAAACATCTATGCCCCAACGATAGGGCACTCATATATCTAAAAGAAACATTAATAAAGCTCAAAGCACACAGTGAAATTCACAAAATAATAGTGGAAGACTTCAACACTCCACTCTTAACAATGGACTAATTGTGGAAACAGAAATTAAACAGAGACAGTGAAACTAACAGAAGTTATGAGCCAAATGGATTTAACAGATATCTTTAGAACATCTCACCCTAAAACAAAAGAATATGCCTTCTTCTCAGCACCTCTTGGTACCTTCTCCAAAACGGATCATATAATCAGACATAAAAGAAGTCTCAACAGATACAAGGAGATTGAAACAATCCCACGCATCCTATCAGATCACCACAGACTAAGGATGGTCTTCAGTTGTGGGGCAATGGGCTATGTACAGACAGCCTGGTCTCCAGTCAAGTTTAGTTCTTGAGCCCTGTGGGATCTGGTGGGTGGTAGTTTCCACCTACATGGGATGGAAGGCATTCGATCATGTCTCCTGGACCCCTGACTCCTGATGAAGTTACCACCCCCACAGCCCCACAGGAGAGGCATGTGTCTTTCAGTCATGTAGACAATGTCCTAAGCTTCTGGCCTTCTGGCTGGACTCCTCCCCACAGTTACCTAGCAACAGCAAGATAAGCAGCCCACTATAAGAGGGGCTGCTTGGCCCTGCCTCACTCTCTTTAAACTTTCTCTCTCTCTTACTCTCTAAGCTTTTACCTCTCTCTCTGTAAGCCTTCACTTGTCTTACTCTCTAACACTCTTTATCTCTTTCCCTTCTCCCTTCTCTCCTCTTGGCCATGGCCAGTCTCTCTCTCTCTCTCTTTTTACTTTCTCTCTTTCCCCATGCTTTTCTACAATAAAGCTCTAAAACCATAGAATGTCTGTGTACATCAAGGCCCACCATGCATGGATGATGGGATAGGCTTTCTTCTAATGAGCTGCTTCTAACCTCCCTTCAGAAGGCCTTCCAGTGCTCCAGCTATGGACCAGACTATAGACAGAGACTCTCATCTGCGTTGGAACCACCCAGCACCCTTCTTTCCCCCTGCCCTCTCTTCCCATATCTCTGGGCCCAGTGGCACCCTGGGTCTCCTATTCTTTTCTCAGCTCCTCCGCTGTATCCAGTGTGGGATGCCAGAGACTGAGAACCTGGTACCAGGGGCTGCCCCTTGTCCACCCCATGCCGTGTGGGGTCAATGGCTTCACACAGCCAGATGCCCACCCGGGCCACTTGGAAAGCGTCCAGCAGTCCTCCCACATCTGCCCACCCAGAGCACTGGAACTCTGGCCAGATATAGGCACTCTCTGCTACTCCCCTCTTCCTCTTCACCCATGGCCCCACATTCAGTAACAACAAAAAGAATAGAAAGCCCACATGCACATGGAAGCTGAACAAATATGTACTCAATGATAACTTGGTCAGGGAAGAAATATGAAAGAAATTAAAGACCTTTTATAATTTAATGAAAATGAAAGCACAACATACCCAAAATTATGGGACATAATGAAAGCAGTGCTAAGAGAAAAACTCATAGCTCTAAGAGCCTCCCTAAAGAAATTGGATAGGGCACATACTAGCAGCTTAACAGTACATCTGAAAGCTTTAGAACAAAATGAATCAGATGTACCCAAAAGGAGTAGAAGGTAGGAAATAATCAAACTCAGGACTGAAATCAACCAAGTACAAATGAAGAGAACTTTAGCAAAGCCAGGAGCTTTTTCTTTGAGAAAATCAACAAAACGGATAAACACTTAGACTAACCAGAGGGCACCAGAGACAGTATCCAAATTAACCAAATCAGAAATGACAACAGAAATTGAGGGGAAAAAATCAGATCCTACCAAAAAAAAAAAAACAAAACAAAACAAAAAAAAAACCTATATTCAACTAAACTGGGAAATCTGGATAAAATGGATAATTTTCTAGACATATACCAGGTACCAAAGTTAAATCAGGATCAGATAAACCATCAAATCATTCCCATAACCCCTAAAGAAATAGAAGCTGTCATTAAAAGTCTTCCAAGCAAGAAAAGCCCAGGACTGGATGGTTTTAATAAAGAATTCTATCAGGCCTTCAAAGAAGACCTAGTACCCTTACTCTTCAAACTATTGCACAAAATAGAAACAGAAGGAACACTACTTAATTCTTTTTAATACTTAATTCTTTCAATAAAGCCACAATCACACTTATATCTTAACAACATGAAGACCCAACAAAGAAAGAGAACTCCATGAATATCGATGCAAAAAATACTCAATAAAATTCTTGCAAACTGAATCCAAGAACACATAGAAATATTCATCCACCATAATCAAGTAGGCTTCATCCCAGGGATGCAGTGATGGTTCAATATACAGAAATCCATCAACATAACCCAATATATATACAATACATATACAAAGAAAAAAAATACATGATCATCTCAGTAGATGCTGAAAAAGCCTTTGACAAAATTCAACACCACTTCATGTTAATAATCTGGGAAAGATCAGGAATTCAAGACCCATAACTAAATATAATAAAAACAATATACAGCAAACCAGTAGCCAACATCAAACTAAATGGAGAGAAACTTGAAGCAATCCCACCAAAATTAGGGACTAGATAAGGATGTCTACTTTCTCCCTATCTGTTCAGTATAGCACTTGAATTGCTAGCCAGAGTAATTAGACAACTAAAGGAGGTTAAAGGGTTACAAGTTGGAAAGGAAGAAGTCAAAATATCACTCTATCACTCTTTACAGATGAGTTCTTAGTATACTTAAGTGACCCCATATTACAGAGTAATAGTGATTAAAAAATACATGGTATTGGCACAGAAACAGGCAGGTAAATCAGTGGAATAGAATTGAAGACCCAGAATTAAACCCACACACCTATGATCACATGATCTTTGACAAAGTAGCTAAAACCATACAGTGAAAAAAAAAGGCAATATATTCAATAAATGGTACTGGCTCAAGTGAATGTAGGCATGTAAAAGAATGCAAATTGATTCATTCTTATCTCCTGGTACAAAGCTCAAGTTCAAGTGGATCAAGGACCTCCATATAAAACCTGATACACTGAATCTAGTAGAAGAGAAAGTGGGAAAGAACACATTGGCACAGGGGAAATTTTCCAGAACAGAACACCAATGGCCGAGGCTCTAAGATCGACTATTGAGAAATGGGACCTCATAAAATTGCAAAGATTATGTAAGGCAAATGACGATGTCATCTGGACAAAACAGCAACCCACAGATTAGTAAAGATCTTTTACCAATCCTACATCTGATAGAGGGCTAATATCTAAAATATACAAAGAACTCAAGAAGTTAGACCCAGAGAGCCAAATAATCCTATTTAAAAATGGGGTACAGAGCTAAACAACATTCTCAACTGTGGAATTTCAAATGACTGAGAAGTACGTAAAGAAATATTCAACATCCTTAGTCATCTGGGAAATGCAAATCAAAACACCCCTGATATTCCACCTCACACCAATCAGAATGGCTAAGATAAAAAACTCAGGTGACAGCAGATGTTTGTGAGGATGTGGAGGAAGAGGAACACTCCTCCATTGCTGGTGGGATTGCAAGCTGGTACAACCACTATGGAAATTAGTCTGGCAGTTCCTCTGAAAACTTGACTTAGTACCACCTGAGGACCCAGCTATACCACTCCTGGGCATATACCCAAAAGATGCTCCAACATATAACAAGGGCATATGCTCCACTAAGTTCATAGCAGTCTTATTTATAATAGCCAGAAGCTGAAAACAACCCAACTGTCCCTCAATTGATGAATGAATTCAGAAATTGTGGTACATTTCACTCAGCTATTAAAAACAACTTCATTAAATTTGCAAACAAATGGATGGAACTAGAAAATATTATTCTGAGTGAGGTAACACAGTCACAAAAGAATACACATGGTATGTACTCAGTCACAAGTGGGTATTTCTAAAAAAGCTCAGAATAATCACAATACAACTTATAGACTGTATGAAGCTCAAGAAGGAAGACTAAAGTGTGGATGCTGCAAATCCTACTTAGGAAAGGTAAGAAAATAATCAAGAGAGGTAGAGGGAGGAAGGAATTTGGTAGGGAAAGAGGAGGGGGAAAGGGTGAGTGATCAGGTGAGTGAGGAGATGGGGGGTTTACAGAGGGTCAAGAAATTGAACAGAAGTGTGTACAGTGGGGGTTGGGAAACTGAGGGTAGCCACCAGAAAGTCCCAGATACCAGGAAAGTAAGAGGCTTCCAGAACCCAACGACATGACATCAACTGAAACACCCAACAAAGGGAGAACCTGTAGAGACCATATCCAATGGTTAGGCATGTCTCTTGGTTGAGGGATGGGGCCAACCACCCATCTAAAAAAATTTAACTCATACTTTCTTCTGGCTAAAGGAAATATAGTGACAGAGTGGAGCAGAGGCTGAAGGAAAGGGCATCTAGACTGCCTGGGGATCCATCCCAAATGCAGTCACCAAACCTAGGCACTATTGCTGATGCCTAGAAGTGGTTGCTGACAGGAGCATGTTATAGTTGTCTCCTGAGAGACACTGCCAGAGTCTGACAAATACAGATGCAGATGCTTACAGCCAACCATGAAACTGAGTACAGGGACCACAATGGAGGAGTTAGGGGAAGGACTGAAGGAGCTGAAGGGATTTATAACCCCATAGAAAGAACAACAATATCAACCAACTAGACCACCCAGAGCTATCAAGGAGTAAACCACCAACCAAAGAGTACACATGGAGGGACCCATGGCTTCACCTGTTTATGTAGCAGAGGATGGCCTAACTTGGATTCAGTGGTAGGGGAGGCCCTTGGTCCTGGGAAAGGTTGATGCCCCAGTGTAGGGGAATTCTAGGGCAGTGAGGTGAGAGTGAGTGGGTGGGTGGGGGAGCACTTTCATAGAAGCATGGAGAGGGGGGATGAGATAAGGATTTTTGGAGGTGAAACTGGAAATGAGGATAACATTTGAAGTGTAAATAAATGTAATAATCAATAGAAAAATAAGAATAAAAATTTAAGAGTGTATACCACCTGTGGAGTGCTTTTAGTGTTGCTCATATGGCTGACCAATTAGGATGGGAAAACCTATTGTTTGACTTGTCCTTGGAGAAGAACGGGAAAGGAAGAAGATTCTCTCTCTCTCTCTCTCTCTCTCTCTCTCTCTCTATATATATATATATATATATATATATATATATATATATATATGTATGTATGTATTCATGAGTAGTTGGCTAGTTTAGAGTACCAGATGTGAATTCTTCCCTATAGAGTGAGATTTAAACCCAATAACTATTGGTTACCTCCAGTATATAAGAGCCATTGTTACATCATTTGGGATATATTGTCATTCTGGTCATTGTTGTGGTTCATAGACTTTACAATTGGGTAGTACTATTGATTCATATTCTTCCCATACCTTCTATACAGCTAAAAAACACTCCTGCACCTAAGGCTCAGAGAACATTGTGGAAATGTGGCAAAAAGATTGTAAGAGCCACATTATCAAGGACATTGCTTTGAGATCATGTCACCTAGTAATGCCAGAAGCTACACCATAAAATATCACTAAAATGGCTTCTCAAATGTGAACTGAACATGGTCATAACATGGAACATAAATCACTATACCAGACTGGGTGAAGGAAAACCTAAGATGTTCCCATTCTACTATAGGCAGAACTATAGGCAACTGTGGAAAACTGGGAATAGAGAGAGTGGACTTCCCCATGGAAAAGCATAATAATTAAAACCTGGTGTCAAATATTCAGCCCTGAAAAATACATACATACAGGTAGCATTAAGTAGTCTGAACAGGTTATAGTTAGGAATATATGTATATATATATATATATATATATATATATGTGTGTGTGTGTGTGTGTGTGTGTGTGTGTGTGTGTATAAATGTAATAACAGCCTCTTTAAAAAGAGACCATGAATTGGAGTGTGAGCAGTGAGGTCAGGTCTCTGGACAGTATGTAAGTCTATGGAAAAGGAAGAAGGAAAAAAACTCAGATTTACTGGATTGTAACCTGGACCCCAAGGGAAAGTGAATCAGGAGAATCCAGGCCAGTGTCCCACAGGGAAATTGTGAAGTTAGAGAGTGATGAAAGCAGAGAAGATTGTGTCTAATGAGTAGATATAGAGAGCTGAAGCTGCCTCCTATGATGACTCTCGGACTGAACAGCACTAGGCTAGATAAGATGTGGGCTATCTTTTGGTGCCTTAAGTTTCAATAGAATTATTCCTTCCTGCTTTCTTGTGTGAGGCAGAGCTTCAGTCTCCACCCTCACCCATCAAAGAAAGACCTGGATCTTCACAGATATCTTCTTCCATAGCCTTGTGTCCAGGTGTGTTGGAGAGCTCAGTAGATACTGCATGGAGGGGACGAGAATGAATTGTGAGAACACTTATTAGCTGAGAGCTGGGTCCCTAGCCCAGACTGGGATTGCTGGGCTTGCCTGCTTTGCGGTTCATCATTTATTTAAAATATGTTATTTATTTGTTACTATTTATCTGCTAATTATTTGTATGGGTTCATAATATTAACCTGAGAAATGAATGTTGAGTTGATTAACACCAGGTTCTTGGCTGACAATGAATTGGTAGAAGGCTTAAAATGCTTCTAGTAAAATAATTTAATCCTGAGAATTTTTGAAATTACAAGAAGTTCCTAAACAGGGTATAAGTTATGGAGTGGATTTTTTTTTTAGATGAGACACACTCAATTATGTTTATACTGAGAAGAATGCAGAGAAGGGAGTTCTTGAAAAATACCTAGAAATACCAAGCAATAGAAAAGTTCTACGTGAACCTTTCAGTGTGTATTACCCTTTCCTCTGAGTATCCACATTGAAACTGTTATACGTGAGTGAGCATATGCCTATCAGCCTTAGTCCATAATTATTTCTTTTTTTTGTGTGTCTGTTTTCTTTTTTCTTGGTTATTTTATTTATTTACATTTCAAATGTTATCCTCATTTCCAGTTTCCCCTCCATAACTGCCTTCTGCCCTCCTTCTCCTCAGAATTATTTCAATATTGCAAGACTGTGTGAATTTATGTTTATTAGTCATTTTCTTTCTGTGGTCCGGGGCTCTGATAAAGTCTTTCTCCTGTACACTGAGGCTGAACACTTTTAATTCTAGTTCCCAATGCTTTCTATCAAGGAAGTATTACTGTGTTTTGCCTGCATAAACTACCCTTTTGTTATGTAGCACTTTAACATATGTATTTTACCCTATGTCCATTTTATCCCTATTATTACTTTTTTCATATACGTGTATGTATGTTCACATAAATCAGCCAAGGAAGTCAGTAAAATTTAATGCTGTGCTCATTTGTTTGTGAAAAGCTTTAAAAAGCAAAAACTCTAGAGTACTACAGTAGGGAAAAATGGCATGTCCATTAACTAATTAGTGTGAATAGATCACTAGCAACAAAGGCTCAGGTGCTATGGTGGAGGTTGTGGGAGTTTATATATGCATAGTTCTCAGAACTGGGATTTCCTGGACTCATATTTTCCAATATGATTCTTATAACACAAAGTGAAAACTAATTTAATTTAATCTATGATCTATGATTAAATTAAATTGAATTTAATTGAAGTCAAGGTATCCACTTTGTTCAGTGAATGTCTTTATACCAAAATTAATAACAAGTAATAAGCATATATTGTGAATGAGGTTTACCCTCACATTTCTATCCCAGCTGGGAAATCTCCACATTTCTCGACCTCCTGTGGTGTGAGTTGTCATTACTTCCCTTTCTCATTGACATTGGTTCCTATATGGTGATGAATATCTGGGAAAAAAAATTACCTACTTTGGGGGGCTTTTTTTTTCTGGTTACTATTTCTGACAGGTAAAAATTTCTGAGAAAAGTTCCTGACTCTTTATATCTCCTCCTCTTCATACCCCTTCTACTCTTCCTCCTCCTGTTCATCTCCCCCAACATAATCCTATCATCCTTCTCCTTCTTCTTTAATCATAATTATCATCATCATCGTCATCGTCGTTGTCGTCACTTCCTTCTCTTCCTCCTTGCAATTGCTATTTGCATATTGTATAACATGATTGGTTTTATTAGGATTTATTCGTATATCATATAATTTTTTGAGATATTTTAACCAATTTTTCATTTTGTATTTGGAGAGATGGAGATATGGCTGAGCTAATAAAGACTAGAATCACAACCAGAAATATTAGTAGTGTTCCCAGAACAGAAGACAACTTGGGAGGGGTGCTTTTCTCCTTCTATCATGCTGGTTGAGTCTTAGCTTATCAGGCTTGGTGGTCTCTGCTTAGATCATCTTCTCTGCCAGCAATGTCTGGTCATCTGTAGAAACTAGTATTTCTGGGTGATGATGATATGGATTATTGAGACTGTGCTACAGTCTTTATACTCCAATGCCTCACATATACTTCTGTGTGCTTACTCCATTATACACACTTTTATTCATAAAATCTCCACCATTTTTTGGTGTCATATTATTACTTATTTTAAAAGAATTTTACTGATGTATAATTGCTTTTTATACAGACCAGAAATATTTAATGCCTATAATATAGTTAATTTGTTTATACAAAATATTTTATACAGAAAAATATTAAACTGATAATTTCTTTATCTGGATGTTTTTGTTTGTCATTGATGTGTGGAGACTTTTGTTTCTCAGCAGTCAATACATATTTCTCAACCTTAAGAAATAATTTCTAATTAAATCTGTTGCATATATAACCTCTTGAGGGAAAAAAATCTCAGTGTAAGACAGGGAATCCTAATCAGTAATAGCACTAGAGATGCCCATGAATAAAATTAGGAAATTTGTTTGCTGTAGAATTCAAATTATATTGTTTATTCCTTTTAACAATGCCAATTTTCATGAATATTTCTGATGTTATTTTTTTGTCATAGTGATATACAGCACATGGAGCCAAGAAACAATACTCATATTTTAGAATTTTTTCTATTGGGATTTTCACAGGACCCAAACTTGCAGCCTGTTATATGTGGCCTTTTCCTCTCCATGTACTTGGTCACTGTAGTTGGAAACTTGCTCATTATTCTCACCATCATCTCAGATGCCAACTTGCATACACCCATGTACTTTTTTCTCTCTAACCTGTCATTTGTGGATATATGCTTTGTTTCCACCACTGTCCCAAAAATGCTTGTGAATATTCAAACAAAGAGAAAATCCATTAGCTATGCAGATTGCATCACCCAGATGTACTTTTTTCTGATTTTTGTGGAATTGGACAACTTCCTCCTGGCTGTAATGGCCTATGACCGTTATGTGGCCATCTGCCATCCACTGCATTATACTGGTATCATGAATCGCAGACTCTGTGGATTTTTGGTTCTTGTATGCTGGATTGTGAGTGTTCTGCATGCCTTGTTACAAAGCATGATGGTGCTGCGGCTGTCCTTCTGCACAAACTTGGAAATCCCACACTTCTTCTGTGAATTGAATCAGGTGGCACAGCTAACCTGTTCTGACACCTTTCTCAATGATGTGGTCATGTATTTTGCACTTGTTTTATTAGCCATTGTTCCTCTGTTTGGCATCCTTTACTCTTACTCCAAGATAGTATCCTCCATACGAGCAATGTCCACAGTTCAGGGGAAGTATAAAGCATTTTCCACCTGTGCATCTCATCTCTCCGTTGTCTCCTTATTTTACTTCACTGGTCTAGGAGTATACCTCAGTTCTGCAGTAAGTCACAGCTCACAAGCAAGTGCAACAGCCTCTGTGATGTACACAGTGGTGACTCCCATGCTAAACCCTTTCATCTACAGCCTGAGGAATAAAGATGTAAAAGGAGCCCTGAAGAGGCTCTTAGGGGTAAAACTATGAGTGATTTCTTTTCCCTGGGGTTGAAGAATTTACTTTTATTGCAGTCATCAAAGCTTCAAAGATGCTTGGATTCTATTATTAGACAGTAGAAGCTGAAAGTGTTTTATTTATTTTCTTGAGTATGCATTACTTTAGTCCAACCTTCGTACTTTATGCAAACCTTGATTGAGTGTTCTACTTTGTCAGCATTTGTTCCACTCGTTGTCACAACTTCCCAGTTATTCCAAACACCAGACCAGAACTATTTGAAAATGCATGTACCTCATCTGAAACTTGCCTTTTAAGATATAAGCTAAATTATCTTAAAAGTACATTTTTCTAGCATGATGTATATTAAGTTCAGAAATATTTGTTTTACAGAAAGATAGTCATGAGTTTTACTGTATATTAACAATAAAAGGTGCATTTAGTATTTAATACAATTCATAAGCCTTTTGTAGAGGAAGTTCTGAGAGCATAACTTTCTTCTGCATGCAAATTTTGTACATAACTACATCGATTGTTTTTTATAATATGGGCTTTAATATATCAGTATGTTTTATAATGGAAGATTGCAGCCTTTAACAGTTCATCATTTATATTGATATTTGCATCTATTTGTGGGCTATAATGTCATGTTTTAACTCATGTATACAATGAGTAGTGGTCAAGTCAAGGTAGCTGGCATATCTATCACATTAAATATTAATCAAATTTTGAGAGTGAGTATATTCAAATGTCCTTTGTTCTCAGAAGTTTAACACATACCATGCATCATTGTTAATCATATTCACCTTACTGTGCACTGAGTGCCAGATTTTTTTCTACCTAACAGTAATCTCCTCTTAAGGATCATTTTTTTTTTCAGCTTGTTGCCCAAGTCCAAAAGCAAAAGAGGCGATGAATCTATCCATTCTACCATTAATTTCATGGCAGACTTTCTTTAAAAAAAAAAAAAAAAAAAAAACAATGAAACCTTTAAAATCCACATATCTTTGCCTGAGAAAGTTTCCTGTGACCAAACATACCTGGTTATACAATGTACAAATACAAGTCAAATACTGAGTTAAAATGAATCATAAAGAAATATGTTTTAAAACAATTCTCTGAGAAAGATATAACTTCACCAGTTGTTGAAGATGTAAACACATGCCATGTAAATGCAATGTATGTGCTTGTTGGTCTGACATCCAATGGAAAGACATGGCAATTTGGTATTTATACTGTGAAAAGTGGAGTTAGGAGTGTATGAAGTCTGTATTTTTATAAGTAAAACCATGTCTTTCTTTAAAATTAGAAATATTATTTGTAAAGTAAAATCACTGCAGTACATAACATACATTGGTCTATCATCTGGGAAAATGGTTTCAAAAAATACTTTTGGAGAGTATGTGGTATAATACCATGCATAACACAAAATAGCTGCATGCAATGTCAGGACCAAGGGTCCAGTAAAGTTACAAATTGTATTATTGTATCATTTACTGCTATAAGCATTTCAGATTCATTCAACGTTTGATTTTTAATTATTTTGTAGTAATTGCATATTCAGAAAGGCTTTATTATTGCAAATTTTTTCAAGCCAAGCAGGATTTTTCTTAATTCATAGAACATATTTTGATCATAAGCTTTCTCCTCTCCCAGTTCCTCCCAATCCGTTTACTCTTCTTCTTGATTTTCCAGCTCCCAGCAGCTATCAATTGCAAATAACTTAGCTGGGAAAAGAACTTTGTGTTTATTTTCCCTTGTCTGTGCTGGAATTTTGTATGACATGAGCTTATTTAGATCTTATTCATGTTGCATAATCTCTGTAAATTTGTATGGGCACCAGACCTGTTGTGTCTGGAAAATACTATTTCCATAAAGTTGTCTACCACTTCTGACTCTTTCAATCATTCTGCTTCCTCTTCAGCATAGATACTTAGCCTTGAGAATGAGGTTATAATAAACACATACTTTTTTGGACTAAATGCATGAATGTCTCTCACTCTCCAATCATTATTCAGTTGTGAGTATTTGCGTTTGCTAAATTACTCTGATAAAGGGTGAGAAATGGACTCATATGTGGGTATAAACATTTTATATATATTTCATTAAGAGTTGTTTTATTGAATAGTTCCTTTAATAGAATAATAGTAGTAGATTTTCCCTTAGTATTTATGGTATCAAATATGGAAAAAAGCAAGCTGGTGCTCAAGGAGAAACTTCATCCCTATTAACAATCATTTACAAGTACTGGAAAGTACTATACACAGTAATGAAAGAGAGAAAGAAATCAGTTTTATCTAGCTATGAACCCTACAAGCTAAAACTTGGGCCTGCAAGATATATACACACTGGTGCAACAGTGGAACGGTGCTATAAGAGTAATCATAAAAAGCCAGGAGCATACAGCCGCAGAAGCAGTGGAGTAGTTGGGACAGGTTCCTTCCTGCCTCCATCTTCACCCAGGAGCTGGGGTGTTCCACAGCCCTCTGTGCACTGGCCCTGCCAGGGGAGAGCTGGTCTCCCAGGAGTGCTGACATAGGCTTACAGGCCCACAGGAGGAACAAGCTCAAGCCAGAGACAGAAAGACCAACTAACACTAGAGATAACCAGATGGTAAAAGGCAAGCACCAAAACTTTACGATCAGAATCCAAGGCTACATGGTATCATCAGAACACAGTTCTCCCAGAACAGCAAGTCCTGATATCCCAACATACTGGAAAAGCAAGATGTGGATTTAAAATCACATCTCATGATGCTGATAAATGTTGTGGATAGTCCTAGGGCTAATGATATTTGATGTTAAATCTGGGCTGCGAACAAATTAACACTCTGGTGATTTCCTGTAAACCTGCTTCCCACCTTATTTTGTAAAATAAAAGAGAGCTGATGATTGGGCAGACAAAGGGAAGGCAGAATGGAAGGTGGGGAGAGAGAAAAGAAGGAGAAAATAAAAGAGGGAGAGGACACAGAGGAGAAGGAAGAAGAAAAGTGGAGCAGAAGCACATGGCCTGGAGAAACCACAAGTTCTAAGGGATCTCATAGATGTGGAAGATGGTAGTGTAGTGGTAGATCTGCCCAATCTAGGCGTACTACATGCAATCATATTAACTGAGTTGTGTGTTCATTGCCAGAGCTTATTTGGGTTGTAGACTTACTGCAACAGATAGAGGACTTTAAGAAGGACATAAATAACTCCCTTAAAGAAATACAGAAGAACACAGGTAAACAGGTAGAAGCTATTAAAGAGGAAACACAAAAATTCCTTAAAGAATTACAGAAAAACACAAGCAAACAGGTGAAAGAACTGAACAAAACCATCCAGGATCTAAAAATAGAAATAGAAACAATAAAGAAGTCACAAAGGGAAAGAACTCTGGAGATAGAAAACCTAGGAAAGAGGTCAGGAGTCTTAGATGCATGCATCACCAACAGAATACAAGAGATAGAACAGAGAATCTCAGGTGCAAAAGACACCATAGAAAACATTGACACAACAGTCAAAGAAAATGCAAAATGCAAAACCCTCCTAAGCTAAAACATCCAGGAAATCCAGGACACAATGAGAAGACCAAACCTAAGCATAAGAGGTATAGAAGAGAGGAAGACCACAGTGTGGATACTTAGGTCCTTCTTAGAAGCAGGATCAAAATACCCATGGGAGGAAATACAGAGATAAAGTTTGGAGCAGAAACTGAAGGAAAGGCCATTCAGTGACTTTCCCACCTGGGGATCTATCCCATATACAGTTGCCAAAGCCAGACACTATTGTGGATGCCAATAAGTGCTTGCTGACAGCACTCTTATATAGCTGTCTCCTGAGAGGCTCTAGCAGTACCTGAGAAATACAGAGGGAGGTGGATGCTCACAGCCAACCATTGGACTGAGTACATGGTCCCCAATGGAGGAGATAGAGAGAGTTACAAAGGAGCTGAAGAGGTTTGCAGCCCCGTAGGAGGAACAACAATAAGAATCAACCACTACCCCCCAGAGCTCCCAGGGACTAAACCACCAAGCAAAGAGTACACAAGGAGGGACCCATGGCTCCAGCCACATATGTAGCAGAGGATGGTCTTGTTGATCATCAATGAGAATAGAGGCCCTTGGTCTTGTAAGGTTCGATGCCCTTGTGTAGGGGAATTCCAGGACAGGGGAGCAGGAGTGGGTAGGTTAGTAAGCAGGGATATGGGGATGGAATGTGGAGGCTTTGGAGGAGAAATGGGATAAAATTTGAAACATAAATAAAGAAAATATCTAACAGGAGAGAGGGGGGGGGAAGAGTAACCATAACATTAAAAAAATGGATTTAAAGCCAACTCTATGAGATAAAATCTATACATGGCAGTGTTACCATGCCAAGAATCCCAGTCTAGACACACATGGGCACTAGGGGGGAAAGTTAGGTAGTGATAGGACTAAAATACCAGGTAAATATATTAAATATTCTAAATGGCTACAGACTGAGAAAATATTTTTTTTTACAGCATTAAAAGAGCAACACTATGGACCTTGTTTTGGTCAAACTTTTCTTACATTAACTATTACCTATATAAATATCTCAAGGATGATACTGTACTATAATTTCATTAGATGTAAGCAACGGGATTGAGATGGTTCAGTGGTTAAATCCAGATTATTTAACATTAAATTAAGAAGCTAAAGGTGCACAAATTTCTTTTCTTTGAGATTTGAATTTTTTATCTAGAAAATGTGTTGTATGTACACAGGGAGGTTCATTCGGTAACAAACTAAATAGAGTTTAAATAATCACCATATGGTTAAGTACAAAGTTTGAAATTTATAGAGGTGATTACATGTTTCCTATGATATATGGAATTCATAGAAATAAGTATATGAAAATAAAAACGTATAAGTGCTTTATGTTTCTGTTGCTATTATGATAAACTATCATAAGAAGAAACTTATAGAAGAAGAGAATTTATCTTCAATCATGTTTCCAGAGGAAGAACACATAACAACACAGAAAATGTGGAAACAAGATACCTGAATAGGAATCTAAAAGATCCTATCTTAAACACATACAGGAAGCAGAGAGATAAAGGGAAGTAGGCTAAATCTTTAAGTCTTCTAAGCCCATTCCAAATGATGTACTACCTACAACAAGGATCAATATCCTAACACACACACACACACACACACACACACACACACAAAGAGAGAGAGAGCTTTTATAAATTATTTTATTAATTTACATTTCATATGTTGCAACCGCTTCCCCCTCCCCCTTTGACTCTGAGATGGTATGCTCCCATCCCCCCACTCCCACTTCATCCCTCTAGCATTCCTGTCTCTGAAGCATCAAGACTCCACAAGACCAAGTGCCTCCCCTCCCAATGATGCCAGATAAGGCAGTCCTCTGCTACATATGTAGCAGGACACACAATCCAGCCCGTGTATACTCTTTGGTTGGTGTTTTGGTCCATGGGAGCTCTGAGGGTCCCGGTGAATTGATATTGTTTTTCTTCCTATGGGATTGTAATACTCTTTAGCTTCTTCAGTCCTTACCCTAACTCTTCCATTGGGGACCATGGGCTCAGTCCATTGGTAGGTTGTGAGTAGCTGCATCTATCTTAGTCAGGTGATAGCAGATCATCTCCATACCAGAGGGGCTCTTATCTGCAAGTATATCTTGGCATTAGCAATAGTGTCCGGGTTTGGTGTAGATGGCCTTTCCTTCAATCTCTGCTCCATTTTCTGTCCCTACATTTTCTTTAGACAGGAATAATTCTGGATTAAAAAGTTTAAGGTGGGTGGGTGGCCCAATTCCTCAGCTGGGTGCCATGTCTATCTACAGAATGTGACCTCTTCAGGTTCTATCTCCCCGCTGTTGGGAATTTCAGCTAATGTCATCCTCATTGGGTCTTAGGAGTTTTTTGAATCCCTGGCTTATGGCACTTTCTAATGGTTCCCCTATTTCCTACCCCTCACTGCTACATATTTCTATTCATTCTCTTGGCTCTCTGGACTTTTCTCCTGTCTCCTCCCTTACCTGATCTCATCTCCCCTTTTGCCTTCCCCCCTCCCCCTGCCCTCTCCCACTGAGAGCTGTCCCTCCCTTTGTCCCTAGTGATTATTTTGTTCCCCTTCTAAGAGGGATTGAAGCATCCACACTTGGGCTTTCCTTCTTGTTAAGGTTCATATGGTCTTTGAATTGTATTATGGGTATTCTGAGCTTTGGAGCTAATATCTACTAATCAGTGAGTACATACCACACATGTCCTGTTGTATCTGGGTTACCACAGTCAGTATATTTTCTAGATCCATTCATTTGCCTGCAAGATTCCTTGAAGTCCTTGTTTTTAATAGATGTGTCATATTCAATTGTGTAAGTGTACCACATTTCCTGTATCTATTCTTCTATTGAGGGACATTTGAGTTGTTTCTAGCTTCTGGTTTTCATAATTAGGGCTGCTATGAACATAGTGAAACATGCATTATTGTGATATGGTGGAACATCTTTTGGGTATATGCCCAGAAGTAGAACTAGTTCCAATTTTCTGAGGAAGTGCCAGATTGATTCCCAAAGTGGTTGTAACAGCTTGCAGTCTCATCAGCAACAAAGGAGTATTTCTTTTCTTCCACATACTCCTCAACATCTGCTGTTACCTGAGTTTTTGATCTTCACCATTCTGATTGTTTTAAAGTGGAATCTCAGGGTTGTTTTGATTTGCATTTCTCTGATGACTAAGGATGTTGGACATTTCTTTAAGTGCTTCTCAACCATTTGAGATTCCTCAGTTGAGAATTCTCTGTTTAACACTGTACTCCATTTTTAATAGGGTTATTTTGTTCTCTGGAGTCTAACTTCTTGAGTTTTTTGTATATTAGCCCTCTCTGAGATGTAGGGTTGGTAAAGACCTTTTCCCAATCTGCAGGCTTCCATTTTGTCCTATTGACAGTGTCCTTTATCTTACAGAAGCTTTTTAGTTTCATGAGGTTCCATTTGTCAATTGTTTATCTTAGAGCCTGAGTCATTAGTGTTCTATTCAGGAAATTTAACTGTAAGCCAATGTGTTGAGGCTATCTTCCACTTTCTCTTCTATTAGATTCTGTGTATTTAGTTTTATGTGGAATTCCTTGATCCACTTGGACTTAAGCTTTATCCAAGGAGAGAAAATGAATCAATTTGTATTCTTCTATATATAGACTGCCAGTTAGATCAACACCATTTGTTGAAAATACTGTCTTTTTTTCCCACTCTATGGTTTTGGCTTCTTTGTCAATGAGCAAGGGACCAGAGGTGTGTAGATTTATTTCTGCATCTTCAGTTCTGTTCCACTGATCTACCTGTCTGTCTCTGTATGAATACCATGTGGGTTTTTAAAAAAAATATGTATCAATATTGCTATATAGTACAACTTGAAATCAAGACAGTGATTCTCCTAGAAGTTCTTTTACTGTTGAGAATTTGTTTTAGCTAACCTGTTCTTTTTATGTTCCATAGGAAGTTGAGAATTGCTTTCTGTCTCTGTGAAGAATTGAGTTTGAATTTTGATGGGACACATCAGAAACATCAACTCATGAATGCAGAGATGTTTCAATATATGAAAATCTGTCATTGTAATCTACCATATAAACAAACTGAAAGAAAAAAATCATGTGATCAACTCCTTATTGATGTAAAACCTTCTGACAAAATCCAAAACAATTTCATGTTACAAGAATTATAGAGATGAGGAGTGCAAGGCATATATCTAATCATAATCAAAATGGTATACAGAAAATCACTAGCCAACATCAAATTAATTGGAGAGAAACTTGAAACAATCTCACTAAAATCAAGCCAAGGCTGCCAACTCTCTCCCAATCTATACAAATGAGTCAGGGAAGTCGTATATAGGGCATGTAGTTTTAATTGCAGTATTGAGGACGCAAAGGCAGGCAGATCTCTGTTAAAGCTACGCCACTCTGGTCTGCATAGCAAATTACAGGTCAGGCAGAGATACACAATGGGACCTTGTCTTAGAAAATAAATGTTTCAGACTGGTTTATGTGTCTCTTCAGGAGACAGGGTAATCAGCTTACCTTAATCAGCTTGTCTTAGTGAACTGTCTCAAGGCATCCATAGGGCAGTAAAGATAGTGGTGCCAGAAGGGTATACTGATGGGCTATTAAAATGGACCAAAAGTCTGTTGCCCAATGCAGCCAGGAAAACAAAGGAAAATACATTTACTGATTAGATCGTCAAATTATCCCATATTGTGTGACTATATTTACAGAAAAATGAATATTAAAGTAGCATTCTTAATATAAATTTAGATAAGAATAATTGTAATTTTCATAGTGTTTACATTTCTCCAGTGTTACAGAAGAGGATTGTTATCCATTTGTCTCATTGTTACATAGTTCAGGTTGGTTTTGTGATCTTCCTACCTTGTTTTATTAAGTGTTTGGATTCCAGGTCTGTGTATCACCATATACTGTTCTTATATTAATGATAGCAAGTCACACAATCAGCACATCATTTTTGGTTTATTTACCACTTTGTGTTGTGATAATGATTCATAGTTTCAAAGTGATGGTCTGATTGATTGTAGAAAGTTTTTGGACTAGGAATGGAGAAATGGCAGTGTTTAAAGGAGGGAGCTGCTCTTTCAGAGGATCGGAATGTCATTCCTAATACCTATGTTGAGCTTGTTTGTGATCTCTGATAACTGTGGCAACAAGGGATTGGTGTTGCATTCCTGTGAATATAAGCACTTGTATGCACAGACACAATGATAAATGTGCATATAAATATTTGCATCTTAAAACAAAACATTCTTTAGGTTTACACACAGACACATGCATATGTGTATATATATGTATAGAAATATATATATATATATATATATATATAATTTATACAGTCCCTGTACTCTCTAGCTGGATAATGTATTGCTACCATTTCCACTAGTCAGAAATTTGTCAGGGCAGTAATCTAAGTGTGTTACAGTGGTTACCTTGTTAATGTGAACACACCCACAGGTACAAGACTCCTTGGGCAGTCAAGGTGATACTAAAATAACTGAAACATAAGAATGTGTGTGTTCAGGGGAGTGTTAAGTAACAATGATGCCATGATTGTTTAACATTATTGACTCATGACTTCACCTGACATGGGTAAAGGACCTTGCTGGTATCTTATGAAAAATTGTTTAGATAGAATTTTGTACTGCTTTCTTCATCCCTGGGGAAACTCATGAGTCTCATGAAATTGAGAGAGGAAACATGTATCATGAACTTTCTGTTTCTTGAATTTTCCAAGAAGTAGTGCTAGAGCTCCCCCTATTTGGATTCTGTGTCCACATACAAAGTTATGAGCATGTGGAACCTGTTCCAATTAGCCTAGCCATATGATTAGATTTCCTTTTCTTAACTCCCATATATTTCTACTCATCTGTTGCTGACATGTTTCCACCTACATCTTCTTTCCAAAGACTTCATGGAATCCTGAGGCAAGCAAACAATTATAGCAGTCATATACTACATTTTGATTGTTTCTGGGTGTCTGCATGCTTTATTCAAATGGCTCATGAAAGTTCTAGGGTCATTTCAAGTGTGAAGTCACTAGAGGAATATTATATAAAATATTTCAAGATGTAAGCATTGGTAATGACTCTCTAAACAGACTGTAATGCCCTGGAATAAATAGCAGTAATTGATAGATGGACTTGCAACAGATTAAAAGGCTTGTACACAGTAAAGCAAAAGAAAGAAACACCACAAAAATGCACTTTACAGAAAATCTTGGTCAGCTTCTTCTGTGATTGATAATACAAAACCATATTAAAAAATTTAAGACCAAAGCTCTGCCTGCATCCCTGGAGGCCTATTACCACCTGAAACATCCAGGTGAGATTTGCATGTCACAAAACTTGTCTGCTGGGTCACCCAGAAATCCCATGACTCATTAAGTTTTCCCCATACACTCTATGCTCTATCTTCCAGTCCACATCTCTACCTGCAATCCTGGATCTATATTCCATTTCCCAGACCAGAGTTCAGCCTATGTATGACCCAGGAGGCCTGGTGACATCCAGGACAATAAGCTCTGCTTGCATCCCTGGAGGCCAGCTGCCACACACAACAAACAGAAGCCTGAAGGGATCAAAAACTATCAGCTCTGTCTGCATCCCAGGAGGCCTCTTCCCATCTGTGACAAACAGCTCTATCTGCAATCATACATTCATGCAGCCATCAGGGATTACCAGCTCTATTTGTAGTCCCAGAGGCCAACTGCCATCAGGGACCACCAGGCCAGCATACACAGGGACAACCAGATGGCTAAAGGTCAGTGTAATAACACAATCAACAAAATCCAGGAAAATATGGCATCACTAGAACTGAGCTATCCTCTGAGAGCACTCCCTGGATTTCCTAACGTACATTTGGGACATGGGGAACTCACCTGCTGTCCTAGGTGGCAATATACCTCCAGGAAAACTGGCAGAACTTTGACCTTACATTTTTTGTAGATGTTTATTTATGTTATACATAAGTACACTGTAGCTGTCATCAGACACCAGAAGAGGGCATCAGATCTCATTATGGGTGATTGTGAGCCACCATGTGGCTTGAACTCAGGACCTTTGGAAGAGCAATCAGTGCTCTTATCCACTGAGCCATCTCACAAGCCCACATTTTTAAAATATAGTGTTGTATACATCTGGATATTAATCACAGGAGCAAGACTATGACCCTAAATTTAAATTTATGAAGATTATAGAGGCAATTAAAGAGCAAATGAGAGTATTGCTGCCAAAATACCAGGCCCAAGTGGGATCTGCCTAGAACCCACAGGACCCAGAAACCACAGACCAGCCAGGGACAGGATCCTTCAGTTCTCCATCTATACCCATGAGCTAACACTGTGCCACAACTATCCATACTCCAATCCTGACAGAGAAAGCAGGTCTTCCAGGAGTGCTAACACACTTAAGATCACAGGTCTCACAAGAGTGCTGACACACCTAGGATCACAGAGAAAGCTGGACTCCAAGGAGTGCTGAAACACCTAAGACCACAGGCTCACAGGAGGGGAAAGCTCCAAGTCAGAATTAGAAAAACCAGATAACACTAGAGATAACCAGATGGAGAGAGACAAACACAAGTACATAAGCAACAGAAACCAGGGCTACTTGGCATCATCAGAGCCCAGTTCTTCCATCAGAGAAAGCTCTGGATACTTCATACCTAAAAAGCAATTCTTATTTAAAATCACATTTCATAATGATGATAGAATACTTTAAGAAGGGCATAAAAATTCTTAAACAGCCACTCTGGAAATCAGTCAGGCAGTTCCTCAGAAAATTGGGCATAGGATTACCTGAGGGCCCAGCTATACCATGCCTGTGTATACACCCAAAAGATGTTCCAGCATATAACAAGGACACATGCTCCACTCTGTTCATAGCAGCCTTAATTATAATAGCCAGAAGCTGAAAAGAACCCAGATGTCCCTCAATAGAGGAAAGGATACAAAAAATGTGGCACGTTTACACAACGGATTACTACTCAGCTATTAAAAACAATGAATTCATAAAATTCTCAGGCAAATAGGTGAAACTAGAAAATATTATCTGAGTGAGGTAACCCAATAGCAAAAGAACACTCATGGTATGCACTCACTGATAAGTGGATATTAGCCCAAAAGCTCGGAATACCCAAGATACAATTCACAGACCGTATGAAGCTCAAGAAGAAGGAAGATCAAAGTGTGGGTGCATCAGTCCTTCTTAGAAAAGGGAACACAATACTCACAGGAGCAAATATGGACAAAATGTGGATCAAAGACTTAAGGAAAGGCCCCACCTGGGGATCTATCCCATATACAGTCACCAAACGCACACACTATTGTGGATGCCAAGAAGTGCTTGCTGACAGGAGCCTGATAAAGATGGTTCCTAAGAGTCTCTGCCAGTGCCTGACAAATACAAAGGCAGAATCTCATAGCCAACTATTGAACAGATGACGGGTCCTTAATGAGGTCCCCTAGGGAGGAGTTAGAGAAAGGATAGAAGGAGCTGAAGGGGTTTGCAATCCCATAGGAAGAAAAATAATGTCAACCAACCAGACCTCCCCCCACCAGAGCTCCATGGACTAAACCACCAACCAAGGCATATACATGAAGGGACCCATGGCTCCAGCCACATATGTAGCAAAGGATGGCCTTGTTGGGCATCAATGGGAGAAGAGGCCCTTGGTCCTGTGAAGGCTCGATGTCCCACTGTAGGGGAATTCAAGGGTGGGGAGGTGGGAGTGAGTGGGTGGGTGGGGGAACACCCTCATAGAATCAGGGTAAGGGGAAAGGAATAGGGGATTTCCAGGGAAGCAGGACAGAGGATAACATTTGGAATGTAAATGAAGAAAATATGCAATAAATAAAAGAAATATAGGAAATACAATAGGAAATAAATAATATTTATTATTAGGAAATAAATATAGGAAATAAAAGAAATACAGGTAAACAGGTAGAAGCTATTAAAGAGGAAACACAAAAATCCCTCAAAGAAATACAGGAAAACACAAACAAACTGGTGAAAGGATTGAACAAAACCATCCAGGATGTAAAAATGAAAATAGAAACAATAAAGAAATAATGAAGGGAGACAACTCTGGAAATGGAAAACCTAGGAAAGAGAGCAAGAAGTCACAGATGCAAGCATCACTAACAGAATACAAGAGATAAAGAGAAAATCTAAGATGTAGAAGATACTATAGAAGACATGGACACAACAGTGAAAGAAAATACAAAAAGCACATCCCGCTGGGTGAGGTGGCAGCGGGGACAGCGGGAGCAGAGTCTAGCGGATTGGGTTCTTCGGCGGGTCTCAGAATTCAGCTGTGAGGATACAGGGAAGGAAGCGGGCCAGGCCTGGGAGAAGAAAAGACTCATTGGGGAGATGGCATGTAATCTGGTTCCCAGAAAGCCTGGTGGGAGAGTGAACTGGATAGTGGTGCAGACCATGCAGGAGTGAAAGAAGAAACAATGTAACTCAGTCACTGGGAGGACTGAGGTCAAGGTGAAGAGGGAGGTGGGAAGAGCATGGCCTGGCCACGATTTTTGCAGAGAGGAGCTCTCCTCACCAGCTTCAGTCATCACCACGTTGCTGTGTTCCTGCTCACGTTCTTCAGCTATTCATTACTCCATGCATCAAGAAAAAAGTTTAGCAATGTGAAAGTCAGTATCTCTAAGCACTGGACCCCAAATGCTTTTAACACATCACTTGACCTGCCTGCAGAGATCTGGAGCAGCAACCACCTATTTCCCAGCACAGAGGAAGCCACTCTTTCTTGGAACACTAGATACTGTTTTTCTGTTCTCATATGCTGTGGAGTTCTCTAAACAGCATCATAGGGGATCGGCTGAATTTGCAATGGTTCTGTCTTTGGCATGTGCTCTTCTGTATTCGTGCCGAGGAGTTGTCTTTGGTCTCTGGAGTGCCTGTGCTTCGGTGGGCAATATTTTGGGAGCATTCCTGGCTTCATCGGTTCTCCAGTATGGTTATGAGTATGCCTTTCTGGTGACGGCATCTGTGCAGTTTGCTCGTGGGATCGTCATCTTCTTTGGACTTCCAGTGTCACCAGAAGAAATTGGTCTCCCAAGTATTGAGGCAGAGGAAAGCTCGGAAGAAGATTCACAGAGGCCACTCATCGATGGTGCTGAAAATGAAGATGACTATGAGCCTAACTATTCGATCCAGGAGGACAGGACTGTCGTCCAAGTGAAGGCCATAAGCTTTCATCAGGCTTGCTGCCTTCCTGGGGTCATCCCGTACTCACTGGCCTACACCTGCCTGAAGCTAGTGAACTACTCCTTCTTCTTCTGCCTGCCCTTTTATCTGAGTAACAACTTCGGGTGGAAGGAAGCGGAAGCTGACAAGCTGTCCATTTGGTACAACGTCGGAGGTATCATAGGTGGGACTCTGCAAGGCTTCATCTCTGACGTACTGCAGAAGAGAGCACCTGTGCTGACCCTCAGCCTCTTCCTGGCCGTTGGGACCCTTGTTGGGTATAGTTGCTCTCCAAACAGTAAGTCCATCAATGTGCTTCTGATGACCATTACAGGGTTTTTTATCGTTAGACCATCCAATATGGTTAGCTCTGCTATTTCTGCAGACTTGGGTTGCCAAGAACTGATCCAAGGGAGCAGCGAGGCTCTGGAGACTGTCACGGGGATCGTCAATGGAACAGGGAGTATTGGTGCTGCTGTGGGCCAGTATCTGGTGTCTTTGGTCCAGGACAACTTAGGATGGATGTGGGTTTTCTACTTTTTTATTCTCATGACAAGTTGTACAATTCTGTTTATCTCGCCATTAATAGTGAGGGAAGTATTCTCTCTTGTGCAAAGGAGACAAACTCACTCACTTAATGAATGATGGGTTTCCACAGGAGAGGACAGACTGGGAAGCTTATGAGGGCCCATAGGCCTTCAGTTCACTCGTGTGGAGTTCTCTAAACACTAATGGAGCTTTGGCTTGTCAGGCATCCTACAACACTGCCAGCTACCCCAGACACAGGCAAGGAAGGGGCAAATTATTTTTGTATACTACAGCAGTTCCTGGAGACTTTTATTACATTTGTGAATGTACTGAAAGGAAAATGAACCTGCCAGCATCTTTGTTGGGCTTGTCAGTTTATCCCTTTAACATTAAATACCAGTTTTGGTCCTGGACCCTTGTTCTTCAACCTATGGTGATCAGGAGCTAAGTGATCAGGAGGCAGAATCATGTTGTATTGATGAGAAGACTATGGTACGGAGCTCTGATACCACATTTGCAGATAGTGGATCACGATTAAGGCATCAGAGCAGAGCTGAGTCCAGATGATGCTACAGGCCTGCCGTGGACGAAACACACCTTTACCAAGGTGGAAAGACCACACTGTGCCATGGCTGGGTCACAAGACCCTCTGAGAAGCTGTTCTTGTAGCCTTATTGTTGGAAGATTGGTCTCTGTCGCAGCGCAGCCAGGTTCCTGGAGTTCCCTCAGCAGAAGACGGACCACACTTAGAGAAAAGACAAAGGCTCTTTGTCCTGGGGGTGTGAAGTGTATGTTTTGAATCATGTTAGTGGATTGTTAGGGCCTGAGGCCTGCCCTTTAGAAGATTGTAGTGTGAATGTCTTCAAGACTATGAATTCTACAAGAATCAATACTTTAAGGTCATTCTGTACATACATTTTAAATTATGTAAACTAGGAGGAAAATGTACAATTTTGAGGAATACCTAATTCACCTTGGGTTAGGAAATATTCTTCCACCTCTTGCTTTATGCTTCAAAGTATGTATTGATGAACTTGCAGAAATACTACAGATTTCTGACCACTTTCCTGTTCAGTCACTGACATAAAGGGAAAACACAAAACATAGGAAGGTAGGAGAAACAAACCCCCGCTTTTGTAATAAACATCCAGCGGTTGTTTGGTTAAAAAAAAAAAAAAAAAGAAAATACAAAAAGCAAAATTTCCTATCTCAAACATTCATGAAATCCAGGAAACAATGAAAGGACCGAACCTAAGTATAATAGGTATAGTAGAGAATGAAGAATGCCAACTCAAAGGACCAGCAAATATCTTCAACAAAATTATAAAAGCAAACTTTCCTAACCTAAAAAAGAAATGCCCATAAATATAAAAGATGCCTACAGAGCCCCAAATAGATTGTACCAGAAAAGAAATTCCTCTCAATACATAATAATCAAAACATCAAATGCACAAAACAAAGAATATTAAAAGCAATAAGGAAAAAAAGGTCAAGTAACATATAAAGGCATACTGATCAGAATTACACCAGACTTCTCAACAGAGAATCTCAAAGCCAAAAGATCTTGGACAAATGTCATAGAGACCCTAAGAGAACAAAAAATGCCAGCCCAGGTTCCTATACCCACCAAAACTCTAAATTACCATAGATGGTGAAACCAAGATATTCTGTGACAAAACCAAATTTAAAGGATATCTTTACACAAATGCAGTACTACAAAGGAAAATAAATGGAAAACTCCAAAACAAGGAGGGAAACTACTCCCAAGAAAAAGCAAGAAATTAATCTCCTTTCTACAGACCACAAATAAGATAGCCACATAAACTTAACTCCACTTCTAGCATCTAAAGTAATAGGAAACAACAATTACTGATCCTTAATATCTCTTAACATTAATAGACTCAATTACCCCAATAAAAACAAACCTCAGTGACAAAGACAGACACTCAGAGTAAAATGCTTGAAAAATTTTTTTACAAGCAAATGGTCACAAGAAATGAGCTCTAGTAGCCATTTTAATATTGAATAAAATTGACATTCAACCAAATGTTATCAAAAAAGTTGAGGAAGGACATTTCATAATTATCAAAAGAAAAATTTACCAAATTAACACTCAATTCTGAACATCTATGCCCCAAATGAAAGGGCAACAACATTTATAAAAGAAATATTACTAAAGCTAAAAGTACACATTGAACCTCACATAACAATCTTGCAAGACTCCACTCTCAACAATGGAGAGATCATGGAAACAGAAACTAAATAGAGACACAGTGAAACTAACAAGTCATGAACCATATGGATTTAACAGATATCTATAGAAAATTTCACTCTAAAGCAAAAGAATATACATTCTTCACAGCACCTAGTGGTACCTTCTCCAAAACTGACCATATAATCAGACACAAAACAATTCTCAACAGATACAATAAGATTGAAATAATCCCATTCATCCTATCAGATCACCACTGACTAAGGCTGGTCTTCAATAAAAACAAAACCAACAGAAATCCTACATACATATGGAAACAGAACAACTCTTTACTCAACAATAACTTGGAAAGAAAAAAAGAAATTAAAGAGTTTTTAGAATGTAATGAAAATGAAGTTACACCATACCAAAACTTGTGGGACACAAAGAAGAGGTGCTAAGGAGAAAACTCATAGCTCTGAGTGCCTCCAAAAAGAAATTGGGGAGAACATATACTAGCAGCTTAAGAGAGTATCTGAAAGCTCTAGAACCAAAGAAGTAAAATACACCCAAGAGGAGTAGATGGCAGGAAATAATCAAACTCAGGGGTGAAATCAACCAAGTAGAAACAAAGAGATCTATACAAAGAATCAAGAAAACCCAGAGCTGTTTTATTTATTTATTTATTTATTTATTTATTTATTTATTTATTTTTTGAGAAAATCAACCAGAGGAGTTAGGGGAAGGACTTAAGGAGCTGGATGGGTTTGCAACCCCATAGGAAGAAAAACAATATCAACCAACCAGACCCCCAAGAGCTCCCAGGCACCAAACCACCAACCACAGAGAATACATGGAGGAACCCATGGTTCCAGCTGCATATGTAGCAGACGATGGCCTTATCTGGCATTAATGGGAGGAATGGCCCTGGTTCCTAGGAAGTATCAATGCCTCAAGTGTAGGGAAATGCCAGGGCAGGGAGGAAGAGTGAGTGGGGGTGGGGGAACTCTCTCATGGAAGCAGGTGGTGGGCAATGGGATAGAGGGTTTCCAGAGGGGAAACAAGGAAAGGGGATAACAATTGAAATGTAAATAAATAAAATAACTCCTTCCATGGGTATTTTGTTAGCCATTCTAAGAAGGAACAGAACAACAATATGAACTAACCAGTACCCCCCCAGAGCTTGTGTCTCTAGTTGCATATGTAGCAGAGGATGGCCTAGATGGCCATCAGTGGGAGGAGAGGCCCTTGGTCTTGTGAAGATTATATGCCTCAGTACAGGGGAATGCCAGGGCCAGGAAGTGGGAGTGGGTGGGTTGGGGAGCAGGGTAGGGGAAGGGTATAGGGGACTTTTGAAGAGGAAACTAGGAAAGGGGATAGCGTTTGAAATGTAAATGAAGAAAATATCTAATAAAAATAAATAAATAAAATATCCAATAAAACAAAATAAATTTAAAAATCCAGCAAATATGGACTAGTGTAATATTTGATAAGCTGCTAGCTAATAAGCCTGACAACCTGAGTTCAGTCCTCAGGAGCTACTTTGTAAAGAGTAAGAACTGAGTCTTGAAAGTGACCTCTGAACTCCACGTGTATGTTATAATGAGGACATGTACATATACAAATATACAGAACTAAATAAATAATATGCCATCCTAAAAACCGATCTAAAAAATTGGGAAGAAGGAAAGTCTTAATGGAGTTCCAAAGTTCATCCAAATTTTACTTGAAACTTTGTACAAAACACACAACTTTGAGGTGCCTTTTCTATACCTTTAGAATTATGTTATTAATAGTACAATTTACTCAAGTCAACACACTAAAATTATTAAGATTCTTGGTGAGTGACTAATCTCAACATTATAACTATTAGATGCCTTATGAATAGTAGCATAAATTTCTTTTTTCTACCTGTCTAATTAGAAATATATTCTTCGTTGTTCTGGAAAAAGAAAATAAAGCCAATTAGAATAGGATCCATGGTCTCACATCAAGGGGAAAGAGTTCTTCTTGTGGTTGCACTTGAATATTGTGTTTCTGAAGTTACCAAGATGAGACAGTAGTTTGGTGACTTGAGGATATATCTAAGACATTTTTAATAGCTTTAGACTTTGTTTGAAACCTTAAATCAGGATGGAAGAGAAACTGGGGAGAGGTTAAAGCAAGAAAGTTTACAGGGAAGGAAAAGGAATGCATCACCTGGGCTCCTAACCTATTCTTTTGAGAGCAATCTTTAGGAACAATTATCTTTCTGTGTGGAACAAAGTCCCATAGGGAAATCATGTGCTTAAGACTTGCAATAACAGGAAGGAAATATTCTCAAGGTAGTAGTTGTTGTCACCTTTGAGTGTCTCCCCAGCGTAGTCCTTCTGATTTTCAAACTTGAGCTACACATTAATTTTTCTCATTTTGAAATCCTGATTCTGGTGGGGATTAATGCCTCTCTTAGTCCCTGTTCATGAGACAATCACAGCTTCATTCTCTAACAATAGCCATTCAGAAGGGAATTTGTGCTTAGAGACATAGACATACCTTTCAGAGATTCATCCAGGTGAGTCCAGGAGCTCTGCTGGTATTGCAGCAACAGTTCAGAAAATGTACCTGACAGCAAAGTTAGCTTAGACAAAACTGGGAGATGCAAGATTCAAGGGAGGCTTTCTGGGTTGGTTGTGGAATTCATTGATTCATGAAGCTGAAAAGAAAAGAATGCACTGAACTTAGTATTGGGGTGAGGACTAATCTTTAAGGGATAATTTTGGAAGGATGATCATAAAACTATGGTTTGTGAACCCATAAATTGTTCCATCTAAAAAAGAACTTATGTTCATATATCCTGGAAATTGTAGAATGTGTAAACAGAAAAGACTGATTTTAAAGTTACATATACCACAACAAGTGCATGCCTTCTCTTCTTAAGATGTACATAATGTCATGTTAATAAGAAAGATCCAGATGAACAATGTCTGTACTGTTGCAAGAGTTCATAAGGTTCATTACCTGCAGCTACCTTAATTCATGTAATATAATCACATTTAAAATGTGGAAAGTGACATATTAGAATGATTTGCCTGCAATTATTTCTTTACTGATGAACTAAAAAAAAAAACTTGTTATTTTCTTATTTGTTTACTTCCTTCATTGCAAATGTTGAATATTATTTTTATTTATTGAGTAGAAACAGTGTATGTTTATTTCATGTTTAAAAATAGAACTCTTTTCAGGTATAGATTGACTTTTCCCATAACCTTTTCTAGTTGATATTCCAGTGTGTGTGTGGTGTGTGTGTGGTGTGTGTGGTGTGTGTGGTGTCTGTTGTGTGTGTGGTGTGTGTGTGGTGTGTTGTGTGTGTGTGTTGTGTGTGTATGTGTGGTGTGTGTGTGTGTGTGTGTGTGTGTGTGTGGTGTGGTGTGTGTGTGTGTGTGTGTGTGTGCATGTGTACACATGTATGTTTATTTGTGGTTGTGGGAGATTTGTACATTTTGAAGGCCTGGTCTAATAGACATATTTTGTCTTTCAAATTGTTCTGACATTTTTGGCAAATATCAATTATATAATAAACTAGGTCCCCCTGTTATGTGTGTATAGGTGTGTAGAATGAACTGCAGTCATGCTCAACATTCGTTTGTAATTACACCACCACTTTTGATGGTCTCCTTCTTTCTTCCAAGTAGTCTTCTTTCTATTTTCCTGTCATTTAAAATTCTATATTATATACACAAACAAATGAAAATGTGCTATTTGTATTTGTCCTTTGCTTATTTCTCTGTTCTGAATGTTCACATGTTCAAAGTGTGTCTGCCTCAGTGGAATTATTGAACAGGCTGTTACTACTTTCTCATTTGATCTTTATGAGTCCTTTTCCTTGTTCTGCCTTTGGATTTTTATAGTTTTATGCCTGGTGTTAAGTTCAAGGCCTCAAATATTCCAGACAAGTGTCCCACCAGTGAAGTATAAAACTCTTTGATACACAGTTTAACCAAATCATTAAGGCTAGACTTGACCTCACTTTACAGACAGGAATGATTTAAGAAATGTTTGACTCAAGATTACAGTGTGAGAAAAACAGAACTGAAGATGTTCATACTTCCCATCAATAGTATATTCCTTAAATATGTAATCCTTATGCCTTAGCCTCCCTGGTAGCTCTTCTTATATGTCTCTTACCAAGTCTGGGCTTTGGCTTCTTTCGACAAGTCTGTTTCTACAAGTCTTTTAACTTTTGGTTCTCATTAAGCCATGATTTATGTCCAAGTGAAGTTTTAGTTTCATAAACATTTATGATTTATGTATCTTTATATGACACAGAATGATAAATGTTCACATGTTCAAAGTATGTCTAAATCAATTATACTCTATTAAAGATAATGTGATACCTTGATTGAGAACTGTCATGGGAGCAGTATGTGATAAAGTTACTTGGTGTTCACAGTAAATGATTAGAGGACATATGCTTGTATAAGATATAGTTGTCCTAGTGTCCTATACAGCAACACAAAGATACCCTTTTTGTTGATAAAATGTGTTCATTGACAACTTCATATATGTTTTCAATAACATATATGTGAGGCTTACTCTCCCTCACCCTCTCCTGTCTCCCTCCTTTTGCCAGTGCCTGCCCTTCTTACTAGGAGTCATTTCCCCACACCTATGTCTTTTTGTTTTGTTTTATGACTAAATAACTTTAAATATGGCAATCTGTTTTATCATGGGTTTGGAATTACCCATTGTCATATGTTGTGTTCAGCAGAAGGTACAAATCTGAATACCATTTTATACTTCAAAATTCAACCATATACAGCAGGAAGTCTGTGATTTCCTTCATCAGAAATACCTTTGAATATTAATTACTAGAATAATGACTTGATTCTACAGATAGAAGTTTACTAAAGAGTTCAAGGCCCAGTACCTAATAATAAGAAAAATGTGTTACATGAGAAATGTGAGGCATTAAATACCCTGCCCCTCTATAAGACTACACGAAAAAGTGGCTCAAAAGACATAAGAGAAGAACAGAAAATAAGCCTTTCGTTGTTTCATAGGGAATAAAACAGTTTAGCAGCTTTGCCTCTATTTTATCTTATTTTATGTTTTATATACAAGCTACATAAATTTAATAGTATTAAAATGATACATAAGCCACATTTGCTATAGTGTCTAGTGACTTGTGTTTACATATGTGCTACAGCATGTATACGGAGGTCAGAAGAAAACTTTTGGGAATTTGTTCTCTTCTTTCATATTGTGTGACCTGGAGACACAGCTCAAGTTGTCAGACTTGGTGACAGTGGCTTTAATTCATGGGACCGCCATGCTGACTATGTTCCTTCTTTTGAGATGTGTGTTTGTTCTTACGACTAGTTTTCTCTTTTTAGAGTATGCACTATAAAATGTTCCTTTTGGTTTTAGGTGAACCATTTTCTAATTTCCGTATTTCTGGGGACATTTTTGAGATAGAGTGGGAAGCAGAGCATTCTCATCACCAAGAAAGCTATTTTTCTTCCTGATGTCATGGAAATCAGCTCATTTCCTTGTTTTGTCTGTCTAATCTATTTATTTCTGTTCCTCTTTACTTGTTTAATGGTCATGGAGATCTTTCACATGTGTGGAAACTCCTTTTTTTAAATGTGATGAAACTGGGCCATCAAGTTGGCTTGGCAGGTAAAGGTACTTGCTGCCATGGCTGATGATCTGAAAAGTAGATATGTATAGAACTTGTCACCATCTGATAAAGTACATGCTTAAACTTTGCTCCTCCTGTTTCCCATTCATTACACTGAAAGTATTTTGTCTTTCTTCACTGTGTGATATTAATCCAAATAGTGTTTCAAGAGGGGCTGTTTTTTAGTTTTCAATTCATAAGTATCTCTAAGAGCTTTTTATTATTTTTTTTAAATGTGAGGCCTATAAGCATAGATTGAGTATGGCACAGAAATTTGTACTCAGAGATAAGAGTATTCTCTTCATGAGATACATGTAAACCATAGAAATAAACTTTATGGCTTTAAAAGATTGGGCCTACAGGGTTCCTTAGTAGTAGATGCTAGCCTATATATCAGTTATCTGACCAGGAACCCATTATTGAGCTTATAGGCTCTAGGGGAGAACCCATAGCTATTGCTTTTCAAAAGTTTATAGAATCAAAGTAAGTCTAAATATTTATATCTATGTTGAAAGACAAGTGATACTTTCAGTCCTTACAGAGAAGCTTCTTTTTTAGTAGAGGAAGGATAGATAATACCGGAACTGACAACTGTCCAAGTGTAGAGAATAGATGTTTATAAAGTGTTAAGTCCACAATGAGACATAAAAATCAAAATATTCAGGGAATAGCATGAAAACAGGGGCAGAAAAGAGTGGAAAAGAACCAGAAGTTTTAAAGAGTCTCCTGTGATGTTGTGTCTTTTGAAGATAGCAGGTCCTTAAACTTATAAATTAATTGAAGCTGCAGTAGACTGTACAAGGTGTTCACAAGATCAAACCAGTCAACACCTAGTCATGAAGGAGAAAAGGCCTCAATTTTGACTGAGGGGTCATTGACATTCAATGGCTGCAGGGGGGGGGGAGAACCCATTTGTTTAAGGGTGTGGACTCTAGAAGATTAATAATGATCCTGTCCTACTGAATAACCTATGTGACCAACGTAATTGACCTAAGAAGAGTAGGGAAAAAAGATGGGGGAGAGAGAGGGTGAACGGGAGAGGGAGAGGGAAGGAAGGAAAGAAAAAAATGAAGGGAATAAAGAAGGAAGGGAAGGAAGAAGCAGTGATATCAGGTCATTGATGGGTGACTGAGTCCTTCAAATTTCTTCTTTCCATAGGCATATCAAACACATGGAACCAGGAAATGACACTCAGCTTTCAGAATTCTTTCTTCTGGAATTATCAGAGAATCAACCTCAAATTCAGCCTCTCATATTTGGACTGTTCCTTTCCATGTATCTAGTGACTGTCACTGGAAACCTACTCATCATCATGGCCATCATTGCTGACTCCCACCTGCACACACCCATGTACATCTTCCTCTCTAATCTGTCCTTTGTGGACATCTGCTTCACTTCCACCACTGTCCCACAGATGCTGGTGACCATTCACACACAGAGCAAGGCCATCCCCTATGCAAACTGCATCACCCAGGTATACTTTTTACTACTTTTTTCGGTACTGGACATCTTTCTGCTGACTGTGATGGCCTATGACCGCTATGTGGCAATCTGTCACCCCCTGCATTACATGATCATCATGAGCACAAGACGCTGTGGATTGCTGATTCTGGCATGCTGGGTTATAAGTGTTATAAATTCCTTGTTACACACCTTTTTGGCATTACGGCTGTCATTCTGCACAGACCTGGAGATCCCTCACTTTTACTGTGAACTTAATCAAGTTGTACACCATGCCTGTTCTGACATCTCTCTTAATGACATGGTGATTTACATTGCAGCTATGCTACTAGTTGTGGGCCCCCTCTCTGGTATCCTTTACTCTTACTCTAAGATAGTGTCCTCCATTTGTGCAATCTCCTCAGTGCAGGGGAAGTACAAAGCATTTTCCACCTGTGCATCTCACCTCTCAGTTGTCTCCTTATTTTATTGCACCCTCCTGGGAGTGTACCTCAGTTCTGCTGTGACTCAAAATGCACAGGCCACTGCATTGGCTTCACTGATGTACACTGTGGTCACCCCAATGCTGAACCCATTCATCTATAGTTTAAGGAATAATGACATGAAGAAGGCTCTGAAAATAGTTTTAGGGAGGGTAACTAGAAATAGACTAACGGATTTACCTTCTTAGTTGAGTACTCATGTCTGTAGAACTTAGGATTTTGGAATTCAAAATTGTAATCCACTGGTCATATATTGTGGTAAAACTTAGTTTCTCTATGTCATCTACTTCTCCTGTCCATTATTTCAGCTTCCTCATAAAATTCCTTTTTCTACAAGGGTTAGTGTTCTTTCTCGTATCTGCATCTTAATTTGTCATTTTTTATTTTGGTAAATCAACATCCATCCTTGGATCAAATCCTCTAGAAACTTCCACTCTAACCAGGAAACAATGGAGACTTCTTAAAAATAATTTATTTTGGAAGAACAAGTGTTAAGCTATTTTTCTTTTCTTTTACCAAATAGTATCCCTAAGTCACACTCTTTTAATTAATTAATTAATTAATTAGCATTTGAGATTGAATTAGGGAAATGCTGAAAGAAACTGAGGAGAAGAGTGATCCTGTAGGAGGACCAGCAGTATCAATTAAAGTGTGACAGTGCTATTATATTTATGAAATCACAGCAGCTGTGGTTGCCTGTATAAGATCCTATAAGTAATACCAATAAAACTCACTGGTTCACCACGTTTGAAGTTAGTGGTATCCTTACTTTGATCTCTTCTTGATTCCCTATCTGGAGTTGGTAGATATCTGTTCACACCTCGCTAGCAAGAATGTCAAACAACACATAGCAGGCAACATTACAGAATGGGGGAAGAGATCACTGGTCTCACTCCTAGCTGAGGAGCTTCAGTAGCTAATGGCAGCTCGTGGAGGAAGGGTCTTTATATTTTGTGTAGGTTGACCTTAGTAGGTTGACAATGCACTGTTGCACATCTGCACACATGCAATTATATGGGAAGTCATAATTCAGCTTAGTATGTTACAATAAATTTATCAAAAAAGACGTAAAGTTCGGAAGGACATACAGTAAAGGGGGTACGAGAGAAAAATGGTTGTGATCAAAATACTTTATACATACATAGGTGTGTGTGTGAAAATCTCAGAGAGTAAATAAAAACACTTTTTTAAAAATTGACTCACAACTTTTATGTATTCTTCTATCTTTCTTTCTTCTGAAGACAAATTCACTGTTACTGAAAGCTGCCCTTCAATGGCACCAACAGCTGCCTTATAATATCAGAAAGGATTGTATAGACAATGGGATTCCATAAAATGTCCTGCAGCATTTTGGCCTTTATTTCCACAATAATGTAACCTTTATTTATGGACTATTGGAGAAGTCAATGGAATCATTCATAAGTCAAAATACATCTTTGATATTTTGCTAAAATTTCTAATAATTTGAAAAAGGTATCTTTCTTCCCAGATGAAATAAATTGGCATTTCCTTTTCAGAGTGAACACATTTTGTAGTAGACAACAATAACTTAGCCCCACAACTGGCCAAGCTGCAGAGAGTCAGTCTACAGAAAAACACTCTTTTTTTAAAAAAATTTTAATTGTTTTTTATTACGTATTTTTCTCAATTACATTTCCAATGCTATCCCAAAAGTCCCCCATACCCCCCTTCCCTACCCACCCATTCCCATTCTTTTGGCCCTGGCATTCCCCTGTATTGGGGCATATAAAGTTTGCAAGTCCAATGGGCCTCTCTTTCCAGTGATGGCCGACTAGGCCATCTTTCGATACATATGCAGCTAGAGACAAGAGCTCTGGGGTACTGGTTAGTTCATCATGTTGTTCCCCCTATAGGGTTGCAGATCCCTTTAACTCCTTGGGTACTTTCTCTAGCTTCTCCATTGGGAGCCCTGTGATCCATCCAATAGCTGACAGTGAGCATCCACTTCTGTGTTTGCTAGGCCCCGGCATAGTCTCACAAGAGACAGCTATATCTGGGTCCTTTCAGCAAAATCTTGCTAGTGTATGCAATGGTGTCAGGGATTGGAAGCTGATTATGGGATGGATCCCTGGATATGGCAGTCTCTAGATGGTCCATCCTTTCATCATAGCTCCAAACTTTGTCTCTGTAACTCCTTCCATGGGTGTTTTGTTCCCAATTCTAAGAAGAGGCACAGTGTCCACACTTAGGTCTTCATTCTTCTTGAGAGTTTCATGCGTTTAGCAAATTGTATCTTATATCTTGGGTATCCCAAGTATTGGGCTAATATCCACTTATCAGTGAATACATATTGTGTGAGTTCCTTTGTGATTGTGTTACCTCACTCAAGATGATGCCCTCCAGGTCCATCCATTTGGCTAGGAATTTCATAAATTCATTCTTTTTAATAGCTGAGTAGTACTCCATTGTGTAAATGTACCATAATTTCTGTATCCATTCCTCTGTTGAGGGGCATCTGGGTTCTTTCCAACTTCTAGCTATTATAAATAAGGCTGCTATGAACATAGTGGAACATGTGTCCTTCTTACCGGTTGGGACATCTTCTGGATATATGCCCAGGAGAGGTATTACTGGATCCTCCGGTAGTACTATGTCCAATTTTCTGAGGAACTGCCAGACTGATTTCCAGAGTGGTTGTACAAGCTTGCAATCCCACCAACAATGGAGGAGTGTTCCTCTTTCTCCACATCCTCGCCAGCATCTGCTGTCACCTGAATTTTTGATCTTAGCCATTCTGACTGGTGTGAGGTGGAATCTCAGGGTTGTTTTGATTTGCATTTCCCTGATGATTAAGGATGTTGAACATTTTTTCAGGTGCTTCTCTGCCATTTGGTATTCCTCAGGTGAGAATTCTTTGTTCAGTTCTGAGCCCCATTTTTAATGGGGTTATTTGATTTTCTGGAGTCCACCTTCTTGAGTTCTTTATATATATTGGATATTAGTCCCTTATCTGATTTAGGATACGTAAAGATCCTTTCCTACTCTGTTGGTGTTTTTTTTTTTTTTTTTTTTTTTGTCTTATTGATGATGTCTTTAGCCTTGCAGAAGCTTTGCAGTTTCATGAGGTCCCACTTGTCAATTCTCGATCTTACAGCACAAGCCATTACTGTTCTATTCAAGAATTTTTCCCCTGTGCCCATATCTTCAAGGCTTTCCCCCACTTTCTCCTCTATAAGTTTCTGTGTCTCTGGTTTTATGTGAAGTTCCTTGATCCACTTAGCCTTGACCTTAGTACAAGGAGATAGGAATGGATCAATTCACATTCTTGTACATGATAACAACCAGTTGTGCCAGCACCATTTGTTGAAAATGCTGTCTTTCTTCCACTGGATGGTTTTAGCTCCCTTGTCAAAGATCAAGTGACCATAGGTGTGTGGGTTCATTTCTGGGTCTTCAATTCTATTCCATTCGTCTACTGGTCTGTCACTATACCAGTACCATGCAGTTGTTATCACAATTGCTCTGTAGTAAAGCTTTAGGTCCGGCATGGTGATTCCACCAGAGGTTCTTTTAACCTTGAGAAGAGTTTTTGCTATCCTAGGTTTTTGTTATTCCAGATGAATTTGCAGATTGCTCTTTCTAATTCGTTGAAGAATTGAGTTGGAATTTTGATGGGGATTGCATTGAATCTGTAGATTGCTTTTGGCAAGATAGCCATTTTTACAATGTTGATCCTGCCAATCCATGAGCATCGGAGATCTTTCCATCTTCTGAGATATTCTATAATTTCTTTCTTGAGAGACTTGTAGTTTTTATTATACAGATCTTTCACTTCCTTAGTTAGAGTCACGCCAATAAATTTTATATTATTTGTGACTATTGAGAAGGGTGTTGTTTCCCTAATTTCTTTCTCAGCCTGTTTATTCTTTGTGTAGAGAAAGGCCATTGATTTGTTTGAGTTAATTTTATATCCAGCTACTTCACCAAAGCTGTTTATCAGGTTTAGGAGTTCTCTGGTGGAATTTTTAGGGTCACTTATATATACTATCATATCATCTCCAAAAAGTGATATTTTGACTTCATCTTTTCCAATTTGTATCCCTTTGATCTCCTTTTGTTGTCGAATTGCTCTGGCTAGGACTTCAAGGACAATGTTGAATAGGTATGGAGAAAGTGGACAGCCTTGTCTAGTCCCTGATTTTAGAGGGATTGCTTCAAGCTTCTCACCATTTACTTTGATGTTGGCTACTGGTTTGCTGTAGATTGCTTTTATCATGTTTAGGTATGGGCCTTGAATTCCTGATCTTTCCAAGACTTTTATCATGAATGGGTGTTGGATCATGTCAAATGCTTTTTCCGCATCTAACGAGAGGATCATGTGGTTTTTGTCTTTGAGTTTGTTTATATACTGGATTATGTTGATGGATTTCCGTATATTGAACCATCCCTGCATCTCAGAGATGAAACCTACTTGGTCAGGATGGATGATTGTTTTGATGTGTTCTTGGATTCGGTTAGCAAGAACTTTATTGAGGATTTTTGCATCAATATTCATAAGGGATATTGGTCTGACGTTTTCTATCTTTGTTGGGTCTTTTTGTGGTTTAGGTATCAGAGTAATTGTGGCTTCATAGAATGAGTTGGGTAGAGTACCTTCTGTTTCTATTTTGTGGAATAGTTTGTGAAGAACTGAGATTAGATCTTCTTTGAAGGTCTGATAGAACTCTGCACTAAAATCATCTGGTCCTGGGCTTTTTTTGGTTGGGAAACTATTAATGACTGCTTCTATTTCTTTGGGGGATATAGGGCTGTTTAGATCATTAACCTAATCTTGATTCAACTTTGGTACCTGGTATCTGTCTAGAAACTTCTCCATTTCATCCAGGCTCTCCAGTTTTGTTGAGTATAGCCTTTTGTAGAAGGATCTGATGGTGTTTTGGATGTCTTCAGGATCTGTTGTTATGTCTCCTTTTTCTTTTCTGATTTTGTTAATTAGAATGCTTTCCCTGTGCCCTCTAGTGAGTCTGGCTAAGGATTTCTCTATCTTGTTGATTTTCTCAAAGAACCAGCTCCTTGATTGGTTGATTCTTTGAATAGTTCTTCGTGTTTCCACTTGGTTGATTTCGCCCCTGAGTTTGATTATTTCCTGCCGTCTACTCCTCTTGGGTGAATTTGCTTCCTTTTTTTCTAGTGCTTTTAGGTGTGTTGTCAAGCTGCTAATGTGTGCTCTCTCTAGTTTCTTTTTGGAGGCACTCAGAGCTAATAGTTTTCCTCTTAGAAATGCGTTCATTGCGTCCCATAAGTTTGGGTATGTTGTGGCTTCATTTTCATTGAACTCTAAAAAGTCCTTAATTTCTTTCTTTATTCCTTCCTTGACAAAGGTATCATGGAGAAGAGTGTTGTTCAGTTTCCAAGTGAATGTTGGCTTTCTATTATTTATATTGTTATTGAAGATCAGCCTTAATCCATGGTGATCTGATAGGATGCATGGGACAATTTCAATATTGATGTATCTGTTGTGTCCTGTTTTGTGACCAATTATGTGGTCAGTTTTGGAGAAGGTACCATGAGGTGCTGAGAAGAAGGTAGATCCTTGTGTTTTAGGATAGAATATTCTGTAGATATCTGCCAGATACGTTTGATTCATAACTTCTGTTAGTTTCACTGTGTCCCTGTTTAGTTTCTGTTTCCATGATCTGTCCATTGGTGAAAGTGGTATGTTGAAGTCTCCCACTATTATTGTGTGAGGTGCAATGTGTGCTTTGAGCTTTACTAAAGTTTCTTTAATGAATGTGGCTGCCTTTGTATTTGGAGCATAGATATTCAGAATTGATAGTTCCTCTTGGAGGATTTTACCTTTGATGAGTATGAAGTGCCTCTCCCTGTCTTTTTTGATGACTTTGGGTTGGAAGTCAATCTTATCAGATATTAGAATGGCTACTCCATCTTGTTTCTTCATACCATGTGCTTGGAAAATTGTTTTCCAGCCTTTCATTCTGAGGTAGTGTCTATCTTTTTCTCTGAGATGCGTTTCCTGTAAGCAGCAAAATGTTGGGTCTTGTTTGTGTATCCAGTTTGTTAGTCTCTGTCTTTTTATTGGGGAGTTGAGTCCATTGATATTAAGAGATATTATGGAAAAGTAATGGTTGCTTCCTGTTATTTTTGTTGTTAAAGTTGGCATTCTCTTCTTGTGGTTGTCTTCTTTTAGGTTTGTTGAGGGATTACCTTCTTGTTTTTTCTAGGGTGTGGTTCCTGTCCGTGTATTGGTTTTTTTCTGTTATTATCCTTTGAAGGGCTGGATTCGTGGAAAGATAATGTGTGAATTTGGTTTTGTCGTGGAATACTTTGGTTTCTCCATGTATGTTAATTGAGAGTTTGGCTGGGTATAGTAGCCTGGGCTGGAATTTGTGTTCTTTTACGGTCTGTATAACATCTGTCCAGGATCTTCTGGCTTTCATAGTCTCTGGTGAAAAATCTGGTGGAATTCTGATAGGCTTGCCTTTATATGTTACTTTGCCTTTTTCTCTTACTGCTTTTAATATACTATCTTTATTTAGTGCATTTGTTGTTCTGATTATTATGTGTTGAGAGGTATTTCTTTTCTGGTCCAGTCTATTTGGAGTTGTGTAGGCTTCTTGTATGTTCATGGGCATCTCTTTCTTTAGATTTGGGGAGTTTTTTTCTATAATTTTGTTGAAGATGTTTGCTGGTCCTTTGAGTTGAAAATCTTCATTCTCATCCACTCCTATTATCTGTAGGTTTGGTCTTCTCATTGTGTCCTGGATTTCCTGGATGTTTTGAGTTAGGATCTTTTTGCATTTTCCATTTTCTTTGATTGTTGTGCCGATGTTCTCTATGGAATCTTCTGCACCTGAGATTCTCTCTTCCATCTCTTGTATTCTGTTGCTGATGCTCGCATCTATGGTTCCAGATTCTTTCCTAGGGTTTCTATCTCCAGCGTTGCCTCACTTTGGGTTTTCTTTATTGTGTCTACTTCTCTTTTTAGGTCTTGGATGGTTTTATTCAATTCCATCACCTGTTTGGTTGTGTTTTCCTGCAGTTCTTTAAGGGATTTTTGTGTTTCCTCTTTAATGTCTTCTACCTGTTTGGTTACGTTTTCCTGCAATTCTTGAAGGGATTTTTGTGCTTCCTCTTTAATGTCTTCTACTTGTTTAGCAGTGTTCTCCTGTATTTCTTTAACTGAGTTATTAAAGTCCTTCTTGATGTCCTCTACCATCATCATGAGATATGCTTTTAAATCCAGGTCTAGCTTTTCGGGTGTGTTGGGGTGCCCTGGACTGGGCGAAGTGGGAGTGCTGGGTTCTGATGATGGTGAGTGGTCTTTGTTTCTGTTAGTAAGATTCTTACGTTTACCTTTTGCCATCTGGTAATCTCTGGAGTTAGTTGTTATAGTTGTCTCTGTTTAGAGATTGTTCTTCTGGTGATTCTGATTAGAGACAGGCTCTCTCCTCTGAGTTTCAGTGGTTAGAGCACTCTCTGCTGGCAAGCTCTCCTCTTACAGGGAAGGTGCACAGATATCTGGTGTTTGGACCTCCTCTTGGCCGAAGAAGAAGACCCAAAACAGGACCATTCCCAGATGCTGTGTTGCTTTGGCAGGTCACAGATGCTGTCAGCGTCTGTGGTGCACACTCTCACCTGTGCAGACTAAGTTCCTAAGTTCGGCGGAGTCCCGGGACCAAGATGGCGCTCCCTTCTCCTGAGGCAGAGGGCTCCCGTGCAGGGCGGGACCACTGTCCTCCGGCTGGGAGGGTGCTGGATGTCTGCAGCCCCAAAAGGGTGCTGCCTTGTGGCTCTGTGGCTCCCGCCTCAAAACACTCTTAAATAGTACCTCTACATCATACTGCTGCTGTTGCCAAGAGGCACTTACTGACAGGAACCTGGTGTGGCTGTTCTTTGGGAGGTTCAGACAACAAGAGACCCATGAAGATGTGGATGCTTGGTGTCAACCATCAGACTGGGATCAGAAACCGTGGTAGTGGAGCTGGTGAAAGAACTGGAGGAGCAGTCCAAAACCTTGTGTAGCATTTGATACTCACAAACCTTGTGTATCATTGCAGAAGAGAGAGGATGTAAAGACTAAGTGATAGAGGTATTTCCACAAGAAAACGTGTTCTCTAGCTACAGAAGAGCAGTTTCTCATTTGAACCAACAGTAGTGGAAACATAATTCACAAGACACGAGCAAAATCCAAAAATATGTAAGGGAAGTTGTTACAAAGTCCCATCCTTTTTTTTTCTATTTTATTAATAGTTTCATTCATTTACATCTCAAATGATATCCCACTTCCCAGTTACCCCTCCACAAAACCCAATTCTACATTTACACTCTCCTCCTTCCCCTTTGCCTCTATGATGGTGCTCCTCCACCTACCCACCCTCTCCTGATTCCAACATCTCCCTCTGCTTGGGCATCAAACCTCCACAGGACCAAGGTCTCCCACCCCTCCATTGGGGTCAGCCAAAGCCATTCTCTACTACATATGTATCTGGAGCCATCCATCCTTCCCTGTACACTCCTTGGTTGGTGGTCTGGTTTCTAGGAGCACTGGGTGGTCCAGCCAGCAGATGTTCTTATTATGGGATTGCAATACCCCTCTGCTTCTCTAGTCCTTTCACCAGCTCCACTACAGCAGTCTCTGAGCCCAGTCTTATGGTTGGCTCCAAGCATCCACATCTGCATTGGTCTGTTGCTGTCTGAACCTCCCAAGAAATAATCACACCAGGTTCCTGTCAGCAAGCACCTCTTAGCAACAGCAACAGTATTGGATTTGGTGTCTGCAGACAAGATGGATCCCCAGGTGGGGCAGTCCCCTGGTGGTCCTTCCTTCAGTCTCTGCTCCATTTTTACCCTGTTCTTCCTTTGAACAGGAACACTTATAGGTTAAAAACTTTGAGATGGGTGGGTGGCCAGATCCCTCAACCAGGGGCCATGCCTATCTACTGGAGGTGGTCTCTATAGGATCTATCACCCCTTCTCTGTGCATTTCTGCTAAATTCATTTCCTTGTCGCCTACTTCTACATATTTTTATTCAATTTTGTGACCCAAGGTACCTCCTTCCTGTCCCCTCCAGTACTTGATATTGTCCCCCTCCATTGTTTTCTCCTCTTTCTCCCTCCTTCCCAGGTCTCCTGATCCCTTGACCTTCCTTAATCATCCTGTTTCCTGCTCAATGCAAGACTGAAACATCAACACCTGGTCTTTGTTCCTTTAAAGTTCCATCTGGCCTGTGGGTTGTGCATGGGCCTCATGAGCTTTTGGGAGAATATCCTCTATTCAGTGAGTACATACCATGTGTGTTCTTTTGTATCTGGGTTATCTTACTCAGGATGATCCTTTGAGTTCCATCCACTTGCTTGTGAATTTCATGAAGTCATTGTTTTTAATTGCTGAGTAGTACTCCATTATGTAAATGTACCACATTTTCTGTATTCATTCTTCTGTTGAGGGACATCTGGTTGTTTCCATCTTCCAGCTATTATAAATAAGGCTGCTATAAACAGTGTCGCATGTGCCCTTGTTATATGTTGGAGCCATCCATAGAAAGAGCATAACTCCAGATTTTATTCCCCAGGTAGATTGGTATCACAATTGCTCTACAGTACAGCTTGAGGTCAGGGATGGTGATTCCCCTAGAAGTTCTTTTATTGTTTAGAATAGTGTTCACTATCTTAGCTTTTTTTTTATTCCAAATAAAATTTCAAATTGCCCTTTCTTAGTCTATGAAAAATGGAGTTGGAATTTTGATGAGGAGGGAATTAAATCTGTAGATTGCCTTTGGCAAGATGGCTATTTTTACTATATTAACCCTGCAAATCCATGAGCAAGGGAGATCTTTCCATCTTCCATCATCCAATTTCTTTCTTCACTTCTTGTCGTTCAGATCTTCCATTTGCTTATTTAGTGTTGGGAACTAAAGAAGGGTGTTGGGGAAGAAGGGGGAAGGGATGATCCCATGTCCGACCAGAGTTCCTCCTATGCTCTGGGCAGGCAGATGTGGGAGGGCTGCCAAATACTATCCACTCGGTCCTGGGTGGGCATCTCCACTGACTCCACTCAACGGGGGTGGGGGTGGGGATGTAGACATGGGGCAGTCCCTGATACCAGGGGCCCCTGGGAGACACCCTCAGCCCCAGAGTTACAGGAGAGAGGGCTTAGGGAGAGAGGTTCGAATGCAGGCAAGAGTCCTTATTCTGGGCTTTGACTGGAGCGCAGGAAGGCCTTCCACCATTAGAGGAAAGCCTATCCCATCATCCAAGCACAAGCAGGCCTTGATGAACAGAGACAGTCTTTGGTTTTTAGAGCTTTATTGTAGAAAGGCAGGAAGAAAGAGAGAAGGGAGGGAGGGAGGGAGGGAGGGAGGGAGGGAGGGAGGGAGAGAGGGAGAGAGAGAGAGAGAGAGAGAGAGAGAGAGAGAGAGAGAGAGAGAGAGAGAGAGAGAGAGCGAGCAGCCATGGCCAAGAGGAGAGAAGGGGTAAAGGGAGAGAGAGAAGAAAGGCTAGAGAGTAATAAGAAAGAGAGAGTAAGAGGGAGAGAGAGTAAGAGAGTAAGAGGAGAGAGTGAGGTGAGAGTAAGTGAGTGAGAGGAGAGGAGAGGAAAGGAGAGGAGAGAGGAGAGTAAGGGCAGTAAGAGAATGAGGTGGGGCCCTCTTATGGTATGCTGTTATCTTTACTGTTGCTAGGTAACTGGATAGGAGTGTAGCCTGAAGGTCAGAAGCTTGGGACATTGTCTACACAACTACTAATCACGCTTCTCCTGCAGGGGCTGTGAGGGCCGTAACTTCGACAGGGGCCTTGAGCCCAGGAGACGTGAGGGAATGCCTACCATGCCATGTAGGTGAATTATCACCGCTTCGGGGTTCAGACCTCAGCTCGACTGGATACCAGACTGTCTGTGTATAGCCCAATGCCCCACAACTTAGAGTCTCACCAAGATATTTTATATTATTTGTGACTATTGTGAAGGTTGTTGTTTCCCTAGTTTTTTTTTTTTCTTAGCTCATTTATCCTTTGAGTAGAGGAAGGCTACTGATTTGTTTGAGTTAATTTTATATCCAGCCTCTTTGCTAACGTTGTTTATCAGCTGTAAGAGATCTCTGCTTGAATTTTTGGAGTTGCTTATCTGCCAGTAGTAATATCTTAACTTCCTCCTTCCCAATTTGTATCCCTTAGATCTCCTTTTTTTCTCTAATTGCTCTGGCTAGGATTTCCAGTACTTTATTGAATAGGTAGGGAGAGAGTGAGCAGCCTTGTCTTGCCCCTGATTTCAATGGGATTACTTTGAGTTTCTCTTCATTTAGTTTGTTTTTGACTATTGGTTTGCTGTATATTGCTTTTATTGTATTTAGGTATGGAGCTTGAATTCCTGATCTCTTCAATACTTTTAATATGAAGGGGCATTATATTTTGTCAAAAGCCTTTTCAGGATCTTAGGAGATGATCATGTGGTTTTATTTTAGAGTTTGTTTATATAGTGAATTGCATTGGTGGATTTCAGTATATTGAACCATCCCTTCATTTCTGGGATGAAGTCTACTTGTTCATGGTGAATGCTCATTTTGATATGCTTTTGATTTGTTTTGTGAGATTTTATTGAGTATTTGTGCATCAATATTCATAAGGGAAATTGGTCTGAAGTTCTTTTCTTTTTTGGGTCTCTGTGGTTTAGGTGTCAGTATAACACTAGCTTCATAGAAAGAATTGGGTACTGTTCCTTCTGTTTCTATTTTGTGGAGTTGTTTGAGAACTATTGGTGTTACATCTTCTTTGAAGGTCTGAGAGAAGTTTGTGTTGCTGTAAATCTCCTCCCAAATATACCCAAGTAATGAAAGCACAACACAGTTAATATGATTACATGCTGTGCGCCTAGATTGGGCAGATCTACCACTACACTACCATCTTCCACAGCTTATGAGACCCCTTAGAATTTGCAGTTTCTCCAGGCCATGTGCTTCTGCTCTGTTTTTCTCCTTCCTCCTCTTCTGCATTCTCTCCATCTTCCATTTTCTCCTTCCTCTCCCTCACCTTCTGCTCCACTTTCCCTTTTATCTGCCCAATCATCAACTCTCCTTTATTTTACAAATTAAGGGAAGCAGATTGACAGGAAATCACCTGAGTGCTGACTCATTCCTTGTTCACAACCCCTCACAGGAGAACAGATTTAACATCAAATATAATTAGCCCCAGGGCTATCCACAACAAGTTTGCACTAAAACCATCTGGGCCCGGCCTTTTTTTTTTTTTTTTTTTTTTTTTGGTTGGGAGACTTCTAACAATTGCTTCTATTTCTTTAGGGATTTTGGGACTGTTTAGATGGTTTATCTGATCCTGATTTACCTTTGGTACCTGGTATCTGTCTAGAAAATCATCTATTTCAACTTGATTTTCCATTTTTGTGGAATATAGACTTTTGTGTGAAGATCTGACTTTTTAAAAAAAATTCCTCAGTTTCTGTTGTTATATATCCCTTTTCCTTCCTGATTTTGTTAATTTGGACACTGTCTCTGTGCCCTCTGGTGAGTGTGGCTAAGGGTTTCATCTATTTTGTTGATTTTCTCAGAGAACCAGTTCCTAATTTTGTTGATTTTTTTGTATAGTTCTCTTTGTTTCTTCTTGGTTGATTTCAGCCCTGAGTTTGATTATTTCCTGCTGTCTACTCCTCTTAGGTACATCTGCTTCTTTTTGTTCTAGAATGTTCAGATGTGCTGTTAAGCTTCGAGTGTATGATCTCTCCATTTCTTTATGGAGGAAATCAAGGCTATGAGTTTTTCTCACCTCACTGGTTTCATTGTGTCCCATAAGTTTAGATATGTTGTGTCTTCTTTTTTTGTTAAGTTCTAAAAGTTTTTAATTTCTTTTTTTTTTACCTTCCTGAAAATAGTTCTTTTAAAAAATTTATTTATTAGCCATTCCATTCGTTTACATCTCAAATAATATCTCACTTCCCAGTTACCCTTCCACAAAACCCAATCCCCATCAGCCCTCTTCTCCCTCCCCTTTGCCTCTATGAGAGTGTTCTCCTACCCACCATCTCCTACCCCACTGCTCCAGCATGCCCCTCTCATGGGGCATCAAACCTCTACAGGACAAAGAGCCTCTCTTCCCATTGCTGTCAGGCAAGGCCATCCTCTGCTACAAATGTATCTGGAGTCATGGATACCTCCCTGTACACTTCTTTGTTGATGGTCTCCTCTCTTGGAAAACAGAGTAGTTTGGTCAGCCAATGTTGTTCTTACTATGGGGTTGCAGCAGTCCTCTGCTCCTCCTGTCCTTCTTCCAGCTCCACTACTGTGTTCCCTGAGCTCAGTCTGATGGTTGGCTCCAAGCATCCATATCTGCATTGGTCAGTTGCTGGCTGGACCTCCCAAGGAACAGTCACACCAGGTTCCTGTCAGCAAGCACCTCTTGGCAACAGCAACAGTGTTGAGTTTGATGTCCACAGACAGGATGGATCCCCAAATGGATCCCCAGGGGGGGCAGTCCCCAGATGATATTTTCTAGTTTAATATATTTCTTACTTTCTTCTCTGACCAAGTTATTAGTTATTAGTTATCCAGCTTCCATGTGTATGTGGGCTTTCTGTTGTCTTTGCTGTTATTGAAGACCAGCCTTAGTCCATAGTGTTCCAATAGAATACATGGAATTAATTCAATGTTCTTGTATCTGTTGAGGCTTGCTTTGTGTCTAATTATATGGTCAATTTTTAAGAAGGTACCATGAGGTGCTGAGAAGAAGATATATTCTTTTGTTTTAGGGTGAAATGTTCTGTAGATATGTTAAATTTAATTGGTTCATAAGTTCTTTTAGTTCCAATGTGTCTCTGTTCAGTTTCTGTTTCCATGATCTGCCCATTGGTGAGAGTGGTTGTTGAAACCTCCTACTATTATTGTGTGAAGTTCAATGTGTGCTTTGAGCTTCAGTAACATTACTTTTACAAATGTGGGTGCCCTTGCATTTGGGGCATAGGTGTTCAGAATTGAAAGTTTGTCTTGGGGGATTTTTCATTTGATGAGTATGTTGTGTCCTTCCCCATCTTTTTGATAACTTTTGGTTGAAAGTTGACTTCATTGGATATTAGAATTGCTACTCCAGCTTGTTTCTTGGGACCATTTGCTTGGAAATGTTTTTCCAGTCTTTTACTCTGAGGTAGTGTCTTTCTTTGTCATTGAGATGTGTTCCCTGTATGCAGCAAAATGCTGGGTCCTATTTATGTAGCCAGTCTGTTAGTCTATGTCTTTGTATTGAATAATTGATTCCACTGATATTAAGAGATATTAAGGATCAGTGATTGTTGCTTCCTGTTATTTTTGTTGTTAGAAGTGGAATTAAGTTTATGTGGCTATCTTCTGTGTGGTTTGTTGAAAGAAGATTAATTTCTTGCTTTTTCTTGGGAGTAGTTTCCATCCTTGTTTTGGAGTTTTCCATTTATTATCCTTTGTAGGACTTGATTTGTGAAAAGATATTCTTTAAATTTGATTTTGTCATGGACTATCTTGGTTTCCCATCTGTGGTAATTTAGAGTTTTGGTGGGTATAGGAGCCTGGACTGGCATTTTTGTTCTCTTAGGATCTGTATGACATTTGTCCAAGATCTTCTGGCTTTTAGATACTCTATTGAGAAGGCAGGTATAATTCTGATCAGTGTGCTTTTATAAGTTATTTGACTTTTTCCCTTATTGCTTTTAATATTCTTTCATTGTTTTGTGCATTTGGTGTTTTGATTATTATGTGTATAATAATTTCTTTTCTGGTCTAATGTATTTGGGGCTCTGTAGGCTTCTTTTATATTTATGGGCATATCTTTCTTTAGGTTAGGGAAGTTTTTTTCTATAATTTTGTTGAAAATGTTTGGTGGCATTTTCAGCTGGGATTCTTCCCTCTCTTCTATACTTATTATTCTTTTTTAGGCATTTTATTAGATATTTTCTTCATTTACATTTCAAATTCTATCCCCAAAGCCTATCCCTCTCCCTGCTCTGCTCCTCAACCTAGGTATACCAAGGAGAGGCCTTTGGTATACCTATTATTCTTAAGTTCAGTCTTTTCACTGTTTCCTGAGGTTCTTGAATGTTTTGAGTTAGAAGCTTTTTGCTTTTTGTATTTTCCTTCACTGTTGTGTACATGTCTTCTATGATATTTTCTATATTTGATATTTTCTTTTTAACTCTTGTATTCTGTTGGTGATACTTGTATCTGACTCCTACTCTCTTTCATTGGTTTTCCATCTTCAGAGTTGTCTCCCTTTGTGATTTCTTTAATGTTTCTATTTCCGTTTTTAGGTCCTGGATGATCTTGTTCAATTCCTTCACATGTTTGACTCTGTTTTCCTGTATTTCTTTAAGAGCTTTATGTGTTTCCTCTTTAAGGACTTCTTGTTTATCTGTGTTCTCCTGTATTTTTAAGGGAGTTATTTATGTCCTTAGTAAAGTCCTCTATCATCTTTATGAGATGCGAATTTAGATCCAAATCTTGCTCTACAGTTGTGTTGAGGGTATCCCGGACTTGCTGTAGTGGGAGATCTGTGTTCTGATGTTGCCAAGTCATATTGATTTTTGTTAGTTATGATCTTGCACTTGCCTCTTGCCATCTGGTTTTCTCTGGTATTAACTGGACTCTCTGTCTCTGACTGGAGCATGTCCCTCCTTTGATCCTGCAATCCTGTGATCCTGTATGTGTCAGAACCCCTGTGGCTTGAGCTGCAACTGGGATGTGTGCTGAGTGAGTGGGGATTTAGTGCAGAAGCTCAGTTCTAACACAGGTGCAAACCAGAAGGAGGGCAGGTCTCTAGCTGGGCAGGTTATCTAAGCCTCCATGTCCCAGGGGTCCCAGTTATGCTAGGTATTGGGTAGAGCTTGGGGTGGTCTTGCCTGTGATTCTGGATGTGTCAGAACACCTGGGGAGTTGAGCTTTAACTAAGGTGTGTATTTAGTGGGTGGGAATGAAATACACCCTTTGTTGTTTTGGAAAAAGCCCAGTGAGGCCAATGAACTTAGGACCCATGGTCTAACATGAAGAGAAAAGCATTCTCCTGGCACCAACCTGAAGGAGCGGTTTGGTGACTTGAGAACATATTTAGGATAACTTTTATAGCTTTAGACTTTGATAGAAACATTAAATAAAGATAAAGAGAAGCTGGTAGGAGATTAAAGCAAGAGGGTTCTTGTGGAAGGAAAACTGGCTTGTCACCTAAGTATTTAACCTATGCCTTTGAGAACAAGCAATCTTTAGGAACAATTGTTCTTCAGTGTAGAACAATGTCCCATAGGGAAATCATGTGCTTAGAACTTCAAATAACAGGAGAGAAAAATTCTCAGGGGAGAAGCTGTTATTATCTTTGAGTGTCTCCCCAGTGTAGTCCTTCTGATTTGCAAACTTGAGCTACACATTAATTTTTCTCATTTTGAAGTCTTGACACTGGCTTGGGAATAATGCCTCTCTGTGTACTTCTTCATGAGTCAATTACAGCTTCATTCTCCAACAATAGTCATTCAGAGTGGAGTTTGTGCTTAGAGACACATACATACCTTTCAGAGACTCATCCAGGTTAGTCCAGGAGCACTGCTGGTATTATAGCAAGAGTTCAGAAAATGGAAGAACAGAAAATGCATGAGAGCAAAGTTAGTCTAAACAAGACTGGGAAACGCAAGGGAGGCTTTCGGGGTTGGTCATGGAGTTTATTGATTCATGAAGCTGACAAGAAAAGAATGCAATGAACTCAGTAATTGGGGTGGAATTTAATTCTTAAGTGATAATCTTGATTATTTTGAAAGAATAATCAAAAAATTATGGTTTTATGAAATCATAATATGGTTCCAATTAAAGTAAAACTTATGTTCATAGACCTTTGTTATTATGGAATGAATAGAGAAAACATTGTATGTTAAGTTACATATGACACAATGACTACATGCTTTTTAATTTTATGGTTATGATAATGTCATATTGATAGGAAAGATCCAAATGAATAACATTTACAAAAATTCTATCATGTATTCACTCAGTTCTTTGCAGACAAAATGGTCATTGTAGCAGACTAAGCCTCTGCTAATTTGCTTCCAAATGTATAACTGGAGCCAAATATGATGGTATGGAAAGCATGAACAGTATGAAATCATGCCAGTGTTTGCTGATGTAGTGTCTTCAGGTTTCAATTAGAAAAAGAATGTTTTTTCAGTGTAATAGGGCATATTTATTCTATTGCCATGGAGGGGGAGTCTGTGTAGCAGTACATTCATACATGTGTACAACACATTTATTCCTTTCTTTTACCCCCTCCTGCCTCCTTCCTCTGATAACCTCTTACCATCTCACTGAGTCCCTTATATATATCTAAGTCTTTTTGGTTTGTTTTGTTACTAAATGACTTTAATTATAGATGTCTGCATGATCATGACATTGAAAATATCTGTTGTGTCCTAGTGGCTTCATTAGAACTTATAAACCTGAAGACCACTTACCCCAGAATCCACATAGATAGTTCATTCAGAAGCAATAGAACTTTGTGGTCCCTTATGTTAGGGAGCAGTTTTGCATATTAATGATCACCAGAAGGAAGACATGTGTGTACACATGAAATTTATCTAAGAAGAGTCTACAACCAAAATCCTAATACTAATAAAGAAAATATATTAGATGAGGTATCACATTTCCTGATCCACTGTCATACCAGATCAAACTTGTGGATCAAACAAACATGGAATAGATAAAGTAAAAATAAGGTTTTTGTTTATTAATAGGTAAACACCTCATTCCAGTAGTTTTGTGTTTATTTTCTATATATGAAAATATTCATTGGTTTACTCATGCCACAGTACTCTTTTGTGTGTGTGTGTGTGTGTGTGTGTGTGTGTAAGTCAGAGAGTAACTTGCAGGATTGGCTACCCCCTTCTATTATGTGGGTCATTTGAGTTATTCTCATGGCTATGTTTCTCTCTCTAGAGTATGCACTATTACATTTCTATAAAATGGCAACTGTTGCCTTGATTTGGGATAAAATATTTTCCTCAAATTTTTGTTGGATGTCATCAGATGGAATGAGAGGCAGAACATTCTCATGACCTTTTCTCCTGGTCTCATGAGAACCAGCTTATTTCATTGTTTTCATTTGTCAAATGTTGTTGCTTCTGCTCCCTTTTTACTGAGCAGTTTTTTTTTTTTTAAGATTTATTTATTGATTATATGTAAGTACACTGTAGCTGTCTTCAGACACTCCAGAAGAGGGCGCCAGATTACTGAGCAGTTTTTAAATTATCACGTAAGGAATTCATGTATAGAAGTCAATTTTTAAGCCATAGGAATGAGCCAGCAAGAAGGCTCAGCAAGTAAAGGTTCTCACTGATGACATGAATAGAATACTGAACACTACAGGTTGTCTTCTAACTTCTGCATATGCAGGTAGTACACACACACACACACACACACACACACACACACACACACAGAGAGAGAGAGAGAGAGAGAGAGAGAGAGAGAGAGAGAGAGACCACTGAATAAATGGATAAGTAAAATAATATAATAAAATTTTAAAGTCCTGAAAATAAAAGAAAGATATTTAGGGGAAGGCAGGACCAGCAAAAGACTAAAGGAAGGGATTGGGTGATAGGTTGAAATACATTGTAAACATGAATGCAGACATTACAATAGAACCCATGTGTTATACAGTTAATACATAATAAAATGTTTCTTGGAACAGAAAAGAAAGTATGACCTTAATGAAACAGAAAGATGATGTGGTAGTGACAGTTTGTCTATTATGTCTGTGTGTAAAAAGACAGTGGTCTTTATTAAAGTTATATGTGTATTTCTGTGTTACAATACTCAGAAAAAGAAGCTTCAAGGAGAAACGGGTTGAATAAATTTTAAAACTCCACATTATAGTCCAATATAGCGTAGAATTCACACTGATAGGAGCTTGAAGAAGCTAGTCACATCATATTCACTATCAAAGACCATGGGAAACAAGTGAGTATAGGATGACTTGCTCACTGGCTTTCTCTTCTTTTTTACAGTTTAGAACATCCCTATCTAGAAGATGGTATCATCCACAATGGACAGATATTCCCACATCAATTAATAATCAAGACATCCTCTTGGTACACATGCTCACAGACCAAACTGATTTAGTTAATTTCTCAGGTAAGACCTTTATCCCAGATGAAAGGTTGTGTCAAATTGACAGTTAACAAGTAAACACAATATTTAAACTTGATCAACCTGTTTCTCCTTGAAGCTTCCTATTTTCTGAGTATTTTATCATATAAATACACGTGTAACCTTAATAAAAACCACAGGACACTCACTGTGCTTTGAGTAGTGTGTGTGTGTGTGTGTGTGTGTGTGTGTGTGTGTGTGTGTGTTTGTGCCAGTGATAGAACCCAAACCCCTGTGCATGCTAGGCAACAATCTGTCACTCAGATATTTCAAACTTCTCGAGTAAAACTTATGATTTTCCATGTTAGTATTAAATTCCCATGATTGCACCATACTTTTCCTCAGCCTGCTGGAACAGTTGTAATTCCAGCTGTGTACCACCATACATGGCTTATGCATCCATGATTTCATGATACCACTTGTAACTGATCACCCTCCTACTAATTCTTTTTACTCCTTTTACTTTCTTGACCAAATGAAATAATTTCAAGAAATATATTCCTTGAAGCCTTGCATGGATGTTCTTGTATGAACAGTCCCAGATGCATTGCTGGAATTTATCCTATCCTCCTTGATGATTATGTCTGAGTGAGACTGTATCCAGTGATCTCAGTGCATCTAGGAAAGACAACATCCCCAAAACAATTATCTGTTATTTTATTTCTTTGTCTGCATTCCACTTGCTGTAATGTGTATCATGAGTGGCCCCTAAATACTTGTGTATTTCCAAGCACAAATTTTGGAGGTGGTAGAACTGTCAAGAGAGTACTCATAGAAGTCTTTTGGTCATTGGACTATGCACTGAATGGACAATATTATACTCCAGTTTCTTTTACTTTTCAATTTGCTTTAAAGAGGTCTCTATCTCCACCTCCCTCACTCCATTTTCTTTCTCTCTATTCCTCCCTCCATCCCCATCTCTTTCCCTTCTTTCTCCTTCCTTTATTTTATTTTGTGTGCATGAAACAAAGAAACATATGTGTTTGAGTGTGTGTGTGAGAGAGAGACACACACACAAAGGGAGGAAGGGAGGGAAGGAGGGAGGGAGGCAAAGAGGGAGGGAGGAAGAGGGAGAGGGAGAGGGAGAGGGAGAGGGAGAGGGAGAGGGAGAGGGAGAGGGAGAGGGAGAGGGAGAGGGAGAGGGAGAGGGAGAGGGAGAGGGAGAGGGAGAGAGAGAGAGAGAGAGAGAGAGAGAGAGAGAGAGAGAGAGAGAGAGAGAGAGAGAGAGAGGAGAGAGAGAACTGTGTGTATGTGTAGTGGAGGGCTTAGGATATCCCCCTATTATGTGTTCTGGCATTAAACCTCTAGCTGTGTTGCCCACCCAGAAGTCCTAGCAATATACCTTCCTTTTTTCATATAGCACTGAGCTTATAGGCCAGAGCCTGATTACTTTAAAAAAATATGGGCCATGGTACCTGAACCCAGGTTTCCAGGCTAGTACAGCAATAATTCTTATCAAATAAGCTGTATCCCAAGCCATAGAATGAGTGCCTTTGTTTGACTATGTGTTCCAACCACATTGGGCTGAATCCATGAAGTGAAGGCTCAAAACACGGGACCAAGGAACCAGAAACTATGAGCCCAAATAAACCCTTGGTCTTTATAAGTTGACTATCTCAGACATTTGTTTTATTTAAAGAAAGTTTATGAACACACCATTGGCACCACCTGATGTAATGCATACTTTAAAATTTTTGCTTGTACCTCATCTCCATTTGTTTTTTCTGAGACAAGGATTCTCTGTATAGCCCTGGCTGTCCTGGAACTCACTTTGTAGACTAGGCTGGCCTCAAACTCAGAAATCTGCCTACCTCTGCCTCCCGAGTGCTGGGATTAAAGGCGTGCACCACCATGCCCGGCTATCTCCTTCATTTTATTGTAAGAATTTTGTGTGTCTACATATTTTATCATTATCTAGATAGTGTGGGGGCATTTTCCATATTCAGGTTTTTATTATTCCTTTAGTGCCTCAAAGTATTTCTAATTCAAGTTTTAATTAAGGATTGTTTTACTTGATTAAAATATAATTACATCTTTCCTGTCACCTATAATCTTTTCTCCAACTTCTCCCATGTACCTACTACACTCTCTCAAATTAATGACCTTTTTTTTGTGCGTGTGTGTGTGTGTGTGTGTGTGTACAGCCTGTTGAGCTTGTTAATTACTGCGTCTATGTATATGATTTTAGGACTGAGCATTTGGAATTGGATAACCAGGTATTTGCTTCCCTGTCATAATTACAAAATGTAGAAATTCTCTAGTCCTCTGAATTTTACAATCTTTCTTCCCTATCCCCTGCGATGTTCCCTTAGAGATAGATGTTTCCCTTGGTTGAACAGCAGATCGTTCTTTTCTGCACTTTTCCAAGTTGTAGCTTTCTGTAACAGTCCCTCTATCTACTTCAAAAATAGGCTTCTTTAATAAAGAGTGCCAGTTACACTTATTGTGTCTCTGTTTCAGGTGTGTGTTAAAGAGTCCAAGATGGAGAGAAGCCTATGGAAGGAGAGGGCCAGGAGAATACCACAGTCCTAAAGTTCAGTGAATACATTGACTCTGTATTGAGTCTGAACAGAGATTGAGTGTGACACAGGCATTACTAATCAAAGATAGTATTTCCTCAGAGTATTCATATAAAATAGAGAAATAAATTGTGTGCCTCTATATGTCTGAGCTTGTAGGGTCACTTAATAGAGTTTTTTACTAAGTTGCCAGGCCAAAAACCTGTTGATAGAGAATTCATGGGTTCTGGAGAAGAGCCTACTGCTATTATGTTGTTAAGAGAACATCAAATTTTTGTTTGAATATTTATTTGTATGTCCATAAATCAGTGAAGTTGTTTGCTTCTATCAGAGAAGCTTCCTTTCCAGTGGACAGGAGATAATATAAAATTATAACTGGTCAAAGTGTAGAGAATAAGTTATCTATAGAGTACTTAGCCTTAAATGAGATTCTATAGTACACACCTCTAGGTTCAGGGAACACCCCAGAAGGGAAAACAGGAAAGAATGCTGTAAAATAGTGGCTTCTGAATATGATAAATCCCGTGACCTAATGAGCTCACAGGAGCTATAGTGGCCTTCACATAACCTGTACAAAATCAAATCAGCCAACATGCCTGGATGAGGAGAGAAGGGATAGTAAGGCTTTGTCTCTAGATGAGGAGTCAATTGCAGTTGGTGGTTGCTGAGGAGAGTCAGTAATTTTCAGGGGTGTGGTTCCTGGTAGATTAATCATGCTCCAGCTTCAATGGATAGCCTCACATCCAAGAATATATGGGTAGCACTTAAAGGATACAGGAGTTTCTGAAAGGAAGAAGAAAAGGAGGGAGAAAGAATTGATGTCAGCTTGTTGATGGGTGACTGAGGCTTCAAATCTCTCTCTCTCTCTCTCTCTCTCTCTCTCTCTCTCTCTCTCTCTCATTTCTTTGGGTTTTTTTTTTCTTTTTTGATAGGCATATAAAACACATGGAAACAGGAAATGACACTCAGCTTTCAGAATTCTTTCTTCTGGGATTTTCAGAGAATCAACCTCAAATTCAGCCTCTCATATTTGGACTGTTCCTCTTCATGTATATATTGACTGTCACTGGAAACCTACTCATCATCATGGCCATCATTGTTGACTCTCACCTGCACACACCCATGTACCTCTTCCTCTCTAATCTGTCCTTTGTGGACATCTGCTTTACTTCCACCACTGTTCCACAGATGCTGGTGAACATTCACACACAGAGCAAGGCCATCCCCTATGCAGGCTGCATCATCCAGATGTACTTCTTACTGCTTTTTTCAGGGTTAGACATCTTTCTGCTGACTGTGATGGCCTATGACCGCTATGTGGCTATCTGTCACCCCCTGCATTACATGATCATCATGAACACAAGACGCTGTGGATTGCTGATTTTGGCATGCTGGATTATAGGTGTTATAAATTCCTTGTTGCACACCTCTTTGGTGTTACAGCTGTCATTCTGCACAAACTTGGAAATCCCTCATTTTTTCTGTGAACTTAATCAAGTTGTACACCAGGCCTGTTCTGACACCTTTCTTAATGATATGGTAATTTACATTACAGCTATGCTACTGGCTGTTGGCCCCTTCTCTGGTATCCTTTACTCTTACTCTAAGATAGTGTCCTCCATTCGTGCAATCTCCTCAGTGCAGGGGAAGTACAAAGCATTTTCCACCTGTGCATCTCACCTCTCAGTTGTCTCCTTATTTTATTGCACCCTCCTGGGAGTGTACCTCAGCTCTGCTGTGACCCAAAACTCACATGCTACTGCAACAGCTTCATTGATGTACACTGTGGTTACCCCCATGCTGAACCCCTTCATCTACAGTCTGAGGAACAAAGACATAAAGACAGCTCTGAAAATCCTGTTAGGGAGTGTAACTAGAAGCAGATCAATGGATTCACCTTCATAAATTGTCTGTTTTAGTAGTAGTTAATGGTTTGGGTTATCCACTGCAGTCTATTGATTAGATTGAATAACAAGAATTCAGTCACTTATCTCCTACAATTGTGCTGTCTTTTATATCACTATGATGGTTTGTATATGCTCTGCCCAGGGAATGGCACTATTAGAAGGTATGGTCCTATTTGAGTCAGTATGGCCATGTTGGAGTAGGTGTGTCACTGTGGGTGTGTGCTTTACACTCTCATCCTAGCTGCCTGGAAGCCAGTATTCTGCTAGCAGCCTTCAGATGAAGATGTAGAACTCTCAACTCCTCCTTAATCATTTCCTGCTTGGATGCTGCCATGTTCCCACCTTTGTGAAAATGGACTGAACCTCTGAACCTATAAGCCAGACCCAATTAAATGTTATCATTATAAGACTTCTCTTGGTCATGGTGTCTGTTCACAGCAATAAAACCATAACTAAAACAATCACTTTTCTTATACAATTCAAGTTCTTCCCTTGAATTCTTTTTGTTATCTGTAATCTACTGCCATTTTCTACTTTCTCCACATATTCCCATCCTTGGATCAGAAAGTTCTGATAATCACTGCTTCATTTAGAGAATGACAGAGACTTCAGGAAAATGATTTATTTTGGAAAGTATATGTGGAGATTGTTTTCTTCACTAAGGGAATATTCTCTTTTATATTAGTTATTTTACTTATTTACATTTTAAATGTTGTCCCCCATACTGGTTTCCCCTACACAAATCTCTCCATCCCATCCCCCCTCCTCTTTGCCTCTAAGAGGGTTCTCCCTCACCCACCTACCCACTCCCTCCTGCCTCACCACTCTAGCATCCCCTTACACTGGGGTATCAATCCTCCACAGTACTAAGGGCCTCTTCTCCCATTGATGCCAGATAAGGCAACCCTCTGCTACATCCCCTACATGTTGGAGCTATGGCCCCTCCTTGTTTACTCTTTGGTTTGTGGTTTAGTCTCTGGTGGTCTGGTTATTTGATAGTGTTCGTCTTATGGGGTAGAAATGCTCTTCAGCTCCTTCAGTCCTTCCCCTAACTCTTCCATTGAGGTCCCCGGGCTCATTCTGATGGTTGACTTTATCTGCATCTGTGCTTGGGTGCTGGCAGACTCTCTCAGGGGACAGTTATACCAGATTCCTGTCAGGGAGTGTTTCTTGACATCAGCAATAGTGTCAAGGCTTTGTGTATGCAGATGGGATGGATCCATAGGAGGGGTGGTCTCTGGGTGGCCTTTTAAAGGAATATTCTTAAGTTATGATCCTTCTATGGAAATAATTCCCTTTGACAAATGAGGTAGATATAGAACATATGTAATTTTATAGACTCAGAAAATGTGAACCTTCCCAGGCTAGTAAAACATTATGGAAGAAGATGAAGAAAGTAATAATAAAAAAAAAAGAAGAATATAGGTTGTACAGACCACTAAGAAACTTTGTCTCCTGGAAATAAGATGACTACTATAATCATGAACACAGAGATGAAGCTTGTCAATAGTTCAGTGCATACTTAGAAAAGGCTTATAAAGTCCCTCTCCTAGCTAGGGAGCTATCAGTAGTTAATGGTTGCAAGTAGAGAGATGGCTATTCCTATTTGGGAGCTTGACCCTTGGTCCCATATACAGTCCCCCATACATGTACATATGACCAGCACTTATTAGGCTCATCTAGTTATTTAAAAAAATATAGGAGAGACATATTTTAGAGGGGGACACAGTAAGGGGATATGGGGGAGTGAGAGAAAGGAATAGGATATTGATGTAATAAAAATATATAATATACTTATGTGAACCAGTTTATGTGTTCTTTCATCATTCTTTCATTTTGAAACATAGAGTAGTGAATGGCACTGACTTTGAACTTATGAACTTTCTCCCTCCACTTTCTAAGTTCTACAATTTCTGTCTTCATCTTTTGTTCCAGACTCTCTACCTTCCATTGTTTCTCTCCCTTTTCCTCGTTTTCTTCCACCTCCCTTCCTCCTTTTCTTGTCTCTTTATTGCATTCACTTTGAGAACTGAACCCAGGGACTTGTGTATAAGAAGTATATATAGGTTGTACAGACCACTAAGAAACTTGTCCTGACCTAAACAATTAACTCCTCATTATTTTATTTTACACTTTACCTCCTCATTATACTGACACATACAAATGACTTCTCTACTGGACATTAGGTTTTTATTTCTCACAAAGTCCCCCTGGTAATTGCAGAGTAAACAATGAATACTGAAGTTACTAGCAAAAGGCGATTGTTTCAACTGGAGTTTACGCGGATAGAAAAAATTGAATTCATAAATTGACTTAGTATGGCATTAAGGTCATGGATGACTTTAATATGAGAAAGAAAATAAATTAACATCACTAAACAACTTTATATTATTATTTAAAATACTTCTTTTTCATGTTCTACTTCTACTCTTGGAAGTGTGTAAATAGTAGTTTGTGTTCATTTTATGTGACCTGATAAGTGTGCATGTGTGCATGCACACACACACACATACACACACACACACAACTCAATTAATATAAAATAAATGATTACTATAAAAGAGAAAAAAAAAACAAAACAAAACTCAAGCAAATAAGTAAAAACTACCCCCAAACAGTACAAGCTGGGTCCGGATGCATATTTCAGTAGGCCTATGCAGACAAATCAGGAGGCTGGGGTAGGATTTTTTCATATTATGAGGGTTTTTTGGATATTTTATTTATTTACATTTCAACTGTTATTCACTTTCTTTGTTTCCCCTCCACAAATCCCCTACCCCATACCCCCTTTCCCTGCTTCTATGAGCCTGCTCCCCCCACATCCAACCACTCCCACCTCACCACCATAACATTCCCCTGCACTGGGGCATCCACCCTTCACAGGACCAAGGGCCACCCCTCCCATTGATGTCAGATAAGGCCATCCTCTGCTACATAAGCAGTTGGAGTCATGGGCCCTCTTTGGTTGGTGGTTTAGTTCCTGGGAGCTCTGGTTGGTTGACTTTGTTGTTCTTCCTGTGGGGTTACATACCCCCTTCCACTCCTTCAGTCCGTGTCCTAACTCCTCCATTGAGGTCCCAGTGCTCAGTCCAATGGTTGGCTGCAAGCATCCACATCTGAATTGGTCAGTCTCTGGCCGAGACTCGCAGGAGACAGCTATATTATGCTCCTGTTAGCAAGTACTTATTGGCATCAAAAATAGTGTCTGGGTTTGGTGTCTGCACGTGAAATTGCGACCCAGGTGGGTCAGTCTGTGATAGCCTCTGCACCATTCTTTGTCCCCATATTTTCTTTAAACAGGAGAAATTCTGGGTTAAAATTTTGGAGATGAGTGGGTAGCTCCATCCCTCAACTTGGGGCTCTTGCCTAACTTCTGGATATAGTCTCTATAAGTTCTTCCTCCCCTTTGTTGGGTATTTCAGCTCATGTCATCCCAGTTTAGTCATGGGAGCCTCCTTCTTTTCTGACACCTGGGACGTTCTGGTGACTACTTCCAGATCATCTCCCATTGCTACACAGCTCTGTTCAATTTTCTGACCCTCTGTATATCACCTGACTCTCCTCTCATACCTGATCCTGCCCCCACTTTTCCTCTACCTCTTCTCTCCTCCCAAGTCTCTGCAACCTTCTTCCTCTGGTGAATATTTTGTTCCCTATTGCAACTGGCCAGTGGCTCACATGTCTGGGTTCTAGTCTGGAAAGGCATCTTGGAATCTGGAAGAGAAGAGTGGGCTAGGTGGATGAGAGAAAGAACGAAGCTAAGACAAAATTCTGATCAAAGCTCAACTTTAATTTAGGCAAACACGCTTTATAAAGAAGAGGGGAGGCCCATTCCTAGCCATGCAAAGTACCTTTGAAGTAGACAGATCAGCCTTCTAGTGGGAACTCGCAAAGATAATAGTTCGATGCTAACTCCGGAAAATCTTGGAGGAGAACCAGTTCAGCCTCAGACAGGTTCGGCCTCAGGTAGGTAGTGGCACATCAAAGGAGAGGGATGAGAAGCAGCACAGCAGGTGGCTCTGCCTAAGTGGTGGATGGTCACAGCCAGCCCTGCTAGGCTGGAAGAAGGTAACATTTTCCCCCCTTTAAATAATATTAAACAAAACTGGACTGAGGCATAAAATTCATTTATGCTCTATAGTTCTGCCTGAATTCTTAGGGTCCAATGAAGAAACCTGTCTCAGTGGGAATCCCTAACTTTACTTATGGTAAACACTTATTTGGTTAAGACTGTCCTTTCTGTCCTAGTAAACATTTTGCAGACTAGTCCTGAGCTGTTGGCTCTGTCTTTAGTAAAGCTAAATTTGGTTACTGAATAGGTAACTGCTTTGCTGTATTCCTACTGAATTTCACGGTCTTACTAGGACATTGGAACTCTGGTGAAGACTTAACTATATCAGGATTTGATTTTTAAAAGCACTATAATAAGATAACACTAAAGGAGAGCATGTGGATCTTCCTCCGCATTCTTGGATGACAGGCAGGGAACAGGGAGGCAGGGGTGACGACAAGCTCCATAGTGCAAGGCCAATTGGCTTTTTAGGGTGGGAGGCTGTGAAGGGCTTGCCCTTCTCACGGTATGGTCTCCAACCTCTCTCCCCCCTCTGAATTAATCTTAATAAGGCCACACTTAACTGAGGTGATCAAATGATTTTCTCATCCTTAAATGAGTGGGCTTTAACCATGGCTGGGGGGATACTGACCCGATTCCTCTCGTGAGTGCTGTCACGACCCACACTTGTGGCTTTTGGCATCTTTTGGGGAGGGGAGGCAGAGCCTTAGAAAGATATTCTGGGTTGTAACTGAAACTAGATACCAACCTCCATCCAAACTGGGTGTATCTCACAGGGAACCCAGAAATGGTCAAGCTGGACCTTCCCCTGCAGTAAATTTCTGCACCCAAGCTGGTACCCATACTGTATTCATATGATCACGAATCAGTATGCACATTTCTGAGTACTGTGCAACTCCTAAAGGAGAATTGTCAACCTCAGATCTAGCAAGGCCTCGACAAGAATTATGTCACTAGTAACACCACAATTTGTGGCTCTAGGCTATATTAGGATGCGGAGGCCACCCTCCTCATCTCTGTTATTTCTACAGCCTGCGGAACTAAGGGGACTTTGTAATAACAGCAAGGGTGGAAAACCAGAGACCAGCTAAGGGACTAAGCCCATCTATCAGAATAAAAATCTATTTCTTTTAATATTTGAAATTTCTGCCTTTTTAGCCCTTGTAGTAAACCTAATTTAAAGTCAGACCGAAATCCACAATACATGCTGGAATATCTTTAGAGTAAAATAGTAGCTGCCTCCTGCACACTCTAGGGGGCAGGGATGCATGCCCACTCAGTCTGGCTGAAAGTGTTGATTGATCTGCTTGAAAGACAAAAATCTTAGACAGTGAAGAGTAACATCACAAAGCTTCTTTTGGAGAAGTCCAGGTACTTTATTCAGTTGTAAATTAGCAAGGCTCAAGCTCAGTCACTGGGCTAGTTTTAGAATTAGTAAAAAGGCCAGAGATTCTCTGGAAGTGGGGGCTGTGCTCAGAATTAACTTTTCTAGGTAATTAGGAATTTTAGTAATCTACAATATGAATCTCTAATATAAGACTAAATATTAGACCTGTCTAAGATTGAGTTAGAATGACTGGTCACATTGAAGAAAAGAGAAAAATCATTATGACTCAATTAAATGACTAATATTATTAAGTCAGAATATACAGTCTCTGATGTACTTTTGTCATAAAGTTAAAAGGCTGAAGCTACTCTAAACTGGAAAAATGAAAAGCAAGGATGGATCTAAAACATGAATCCAAATTAATTTCCTAGTCACTTCAATAGGGGAACTGAGTCAACTTAACTGCCAGCTCTGCACACGAATTAACCATCATGCTTCTGCAGCGTTCTGTGAAGAGAACGCTGTTTTTCACTTCCCTAATAAGTTAGCTGTTACTCCAGCACTGGGGTGCCTTGCCTGCAGAGACTCCGGACACCAGCAAGGACCCATACAGGATCACCCACGGGATCCTAAGACCTCTGGTGAGTAGAACACAGCATCTGCTCTAATCCAGTCTCCCGGGACCTGAGACTGCATTAACTTGGGAAGCAGATAACCTGGCCTGATCAGGGGCACAAGTCCCTTCCGGTCCACTCCAGGACTAGGGTTCCTTGCGCACGGAGTTTCCGGACACCCCCAAGGTCCTCACACGACCCTCCATGGGATCTTAAGACCTCTGGTGAATGGAACACAACTTCTGCCAGGAGGCAGGTTCGAACACCAGATATCTGGGCAAATTCCCTGCAAGAAGAGAGCTTGCCTCAGAGAATATTCTGACCACTGAAACTAAGGAGAGAGCTAGTCTCCCAGGTCTGCTGATAGAGGCTAACAGATTCACCTGAGGAACAAGCTCTAACCAGAGACAACTATAACAACTAGCTTCAGAGATTACCAGATGGCAAAAGGCAAACGTAAGAATCCTACTAACAGAAATCAAGACCACTCACCATCATCAGAAGGCAGCACTCCCACCCCACCTCGTCCTGGGCACCCCAACACACCGAAGCTAGACCCGGATTTAAAAGCATATCTCATGATGATGGTAGAGGACATCAAGAAGGACTTTAATAACTCACTTAAAGAAATACAGGAGAACACAGCTAAACAGGTTGAAGACCTTAAAGAGGAAATACAAAAATTCCTTAAAGAATTGCAGGAAAACATGACCAAACAGGTGATGGAATTGAATAAAACCATCCAAGACCTAAAAAGGGAAGTAGACACAATAAAGAAAACACAAAGTGAGGCAACACTGGAGATAGAAACCCTAGGAAAGAAATCTGGAATCATACACGCGAGCATCAGCAACAGAATACAAGAGATGGAAGAGAGAATCTCAGGTGCAGAAGATTCCATAGAGAACATCGGCACAACAATCAAAGAAAATAAAAAACGCAAAAAGATCCTCACTCAAAACATCCAGGAAATCCAGGACACAATGAGAAGACCAAACCTACAGATAATAGGAGTTGATAAGAATGAAGATTTTCAACTTAAAGGGCCAGCAAATATCTTCAACAAAATTATAGAAGAAAACTTCCCAAACCTAAAGAATGACATGCCCATGAACATACAAGAAGCCTACATAACTCCAAATAGACTGGACCAGAAAAGAAATTCCTCCCGACACATAATAATCAGAACAACAAATGCACTAAATAAAGAGAGAATATTAAAAGCAGTAAGGGAGAAATGTCAAGTAACATATAAAGGCAGGTCTATCAGAATTACACCAGACTTTTCACCAGAGACTATGAAAGCCAGAAGAGCCTGGACAGATGTTATACAGACACTAAGAGAACACAAATGCCAGCCCAGGCTACTATACCCGGCTAAACTCTCAATTACCATAGATGGAGAAACCAAAGTATTCCACAACAAAACCAAATTCACACATTATCTTTGCATGAATCCAGCCCTCCAGAGGATAATAACAGAAAAAAACCAATACAAGGACAGGAATCACGCCCTAGAAAAAGCAAGAAAGTAATCCCTCAACAAAACAAAAAGAAGACAGCCACAAGAACAGAATGCCAACTCTAACAACAAAAATAAAAGGAAGCAACAATTACTTTTCCTTGATATCTCTTAATATCAATGGACTCAATTCCCCAATAAAAAGACATAGACTAACAGACTGGCTATGCAAACAGGACCCTACATTCTGCTGCTTACAGGAAACCCATCTCAGGGAAAAAGACAGACACTATCTCAGAGTGAAAGGCTGGAAAACAATTTTCCAAGGAAATGGTCTGAAGAAACAAGCTGGAGTAGCCATTCTAATATCGAATAAAATAGACTTCCAACCCAAAGTTATCAAAAAAGACAAGGAGGGACACTTCATACTCATCAAAGGTAAAATCCTCCAAGAGGACCTCTCAATTCTGAATATCTATGCTCCAAATCCAAGGGCAGCCACATTCATTAAAGACACTTTAGTAAAGCTCAAAGCACACATTGCACCTCCCACAATAATAGTGGGAGACTTCAACACACCACTTTCATCAACGGACAGATCATGGAAACAGAAACTAAACAGGCACACTGTGAAACTAACAGAAGTTATGAAATAAATGGACTTAACAGATATCTACAGAACATTTTATCCTAAAACAAAAAGATATACCTTCTTCTCAGCACCTCACAGGACCTTCTCCAAAATTGACCATATAATTGGTCACAAAACAGACTTCATCAGATATAGAAAATATTGAAATTGTCCCATGCATCCTATCAGACCACCATGGACTAAAGCTGATCTTCAATAACAATATAAATAATGGAAAGCCAACATTCATGGGGAAACTGAACAACACTCTTCTCAATGATACCTTGGTCAAGGAAGGAATAAAGAAAGAAATTAAAGAGTTTTTAGAGTTTAATGAAAATGAAGCCACAACATACCCAAACATATGGGACACAATGAAAGCATTTCTAAGAGGGAAATTCATAGCTCTGAGTGCCTCCAAAAAGAAACTAGAGAGAGAGCACACAGTAGCAGCTTGACAACACATCTTAATGCTCTAGAAAAAAAGGAAGAAAATTCACCCAAGAGGAGTAGATGGCAGGAAATAATCAAACTCAGGGGCAAAATCAATCAAGTGGAAACAAAAGAACCATTCAAAGAATTAACCAAACGAGGAGTTGGTTCTTTGAGAATATTGATGCAAAAATCCTCAATAAAATTCTCGTTAACCGAATCCAAGAACACATTAAAGCAATCATCCATCCTGACAAAGTAGGTTTTATTCCAGGGATGCAGGGATGGTTTAATATACAGAAATCCATCAACATAATAAGACAGCATTTTCAACAAATGGTGCTGGCACAACTGGTGGTTATCATGTAGAAGAATGCGAATTGATCCATTCCTATCTCCTTGTACTAAGGTCAAATGTAAGTGGATCAAGGAACGCCACATAAAACCAGAGACACTGTTCCTTATAGAGGAGAAAGTGGGGAAAAGCCTCGAAGATATGGGCACAGGGGCAAAATTCTTGAAGAGAACAGCAATGGCTTGTGCTGTAAGATCCAGAATTGACAAATGGACTCATGAAACTGCAAAGCTTCTGCAAGGCAAAAGACACAGTCAATAAGACAAAAAGGCCACCAACAGATTGGGAAAGGATCTTTACCTATCCTAAATCATATAGGGGACTAATATCCAATATATATAAAGAACTCAAGAAGGTGGACTCCAGAAAATCAAATAACCCCATTAAAAAATGGGGCTCACAGCTAAACAAAGAATTCTCACCTGAGGAATACCGAATGGCTGAGAAGCACCTGAAAAAATGCTCAGCATCCTTAATCATCAGGGAAATGCAAATCAAAACAACCCTGGGATTCCATCTCACACCAGTCATAATGGCTAAGATCAAAAATTCAGGTGACAGCAGATGCTGGCGAGGATGTGGAGAAAGAGGAACACTCTTTCATTGTTGGTGGGATTGCAAGCTTGTACAACCACTCTGGAAATCAGTCTGGTGATTCCTCAAAAAATTGGACATAGTACTACCGGAGGATCCCGCAATACCTTTCCTGGGCATATATCCAGAAGATGTCCCAACCAGTAAGAAGGACACATGCTCCACTATGTTCATAGCATCCTTATTTTTAATAGCCAGAATCTGTAAATGACCCAGATGCCCCTCAACAGAGGAACGGATACAAAAAATGTGGTACATTTACACAATGGAGTACTACTCAGCTATTAAAAAGAATGAATTTATGAAATTCCTAGGCAAAAATTTGGACCTGGAGGGCTTCATCCTGAGTGAGGTAACACAATCACAAAAGAACTCAAATGATATGTACTCACTGATAAGTGGATATTAGCCCAGAAACTTAGTATACCCGAGATATAAGAGACAATTTGTAAAACACATGAAACTGAAGAAGAATTAAGACCAATGTGTAGAAGAAAATTTGCCCCTTCTTAGAATTGGAAACAATCATCCATGGAAGGAGTTACAGAGACAAAGTTTGGAGCTGAGACAAAAGGATGGACCATCTCGAGAGTGCCTTATCCAGGGATCCATCCCATAATTAGTCTCCAAACAATGACATCATTGTATACACAAGCAAACATTTGCTGAAAGGACCCTGATATAGCTGTCTCTTGTGAGACTATGCCGTGGTGTAGCAAACACATAAGTGTATGCTCACAGTCAGCTATTGCATATATCACAGGGCCCCCAATGTAGGAGCTAGAGAAAGTATCCAAGGAGCTAAAGAGATCTGCAACCCTGTAGGTGCAACAACATTATGAACTAACCAGTATCCCGGAGCTCTTGACTCTAGCTGCATATGTATCAAAAGATGGCCTAGTAGGCGATCACTGGAAAGAGAGGACACACAAACTTTATATGCCCCAGTACAGGGGAACGCCAGGGCCAAAAAGTGGGAATGGGTGGGTAGGGGAGTGGGGGGGGGAGGGTATGGGGGACTTTTGGGATAGCATTGGAAATGTAATTGAGGAAAATATGTAATAAAAATATAAAAAGATAAGGTAGCTGTTTAGGATCAATTTATAAGGCAATAAGTAGATTCCTTTAATATACTATAAAGCATTTATTAAATTCTTTGACATCCAAATTTCAAAATTTTAAAATAAAAGTATGGTTTAAATAGTGTGCATGGGAATGCACTAAGTAATATGCATGGGGATATAATTTCTCTCTTCTTTGTCTTTTATGAAGTTAAAGTTTTAAAATTTTACAATATCTTGTCTTTAGAATTAATAACTTATTCATGTAACATGGGCAATGGCTAATTGCCCTTTTAATTGTTTCTTTTAAGGAGCGGTTTTAACTGGAAGGTTTGAAAAGTTATTAATAGTCACATGTGTATAATTTATTTATTTATTAACTAGAAATAAGAGCATTTATTTATTCCAAATTATTAAGTAAAAGTCCTCAAGAATTAACACTATTATATGGAAACAAGTAGTAACTGAGGACACTAAAGGGAAAGAATTATACTTGCACAATTTTTAAGAATACCAAAATATTATTTTAAACCATAACTGTTACGAATATACAAAGAACGAGGTTATATATCTAATCTATCTTATATGGATGACCTATAGACTGCCTGAAATATAAATCTAGCCTGGCATTGTCTTAAAATGTCCAGGCAATCTAGAACAATTTAATAAATTTAATAAATGTCTAAAAACTGCCTTCTTAAAAGGACAGCATTTTTTTCTATGAGTTGTATACACATAAGCAATTGCAAATTTGAGAATCAATAGCATCTGAGGGACCAACAATCTTAAGCAATTGTGAGCTTTAAGATATGACATCGACTATTAATATACAAATTAAGGTTTGATTGTTTATCATTTTAAAACACCATCTACAGCACACAACTAGATTATTTGTGCTGAAACAGGGGGAAACTAAGAGAATAAGCATGTGATCTAATTTACATGTACTTATGTCTCATATAGGGGTTGTTATTAAACACAATAATTGGGATGTATGCATGTATGAATTTATAGAAAATATAAAAGCATGTATAAAAACAATTTTAACTTATCTTTGGGATATTGATTGTTTATTAAAAATGATGGTATGCAATAGGTCAATTATTAATATTTTGTAATAACCAAATTAATTGCTGTTTGGAACACGGAACAGACACTTAGGTTTTTAAGACACAATTTTTGTTATAGGTTTTCTAAAATACACGAATATATTTTACAATTTTTTATTAGCACCACAGTGGTTCTAATGGGATGATGAAACTGCTTTGAGGTGAGTGCTACCTCTGCCCCACTCACCTGCCTTGTTGTGGCTCTGTGGTCTAGGGCCTGACACCCACAGGGTACCTGGGGGGGGGGGCGTTTGCCCTAAGTCCTCCTCGGCCCTGGATGCCTGACACCCTGGCATGCGGGGTCACTCTGAAAAGGACTCTGGATTTAAACCCGCTGATGAGCCCTGTATCTCCGAAGTGGAGAAGGAGGTGCATGCCTGATGAGCCACTATGTCAAGTGCCAGCCCCAGTCCTGGCACTGGGGCAGAGCTGGCCCTGTTGCCACAGCCACTTTTGTCACCGCTGCCGCCACCTCGGCCTTCTTCTCAGTCTAGAAAACTCAAACAAGGGTGGCAGAGCACCCCCGGGCCTTAGCGGGAAAAATATAGCTATCCCAGCAGAGACGGGCAGAGGCTTATGGGGCAATGGTGGGCAAGGCCCTTCCTCCTGAGTTGGCTACAAGGCCAACTGCTTTTTGGCAGCTTCTCATGTTAACACACCCAGGGAAATCTATGTGCCCAAAAGCCCTGCCCCACAGCCGCTAGCAGATCCTGGAGCCAAAGAATACAGATAATAAAAGGGAGTAGGAAGTCACAGCAGGCAAAATACTAGAAGTTACCTGACATGAAACAAAGGAATGACTTCAAAAAGATTAACAGGAGCCAGATAAATGTTTACAGTAAGGATAAAGCAGCTCTGCCTAGGGTTAGCTAAGGTTTTAAGTAAACTTCCCTTGAGAGGCATTAGCTAATAAAATACTTTCTGCTTAGAAAACAATATACACTGAAAGACTTAAACTCTTGGCTTTTTGTATAGAAGCAGAAATGATAAAATTTTTTCACATAATTAGATCAATATTTAGCCATACTAGAGGCAAAATATTCTAGTTATTACAAACTCACTAGAAGCAAAACCTTTACAATCATTAAGATGCAAAGGAGAGAGAAAAAGAAACAAACCTTTGGATCTATAATAACTATATAAAAGGTAGGCAAACCAGATTGTAATATCTTGATAGATTTTACGGTCTGATTGATTCTTTATAAACTATGAATTTGAACTTCATTAAAACAGCATCTGGCTAGATCTGTAAAGAATTATTAAGTTTCTTTTGCAACATTAACTTTGGGAAAGTAAAACTCAATTTTAAAACAATTTATTACTCGTAGAATTAATATTAGAAGTATTACTATCATATTACGAAGTTTGGCTGCCAATTAATGCCTATGAATACATGCAAGCTTTAATGCTTTAATAAAGAGACATTGTTTTAAATCTTATCTTTAATTTTACTTTCTAGGATAGGAACCACATTAATTATTATCTCAACTAGAAATATCCTTAGAGACCCAGTCTCTTGGCCTGCCTTATGCCATGTGTTGGAAGGACTCTAAACTTGAGTTATCAGTTTTAAGGCCAACCACCTGTTACCAATGTAACAATTATTAATCTTAACCAACAACTTATGAGCTGATTGTGAAAACATGTAGAGCACATTACCAATAAAAAAAATGAAGCAGTTACATTTAGACCAATCAGAGAACATTAATTTTTCTAGCTACAAGCATAGAATAAAAAGCACTTTATCATTTGCCAAATACATTAATCACGATTGCAGAGAACCCTACAGGAAAAAAACCCAAAAAAACATTTATCAGCTTTTTAACTCCAAAACTAAAAGAGGCTGTAGACTTTCTTTTTTCCTATAACGAACAGTTTTTCCAGCAGGGGCCCTCCTACTGTTTACCTGTTTCCTGGTTGAAGCCTGTGGCCGCTCTTGGCTTTGCAGATAAAGTTTTTTTTGTTTGTTTTTTTGGGTTTTTTTTTTGTTTTTTTTTTTTGTTGTTGTTGTTTTGTTTTGTTTTTAGCCTTCTTTATTATCCAACAAAAAGCATAGAACATTCATTCATTCAGACTGGACACGAACATACATGAAATGAACACGTGAACAGATTGGTGCACCAGACATTAGACAAAGACACAAAAGGGGCAGAGTACTTCTGCTGTAAAGCCCAGAAATAACAAAGCATGGCACCCCTGAAATTTCTCTCTGCCTTTTTGGGACATTTTCCTCCTGCATGATGCAGTTTTTAACTGCGGCCATCTGCCTGATTATTAATTTCCTTTTAATAAACCCTTTCTTTTCTCATGCCTAAAAATGTAGCTTCTGGGAGCTACGTCTAACTGCCTGTTACGTTCCTGGCCCCTGATAAACCGCACTGCTGAACCTAAGTGAATTAGTGCGCAGGTTTAACATTGTTTCAACTTAGCCCACACTGACCTTCTCCCGTATGAATTTCCTTTAATTATTTTCTTCTTCTATGGTGCTCCAAACCAGCAGTGCTTCTTCCAAATGCCCTCTGCCATTTCTCAGTCCCATGTTGGTTGCCAGATCTGTTGCAACTGGCCAGCAGCTCACATGTCTGGGTTCTAGTCTGGAAAGGCATCTTGGAATCTGGAAGAGAAGAGGGGGCTAGGTGGACGAGAGAAAGAACGAAGCTAAGACAAAATTCTGATCAAAGCTCAACTTTAATTTCTGCAAACACACTTTATAAAGTAGAGGGGAGGCCCATTCCTAGCCATGCAAAGTTCCTTTGAAGTAGACAGATTAGCCTTCTAGTGGGAACTCACAAAGATAATAGTTCGATGCTAACTCTCAGAAAATCTCAGAGGAGAACACGTTCGGCCTCAGGCAGGTAGTGGCACATCAAAGGAGAGGGATGAGAAGTAGCACAGCAGGTAGCTCTGCCTAAGTGGTGAATGGTCACAGCCAGCCCTGCTAGGCTGGAAGGAAGTAACAGTCCCCCCTTCTAAAAAGGACTGGAGCATCCACACTTTGGTCTTCTTTCTTCTTGCACTTCATATGGTCTGTGAGTTGTATTATGGGTATTCAGAGCTTTTTGCCTAACATCAACTTATCAGTAAGTACATACCATGTGAGTTCTTTTGTAACTGGGATACCTCCCTCAGGATAACATTTTCAAGATCCATCCATTTGCCTGCAGATTTCATGAAGTCATTGTTTTTAATTGCTTAGTAGTACTCCACTGTGGAAATGTACCACATTTTCTGTACCCCTACTTCTGTTGAGGGACATCTGGATTGTTTCCAGCTTTCAGCTATTATAAATAAGGCTGCATTAAACATAGTGGAACCAATCCTCTAACCCTGCATGGTGTATGACTGTGAGCCCCAGAGCACTCTTGGAATAAAAGTCCTCTTGCAGTTTGCATCAAAAAAAAAAAAAAAAAAAAAAAAAAAAAAAAAAAAAAAAAACCAAAAACATGGTGGAGCATGTGTCCTTGTTATATGTTGGAGCATCTTTTGAGTATATGCTCAGGAGTGCTATAGCTGGGTCCTCAGGTAGTACTATGCCTAATTTTCTGAGGAACTGACAGACTGATTTCCAGAATGGTTGTATCAGCTTGCAATCCCACCAGCAACTGAGAGTGTTCCTCTTTCTCCACATCCTCACCAACATCTGCTTTCACCTGAATTATTGATCTTAGCCATTCTGACTTTTGTCAGGTGAAATCCCATTGTCATTTTGATTTCTATTTCCTTGATGACTACGGATATTAAACATTTCCTTAGGTGTTTCTCAGCCATTCAATATTCCTCAGTTGATAATTCTTTGTTCAGCTCTGTACCCCATTTTAATAGGGTTATTTGGTTGTCTGGAGTCTAACTTCTTGAGTTCTTTGTATATATTGGATATTAGCCCTCAATCAGGTATAGGGTTGGTTAAGATCTTTTCCAAATCTGTGCATTGCCATTTTGTCCTATTGGCCATGTCCTTTGCCTTACAGAAGCTTTTCAGCTTTATAAGGTCCCATTTGTGAATTATTGATCTTAGAGCATAAGCCATTGGTATTCTGTTCAGGAAAATTTCCCCTATGCCCATGAGTTCAAGGCTCTTCCCCACTTTCTCTTCTATTAGATTCAGTGTATCTGGTTTTATATGGCAGTCCTAGGTCCACTTGTACTTTAACCTTCTGCAAGGAGATAAGAATGGGTCACTTTGCATTTTTCTACATGCTGACCACCAGTTGAACCAGCACCATTTGTTGAAAATGCTGGCTTTCCCCCCCACTGGGTGGTTTTAGTTTCTTTATCAAAGATTAAGTAACCATAGGTGTGTGGATTTATTTCTGGGTCTTCAATTCTATTTCATTGATCCACTTCACTGTCTGTACCAATATGTTGCAGCCTGCCCGCAGTCCACAACATGAACGGTTCAACTGAGAATGGCAGTTCAGGCTGAAAAGAGAGGAATCTAGACGGGGCGGAAGAAAAGAATGGAGCCAAGACAACATACATTCTGTTCAAGGCTCAATTTTACTATTTTGAGACACTCAGTTATAAAGGAAGGGGGAGGGAACCCAACTTCCCGCCAAGTAACTCAGGGTCCAGTAGCAGGACGAACACGTGTGTGCCTCCAGGCAGCAAAGGCAGGTTCCAGCAGTAGGTAGGCGTGGCAGGACGAAGGAGCCGGTAGCTCCACCTTTGAGCAAGCAGGTTCCAGGCTGGGGGAAGGGAGGCCACATTTCCTCCCATTAGTTAGCAAAACAAAAATAAAAAAGGGGGTGGCCTGAGGCAGAAAAATTATCTATGTTCAATAGTTCTGCCTGAGTTTTTTAGGGCTAAAGAAAAAACCTGTTTCCGTGGGATTCCCTAACTTTTCTAATGGTAAACTGTATCTGGCTAAGACTGTCTTTAAAGCACTGACGGAATAGCAGCGCTGGGCTGTAGGCTCTGACTTTATAATGCTAATTAGTGCTGAATAGGTAGCTACCTGTTTGCATTTTAAGTAGGGCGTTGGAACCCTGGCTGAGTTTAACTAAATAATTTTAGAATAACACTGAGCTGATAATTATCCGCAATTTTGGGTGAAAGGCAGGGGAAACAGTGAGAAGAGATTAAGACCAGCTCTTTAGTACAAGGCCAGTTGGCTTTTTTATTTGGGTGGGAGGCAGTGAAGGGCCTGCCCTTACGACAGCAAGGTCTCCAACCTCTCTCCCCTCTATTAATTAAGTTTAAATAGGCAATGCTTAACAGAGGTGATCAAATGATTTTTTTCATCCATAGATGAGTGGGCCTTTAACCTTGACTTGGGTGGACATTGACCTGATTCCTCCCGTGAGCATTATAACAACTCACATCTGTGGCTCTTGGTATCTTTTGGGGAGGGGAGGCAGAGCCTTAAGTATTTTTGGTTTTTAGCTGGAGTCAGATACCAACCTCTTACAAATCAGGTGTGTCGCACAGGGAACTCAGAAATGGTCAAGCTGGACCTTCCCTCCGCAGTAATCTCCTGCGCCAAGTGGTACCCATACTGTATTCATATGATTATGAATCAGTAGCGCAGTTCTGAGTTTATGCACGGTCTCTATATGAGACTTGTCAACCTCAGATTTAGCAAGGCCTAGACAAGAATTATGTCAGTATTAACATCACTAATTTTGGTTAAAATAGGAGCTGAAAGTCTTTCCTCTTCATACCTGTTATTCCCAGTAGCCTGAGGAACTAAGGACACCTTGCAGTAACAGCAAGGGTGAAAAGCCAGAGGCCAGCTAAGGGACTAAGCCCATCTCTATCAAAATAAGAACTAATCTCTGTAAATATATATGAAATTTCTACTTCCCTAGCTCTCCTGGTAAATCTAAATCTTATCTTAGACTGAAAAGCCACATGCTGGGATGTCCTTGGAAGGGAGATTAGCAGTACCACCTGTTTGCTCTTAGGGCCGGAGAACCCGAGAATGTAGATTGACCTGCTTGAGAAAAGGAAGAATTCTAAACAATGAGAGTGTAGCAATGTAAATTTTCTGTTTGGAGAAGTCAAGGTACTTTATTTAGATGCAAATTGTAAAGCTAAAGTTAATCCCAAATTAGAAGTAACTGGGTGCCAGTGGCGTTCGCTGCAGACTGACCTTTAATGTCAGTTTGCAAAAAGTTTAGGACAAATAAGGTGAAGGCAAGATGAGCCTTTGGTGACCTTGGGGGAAATGCTCTGAATTAACTTTGCTAGGTAATTTAGAATATAGGAATCTCTAATAATTGAACTGAATATTAGACCAGTCTAAGATTGAGTTAGAATGGCTGGTCACACTGAAGAAGAGTGAAAAATCATTATGACTCTATTAAATGACTAATTTTACTAAGTCTGAATATGCAGTCTCTGATGTACTATTGCCATAAAGTTAAAAGGCTAGAAGCTAGTCTAAACTGGAAAAATGACAAGCAAGGATTAAAGGTAAACTTCCCTTGAGAAGCATTAGTTAATAAAATACTTTCCACTTAGGAAACAATATATACTGAAAGATTAAAACTTTTGGCTTCTTGTAAAGAAGCAGAAACAATAAACATTTTTCTTACATAATGTAAAGCTATATTAGCCATATGTAGAGGCAAAATTTTCTAGTGATTACCAGTTTACTAGAAGCAAAAATCTTTGAATTTAAGCATTATTTTAAACATCTGAATAGATCTGTAACACTGTTAAAAAGAAATTTTCTTGAACACAGGGAAAAACTTTTTTAGGCATTGTTTGCAAAACAAAAGAAAAGGCCAGAAGCCGCTCTGGGACTGCCCAGAGCCCTGTATTGACTCAAAGGTAAAATACTTTTTAATCTGAGCATTAATCTTAAATTTGTAATCAAACTGCAAGCTGCAGTCAATGGAACAATGGCAGTTTTAACCATAATTTTTAAGTTTTTGTGCAAGGTTAGGATAATACCTACAACTTTGGGAAAGCAAAACCTATGTTTAAAACAATTTATCACTGTTAAAATCAATATTAGAAGCATTACTATCATATTACGAAGTTTGGATATCAATTAATACCTATGAATACCTATTAAAGCAAGCTTTAACGCTTTAATAAAGAGGCATTGCTTTATATCTTATCTTAAATTTTACTATTTAGGATAGGAACCACATTAATCATTATCTAAACTAGAAATATCTTAAGAGACTCAGCCTCTGAAGCTTAATCTCAAACTCTAACTCGCTTCAGGGCCTCACCAACTTTCTCCCAGGTTCCACAATCTATCGTTTCTTCTTCTTTGAACCATGGACAACAGCTATCTATTTTATCTAAAAAATTTCTGACTTTGAACCCTTCCTTCTTCCACCTAAGCAGCTTTCTAAAAAGCTGCGGCACACCGCCTGTCTCCGTATCTAGTTCCGATTAACGAACTACTGACCCCAAGCAGAAACAGTGTTGGGTCAGCACTGATTCAAACTTGATTCGTATCCTACCGCATCCTCAGCAACACTTTACAAAACTGAAATTTTAGGCTAGCGCTAGCATATGTACCTGTCCGTTGCTCCGATGCTCCTCCGATACAAAGATCCTTTCCTTTCTTGTGGAGCTCCACACAGCAGTCGTTTCTCTTAGCATCCCTCTGCCATTCTTCAGGTCCCAGTTCTGGCGCCAACTGTTGCGGCCTGCCCGTAGTCCACAACACGAACGGTTCAACTGAGAATGGCAGTTCAGGCTGAAAAGAGAGGAATCTAGACGGGGCGGAAGAAAAGAATGGAGCCAAGACAACATACATTCTGTTCAAGGCTCAATTTTACTATTTTGAGACACTCAGTTATAAAGGAAGGGGGAGGGAACCCAACTTCCCGCCAAGTAACTCAGGGTCCAGTAGCAGGACGAACACGTGTGTGCCTCCAGGCAGCAAAGGCAGGTTCCAGCAGTAGGTAGGCGTGGCAGGACGAAGGAGCCGGTAGCTCCACCTTTGAGCAAGCAGGTTCCAGGCTGGGGGAAGGGAGGCCACACCAATACTATGCAGTTTTTATCACTTTTTCTCTGTAGTACAGCAGAGATGGTGATTCCCTGAGAAGTTATTTTATTGTTAAGAATAGTTTTTGCTAGCCTGGGTTTTTGGTTATTCCAAATGAATTTGCAAATTGCCTTTTATAACTCTATGAAGAATTGAGTTTGAACATTGAATACGTAGGATACTTTCGGCAAGAAGGCCATTTTTACTATATAAATCCTGCCAATCCATGAGCATGGGAGATTTTTGCATCTTCTGAAATATTCTTCAAATTCTTCAGAGACTTGAAGTTCTTGTCATACAGATCTTTCACTTGCTTGGTTAGAGTCACACCAAGATCTTATATATTATTTGTCACTATTGTGAAGTGTGTTGTTTCCCTAATTTCTTTCTCAGCCTGTTTTTCCTTTGAATAGAAGACTACTGATTTGAGTTAATTTTATATCCAGCCACTTTCCTGAAGTTGTTTATGAGCTAAAGGAGCTCAGTGGTGGAATATTTGGGGTCATCTGCAAATAGTGATATTTGAGATCCAATTTGTGTCCCTTTGACCTCTTTTTGTTGACTAGTTGCTCTGGCTCAGACTTTGAGTACTATATTGAATAGATAGGGAGAAACTGGGCAACCTTGTCCAGTCCCTGATTTTAGTGGGATTGCTTCAACGTTCCCTCCATTTAGTTTAAAGTTGGCTACTGGTTTGCTGTATATTGCTTTTACTATGTTAAGGTATGGGCCTTGAATTCCTCATCTTTCCAAGTCTTTTAAGATGAAGGGTTGTTGAATTTTGTTGCCGCAGACCCTTTTTAGTCCCTGTCTGTGTAGAACGGGTCTCTAGTTGCAGGTGGACAAGGTGTCGGGAAATGACAAACAGAAGCGACACGAGAGATTGTGTAGAATGTGAGTGTAATTTTTCAAGTTGAGCATCAAACTTTTTATACAGAAGAGTGACAAGAAACCAGGTGAAATACATCTGCCGAGTCACAGTGACACAATACAAAAGGAATGTATACATCAAAAGAAGGTGGGGACCAGGCTGCTGTCACTAAGAAAGGAGCCAGGTGTAATGCTATCTATTGTTAAGTTCACCACCATGGGTTCTTAGTAAATGCCTGATTATACTGTTTCTTTGGGCCTAGTGAAGAAACCTGTCTCAGGGGGATTCCCTAACTCTTTCATGGTAAACCCACCTATTCACTAGGCCATTGTGAATTCCCTTGTCTGGGTTAAGACTGGCTATTGTCCCAAGTAAACATTCTGCAGACCAGCCCTGAGCTATTCCAGCTCTGTTCTTTGTAATGCCTAATTAGTTTCACCCTCTCTACTAGAAATAAACTTGAATGTTACTGGATAGGTAACATTCTTACTGAATTCCTACTGAATTCCAAGCTCATTTGCTTCAAGCATTTTTAGGACGTTGGAACACTGGTGGAGGCTTACCTATGTCAGAATTCAATCTTTAAAGATACTTATAATAAAATAATCCTAAAAGAGAACACGTGGATCCATACACCAGACTAATGCAGGGATAGGGTATGAGTGTAAGGGTTATGAGAATGCCTGGTTCCAGGAGGTTGAGTTTCCTTGAAAGTCCCTGCCTCATGAGTGCTTCCAGGCCTCTCAGCCTGCCAAGCAGACTTCACTGGGGGTGTGCATAACATTTTGTCAAATGCTTTTTCATCATCTAGTGAGATGATCATGTGGATTTTTTTTTAGTTTGTTTATGATGCATTATGTTGATGGATTTCTTCATATTGAACCATCCCAGAATCCCTGGGATGAAGCCTACTTGACTGTGTGATTATCATTTTGATGTGTTGGATTCGGTTTGTGAAAATTTTATTGAGTATTTTTCCATTGATATTCTTATGGGAAATTGGTTTGAAGTTCTCTTTCATTGGTGGGACTTTGTGTGGTTTAGATATAAGAGTAACTGTGACTTCAAAGAATGAATTAGGCAGTGTCTCTTCCGTTTCTATTTTGTGGAATAGTTTGAAGAGTATTGATATTATATCTTTTTTTAAAGGTCTGATAGTATTATACACTGAATGCATATGGTCCTGTGCATTTTTTTTTTTTTTGTTGGAAGAATTTTAATAACTGCTTCTATTTCTTTAGGGATTATGGGACAGTTTATATAGTTTATCTATTCATGACTTAACTTTGGTACCTGGTATCTGCCTAGAAAATGCCCATTTCATCCAGATTTTCCAGTTTTGTTAAATACAGGTTTTCTAGTAGGATCTGATGATTTTTTGAATTTCCTTGAGTTCTGTTTTTATGTTTTCTTGGTCCTTTCTGATTTTGTTAATTTGGATACTGTCTCTATGCTCTCTGGTTTGTCTGGCTAAGGGTTCATCTACTTTGTTGGTTTTCTCAAAGAACCAGCTCCTGGTTTTGTTGATTCTTTGTTCTCTTTGATTCTACTTGGTTGATTTTAAACCTGTGTTTGATTTTTTTTCTGTCATCTACTCCTCTTGGGTGTATTTGCTTCTTTTTGTTCTAGAGCTTTCAGATGTGCTGTCATGCTGCTAGTATATGCTTTCTCCAGTTTCTTTTTGGAGGCACTCAGGGCTATGGGTTTTCCTCTTAGCACTGCTTTATTTGTGTCCCATAAGTTCAGGTATGTTTTGCCTTTCTTTTCTTTTCTTTTCTTTTCTTTTCTTTTCTTTTCTTTTCTTTTCTTTTCTTTTCTTTTCTTTTCTATTTCCTTTTTCTTTTCTTTTTTTATTAGATACTTTCTTTATTTACATTTCAAATGTTATCCCCTTTCCTAGTTTCCCTTCCAAAAATTCCCTTTCCTCTCCCTCCTCCCCCTGCTCTCTAACCCACCCCCTCCTGCTTCCTGGCCCTGGCATTCCTCTATACTGGGGCATAGAACATTCACAGGACCAAGGGCCTCTCCTCCCATTGATAGGTCATCCTTTGCTACATATGCGGCTAGAGCCACGAGTCCCTCCATATGTTTCCTTTGATTGGTGGTTCAATCCCAGGGACCTCTGGGGTTATTGGTTAGTTCATATTGTTGTTCCTCCTATGGGGCTGCAAACCCCTTCACCTCCTTGGGAACTTTCTCTAACTCTTTCCTTGTGGACTCTGTGCTCCATCCAATGGAAGACTGTGAGCATCCACATCTGTATTTGTCAGGCACTGGCAGAGCCTCTCAGGAGACAGCTATATCAGGCTCCTCTTGTTCACAAGCACTTGTTGGCATTTGCAATAGTATCTGGGTTTGGTGGTTGATTATGGGATGGATCCCCAGGTGGGGCAGTTTCATGATGGTCATTCCTTCTGAACTTTGTCAGTGTAATTCCTCCCATGGGTATGTTGTTCCCCCTTCTAAGAAGGATTGAAGTATGCACACTTTGGTCTTCCTTCTTTTTGAGTTTCATATGTTTTACAAATTGTATCTTGGGTATTCTGATTTTCTGGGCTAATATCCATTTATCAGTGCATGCATATCATCAGTGTTCTTTTGTAATTGGGTTACCTCACTAAGCATGATATCCTTCAGATCCATCCATTTGTCTAAGAAATTAATGAATTCATTGATTTTAATAGCTGAGTAGTACTCTATTGTGCAAATGTACCCCATTTTCTGTATCCATACCTCTGTTGAGGGACATCTATGTTCTTTTAAGCTTCTTGCTATTATAAAAAAGTCTGCTGTGAACATGGTGGAGCATTTGTCCTTTTTACAAGTTGGAGAATCTTCTGGGTTCATGCCAAGGAGTGGTATTGCTAGATCTTCCGGTAGTACTATATCCAATTTTCTGAAGAACTGCCAAACTGATTTCCAGAGTGGTAGTACGAGCTTGCAATCCCACCAGCAATGAAGGAGTGTTCCTCTTTCTCCACATCCTCACCAGCATCTGGTGTCACCTGAGTTTTTGATCTTAGCCATTCTGACTGGTGTGAGGTGGAATCTCAGGGTTGTTTTGATTTGCATATCTTGATGATTAAGGATGTTGAACATTTTTTTTTAGGTGCTTTTCAGTCATTCGGTATTCCTCAGTTGAGAATTCTTTGTTTAGATCTGTACCCTATTTATTTTTTTAATAGGCTTAATTGTTTTTCTGGAGTCCAACTTCTTGAGTTCTTTATACATATTGGATATTAGCCCTCTATCAGATTTAGGGTTGGTACAGATCTTTCCTCAATCTGTTGGTTGCCGTTTTGTCTTATTGAGAGTGTCCTTTGCCTTACAGGAGCTTTGCAATTTTGTGAGGTCCCATTTGTTTATTCTTGATCTTACAGCAATAGTCATTAGTGTTCTGTTCAGGAATTTTTCCCATGTGCCCATATCTTTATGGCTCTTCCCCACTTTCTCCTCTAAAAGTTTCACTTTCTCTGGTTTTATGTGGAGTTCCTTGATCCTCTTAGACTTGAGCTTTGCACAAGGAGATAAGAATGGATCAATTCACATTCTTCTATATAATAACCTCCAGTCGAGTCAGCACCACTTATAGAAAATGCTGTCTTTTTTCTACTGGATGATTTTAGGTCCTTTGTCAAAATAAAAAACCTTGGTGTGACACTAAGTGAGTGAAAGATCTGAATGATAAGAACTTCAAGTCTCTGAAGAAAGAAATTGAAGGAGATCTCAGAAGATGGAAAGATCTCCCATGCTTTTGGATTGGCAGAATTAATATAATAAAAATGGCTATCTTGGTGAAAACAATATACAGATTCAATGCACTCCCCATCTAAATTCCAACTCAATTCTTCACAGAGTTAAAAAGGGCAATTTTTAAATTCAACTGGAATTACAAAAAACCCAGGATAGCAAAAACTATTCTCAACAATGAAAGAACCTCTGGTAGAATCACCATCCCTGACTTCAAGCTCTATTACAGAGAAACTGTGATGAAAAATGCATGATATTGGTACAATGACAGACAAGTTGATCATTGCAATAGAATTGAAGATGCAGAAATTAACCTACACCCTTATGGTCACTTGATCTTTGTCAGGGATGGCATGAGCCTGTTCAGATATTTAATATGGAGGAAAGGGGTCAATGTTTCTGTTTTTTCCACAGAATGCTGTAGGAACATGCTAGTTTCCAGAATGAGTCATGTGATAGACTGACGTGTGAGTTCCTGAGTGCCCTGACAGTGGTGACAAGAAAGCTGTGTTGAGCACACAGAGAAAGAGGAATCAGGGAGAAGAGCCACTTGCAAACAAGATGAAAAAACTCTTCCTATCTCAGCCATGGGCTACAGCAAGGAGAGCCGACTGGTGTCAACTTGGGGAAAACTAAATATGATGACTCATGAGGCAGAGGGACTGCTACAGTGTATTTGACAAGATTTTGTCAGAGACACTGTTTTTGGCCATTCAGGCCAACTCCCCTATAGCCGTGAAAGCTTGTATACCTTATTAATATGCTATATTGTTAGATAATTCTAAGAGTTAAGATCACCAATCTTGACAAGTCTTTTCATATTCTTTGTAATTCTTGTCAATTAACTAATTGTGTAGATCCTAATTTAGACAAGGCATCTGTTGTTATGATTTTGTTAAAGAGACCTGCTTATGTTTTGCTGCTTGTTAGAGTTAGGAAATGATGCTTGGTTTAAAAACCCAGGAATGCAAACTTGGAAAAGGTCAAATGAGCAATTTTAGGATTTACTGCTTTAATTGCAATTTTAACTTCAATATCTACCACAGCTTTAGATCAGCAGCTGCATACTGTTCATTTTGTTAATGATATGCATACGAATATTTCCATAGCTTTGTTAGAGCAACTTATTATAGATAAAAAATTGGAGGCGAAGGTTAATGGCTTAGCAGTAGTCATCTCAGCAATAGGACAGGATATAGCAAATATTAAGGCTACAAAGGCAGAAATTTTAGATATTAGCAAAAGTCGTTGGACACTTGGAACATTGATGAATTGGCCAGAGATTTAAAAAAAAAATAACCTAAGTGCATTGAATCCCCTGGATTGGGTTCAATATATAATCCTACTTGCTATTATTATTGGCATTATTTTATTAGTAATTGTGTTTCCATTCATCTTTAGAGTTTTCCTGAGGTGGGACATTCTGGAACTTCACGTAAAAAAAAAAAAAAAAAAAAAAAAAAGGCGTAACTGCTACATCCACTCCAGTAGTGACACACATGACAGGCCAAAAGCCTGGATGCAGTCCTGAGGCAAAGAGTTTCATGGAAACTTAGTCTCCTGGAACTGTGGCATTCCATAGCACGTCTGCTTCAAATTGTCCTTGTGAATGGATCTGTGTGCTTCCTTTCAGTATTGTTTTGTTATAGGTGCCTCCAAGCAATGACTTGCCAAATACCTAAGCAAAATCGAACTTTGCTTCCTGGCCTTCACCAATGCCATAGGTAGTCATTGAGCTGACTCTGGGCTTAGAATTCAGTAAGAATGTTGCCTATTCAGTGACATTCAGAATTGTCTCTAGTATTTTATGAGAGATATGGAAGAAATCAGGCATTACTATCTACTATATTGAGTTAGAAACCTCAGGGCAAGCTTAGCAACGTAACTTTAGAATTCTTATTATAGTTATATATGGCAGACTACATTACTTATTAGTAGAAAGTCCCCCCCCCCCACACACACACTATCATTTAGAATAAAAGCCAAGTTGCTCCCATATACAGGAATTTACAATGGTTTAGGAAGTAGATTGGGCTGTGGCTTTAGAGTATTGCATTATTCATGAGATGGATAGCTAGAGCAGAACTCCCTAATTAGAACCATGACTTGGGTGTGAAAGTCCTTGCCCTAGGAGTGTAAAGACCTCACACCTGAGCCGGGCATGGTGGCGCATGCCTTTAATCCCAGCACTCGGGAGGCAGAGGCAGGCGGATTTCTGAGTTCGAGGCCAGCCTGGTCTACAAAGTGAGCTCCAGGACAGCCAGGGCTATACATAGAAACCCTGCCTCGAAAAACAAAAAACAAAAAACAACAACAAAAAAAAGACCTCACACCTGGCTTCTAAGACTATACTGATGTCCCTATTATCTTCTTTCAACCCACACTCTCTGCAGGCCCACCCTTCTCAGCAGAACTTATTGTTACCATGGTTAATGCCTCACTACAAGCCATTCTTAAGGCCAATTCTACCCTTGCTAGGGATTGTTGGATTTGTTATTCGTCCCAGCCTCCTTTTTATGAAGGAATACCCATTTTTGAAGAGGTGATTGACACCAATGATACTTCCTTTCTGAGATGGCATCTGGAGTCTAAAGAAGGGCTGACTCTTGGCCAAATATCTGGTATTGGCTTCTGTCTTTTGGGACCCCAGATGCTTCCCCGCCTCGCCCCTGTTTGACACGTGTAATCAAACCCTGGCTCTCCACCTTGCTTCCCAGCCTTTTGGCACTCTTCGTGTGCATTCTGTTGCTTTTATCATTTGGCCCTTGGGCTTTTAACAGATTAACCAGTTTTATTAAATTGCAGATTGATTCTGCCTTAAACAAAACAGTTGCAGTCCACTACCATCAGCTAGACATCCAAGACTCAGCCAAAGACCTCTCTTCTGACAATGCAGAGAGGGTAGCTGTTGGCCTTCAGTTTTCCAACCTTGCTGCAGACACGGAGCCTTCTTGGTTTCATAATCTGTGGAAACGACAGTGATGGAGGGGGTGACCTCCGGATCCTAATAGTGGCTGAGGGCCATAAGATGTGGAGTTACCAATGACAGGATCTTGTGGTGCCACAAGCCAGATGCACACTGCCTATTGGCTGCAGGGTAACTCCATGATGGGATTATTACGGGTCCACTGCCTGGGTGCCCATCACAACTACCAATGACCTGATTAAGCCATAGGAATAAGACATGATGCCGGGAGTGGTTGAAACCTGCATTGCCTAAGACAGAGGCCCTGCCCTACTAGAACCTGAAAAGGCCTAGTTACTGTGGTGCTGGACGTGGGTGCAAGCCACAAAAAGGCTAAGACAGGTGCTCTACTGACCCTATTTTCATGGCCACCCCCTAACTTTAATAAGGAAAAAAGGGAGAGATGTGAGAGACCAAACTGTGGGAAACCAGACCCTCAACAACTCTCACCCTGAAGATCCGGCTGACCCTTTGATGGGAGTTATATCACCCCCTTCTTCATGTCTCCACTTGGTGCCTGGGACTGTTTAGTTAGGGCCGGCACTCCAAGATAAGCTGCAAGATGTTTGAAGCCTGCAATCAGCATCCGCCCCAGATGTCCATCCCTTTCTCCGTACTTTTATTATACCCCCTCGACTCCTCCATATTTTCTCTCACTGTGTGCTTATATCCAGGTTCCTGGCTTCCATTAAACAGATCTTGATAACTCTTTGCTTGGTCTTGCTTCTCTTTCTCCGCCCGTTTCTCTTTCAGGCCTTGGTGCTCCTCGACCCACAGAATAACTAAGTCCTGCTGGACGGTACAGGGATGGAGGGGGGCAGTGTGGGGAATAGGTGTAAGGAGAGATGGGGACAGAGGGCCAGGGAGTGAATATATTGGTGACAGGGTTGGATGGTGGTGGTGATGCAAACCTAGGATGAGTCAGAGACCTGGGACAGGAGAGGTTCCAGGTAATCTATGAGGATGGCTCTAGCTTAGACCCCAAGCAGTTGGGGATATGGAGCCTGAAGTGACCACCTCCTGTATCCAGGCAGGATTCCCAGTGGAGGAATAAGGATACTAATCCATCCACAAAACCCTGCAAACCCAAATTTGTCCTGCCTACAAGAAGTCTAGCTACAAAGGTGGAGTAAAAACTGAGGGAATGGTCAAACTTGAGATCCATCCAATGGGCAAGAACAAATCTAGGACAATATTAATCATACTGTTATGTTTACAGACAGGAGCCTGTCATAACTGTTCTGAGAGGCTCTACCCAGATGCTGACTGAAACTGATGCAGAGACCCATAGCCATACATTAGAAGGAGCTCAGAAAGTCTTGTGAAAGAGTTAGGGGAAGGACAGAGGAACCCAGAGGAGATAGGAACTCCACAAGAGGATCAACAGAGTCAACTAACATGGACCCCTGGGGCTCTCAGAGTTTGAACCACCAACCTAGAAACAAACTTGATCTGGACCTAGGCCTCCCACTCTTATGTAAAAGATGTGCAGCTTGACGTTCATGTGGGTCCTGAACAAACTCAATCAGAGCTATCCCAAAAGCTGTTGCCTGCACTAGGAATACGTTCTACTAACTGGGCTGCCTTGTCTGGCCTCAATCGGAGAGGAAGTGTCTAGTTTCACAGAGACTTGAAGTTACAGGGTTGGGGGGATACTCACAGGGGGGGGCCCACCTGCTCAGAGGAGAAGGGGATTGGGGGAAGGACTTTGGGAGAATGTGACCAGGAGTGGGGGTAGTTAGTAGGATATAAAGTGAATAAGTAAACAAATTAGAAGAACTGGAGTGGGGTCTTACCCTGACTGTTGCCTTCCCGTGGATCCTGTTCCTTTAACTGGGCTGTCTTTTCTGGTCTCAGTAGGAGAGGATATACCTAGTTCTGCAGTGACTTGAGATGCCAGGATCGATTACTACCTGGGGGTTTGGGGGAAACCTTCCTATTTTCAGAGGTAAACGGGATGAGGAAATGTGGGAAGAGCCATGTAAGAGTGGGACTGGGAGGAGGAACTGTGATTGGGATGTAAAGTGAATAAATAAGTTAGTGAAAAAATCCTCATGATTCCCCTTCAGAAGAAAAAGAGATTGATATTTCCAAAAATCAGAATAAAGAATTATTAAAAAAATAAAACTAATCTATTCAAATGAGGGATGATCTAGTTAGCATGGTTCAACATTTGATGACTGACCTCATGCATATAATCCCAAATTTTCTAAGCTCGTTAATTAAAACAACAACAACAAAAAACAAATAAATATGAGGCTCAATGAAGAAAGGGTTTTCAAAAATGTATGCACACAGTGTTTTGCATAATTTGTTTTGCAGATTGCACAATCTTAGGATGAATGGATGGCTGAATAAGACTGGTTATTTCATCCCAAGCCCTTGAACAATATAATCAAACCTGAAAATAGCTATGTCATCATTTCTGATAGGGTGTGTGTGTTTCCCCAGCTACTATCCTAAATCATTTCCATGCTAAAATCTCCATTAAGTAGAAGTACAAGCTTGAGGGCCTCAGTTCTGAGTGTGGCTGTAGGTGTAATAATACAATACCTGCTCTACAGATACTGGACAGGTTCCTGGTACGTATGTGATAGACTTAAGTAGTTAGAAGAAGGAAAGAGGGACCTTTTTGTTGGGAGAAGCAAGATGGGGTGTTTATAAGGGATCAGAAAGCTCTATAGAGGGAATACATAGGAAAGCAGATAGGGCATGAAAACAGGAGGAAGGAAGAGGCTTCTTGCATGGTCTTGAACGTTATTCAAATCATATACAATGTACTTTATCAAATCTTGAACTAAGTATCCTATTATCAGCATGTATTAGTCGCATCTTACATAATCTTCTCTGGTATAAGCACAGTGGTGTAGGGCCCAGCTGTAACCCTAGTGAATAAAAATTCGGCTTAAGATAAAAACAAAAAACAAAACAAAAAACCAAAGAAGTACAAGCAAGATGTCAAGAAATTCGAAGCAAAACCCTATTGGCTACAAATGCAGGAATCAGCCTGGGTTGGAATATCTCATCATCATATTCCTCATTAAAAACACTGACACTTTATTACAACACTTGTTTTTAGCAATTCTTGTTCTATAGCAAAAGCTAATTTTTATAATAACCAATGGAAATTATGGCAATGGTGTAATGTGGTACTTTGGAGTTGTCTCTGAAATCATAAGAAAATATTCAGCATTTATTTTATAAGCATGCTCAATATTTTGCATTTGGACATTGCTGTATGATGATTATTTCCATAATAAAGAATTTTCATATTCAATAGTAAAGCTAGTGAAGCAAAATTGCATAATTGAACAGAAATTCAGGTCTCTTACAGATTATATTTTTGTCATGAAGACAGAAGTGACTTATGAGTATAAAGAAGACACATAATAAATAACATTGATATTTTTCACTCTCCTGACAACTGCAAAATTCAGAATGGAGAGGATATTTTACTTAGAACTTATGAGCAATAGAGTTTCAAGAACATATATGTGCTTAGAAGATGAAGAAACAATGGACAAATAGTCAAAAATGACCATTGTTTCCCTGGGTACTTTTCTGCCCAGTGTTTTGAGCAATTATTCAGACAATAAAAAGGCCCAAGGACTTAACATTTCCCTTTAAGGTTGTAGAGTTCTGCATCTTATACTAAGCATATTTCATATAATGTATGTGTTTACAAACACTGCATCTTACTTGAAATGGAATATATATGAGAATTATGCAATCAGAAAAATAATTTCTCAGAGAAAGGCTTTAAGGATTAAAAAATATGCCTACATGTTCATCCTTTATTTTGAGAGTAAAATTCTGCCTTTGTTGAGAAGATACTAGATAGCTAGGCAAACTGGTGAACATCTTTAATCATAGCACTTAGGAGACAGAAGTAGGAGGATCACTGTGAGTTTGTGGCCAACCTGGGTTACATAGAATTTCTAGGACAGCCATGGCTACCTATAGAGACATCCTGTTTTGGAAAAAAAGGGGGGGGGGAGAATACAAAATCAAAAGGATGTATTGTCATTATTTACACCAATAATCCCATCACTTGGGAGACTTAGGCAGGAGGATCCATGTTTAAAGCCAAATTTGACACCAGACTCAAAAAATCAGAGGGAAGAAAATATTTACTGTTTTTAATGTGTTTTAGGTCTCCTGAAGTTGGTTTTAAAGCCATGGTGTGGAGTATGGTAGGGGTCTAGACGTTAAATAAGATTTACTGAACAGAAATGGCTTCCTGCTTATGCTAGGGGTAACATGTGGCCTTCAGAAGGCATGTTGTGAAAACATGCTGTACACATAGTAAATGCATAATTACTAATTAAACTTTGATAATTTGTGGGGCTTTTAGTTATACATATAATATTTATTATTGTAGCATTTTGATGGCATGGATATACAATTACAGTGTTTAAAAATCTGCATTCTATTTATTTTAAATGTTATCAGTAGGTATAGTTATAATCTCGCACGTGGAAGGCATAGGCAGAATTGTGAGTTCAGTGCCAGCCTAGGTTAAATACTACAATGTTAGCCTGTCTCAAAACAACTGAAATTATCATCACTGATAGGGCCTCTATACCTACTTTCAACTCATGATAATCAAAATTACAGTTTGAACATGTTTATTTGAATTAGCTGTATGCATGGAATCGCAGACTCATTCTGTGCCTGTCTTAGTAGTGTGATATTTGTTAGTCCACTTATACTGTAAATTCTTTAATTTTGTGCCTAAATACTTCATTGAGTATATATAACAGCTGAAATTAATTCATTCAACTACTATTGATGGTCATAAGCTGTTTTGAATTTTCAGTGCTGGTGAATTATGCTCTAGAGTACACATATCTATTTGATTCACCCCCCCACACACCCCCAAATAAAAACAAGCAAAAGGCCAATAAGAAAAAAAATCCCCCCAAAAAGCAAAACAAAAACATAAAAGTCCACAAAATACCATTGAGTTTGTTTTGTGTCAGCCAGATACTCCTGGGCATGGGACCTACCCTGGAGTGTCACTCCATTGGAAAAAACGGACATCCCCTTCCCCAGTTGGTATGGGCTACAAACAGCTTCTTGGTTACTGTGCACATTTACCCTTCTCAGTGTTGGGACTCCATCTGACTTGAACCTGTGCAAGTAACTCTTGTGTGTGCTGTCAAAGTCTCTCTGAATTCATATTTGCATCAGTCCTGTTGTATCTGAAAGACACTGTTTCCTTAGAGTCATCCAATTATCTTTAATTTCCTCATTTTGTCTTTGAGACAGTCTGTCTTCCCTGTGATGTTTTAGTGTTGAGGCTCTCGAAAGATTTTATATTTTTAATTTTCAGTATTTCAGCTAGTATCTCTTCGATCTCTTTATTAAATTCCTTTTTACATATAGTATAAAATTGAATCACTTAAGATTTCTCTTGGGCTTATACTTTTCAAAAGTATCTGAATTATTTGAACATAAAGTCCTTTATTTACTTTCATTGTGTATCATTACTGGAAAATTCATAATTCTTAGGGATTTGTCTTTTCATAGAAATTGTGTTTTTATATTGGAACTTCTATATCTAGACTTAGGTCATTGGTTACAATTTGTCTTTATGTCACACCCCTGCCCCCCCTCCCCCCATTCTGAGTGTTTACACTATTCATAGGCATTCTGTTGTTTTCATTGAGGTAACAGGACTCAAGGATCATGTTCATGCTTCATTCACCAGTGACTAATGAAGGCAGAGACTACTAGCCACTCAATCCTCACCAAGACAGGTTGGTTTGGATGCTCCTGAGTATGCTATGTTCATCAGTGTAACTAGTAAAGCTAGTGCCTTCAGAAAAAGCTGTGTTGAGGTGACTAGCAGGGCTGGAGCTTCCTAGACATAACGCCTCTGCCTAAGAAATGAGCCAAGGGATAGACCCTCCCGGGCAACCTATGCTTACCAGGATCACAGGCTGAGTTGTAGTCTTCCAGTGTGAACTGTAATTAAAGATGTGAAATCTCCTGGGCATATAGCCCTCACTTGGATGATGGTTTGGAGGCTTCAGATGGGATACAAACTACATACCCAGGTAATGAGAAAGGTTGAAGTCTCCCAGGTACAATGTGTTCACTGGGGCTAGAGCCTCCTGGAAGCCCTCAAATAGGCAATGAACAGGCTTGGTTCTCCAAGATGTGCAACTGTCACTTGGGTAACAAAGAATGGATCCAATCATAAATACTATGCTTAGCAAACTGCCAGGTAGGGATGTAGATTTCCAGGTAAAATGTGCTCATTAGGGAAATGGAACTAGTTGAAGCATTCTAGTCATGCTGTGTTCAACAAGGTAAGGAGATTAAAGCCTCCAGGGCATACAGGCCTTCTGGAGCAATGGGTAGGGTTGACATCTCCCAGCAACACCATACTCACTTCTGTGCTTGCTTTACATTCAAGTTTCTGACCCATCCATGTTCTCTGATGTCAAGTAAAGACTGAGTACCTACAGTAAAGTTATTTTGTTTTCCATCTACAAATTCTCTGATGCTTAGTGAAATATGAATTTTGGTAAAAAACAAAAATCTCTACATTCTTTAATATGATTTTTCATGTATGTGACTTCTGGAATGTTAAGTGAGGTTTTGACTTGTATGAGAAAGTTTCCAAAATGCTTTTAAAAGTATTTTATATGTGCAAATGTTTGGCCAACATATATGTCTGTGCACTTCACAGGTGCACTTCACATGGAAACTTTTGGAATTAGATTTACAGTTGTGAGCCATGATGAAACTGGGAATCCAAATGAGGTCCTCTTGAAGAGTAGTCAATGCTCCGATTGGTTGAGCCAGCTCTCTAACCCCATTCCTACATGTTTAAACATTCGGAGGATATGCTATTTACTTTTTTGTGACTTTTATAAAATATCCTGACACAGCAAATTAATGATGGATTTATTTTGGCTCACAGTTCAAAGGTAGAATACATCTGAACAGGGAAGTTACAGTGGCAGGAGCTTGAGGCAGCTGGTCCAGAGGCATCCACAGTCAAGAACAGAGAACAATGAATGTTCATTCTTAGTCATCTTTCTTCTTTACATGTAGTCTAAAACGTCAGCCCATGGAGTACTACATTTAAAGTCAGTCTTTCCATGCCAATTAACTTAAGACAATTTCCCCCAGATATTCTCAGATGTCCATCTACCAGGTGATTCCAGATCCAGTCAAGCTGACATTAGCCACCATAACTGTACTCCTTGTCAACATGACATGATTATCACTGTTGAGCCATAACTTTTCCTCTCTTGTCCCCATAAGCTGATGGCCATTTCATAATGTAAAGTGGGTCATATACAATACAAAAAAAATCTCTAGTCTTCAAGAATTCCAACAATGTTTTAATATCCAAAGTCCAAGTTTCATCTGAAATACTCTGTGAGGCCCTTTAATATCTAAAAGCAAGTTACATGGTTCCAATACATGAAAGCATAAACATTCCCATTCCCAAAAGAAAAAAACTAGGGTGGAAACCCAGCAGGGAAAACAACGTATCTTACTGGAGCATGTCCACTGCATCTGAGACTTGTAATAGAATCCCCTGGAATTTAAAGTATTTGAGAAGCTTCACCCTTCCATCTCTGCTGCGCAACTGGTCCCACTCCATGCCTGTAGCTTTCCTTGGTGGATAACCCCATGCTCCTGGCATCACTTATATACTGGAGTCTCCATGGCAAATTATAGTTTACCTTCACAGGTCCATGCACTGGGCATTCAGAGCCTTCGGTAGAGACTCTAGATTAGACATACAATGTCTAGTCTCAGCTGCATTCTGACACTTTGGAGCAAATCTACTTGACCCCTTCAATGTTGCATCTTTGAAACTAGTATGAAACTAGTATCATGTCCACAAAGCTTCCAAGAGCTGTTGCTAGTTAGAAATATATCTTCTTGGAACAAAACTATCACCCACAGTGTGCTGACCCTACAGAAACACTTCCCCTAGGGAGTTGTCTTCAGGGAGCAGGGAATCCCTTCAGCTATATTCTCAGTCCAGGTTCTCTTCTTTCAAATAAGTCCAAATTTTTTACAAGTTGAAACCTTAGATAGAGACAGTGGGACTATCCAGACAAATTTCCTATTGTTCTGGGCACAGGGCACAAAGCAGGGTGGTGGTTTCTCTTTTAACAAAGCCTCTTCTTCCATACCTGCCTTGCCTGTAGCTTTTGCCTTGCTTTAGCTTTCTAATCCTTGATAGACTCCAAGTTTTAATCATTTTTGTATTTATCTTCAGCACAATGGAACTTTTTCATTGTAAACTTTTATAAGAGAAGTTACCAGGAGCTGTGCCACAAGCCTGAATATATACCTTTTTGGTAATTTTCTTCACCCAACAAATGAGTACTTTTCCTTTAAATTGTTATTCAAGTTCTCAGATCACAGGTAGAATGAAGCCAGATCCTTAGCAAAAGGTCACACAAATTGTCTCTAGCCCAGTTCTTGACAATGCTTGTTCCCCTCTGAAGCTTTGTGAGCCAGGCCTCCACAGTCTGTACTTATAAACTTCTACACAATGGCCCATTAAGCTCTGTAGCATAGCATTCAAAGATTTTATTAGCCCAAAGTTCCAAATCTTCTACATTCCTCATGAAAGCCATTTCTAGTGGCCTAAGAGTCACATAGTCAAGTTTATCAGAGCAGTGGCCTCACTTCTCAGAACCAATTTCCTGTATTAGTTACTTTTTGTGTCGCTCACAGTATTTCACACATGATGTACAATCCTAATCGTATATTGGTAGAGAACTTCTTGTGGCAGGAGCTTGAGGCATTTTGACAAGTGGCATCCAGACAGGAAGCAGAAAACAGCAAATGGTCATGCATACTCTACCTTCCTTCTTTTCATGTAGTCTAGAACTCCAGTCTACAGAATGGTGCCATCCCTTTTCCTGCAGTACATAATCCCAACTCAGGGACTGGTGCCACACATATTTATGATAGGTCTTCCTATTTCAATTAATCAAATAATGATAATCACATACATCTCCAAAGGCTAACTTAATCTAGATAATCTTTTACAGGCATGCCTACAGGCCTGTCTCCCAGATGATTCCAGATCTTGTCGAGTTGACAATCAATATTAAACATCACATATGGTTTTTCATCTGTATGAGTTCTTTGATGTTCTGTAAGCTCTGACTTAGAATAGAATGTTTCCCTACATTCTTTACATTCATAAGGTTTTTCATGCGTGTGAGTTCTCCGATGTTGATTGAGGTTTGACTTACAATAGAAAGTTTTGCTACAGTCTTTACACTCATAGGGCTTTTCACCTGTATGTGTCCTCTGATGTCGAGTGAGGTCTGACTTTTGGAAGAAAGTTTTCCTACATTCTTCACATTCATATGGCTTCTCACCTGAATGGATTTTTTGATGTTTAACAAGGCTTGACTTACAATAGAAAGCTTTACTACAGTCTTTACATGCAAAAGGTTTTTCACCTGTATGAGTTCTTTGATGTTGATTGAGGTTTGACTTACAATAGAAAGCTTTGTTGCAGTCTTTACATTCATACGGTTTCTCTCCGGTGTGAGTTCTTTGATGTTGATTGAGGTTTGACTTACAGTAGAAATTTTTTCTACACTCTTTACATTCATAGTACCTCTCCACTGTATGAGTCCTCTGATGATTCGTAAGTTCTGACCTACAGTAGAAGGATTTCCAACATTCGTTACATTCATAGGGTTTCTCTCTGGTATGAGTTCTTCTCTGATGCTCAGTGAGATTTGACTTAGAATTGAAACTTTTCTTACATTCATTACATTCATAGGGCTTCTCACCTGTATGAATCCTATGATGCTGATTGAGGCTTGACTTGGAGCAGAAAGTTTTTCTACATTCTTTACATTCATAGGGATTATCATCTGTATGCGTTTTCTGATGATTAGCGAGGTCTGATTTATAGTAGAATGTTTTAGAGCATTCATTACATTCAAAAGGTTTTTCCCCACTGTGAGTTGTTTGATGACGAGTAAGATCTGACTTACAGTAAAAAGTTTTAGTACATTCTGTACACTCATAGGGCTTCTCTCTACTGTGAGTTCTACTCTGATGTCGAATGAGGTATGACTTACAGTAGAAAGTCTTACTGCATTCTACACATTCGTAGGGTTTTTCTCTACTGTGAGTTCTTCTCTGATGTCGAGTGACATCTGACTTACAGTAGAAAGTTTTCCCACATTCTATACATTCATATGGCTTCTCTCTGCTATGTGTTCTTCTCTGATGTCGAATAAGGTTTGCCTTCCGATGAAAAGACTTCCTGCATTCTTCACACTCATAGCGTCTCTCACCTGCATGAAATGTCTCGTGTACACTGAGCTGGGACTTCCAGGGGAAAATTTCCCAGCACTGTGGAGAGTCATAGAGTTTTTCGCCTATATGAAATCTTTGATATTGAGTGAGGGTTGATTGATAATAGAAAGCTTTTCTAAATTCCTCCCATCCATAGGGGTTCTCATATGACTGAGATGTCTGATTCCTGGTGTGCTGTGGATTCGGATAAATTGTTTCCATACATTCTTTATATTCATGTATATTTGCCCCACGATGAATTTTCTCTTGAATCTGTAGTTCTGCCTTGAGATAGAAGATTTTGTTACATTCTTTATAACGCATGAGACTATTCACCAATACCAACAGTATCTGCTTTTAAAGGTCTGATTTCTTAATGAAAATTTTCTCACAATCCCTACATATGAAATATTGCTCTTTGTATGTTTTATAATCTTTACTGAGTTTAGTTTTGCTACAAAATGTTTTCCCATAGACACTGGACTCAAAACTTTCCTTTCCTACTTAAGCCATGCTTTGGGCAGTAAATACTACATTATCCAAAGGATATTTTCATAATCAGAGGTCTTCCATATCTGTAACTTCTTATGTATCAATAAAATTAGCTTTTAATGGAAGGGTGTCAATGGCCCCAAATAGTAAGAATGCACAGCAAAGTTTGCTTTTGACAATGGAGACTAAGACACTCCACAAGTCTCAGTTAGATTAAAATAATCAGGTTCGTCTCCAGCCTGCATCTTATCAGGCTCATTGTGGAGAGTTTGTGTACCATGCTGTGGATTAAGTCCCTGAGTATGTAGAACACTCTTTAATGTTCAGACCTTAAATGTGATGTAGCATAGATAAAATTTTACTTACTTCAACCATCTGTTCATAGGATGTAATGCCACCAGTGACTTCAGCTTGCCACATGTGTGTCTCTTGATTTCCCAGGACACTTACATTATGGACATCTAAAATGATATTAAAAAACAAACAAAGAAACAAACAAGAATGTCTATGAGTTACACAACATATTTTTAGATAATTTAAATATATAAGTAGTGTCTTTGTATCTTTAAGGCATAAGTTTTAAAACATTCACTTATGATATATAAGTTAATATATCACAAGTGAATATTTTAAAACATGTATATATATATAAATATACATATATAGACGTGAATAAATACATACATATATACACATATATGCATATCTCTGTGTATATATACATACATATATATACACATACATATATATATACACATATACATATATATATACACACACACACATATATATATGTATAAACAAAATGTAAACAGTTTTCTTTGAGCTTTTGCTATGTTTGGTTTAAAGAGTAGGGTAAAGAAAGTATCCATCTCCTTCTCAGCTGTAGATTTCCACACATTAATTTTGACCTATTAGTTGTCCTTTGTCCCATTTCTTTAATATATTATCTGTACTCATAGTGCTATCCTACACTAAACCTCTTTGGCATGTGAACTAATGGCTGTCTCCACCAGCTGTTTTGTCTTGTTTTTTAAGGATGCAAGCATAGCTGAATTCTCTCTTATAAGCAAGAATAAAGATTAGGGAGGGGATTGCTATACATGTATAATTCAATTTATTTACTTTGTTCTGAGGCACAGCTAAATATTTACTTATGAAAATTTCTGCCTGAAAAAAATAAAGCAGTTTTCTTAAAATTCTTCATTAGGTCTATCTTACGTTTTGTGCATAGCTTTCATTTTCTGGATTTACACGGGCTTCCTAAAACTGTAATTTTTTTTCACTTGAATCAACTTCTTTAGGGCTATTTTAAAATAGCTATATTTATTTCTAGAGTAACAACACTAACAATATAGTAAAAATATGTTAGCTGGGCAATGGTGGCACATACCTTTCATCCCAGCTCTTGGAAAGCAGAGGCAGGTGGATTTCTGAGTTCGAGGCCAGCCTGGTCTACAGAGTGAGTTCCAGAACAACCAGGGCTATACAGAGAAACCCAGTCTTTGTTAAGAGAAGGAAAGTAAACAAATAATCAGAGAAGCATCTGTGTCCTCAACTATTGGGTTATTTAGGACGAAAGTTAAGTTTAGTGCTTTTCTTTATTCTCAGCTCACCCTCAGTGCTATAAATTAGCCAAGAGCTAAGATGGTCAATATTTTGTAAGCAACAGGGCTGTATCCAGCTAGGAAATCTCACTGCTTGCATAAAAGCCACTTCAGACATCAATATATTCTAGTTTATGGAACAAGCAAGATTATTTCCAAAAGCCCCTTTTTGTATGTGCAATAAGGGAAGTCTAAGCCAAAGAGTATTGTGTTATGGGCGACCCCAGAGGAAACTGAGACATGGGTGGTCATGATGATTTCAGAACCAGCCAACAGTTAATCTCACTAGAAAAAGATGACTGAAAATCTAGATCTGTTAGATCATATATAATCAGGACATACTTAATTACACAGTTCAAGCATACATTGCTGGAAGGAGGGTGTGGAGGCCAAACAAACAGCTCATAATGTGCTCAGTTTCCTATTCTGTAAACTACAAGCAATCTCTGGGGTTCACTTCATACACAGAATGAACCCAATAAATCTTTCATATCACAAGTTCCCTGTTGCTTGAGATTCTCAGTGATCTGGCATCTGAACCTGCCGTTTCCATAACTTCCTCACTTGGCCATCTCTCACAATGTCAATGTGTCCTTGGTCTTTATTTGTGACTGCATCTTATTTTTCAGAACCTAAGACTAGAAGGCACATCAAGGTATTGGGCAAATGCAATCACTTTTCTTCCCGAAGCCTAGCCTGGCAAGCAGAGTCATTATCAGACAGACCAAACACTGTATTTGATAGTTTAAAGAACAGAGGTATGTCCTGTTGGCACAGCCATATCCAATGGTAACAGTGAAAGTTAACAGTGAAAGCACAAAGATCCAGCAAAACTGAGCTGAATGGTGCAAGACCAAAAGTGGAAGACTGAATGATGGCAATTACATCATTCAGTTCTGCGTTGCTGGATCTTTATCAAGCAGCTGGAGTGGCTTTATGACTTTTGCTATTCCTCTTAGATATAGCTGTGCCATCCTTTGTTCGAAGTGCTATTCTGTTGGCAAAAGAGCTCTTTGTACTTAGCCAATAGTAGGGTTTACCTTACAGTTTGAGCTTTGGGGACTCAGGTTATGAACTGTTTCTTACTTCCTTTGTGCTTTGCCTCTCTCCTTTATAACTGTTCGGATACATTTTCCTCAGCACACTTCAGTTTCTCTCTCTTGAATATAATCTACCCTTTTTCCTGGTTTGTGTTTTCCCAACCCCCTAACACCATGGAGAAACCTTCTTTCCGATCTGCCACCATATCCTGAAAACTCAGATGTTCCCATCTCACTCTTGTAGAAATTCCACAAGACAAATGCACCAATAACTGCAATGAAGCTGTTTAATCCCTGGTACTATAACACTGGTCAAAAGCCCACGGCTGGAGAGGACAAGTGCCCTTAGGTAGAAGCTGCTGTTGTTATTGGACTAACTGGTCACATAGTCAAACTGCCTTCTAAATATTACTGTTTAGGCCACAGGGCTGGGATGCTCTCAACTTGGACCAGAGAAGCTTCTTTCTCAGTAGACAGCCGACAGCAGAGGTACAGATAACTGGTCACGGGGCTGAGAACAAGACTGAGTGTTCACCAGCAAACAGTAAATCTGTATTAACAACAGCACCACCAAGGCTCAAAGGACACCTCAGAAAAGGAAGCAGAAAGAACATAAAAGTCATAGGATGGATAGGAGAGTGCTGATGCTCGTTTAAATAGGGTATGGCCATTCCACTCTTGAACTCACAGCAGCTGTGTTCACTTGCATGAAACAAGCAAGGGAAAAACAAGCATCCACGAGATAGATGGGCTGCAGGCACCACCCCTTCCTAAGAAGCTACTGACAGTAGATAGTTGCTGAAGAGAAGGCATCATTCTTTTTTGAGGGTGCTGAAATGGATGGCCCCACACCCATGCTTACATATGAAGCACTAATTGGACCTAGTGGGTTATCAAAAAAAAATTTTTTTTTAAAAAGGAAGAAAGAAAGAAAAATATAATATGAATTTGGTGGGGGAAGAATTGTTGTGGGATAATAAGGAGACCTGAAGGAGAAAATGCAGCAGGTCATTGAATATGATACATATGAAGTTCTCAAGTTCTCAAGAATAAAAAGAAATTTAAAAACAAGCTCTTAGCCAGGCAGTAGTGGTGTACACATTTAATCCCAGCAATTGGGAGGCAGAGGCAGGTGGATTTCTGAGTTCAAAGCCAGCCTGGTCTACAGAGTGAGTTCCAGGATAGCCAGGGCTATACAGAGAAACCCTGTCTCCAAAAACAACAACAAAAAACCAAAAACAAACAAACAAACAACAACAACAACAACAACAAACAAAAACAAGCTCTTTTCGGCTGTTTTCATATTTGTATCCTAATCATGATTACCATCAAGTATTTAATTTATATTAAATAATGTATCATCTGTAATTTTTTTTGAAAACTGTTATCTTTGGGCAGAGGAGCAGGTAGACTAACTGCAGATCTTAACTTGTTCCTCAAATCCTCCAAATCCAAACCCTGAGTCTTGTCCTAAGCTTTTCAGCAGACCACCAGCTGCTGCTACTCTGTACCCATGCTCCTATTTCCAGTGGATCACACACACCTTCTCCTCCTACTCACTGCTTTACCCCAGCCCTCAACTCCAGCAGGCTCTACCTGGAAACCCACAGGCCACGCACCAGGAAAGCAAGTAGGTTAAATGTCTATCTTCAGTTCTTTCCAGATTCTTCCAGGTCCAATCCAACAGGTTTATCCCTGGCTCTATAGTAGTCCTTTTGATGTGGCCTCTTCTTAATCCCTGCCCACATTCCCAGAGGACTAAGCCAATCCTGGTGTGATACCCTGCTTTTCACCATTCTGTGGACCCCTCCTTCTCCTCCAAACCCATCCCCATTCCTAAGTTTCAGTTCCCAATACCTAGAAACACATTTTCCCAAAATCCCAGATGGCCACAACCATCAGGATCCCAGCAGAATTTCCTTCCAGGCAACACACAGTCAACATACTCTCCTACAACCCTGAAAGGCAAACTGAAACCAAGAAACAAAACACCTGCCCAAGAAAGACAAGAACAGATATCAGCAATTAGAATAACAATCTTTCAAAATACCAGATACCATATGTCTACAGGAAAGAGTAAACACACAATCAATAACAATCAGGGCAATATGTCTCCACTACAGCCCAGCAAGCTTACTCAGGCAGGTTCTGAGTATTTCAACATAGCTGAAGAACAAGAAAACAACCTTAAAATGGTCTTTGTGAATATAGCAGATGTCTTTAAAGTATATATTTACAAATCTATTTTTTAAAATCCACGAAAACACACACATATACAAAAAAGTAGATGGAGATAAAACTATTTAAAACTTGAAAGTGGAAACAGAATCAATAGAAGAAATCAAAACTGAGGAAACTCTGGAAATGACAAATTTAGGCTCTTGAACAGTAATCTCAGAGTCAAGCATCATTGACAGAATGTAAAAGATTGAAGAGAAAATTTCAGGCATTGAATAAATGACAGAAGGAATGGATATGCTTGTCAAATAAAGTGTTAAATCTAAAAAAAGCAAAAAACAAAAAACAAAAAAACAAAACAATACAACAACATCAACAAAAACTTCAGAAACAAAACATCTAGACAATTTTGGGGTACTATGAACACATTTAAGAATAACTGGAATAGAGGAAGAAGAATCACAGGTCAAAGGCACAGAAAATATTTTCAACTGAATTATAGAAAGTATTTCCCTAACCTAAGAAAGGATATGCTGATCAAAGTACAAGAAGAAGAACTGGATCAGAAAAGAAGTGCCCTCAGGACATAATAATCAAAACAATACACATACTGAACAAAGAAAGAATATTAAAAACAGCTAAGGAAACAATGAAGTAGCATATAAAGGCAGAACTATTAGAATTACACCTGACTTTTCCATTGAGACCATAAAAGCCATAAAGGCCTGGGCAAATGTGTTACAGACTCAAAGAGACCACAGATGCCAGCACAGACTACTATACCTGTAGTCTCCCTTTCCCCAGCATGGAACCTGCTTGCTCAAGGGTGGAGCTTCCTGCTCATTCGTCCTGCCACGCCTACTGCTGGACCCTGTCGCTTTGCTGCTTGGAGACACACACGTGTTCATTCCTGCTACTGGACCCCGGGTTACTTGGCGGGAAATCGGGTTCCCTCCCCCTTCCTTTATAACTGAGTGTCTAAAAAAGTAAAATTGAGCTTTGATCAGAATGCTGTCTTAGCTACACTTCTTTCTCTCGCCGCCTAGCCCCTCTTCTCTTCCAGGTTTCCAAAATGCCTTTCCAGGCTAGAACCCAGGCTGTGATCTGCTGGCCAGACACAACATATACCCAGCAAAACTTTCAGTTACCATACGTGGAGAAAATTAAATTTAAACAATATCTATCTACAAATCCAGCCTTACAAAAGGTGCTAGTAGAAAAACTCTGATAAGAAGAGACAAACTACACACAAGAAAACACAGGGAATAAATAGTTCCAGATCAGCAAAGTCAAAAGAAAAAAAAAAACATTCACACAGGTATACACACACACAAGCACCACCATCATCAACAACAAGAAAATAATAATAATAATAATAATAATAATAAAAAACAGGAATCCACAATTACTGCTCATTAATAACTTTCAACATCAATGGTCTCAATTCTCCAATGAATATATTAAGACTAAGTAAGAAACTATTTGAAAACAGGCTCCGTTTGTCTGCAACTTCTAAGAAAACACACCTTAATATCAAGGATAGACATTATCTCAGGATAAAAGGGTTTGAAAAAGATATTTCAAGCAAATGGACCTAAGAAACAATCTAGTGTAACTATTTTAATAAACTTCTAACCATAACAAGCAGAAATGAAGAAGGATACTACATACATATCAAAGGAACAATCCACTAAGAGGACAACATTTCAATTCTTAACAACTCTATACTAAATATAAGGGCACCCATGTTCATAAAGGAAACAACACTACAGCTTAAACCAAACACACACACCCTTTCTTCTTAGAACCTCACAGAACTTTCTACAAAATTGGCCAAATATTCTGACACAAAGCAAATCTCAGCAGATAATAGAAAACTAAAATAACACCCTGTATCCTGTCTGACTACCATGGATTCTAACAGGATATCAACAACAATAGAAACAAACAGGAAATTTACAAACTCATGGAAATTGAACAACTCACTACTTAATAAAATGTGGGTCAAGACAAAAGTCAAAGATCTTCTAGAATTGAATGAAAATGAGAACACAACTTACCAAAACTTATAGAACATAATGAAGCTGATTCTTAGAGGCAAGTTCATACCCTAAACACATACATTTAAGAAAACTAAATTGAGATCTTATACTAGTAACTTAACAGCAGACCAGAAAACTCTAGAACAAAGAGAAAAAACAATCACGTCCAAAAGGAGTAGATGTCAAGAAATAATAAAATTCAGAGCTGAAATCGATAAATAAAAACAAAGAAGAAAGAAAACAATATAAAGAATCAATTAAACAGATAATATATTGATAAAATGTGTAAGGACATAATAACAGACACCAAGAAAATCCAAGAATCATAAGAATATATTTTAAAAGCCAGTACACTACCAAATTGGAAAATAAAAAGAAAATTAATAATGTTCTCAATATATATACCACTTTCCAAAGTTAAATCAAGATCAGAGAAACAACTTAAACAGATCTATAACCCATAATGAAATCAAAAGTTATTAAAAGTCTGCCAATGAAAAAAATAAACAAAACCCAAACAAAAGCAATTAAACTAACAAAAACAAAAACAACCAAAAGCCCAGGGTCAGAGAATTTTTATACAGCATTCTACCAGACTTTCAAAGGCTTAATGTCAATAGTCCTCAAATTATTTCACAAAATTGAAACAGAAGGAACTTTGTTCCCCTTGTTTTACAGAGCCATAGTTATCCTGCCACACAAAACCAAATAAAGTCCCCCAAAAGATGAATTTCTCTCATAAACGGGAAACTGCAAATAAATCCAAAAATCAAAGTTCACCCATACTGATCAAGTAGGCTTCATCCCAGGGATGCAGAAATGGTTCAACATATATAAAAGATAAAAAGCAAAAGAGGCAGAAAAGGCCTTGGACAAAATCCAAACTATCAGTCATGATAAAGTCCTGGAAGAGATTAAAGATACAAATAAAATAATTTCACATAAGACCGTTTACAGCAAACATCTGGCCAACATCAAATTAAATGGAAAGAAACTGAAAGCAGTTCCACTAAAATCAGGAATAAGACAATGTTGTCCATCCTCTACACTATTCAATATAGTTCTTGACATCTTAGCTGGGGCAATAAGACAACTGAAGAAGACCAAGAAAAAATGGAAAGAAAGAGCTCTAAGCATCCTTATTTGCAGGTGCTAAGATATTACACATAAGTGACCTTAAAAATTCTACTGGGCGACTTCTATAGCTGATGAACACTTTCATCACGTAGCTGAACACAAAATTAACTCACAAAATGCAGTAGCTCTCCCATATGAAAAATAGACTGAGAAAGAAATCAGAGAAACAACACCCTTCATAAGAGTAATATACACCATCTTGCAAAACTCAAGCAAGTGAACAACGTATATGATAAAAACTTTAAGACATTCAACAAAGAAACTGAAGAAGGTATCAGAATATTGGCTGATTTCCTATGTTCCAGGTTATGCAGGATTAGTGTAGTAAAAATGGCCATGCTACTAAAATAAATCTACAGAATATATCAAATTTCCCTCAAAATTCTAACACAATTCTTCACAGATGTTGAAGGGACAATTTTCAGCTTCATATGGACACAAAAAAAAAACCAAGGATATTTAAAACAATCTTGAATAATAAGAGAAATGCAGGAGGTATCACCATTGCCAATTTCAGGATTCCCTACAGAGATATGGAAATAAAACTGCATTTAATTGGCACGTAAACAGAAACTGATCAGTGGAATCAAACTGAAGACTCATACAGAAATCCCTGTATCTATTGACACCTGCTTCTTGATAGAGAGGCCAGAAATACAAATCGGAAGAAAGTATCTTCAACAAATGGTGTTCATCAAACTGGATGGCTACATGTAGAAGAATCCAAATAGATCAATACTTATTACCCTCTAGATCAAAGACTTCAACATAAAACCAGATACAATGAACCTGATAGAAGAGAAAGTGGGGAATAGCCTTGAACACACTGACACAGGAAAAGTTTCTGGACAGGCTGTAAGATCAACAGATAATGGGATCCCATAAAAGGGAGAAGTTTCTGCATGACAAAGGACATTGTCGTTTGGAAAAAGTGGCAGCCTACAGAATGGAAAAAGACTTTCTCCAACTACATATCTGATAGAGGGCTAACAGCCAAAACATAAAGAACTCAAAAGACTAGAGATCAAGGAACTAAATAACTGAATTAGAAAAACAGGGAACAGATCTAAACTAGAACTCTTAATAGAGGAAACTCAAATGGCTAAGAAACATTTAGATAACTGTTCAATATTCTTAGTTTTCAGGCAAATGCCAATCAAAACTACTTTGAGATTTTATCTCACATCTGTCACAATGGCTGAGCTATCACACAAGTGACAGCTCATGCTGGTGAGGATGTAGAGCAAGGGAAGCGCTTCACCATTACTGATGGAGATCAGCACTGTAGATCACAGGAAGATGGGAATCTGTCCACCATAAGAATCAGCTACACCACTCTTGGTCACACACCCAAAAGATACTTTACCCTCTCACAGAGACATCTATTCAACCATGTTCATTGCTACTCTATTCATGGTAGCTAAAAATTGTAAACAATCTAGATGTCCTTCAACAGAAGAATGGATGAAGCAAACGTGGTACACTTACACACTGGAGAATCACTCAGCAGTTTAAAAAAAAAAAAGGCATCATGAAATTTACAGGACCAAGGGCTTCTCCTCCTAATGATGTCAGACAAGGCCATCCTCTGTTACATATGTATCTGGAGCCATAGATCTCTCCTTGTACACTCCTTTGTTGGTAGTCTAGTCCCTGGGAGAGGTAACTGGGAAGGGGGATATCATTTGAGATGTAAATGAATGGAATGATTAATAAGAAAGAAAGAAAGAGAGAGAGAGAGAGAGAGAGAGAGAGAGAGAGAGAGAGAGAGAGAGAAAGAAAGAAAGAAAGACAGACAGACCTGAATAAGATATTCCAGATATAGAAAGACAAATATGGTGTGCTTTCACTTCTATGTGGATATTAGCTGTTAAATCAATAACCAAGCTGCAATCTGTAGAACCAGAGGTTAGGTAGAGTGTAAGGGATTAAGGGACACAGATAGATCTTATAAGGTAAGAGAAACAGAATTGATATTTATGAATGGATGGAAGGGATTGAAATGGGGTGATTAAGTGGGAACAGGAAGGGGTGAAAGGGATGAGGGATGGAATACAGGGAGAGTCAACTAAAATGAACAGCCATTTGGTAGTATGAAGTTAAGACAGCTTCTAAAAAAGGTGCATATATAAAAATGTTCTTGATGAAATTGCCAAATAATCAGGAAAATAGAGACCCAACTGGCCATCTCTTGTGACAAAATGAAGCTTTAGGAACTAAGATTGGATTACATCTAATTGAGTTTCTAGGCCAAAGGGGTTCCAAGGAAATTCCCAAACAACCCATGCTGCTGTCAAGACTATAGGTTGCTCTCCACCAACTGAATGCAAGTCCCTATTGGTGAAGATAACACCTAGGCAACTACTCCAACACAGAGAAGTTTAACTGGCACCTATAGAGACTTTATCCCTATGTTCTAGTGTCTTTGGTTCAGGAAAGTATTCTGTACACTAACTACCCTGCCAAAAGAGAAAAGTAAACTCTAAATTAGCCACAAAGCCTTTGATCTACAATGGTGTCTTGCTGGGAAAATACGCTATGCAACGGTGGCACAAAGCTTGTGGAAGTAAGCAACCAGTGTCCGATTTGACTTAAGTCTCATTCCATGAGATAAACTTCATACCAGATACTGCTTGGGTAAACAAGAACTAGAGACTAGATAATCAAGGGACCTATGGGAAAACCAATTAGTATACGTTAAAGAGGGGGGAGGGGTAATAAAATTACTCCTACCAACATTCTGCTAAACTCATAGCTCAGCTCCTGCTCAACCATCTTTAGAGAAGTTTCTTCCTGCAGCAGAGGGGAACAAATATTGAGACCTACAGAGAATGAGAGCTCTTGAATACACAGTTCTAAATGGGATGACTCCTTCTTCTCAGAATTCAGAGAACCCTGAGGAGGAAGAGGTGGAAAGAGCATAAGGGACAGCAAAGGATACAGGACACTGGAGAACAAGGTCCTCTAAATCAACATGATCAAAGCTCAGATGTACTCATAGACTGAGGTAGTATGCACAGGACATGCATAGGTCTGTACCAGGTCTATGTATATATTATGGCTTCCACTTTTGTGTTTTATGGGATTCCTGAGTGTGTGAATGAGTGGGTCCAATTCCTGTCCCTTTTCTTGGGTTCTTTTCCATTTATTTCTTTGCAGTGTCCAACTCCAATGGGTTAGTTTTTATCTTATTTTATTTTAATTATGCCTTAGAAGCCTATTTGTTTTCTCATGAAACAGAAAGGGAGCAGATCAGGATGGGAGAGGAGGTGGAAAGAACCTGGGAGGAGTCAAGGAGGGGAGACAGTAAAAGGATATATTATGTGAGAAAACAAACAAACAAACAAACAAACAAACAAACAAACCAAAAAACAAAACTATTTTCAATTAAAAAAAAATGTCATCTTAAAGTTCAGCTAAAAGCAATGAATAATACCTTAAAATTTTAGGTGACTTTAGTATCTTCTCTGAGATTAGAAATAAGACGAAACAAAAAGAAACAAAAACATATGCCTCTTCCTGTCCACCAGGTAAACATTCTTTGTAGTTTTTAATCTCACTAGAATACATCCTAACCATCCTTCAGGTTTCTCTCAATAAATGGAAATTCTTTAAAGGGGTTCCAAAACAAACCAAAAACTAAAAAAAAAAAAAAAACAAAAAAAACAAAACAAACCCCACAAACCAACCAAAAAACAAAACTATTTTCAATTTAAAAATTGTCATCTTAAAGTTCAGCTAAAAGCAATGAATAATACCTTAAAATTTTGAAACTTAAATAATAATTTAAAAATGAAACTGTCATTGTTATTGTATTGGTTCCTCCATAATACAAAGTGCACTATCTACAGAGTAAACAAAGAGAAAACGGTAAAAGAGAGTAACAACAAACCCAATCAACAAACAAAGAAAATCCACTACGATTTAAAAGGAAAAACCAATAAGCACTTAGGTAAGGTAGCTAACTAACAAAAATTTCTTAAAAGATCTATATGTGTGTTGGGAAAAACATCTTAAAAAATCCCACACCTCAATACAAAAAAACAAAAAGTAGGGTGGTGGATAAGATCATATAATCTGCAAATATAGCTACTTGACTTCCTTCTGTTTGTACCCCTTGATCTCCTTCAGTTGCACTCTAGCTAAGGCTTCACGTATTATACTGAATAGGTGTAGAGAGTGGACAGTCAAGTCTTGTTCCTGATTTTGGAGAAATGTTTTGAGTTTCTCTCTATTTAGTTTGATAGTGGCTATATAGACTTGCTGTAAGTTCTTTGTATCTATAGGACTGTTGTTCCTAGTCTCTATAGGACTTTTACCACGAAGAGATTTTGCATTTTGTCAAAGGCCTTTTCTGCATCTAATAAAATAATCACGTGTTTGCTGCCCTTTAGTCTGTTTATGTGAATTATGTTTATTGACTTACAATGCTGACCCAGCCCTGAATCTCTGGGGTGAAGCTGACTTGATCATGCTGGATTATCTTTGATGTGTTCTTCATTTTGGTTTGTAAAGTGTTTTACTAAGAATGTTTACATCTATCTTTATAAGGGACATTAGTGTGGGACTGTGATAGGCAGCCTATTTTGGTTGAATGGGACTTGCTCCAGCGACCCAGTAGAGAACTCTACAAGGGACAGAAAAGCAAGCCATGTTTCCAGAGACAGGTGCCTGACATCACAGAGCCCCCAACTCCATAATTCTGTGACTATCAGTCACTCAGACAATGTCCTAAGCTTCTGGCATTCAGGTTAGACTCCACCCTCACAGTTACCTGACTATAGCCAGGTATGCTCCTCCCAATAGTTACCTGATAGCCCAGCCTATAAGATGATAAGATGGGCTGCTTGTCCCCCTCCTCACTCTCTTTAAGCCCTCACCTTTCTTACTCTCTAACCCTCCTTCTCTCTTTACCTTCCCCCCTCTCTCCACGTGGCCATGGCTGGTCTCTCTTTCTACCTTCTCTCTCTCTCCCTGCCTTTCTACAATAAAGCTCTAAAACCATAGACTGTCTCTGCTCATCAAGGCGCCGTGCTTGAACGATGGGTTAGGCTTTCTCCTAATGAGCCTTGTCTAACCTCCTGCCAGAAGACCTTCCTGTGCTGCAGTCATGAACCGTACTCACGTGGGAACCATCAAGAGCCCTCTCCCCTTGCCCTCTCTTCCCTTCAGCCCCAGGGCCCCTATTGTGTTCTCAGCTTTTCCTCGGTGTACATCGGTGTATGGAATGCCCAAAGCTGGGAACCTGGTGCCTAGGACTGCCCCTGGTCTACCACCCACTGAGCTGGGATTCTGTGGCTTCCCACAGTCAGACACCCACCCAGGGCCACGTGGAAAGCATCTGCCCGCCCAGAGCACCAGAACTCTGGCAGGACACGGGTTCTCTCCCCTCTTTCGCCCACACCCACAGCCCCACACATTAGTTTATAATTGCCTTTTTTTTATTGGGTCTATTGGTGTCAATGTAACAGTGGCTCTGTGAAAGGAATTTAGAAATTGTCCTTCATTTTCTATTATGTTGAATAGCTTGGAGTACTGGCATTAGTACTTCCTTAAAGATCTGATAGGGGTAGGCACAGGAAACTGTTTTGTACATAGCATAGTAATTATCCATGAGACCAGCTCTCTGCTGAGCTAGGTTTGGTGAAAGTTGGTGTAAAGAGACCAATCAGCATAACCAATACATGCTGAGTTCTCCTCCTCTCCCCTCCCTAGGACAGAATGTACTAACTGACCTGGGAGGCTCCACAGTGAGGCTTCTGAGCTATTCCACGGCTCAAATCCATGCGGTAACTTGAAGTTCAATTCTGGTCTGGTCATGCAGTACCCTGTGAAAAGGAAATGAGATAGTTCATCCACACGTGCCAAGTCAGGCCCAGTGATAAAAGACAGCAGGTCTGGTTCAGGAACTCTGCTAAGAGGGGTGGTTTTGAAACTCGTTGGAGACAAGATTTATATTCACATTCTTTACTAAATGGAGTATTATTTTCAAATCATATTAAGCTGCACAACAGCGTAAAATAATGACTGTAAACAGAATAGAAAAACCACACATATTTAAGGACACTGAATAAAATGAGGTCATCAAAACAACAACAACAACAAGAAAGCAAAACGAAAACAAGCCCAAATGAAACAACAGAATTGCACCCAGAAAATTTACAGGGGAACTAGCTCAACTAATGACATGAGTAAAACGCTGAAAGACCTCATAGAAAATGGGCTAGGTACAGAGAGACAAAACATCTGGCTATTTTAAATAACCCAGAAAAATGAAAAAACTGGGGTGGAGGATGGCAGAAACATGTCCTATACACAAATATACATGCAATCAAATATTCATTCAAATAAGAATAATAATAAATGTTTTGATTCATAAGCACTGATGTATGAATTTTGTTTGAACTCATAGAGACTGTCAGCAAGCACAGGAGTGAGCTAAAATCAAGCCAGTCAAAGTCCCACCATGGATGGGGGTCACAAAGTTCCATCCCTGAGTGGTGATTGACAATGAATGCCTACTGGGTGAGGGAGTGTCTCTTTCCTTTGAGATGCTCCTGCACCCTGCCTGAGGCCCAGTAGATGGACCTACACATAGGCACCTTTTGGCAGCACTAAGTAGATTCATGACATCACAGCAGCTGGGATCACTTCCAGAGGACTTACATAGGATCTTAGAAGTAAAAGGTCCAGCATGAATGGGGAGGGCCTCATAAACTCCCATTCCTATCTGAGGAGCTTTAACAGCGGAAGCCTGATGAAGCCAGCATTTTTCAGTGAAGTAGCCCCTGGTGGGATGTCCATGCTCTAGTCTATGGCCCTACACAGTCACATAAGCATGGCACTGACTGGATTTGGTGGGCTATGAAGAGGACACTAAGTTGAAAAGGGGATATATGAGGGTCTGGGAGGAGCTAAATGTTGACATGATCAAAATACATTGTACAAGGGTATGCAATTTTCAGATAACAGTATAAACACACACACACACACACACACACATACAGAATAGCCAAATTCTTACCTGCTACTTTATATACTAGTATTAGAATGATTTTTAAACCAGACATAGACACAACAAACTACACAACCAATAATATTTCTGATGAATGTGCATTTAAAAATTCTCATCAAAAATAGAAAGGCCATCTATTGAATGGAACACCAGGCCCTTAATGAAGGAGCTAGAGAAAGTACCCAAGGAGCTAAAGGGCTCTACAACTCTATAGGAGGAACAACAATATGAACTAACCGGTACCCCCCAGAGCTGTGTCTCTAGTTGCATATGTAGCAGAGGATGGCCTAGTCGGCCATCATTGGGAGGAGAGGCCCTTGGTCTTGCAAAGATCATATGCTCACAGTATAGGGGAATGCCAGGTCCAGGAAGTGGGAGTGGGTGGGTTGGGGAGAGGGTAGGGGGAGGGTATAGGGGGGTTTGGGGATAGCATTTGAAATGTAAATGAAGGAAATATCTAATAAAAAAATAGGAAGGAAGAAAGGCATATAAACTGATTATAGTGATCATGTGTGAATCATCTCAGTTACAAAATACTCACTTTACATAAACTGGGAATATTGGGGATAATGAAGACAGAGTATTTTAAATATGATAAAAAAACATAGTCAACAAAAACTAGAACAAAACAAATGGGATTTCACTAAACAGAAAATTGACTATGCAGAAAAGCAAGGAATCAACAGGATGAAGACTCAACTTTAAGAATGAGAAAATACTGGGAACACAAGATTCAGAATATGTAAAAATTCAAAAACAGCTTAACAGCAAAAAAGCAAGTGACCTGATGCAGTCTGGGTAAACAGCCTAATGCAATACAAAAGAGCTGATAGATAAATGAACAAATGTGTACTACCCAACCACGAGGGAGATACCCATCAAAACTACAAGGAAGATCACCCCTGTACTGCAGTCACAATATCTGTGTTTATATCTATGATACGAAAGAACAAATACTGAAAATTCTCATAACCTAATATCGAATATGATGATACTGCTCAAAAAGCCATGAGCAGGACTACCACATCATATTACGATCCCACTGTTGGCCATGTGGAAATAAAAGGAAAGAAGCTCAGTCTTATGCCAAGAAAGTGCCACTCCTCTTTACTGCAGCAGATATTTAAAAGTCAAGGCACATAACTCAGTGTAGGTGTCACACATCAACACTTGAATATTCACCTATTCCAATAAAATATAAAATGTTTCTTCTAGTGACATGGGCAGGATTCTAGCGACAGGCATTATGTTAAGAGTAGCATAGCTATTTCCTGTTTTTGAAATATGCATCACCATCTCAAAACAGAATAGCTGTGGTGGCCTGCAGGACACCACGGCCTTCAGTCATGACAATAAGTAAAGAAAAATAGATCACAGATATCTAGGTCCATGGTAACAGTAATTTGGCTTTTACGTTCTCACATAAGGCCCTCAAATGAGATTTCATCCATACACACACACACACACACACACACACACACACACACACACATATATTTGCATTGATTTTTTGGGAACTTCATACATATATACAATTCATTTTGACCATATTCACTGCTACTTCTCCCCCAACTTCTCTACATCTACCCGACTCAACTTTAATCTCCTCTCCTCTCCTCTCCTCTCCTCTCCTCTCCTCTCCTCTCCTCTCCTCTCCTCTCCTCTCCTCTCCCACCCCTCTCTAACCCACTGCCTGTAATGTCTGCTGCCTATATACCCATGGGTGTCTGTGGGGCCATCCACTACAGCATGGTCAACCTATCAGGAGCCACAGGCCTAAAGAAAACTGACTGAAGTTCCTCAACGGCCATAATTGTCAATAGTTTCTTAGCCTGATGTTGGAGCTCATGTACTCTCCCTACCCAGATCCCATGCTAAAATGCTGACTGATTTCCCTGGTGAAGATTTTGTTAGGTAACCCTAGCCACTCTGAGTTTCCCAGTGAAGCAGCTGAGATTTCAGTGAGGACACCCCCCACCCCCTTCCCTGCCCAACTTCATGTGACATAAAGAAGCAAGATTTGGGGTGATACAACCGTCTCAAAGCCACCTTGTACTCCAAGGACCATTAAAAAGCTCACTTCTTTACCAAATGGAATGAGTGGAACCTTTCTTTGGTCTAACGAGGCTCTGCACATTTGGGTTAATACCAATGGCATGCATAGGCTCATATTTGAATGTTTGGTCTAAATTTGGTACAACTGCTTTGGAAGGACTAGGAGGTATGGCCTTGTTGGAAGAGGTGTGTCACTTGGGGCAGACTGAGGTTTCAAAGGACTGCTATCATTCTCAGTGCGCCTCTCTGCCACCTACTGGTAGTTTGAGATGGGAGTACATAGTTGTTTCTGCTGCCATGCCTTTGTTCCACTGTCATGTATGGGTAACACTTCAAAACCATAAACTCAAGTAAACATTTTCTTTTAGAATTTGTTTTTGGTCATGCATTTTATCACAGCAGTAGAAACTGGAAGTAAGATGGGACAAATAGATACTTCTTTTCAACTCCCTAAGAACATGATAAGACATGAAAAAAAGTCAGGAAAAACAATATAAAATCATGCACCTGCTAGCGAAACTTGGCCTCAAATAAGAGAGTAAGTCTGTACAAAATATACTTGAGCAACAAAACAGGGAGACGGTTGTAAGTGGAGAAGTGTCTTCAGGCCCTATCTGATCCATAAAGGCAACCACATTCAAGTCTGGCTCTAGACAAAATTTGGCAAAATCTCACCATGACAGGCATCTGATGACGTTTCCAGCACCCGTTATGCACTGACCTGGAAGGTTCCAGACTGAGGTATCTGCCGCCCTCCATGGCCCAAATTCACGTTCCAACATGAGGATCAACTCGGGTTTGATCACGCAGCAGCCTGTAAATGAGAAACCTTGAACAGTTTCTGCCAATGTGCAGTCAGGTTCCCTGATGACAGATGCCCTTCCATGGGAGGAACTGTGCTATAGTGGGCAAATCAGAGACTTTTGTTAGCATTTACAATCACGTCCTTCACAGACTTGAATATTACCCTTGTGTGGCATTAAACTACACGATACTTAACCCCAAATAGCATGAATATGCAAATAGGCAGGAGAGAATGAAAGGAAACACAAAGAAACTGGAAAAATAATCATGATTGTTTAAGAATAAATTAGAAAAGAGCAGGAAGTCATGAAAAAAAGAAAGAGCTACAAAAAAATTAGGAGGAGGAGAACACTGAGGCTGGGGAGATGGTGGAAGGAAAAAAAAATCAACACAGTTCCCTGGACAAGGAAGCGGGCTCAGAAGGAAGCATTCACCACTCTAGTGGGTGGGTGGGTGCCGTTATCAAGTAGACAATGTCACCAGCAGGTCTCAGGCTCCTGCTGTCATGACTTCTGTGCCCTACTGGACTGTACCCTGGAATTGTGAGCCCAAAACAATTGCTTCCTTCCTTAAGCTGTTTGGCTAGGGTATTTTAATGACAATAACAACAAAAATAACCAATATACAAGGTGTGAAGAATGAACTCAGGTCCTTACTCTGGCATGACAAGAAAGTTGTAGACAAACCATCTGGCCTTTCTTCCTTTTTATTTTTATTTTTATTTTTTATTTCTTGGGTTTTTTTTTTTTTTTTTTTTAGGCAGGGTTTCTCTGTGTAGCTTTGACTGTCCTGGAACTTGCCCTGTGACTGTAGAGCGAACATCTTGTACTGTATGGATGTAGTATCTGTCAATAATAAATCTTATGGCCTATAGCTTAGGCAAAAAAAAAAAAAAAAAAATAGAACGTGGAACATCCAGGAGACAGAAAGGATTCTGGGATAGTACCAGGCACAGGAGATGCGCCCCAGAAGATGTGATGAGACAGATGCATGGTACCTGAGTACAGGTAACCAGCCATGTGGTAGAATGTAGATTAAAATAAATGGGTTATTTTAAGTAATGATCTGGTCAGAGAAGAGCCTAGCTATACAGCCAAGGTATTTGTAAATATATTTTATTTCTGGGAACATGGGGCTGGGAGGAAGAACCACCTAATTTTACAGCAGACCAGGCTGGCCTTGAACTTGTAGTGAGCCACCTGCCTCTGCTGGGATTAAAGGTGTATATTACTTCTGCCTCATCCAGTTGGGTTCTTTATTACCACTAAACTCATTTAATTGCAAAGCTGGAAGTTATAGGGTATTTTTTGGTCACTGATTCCCCCTGTACCTGTAGTGAACAGATCTTTTGCAGTTCCCTAGGAAAGCCACAATCCAAAAGTGAGTTATGTCAGAAAAAGAAAAAAAGCTATATTTTCTAGTTACACTCAAAAGCTAAAGGCAGTTTCAAAGAAATAATGGGGAATAAACAGTGGTTGTTACAGTGTGGAAAAGGTATGGAGATTGGGAGGGGAGAATGTATAATATTTACTGAGGTAGATGTGGGTAGATATTAATAACTTATGGTTCTCTAATATGAAAGTAAATATATAATGGGCAACAACTAATTGAATATTTCTCAATAGCTGAATGATTTTAAAATTTCCCATCTTAAACAAGTGGAATATGGCTCAGTGGTGACTTAACTTAAGATGACTTAACATCATCTGATCACTGTTCTGATTATCTGAGCATCTGATTATACAACACTCTCTGATTTAAGTGTACTGCAAAGCCACACTGTGCTCCGGAAATGCGTGCCATTATCACACATCAGCTAAAAGTTACAATGTAAAATTCAGGACGAAAGTTCCTCTACTTATCAACAGAAGACAACTGCTGCTGAGCACTGCGGGGAGTTACTCACCCAAGGACACCAGGCTACTGTAGTTCTCCAGCATCACATCCCTGTAGAGCAACTTCTGAGCAAAGTCTAGGTCCTGCCACTCCTCCCAGGTGAAGAACACAGCAATGTCCTCGAATGACACCGACTCCTGGAATGACAACGCTTCCTATCAACCCAAGTCCTCAGGCTTGGGAATAAAAACTGGGATTTATTCTTCTCTGTGTAGGAATGACTTGCTAGTGCCTTAAGTACGCTGCAGCTTGGTGTGTATTCTTTATCATCAAAGCAAGCAACATCAATACAAATATCACCCCTCTTTGTTAATGTAGATTCACAAAAATATGACGAAACAAGATCTACAGTGTATCAACAACACGTTAAAGAATGAAAATACAGATTCCCTCTTGTATTTAAAGGACCAAGAGAGAGTCCAAATTTGAACTTTTAATTTCTTAGCCTGTGTTGTCCTTCTGTCCCTAACAAAGAGCTTCACTGTGTCTTCACTGAAGAGCACAGAAAACCTGGTGTGGAGAGGAAGGAGAGATTCTTTACAGAAAATGTTAAGGGTTGGAGAGATGGCTCAGTGGTTAAGAGCACTGACTCCTTTTCCAGAGGTCCCAGTAACCACATGGTGGCTCACAACCATCTGTAATGGGAACTGATGCCCTCTTCTGGTGTGTCTGAAGACAGCTAAAGTGTATTCATATACTAAAATAAATAAATCTTTTTAAAAAATCAAAGGAAAAAAATGTAACAGTTTTGCATGGGAAGAAGTCACTATACTGCTCCCTAGTGACCCACAAGCAGATATTATCAAACTATATCCACGTGTTACTTATAACATTTTTGGTGAATATTTGTTGCTTTCAACCTCTTCAGCAAATAATTAACACAACACATACATAATAATACTCTGGGTCAGGGGCATGGAATAGTTCATAATTTAAGATTAAAGCCACACATTTAGTTTAGGTCTGAAAAGCTCATTACATGGGAAATCCAAGGCACAGTAAGACTGCTTACACTGCTCTCTTAAAAGCACATTAGGCTCTGTGAGTACACATCAGGATGGCAGGTTAAGTAATTGTCTTAAACTTTCTCAAAGTATGTTATTAGCTTGGCTGCCAAGTCCAAAAAGAACTTTCATTACCTTTGCAGTCAAGAAACTTCAGAAAAGTGTGTCAGTATACATAGAATATATATGTATTCAAGGTTTGTGTTACTAACAAGAGAAAAGCATATATCTACTCAATACATAAAGGTGACATGAAATCTGTAAAGAATAACCAAGCCTGTGAAAAGGCAGATGTCGCAGGTGGTGGTGCAGTACAGTGGCACGCAGCAGGCCTGGATGGAGCAAGGGCATGGGTCCAATTCCCAGAAAACACAGAATACAGAATACATCCTATCCCTTATAAAGTCACTGAATACACACGTCAGAAGATAATGGGCAACAGTAATATTCAGTGACTTAAAAGAAAGTCAAAATCAAATACATAAAGCATCCAGGTGTTTCTGGCCACATTCACTTCAGCTACATTTGGCACCTTCCCTGCCACCTTCCTACGCTCACACACACACCAGGCATTGTGTATGCCATCACATCATGCCGCTCTAACAGAAATACCTGAGCTCTGACTTGAGACTAATGTATGTTAGAAACCATAGTGGGTTTCTTTCTTCTTCTTCTTTTTTTTTTTTTAACCATAGTTTTCTGCTCTTATCAAAGCATGATAGCATAATTATTAAAAGAAAGACTTTTACTAGTTTGCAGCCATTATTCCTCAACTTGTTGGGATCGGTTCTTTCCATCCACCACGTGAGTTCCAGGGATGCAATTCACACTGTCACAGTTGATGGCATGTGCCTTTACGATCAGAACCATCTCCCCAGCCAGAAAATTCTTTTTTTGTTTTGTTTTGTTTTATTTTGTTTCAAGACAGGGTTTCTCTGTGTAGCCTTGGCTGTCCTGGAACTCACTCTGTAGACCAGGCTGGCCTCGAACTCAGAAATCCACCTGCCTCTGCCTCCCAAGTCAGAAAATTCTTAAGGAGTAGAAACTTGAGTCTCTCCTTTCCTCGAAAGTAATTCCAAGTGTGTTCTAAAGACTTTATAAGGTTTCCTGGCTGATCAAAACTTCATGATTCTGTGGAGCTGGGACATTGCAAATGCAGTTAGAACTCTTTGCGATCGTCAGTTCCCCTTAATATCCAGTTAGTATTCATCTTCTCTATGTGGCCGAACACCAACTAGCAGCTGAAAACTTGGGAATGTGTCCACGGAGCAGACCACTAGCTTCCACCAAGCCAAAAGCTAAGAGTGTCCTCAGATAATCTCTCATATCTGTAAGAGCTTCCTCTGCATGTAACCTATCTACCCTGATGTGTCCAGTGTCTTTGATAAATGCCTTGATTTTGTTTTTCACTATTAAAACCTCACCTAACCACATCCACGTTGGAACATGTGATTTAGGACAACTTAAATACATGCTACTGAACAGGGTGACTCACATCTGTCCCAGAATAAACTCTCTCTAATCCTTTTGAGGTGAGACCAGTGTTTTCTACAGACCAGAGAAATAAGTAAGCCAACTCATGCACCATTTACCTTAATTTTCAAATTTTACTCAACTCTTAAAATCTGCTTGAGCACTGAATGCTGATGCTAAGTGACATCAAGTTTCTGGGAGCCTTTACTGAAAAAAATCAACAAGATGACACTGTCATAAATTGATTTTGTTTCTTTTAGACTTATCATGAAATTCTTAGGCAACTGCGGTCAAAGTAGAGGGATGTCCCCGAAGGGACGCTCTCCTTTGCTTACTGGCCTCCGAGCTGGGCTGCTTCTCCTTTATATATAAGGGACTGCAGAATCCACGGACCCGGCTCCTCTCTTGAAGGAAACCCATCTCCCTCAAAGTCCTCGCGCGCAAGTTGTGGACTCCAGCAACCTCCACCCTCCAGCCCAGCCTTGAGGGACCTGACAACGGCGCAGGCGCAGGCGCACCGGGCCGGGGTTGGGGGCGGCGGAGGGCGCAGAGACAGCTTCCCCGCTGCAGGACGCTCGCACTCACCATGACAGGCTCTGCCGACATCCCGTGTCCTGCGCCGGCTTCCCCGCCGCGACTGTCACAGGAGACAGGGGCCTCAGTGGTTTCCGATCCTTCGGAACTGGATGAGGCTACAGATCTAAGATGGCCGGGGACAGACAAAGGCCACAGCGGAGCAGCGAAGGCCCGCCCTCCATGCTCGCTCTCTGTGTCTGATTGGGCAATTCTCAGTCTAGTGCATCCGATTGGATAGCATTTCGGGCTTGGCTACGAGTGACAGTAGACAGAACCAATTCGTGCGTGAATCAAGCAAAAATAAAAATAAATAAATAAATAAAAAGCAAGTTCTTGCTCACAGATGTTGTCAGTCAGGGCTGCTCCCAACCCCATGAGAGAACAGAGCCCAGTACTGAACAATTGCCCTGGATATAGAGCTAAAGGATTTATGGACTTACGGCTGAATATATATGTATTTATCTTATTCACAAATGGAAATCACATCATGACAGTTTTAAACTGTGTTTTCCAACTCTAAGCTTCAAAATAAAAAGCATTCATGTAAGGCAGCAATGTCTGATACAAGCAACATGGTAGGCAGAATTGAAAAATTGGTTAATTATTTAGGTATGCATTGTGACCTCTTCTAAAGGGTGTTGTTATATTATACTTTGCTCTCATCATTCCCTGTTCTATTTTCTGTCCCCTTTTCTCCTTAGACTCACATATATGTATTCTGAGAAGTGTCAGCTTTTTAAAAAAAATCTAAACAGGTAAAATTCACTATAATAACAATGATGGCATAATTTATTTCTCTTTATAGAAGAAAAAATTGAACGTGTATAATGAGCCCCCACATGCATGCAAATTATTTCCATTCCTTTTGTTTTTGAGTGCTAATTTGACCAAATTCCAAACTGTTCTGAAAAAACTTAGAGAAAAACAAATGACAATTAGAGAGATGTGCTGACCAATAAGAATGCATTTGCTTTGCAGAAATGTTGCCATATAAGGGGTATGTCTTGAATTAGATTTCAGCTGGGCAAAGCAGTTTTGTATACCTGAAAATGAGATGTGAGGTGGTGGTGGGCAAAGCCATGCAGCATACCTGGATATAATGAACAGCTAATTCAGCCAAGACCCTGACGCACATACATCTAAGTTGGCCACACATTATAACACCCTAGGATTTTTTACATACTCCAAACTTTAGTTTCAATGAAATCAGAGTAGGGGGAGTAGGACTCACACACACACACACACACACACACACACACACACACACTCATGCATGCACGAATGCACACACACTCACACATACACACACACACACACACACACACACACACACACACGGTTTAGAACTCTCCAGGTGAATATTGTGTGAGGCTATTCCCAAACCAACTATTTTAATCTGCTCAACTCAGCCACTGCCACTCACTTTGTTTCTGATTAAAAACAATTTTACAAATGTCCTACTATGTGGGCATGGAACTGTGCCAGGTGCCTTAGCATAGTGGGTATATTTAAGGAGTGAACATTTTGCTTAAAAAAAAAGAAAAGAAAAGAAAAGAAAAGAAAAACATGCCATTTACCAAATAAGAGCAGAATTTGACATATATAGGGACCCCTGTGGTGTTATAATATTAATAACTGGCCCACAGTATTAAAACCCATTCTGTAAGGATAAAAGTTAACTATAAGGAAAAAACTTAAGACATTTCACTTTATTTAGTCATTCTTTCCTTTTTGTAGGATCTCTATGTAGCTTAGGCTGAGCTAAAAATCTATATCAAGCTAAGACTGGTCTTGAACTCACAATGTTCCCAGCACTAGCCTGAATTTTAAAGATAGGGCAACACCACAGACATATGTCCCTGTAAGACAAAACAGACTTCTACTGTAGTACTGGGGGATAGAAGTATTTAATACTTTCAACATTTCTAGGATATTCTTTTGTAATCAAAGTAACACAAGCTTGTTTTTAATAAGGGTTTCCTCCTATTATGGTTTAAGACAGATTCTGAAGTTTAATTCACAATACCCAAAGGAGGATACTAAACTCATGAATTAATTGGCGATTAGGCAAAACATGTGGCATACCATTATGGATAATAATGAAATATTGATCTCTGCTACAACACAGATGTCCCCAGAGCATACCCTGCTCTTTTTGGATGTATACTGAAACTGGACCCCAAATAGTCTAGGATCCCTTTCCTAGAAACCTCAGAAAGGGATGTCTGTGTATAGGAAAACTGGACTAGTGTTTGTCTGGGGTCCAGACTGAGGACATAGGAAGGAAGTGAAATCATAGATGGCAGTGTGTTGCTCTGATTTCAGTGATGACAATGTGCTAAAATCAACTGTGGCTATCACTGCAAACATGAGAATTCATTAAAGCCACCATTTGTGCAGGATAAGTGAGAGCCCTAGAAGCTGTCTGCATTGTGTCCCAAGAAGCAGGCTCCTACAGAACCCTGTCATGAATTTCCATGCAAATTTTCAACATGTTAATAGTTTCAGTTTACATAGAAATAATTTTTCTTCTGATTTAAAAAAAAATTGTCTGTCTGTATGCACATGTGTGTGGGTGCCTGAGAATACTAGAAAAAGATTTTTGGATCTGCTGTGGTTATGGGTCCTGGGAACTGAATCCTGGTACTCTTCATGGAAGGAAGTGTTCTTAACCACTGAGCCATTTCTGCAGCCCCTACTCTATTTTCTTACACCTTTGAAAAAGGAATCTGTTTGCTGAAGTATATTTCAAAGTTCCTGTAAAAAGCATTTTAGAAATTAGCAACAATAAATTTCCTTTGGATTCTGGCTGGGTAGCAGAGCCCCGTGTACAGGTCCTGGAGAGAGAGCGGGGAGAGAGGAAGGGAGGGAGAAGGAGGGAGGGAGGGAGAGAGAGAGAGAAAGAAAGAGGAGGAGGAGGAGGGGAAGAAGGGAGGGAGAGAGAATGAAAGATAAAACAAGGAGACAATCAGGGAGGAATAGATATAAGGAGGGAAGGTGGTAAGGAAGGAAGTAGTGGCAGAGGGGGAGAGGAAAGGGAAAGAGAGAAAGGGAAGAAGGAAAGAAGGGAGGGATGGAGGAGAGAAACACAGGAGCAGGTAGGGTAAAGGGAAAACAAAATCACACACCTGAAAACTTTCTAGGTCACACAGGTTTTTCTGGGTCCCAGGTCCTCTTTGTAATCAGGGTAAAGCTGTTGTGGCCAAACTTGTATCAAGACAAAAGGAAGACAGACTGTATCAACAGGATGAAATCATCCTTAAATGCCAGTGTTTGTAAATCGTAAAAGTCCAAAAAAGGCAAAGGATTTATGATAATCCTTGAAGGACATCAGAGGCTGCTGGGCTAGGTGCCCTTTTGTTTTGAATACTGTAGCATCTACAAGGGAACAGAGTCACCACACATTTGTGCTCCCACATTTAGCACTGTGAGTTTTGCCCACTTTCTAATCTAAGATCTGATTGTGACACACACAATGCTGTGGAGGACAATGTGACAGCCCTCAAACATCAATGGTGCCTGGGACAGAGTCAGAGGCACTGGCTAGGGAGGTGGCATCTTGGACCCTGCTGTGGCCTGTTGGCTCCCAGAGCCAGCCCCATAGTCATAAGCTGATGGTATTCTGTGCCCTCTCAACTCTAAGTTGCTTCATTTTGCAATATGCTTCTGATCCTTTCAGTTCAGTCCCTTTTCTGCTCAGTGACTCCAGACCAGCCTGTTTCCCATACTGAGCTGAGGAGAGATAGTCCTTGGAGACCCAGAGTCCTTATAAGGCTGGCACATGAGAGGAGCTGGGATTCTTAGTATCTCTTCTCTTCAGTTTTACAGGAAGTTATATCAGAAGTGCTCTGTCTTCTCAGTAAGATAATGAATACTTGAATGGTGGCCTTTCCCGATGTTTGCAAACCTCCACTCCCTTCTCCTATATGGTGTATGAAATGTACACTTTCCCCTGGCGTGCTTAGAAGGGAGTTCCCAAACTGGCTCAGCTCAGGAATCTATACCATATTTACAGCAAGGGCTTACCTTATCTGATTATAATCCCACACAAGGCATCTTGAGAAATACTCTATAAACTCACATACTAAGAAGAAGAGGAAGAGGAGGAGCAGAATTAGCAAAGAACTATGAATCAAATCATTGAATTTTAGTGTTCATTCAGAGAGCAGGGAATCTGAGAAGATGGAGGAAAAGTTACCTTTTCCAATACTTTCCTCATTAACATAGTCTATAAAAGACCAGGCAATAAATCAATACAAAGTTAATCTTGTCCCCCTGACAAAGTGGGGGGCCTTGTCTATGAGACTCTAAAATTTTCCCTTCATTCCCGTCACCTTTCTCTGTGTAGTCAGGAAGGGTTTGTATATATTAAGGCCACTCAGTCCTGGATTCCTCCTTAGCAGGCACTGGGTAACATTTATTGTTAAAGGTCAGCTTTAAACAAGTCTTTATCAATGTGTCACTGCTGGACTAAGGATTAGCAATATGTGCATGCTGATTCCTTCTTACAAATGAGGTACAGATGTCTTTTATAACACAGACTGTGAAGCCCTACTCTGTCTCCTGTCATACTAGGGATTCAAGCTAGTGACTAAGAGTGGGGCGGGGCAGGGGGCAAGTTTTCTACTACTGAGTTATACCCCAGCCTATTTATATCAGTTTTTTGAAGAGGTTAATGCAGAGTGAACAATGCACTGACACAGTACTTGAGTTAAAACATCCTTTGGTTTTCTTTTCCACTGTAAAAGCAGAAACTCTAACAGAGAGCCTTTGGGTTGCGATTCTCCCTGTACTTGATGAGGTGGTGCTGTCTCAACCCTCTCCACACTCCTGCTTTGCCCTATGTTTGAAGACAGCCATTTTGTGGCTGACTAATCACTACCTCCATGTCTCATGGCATACCTAGTGAGTGTCAGCTCCTCCCAGGAATGAGAACAACAACAACAAAAAAAAAGCAAGTCAAGCTTTTAAAGACTGAGATCTAGAATTCTGTTTCTGATCATTAGCTACCACTTCTGTCTTAGTTCTCGTCACAGTTCTTTCCTGGCCACGGTCTCAAATGCCAAAAGACAAACAAAAAAACAAACAAACCTCCCACCCCCCAAAATGTATACATAGACAGACAGATAGACAATAGACACACATGGACACACAGATACACACACACACACACACAGAGAGAGAGAGAGAGAGAGAGAGAGAGAGAGTTATAGTGGTATGTATGAGGCACACACACACACAGACACACACACACACAGAGAGCGAGAGCGAGAGAGAGAGAGAGAGAGATTGGGAGAGAGAGACTTGTAGTGGTATGTATGAGAATATCCTACACTAAGATGTTTGAATACTTGGCTACCACTTGGTGGTAATATTTTGGTAGGTTTAGGAGGTGTGTCTTTGCTGAAGGATGTGTGTCACTTGGGTTTAAAATTTATGTGACATTCCCACATCACCCTCGGCCTCCAGCTCTAGCCACCATGTTTACTTATTGCCATGCTTCCTAGTCATGACACTTGAACCATAAGCCAAAGAAATCCTTCCTTCTAAACCTGGCTTTGATAATGATGTTTTATCCCAGCAATAGAGAAGTAAGTAATAGTACTGACCTGTGTTCTGGTTTCTTGTTACTATCATGTCCTTTGATACAGCAGTGAATATACTGCTTGGAAGTTACCTGCCTACCCAAACCCCAGTCGATGTACCTGGGTGGAGAGGTGCATGAACATATGATGGGTGTGAAAACCAGACTGGCCAGCTTGTATTATCCAAGCAAACCTTATGGATTCTTAGGCAATGACTCTTGGTGACAACACTTTCTCAGACTTTTTCTTGTTGTACAGGAATTTTGCTTGATTCCTACATTGTAAGCTTTCCTGTACATCCTATCATAAAACTTCTTTCAAAATTAACCCTCAAGTTGGCCATGAAATTTGTTCCCTGAATTCACAAGACGAAGAACTCGAAGGCCACTGCCCTGAGTTGGTTTGGTGGCTATTGATTGCTTGGGACCCTAGCCCACTACAGTTAGGGTAAATCATCCCACCTCCATTTGCCTAATCTAGACATTCCTCACAGACATGCCCAGAGCTTTGTTTCCAGGGTGATTTTAAATACTATCCATCTGACTGCCAAGATTAGCTGCCACATGTTGCAAGATTTCAGAATGCAAAATGTACTTTGGGAACAAAATTGGCACAATCTCAGTTGCTCTCAAGTGGTGCATACTGGGCCCTGCAGTGAGCAGAAAGAAGGTAGAATGTGTCCCCTCTTCTACAAAGACTCAGTACTAGTCTAAGGTATATAATGGCAGACAAGCTTCATGTATTTAGGAACAAAATTTTTAAAGGTATATAAAGCAAGGCAAATGAACTTTAATATACAGAGTAGATGCTGGCAAATGGTACATATTTCTTTATTACTTTTTACTATCATATATGATCTGTTGGCTTTTGACTGCAAAAATATACACACAGGATGCTAAAGACAGTTTGGGAAACTGAGCCAGGAAAGAATGGTTATGTGTATTTGCTGAACTTCAATAAAGCAGACCTCTTTGAAAAGTACATTTAAGTGAACAAGCAAGCTAACTATTGCACTACAATACCTCCATGCAGAAAGAAAGATGACATATAAAATGTACACAGGGTAGTTATAACATGCACAAAATATGCAAAAATAGTCAGGTGTGGTGGCTCATGCATTTAATTCCAGCACTGATGCTGCAGAAGTGTAGGCTCTGAGATGGTGGGCCAGTGAGTAGAGATGCTTGGTACCAATCCTGATGGTGGCAAGCTTGATCCCATAGTAATCTCAAACAAACAAACAAACAAACAAACAAACAGAAACAATAACAACAACACAGAAGCAGAATTCCAGCACATTTAATCTCAGACTAAGCTACATATTGAATTCTAGGACCATAGGAATTGATAATACTCGGTTGACATAATCTGGAATTCATTGCAGTCATCTTGTCTTGGACTCCTGTGTGTTGGGATGAAAGCTGTGTATCATCTTGCTTGTCCAGAGCCTTCTCCCTAATTCCTTTCCCCTCCTCTCTAGCTGACAAGATGATCAAGCTTCCCCTTTTGATCAGCTGTGAACCTACAGAAGCTCACCAGAGTTCCTAGTTTGGGACTTCCAGCATAGGTTGGAACCTGAGCTCTCTGAAAGTCAGTCTTGCTTTTCTAGGAAGACTCCTGCTCATTTACCACTCCAGGGCTATCATGATTCCAGCTGCCTACTGAGTGTCCTGAGGAAGGAGCATGACAGACTGCTCAGGGCTTTCCATGCCCAGCCTTTCTTGGGGAAGAGGAGTTGCTTCCAGAGAATCTCACATCACAGGGCAGAATAGAGGCAGATAGTCCCAGATCTATCTGACACCAGAGCCTGTCTCTTTACAGAGAAGGGTGAAGATGCTGAATGATTCTGTCCTGCCAAGAAACTGTGCCAGAAACTTGACTGCTGATTCATTAAATCTCTGCTTTTATATTTTAATTCTCAGTCATTATATGATGAAAGCCCAGTGGATGAAACTTAGATGAAAGAGATGGAGACCTAAGAGGTACAGCTGAGACTTCCAAGCAGGTTAGATGTTGTCATCTTTGGAAATCAAGCTTATAGTATTATGGGGACAAAACCTGATTCAGCGCAGCATCTTAAAAAAAAACAAAAACAAAAACAAAACAGGGAACCCCACTGGACAGAAGACCAATGGCCCAGAGAAGCACATTCTCCAGAGAGGACTCGTGGGGATGAAAACAGCCACGGCCTCCTATCCCTAGCTGTTCATTCTGTGTCTAGCCTACTGGAGGCTGTCATCAGTCTACATGCCTACCCACTAGGCCACAATACCTTTCCTAAAGGTAGAGTTGAGCAGTGTCTTATCTAGCAACCACTTCATTGCTCTAATATATATTCATTTAAATAACATCTTCCAGACAGGCAAGATGGCATCTGACAGCAAGCCTGATGACTTGAATTCAATCCTTAGGACTCACATGATAGAAGGAAGTGGCTGCTACTATCTGTTTTCTGACCTCTACAGGTGGAGGTCATACACATAAAATCAGTAAGTAAAATAGTTTTGTCAGGCAGTGGTGGCTCACACCTTTAATCCCAGCACTTGGGAGGCAGAGACAGGTGGGTCTACAGAGTGAGTTCCAGGACAGCCAGGGCTACACAGAGAAACCCTGTCTCAAAAAACCAAAAAAAAAAAAAAAGTTTTTTAAATAAACATTTTTAACTAAAAACACTATTCACTTAATAAAAATGTTTTGGTTCTCTGACTCTGGAGTTCTGGTGTTGCAGGCATGCACTGCCATCCCTGGCTATTGACAACAGTGCTGGGGGTACAAACTCAGGTCCCTGTGCTTAGAGAGGCATTCTCATCCACAGAACCAGCTCAGTCCTTGTTGGGTTTTTGTGTATGTTATTTGCTTACTTGCCTTTTATTTTGTTGGGATGTGGGTTGAATACAGGGTCGGATCCTTGCTAGGTAATTGTGCCACAAGTGAACTTTATACCAAGTTCTTTTTGTGTTTGAGACAGTGTCTCTTTGTATTACTTAAACTTTTGTCTCTGTCCCACAATACTGTAATTACAGAGGTTGCCAAACCAAGTTGCCACTGGTCTGTCTAATTTTGACAATCATAACTATGTTATAAGACAAGCATTTTTTAAACCATCTTACAAATGCAGAAACTTCAGCTCAGAGAGACGGGGGCAAATCAACTACCCATGATCTCAAAGGCAGAAGTTGCAATTTAAAGTCATGTTCACATAGCCTCAAACTCAAGATCCCACTGTCTTTTGGCTTTAACATTCCTGGCATTCCAGGTTTACTACCAGGCCTGGCTCAAGCCAAACAATTTGAGAGCCTTCCATTTCTAGGACCCAAGGTCTCCTGAGGATTTCCCCTCCTGCAGTTCTTACTGAGGGAAAATGCCATACCCCACATTCCTGCTTTGTCTCCACTATCTGATCAAGGCAGTTGGGGGGAGGGACACAAGGTATCAGTTTCCCAGGAATCCAATGGATCAGTGATGTCACAATACCACATACTTCAACTCCAGCGTGCAATTCCATACCCAGAAGAAAGGAAGATGAGCTATTTCCTGTCCCAGATGTGCTTGTACTGACAGATCCTGTGCAATGACAGGAATTTGCATACTGCCAAGGCTCCAGTGCTGGAGGAATGGGAGTTGCAGACATTGGTCCAGAAAGCTTTCTGAATTAACTCTTGTTGGGCAATGCAGCCTCAACTCAGAACCAGGACTGAATGCAAATTGGAAAGACAGCCACAAACCAAGTTGGAGGCTTCCTGATTTTGAGCAAGGTCCTTCTCACTTGCATCTCTGTTTATATAATGCACTGGCTCTTGTTGAGGCTATTGCTTGATCTGCGAGTGACAAAGTTCTAGTTCTAACTAGACAATTAACACTAGTCTGATAAGAAGAGCCAAGGTTAAGATAAACAGTGTATAGGGCCATAGTATTGCATGACTATAACCCAGCATTTTGGAGACTGTGGCAGGAGGATTGCCATACATTTGAGGCCTGCCTAGGTATACACTGAGACTATGTTTCAAAAGGCCTAAATAAGTAAGTAGATAAATATATAAGGGTGTGGATGATAGATGACTTCTAGCCGTAGGTAATGAAAAGAAGAAACAACAGCAGCAGCAACAACAACAACAAAATACAAGCATTATTGTCATTGAGATAGACACTATTCCTTCATTCACACTGCACACTGGTTTCAACCTGCTCAGTAGTCCTATGAGGTAAAACCAACTGCTCTAGTTTTCTTTTGGGGGCTGTGACAAAATACTCTGACCAAAAACAACGTAGGGAAGGAAAGAGTTTATTTAGCTTATATTTGCAGGCCACAACCTAATACTAAAGGAAAGAAGTCAGGGCAGGAACTTAAGCAGAAACCACGGTGGGACTCTGCTTGCTGCTTCACTTGCTAACTCACGGTCAGCTAGCTTTTTTTTACATAGCCCAGACCCCCCTTGCCTAGGGATGGTCTCACCCACAGTGAGCTACATCAATAAATATACAAGGTAATCCTTCCCAGATATGTCCACAGAGGAACCTGATCTAGGCCATTGCTTACTTGAGGCTCTCTTATCAGAATGACTCCAGGTTGTGTCAAGTTGACAATAAGAACTGACCCAGATGCCCCCCTCCACCCCTTGTTTTGTTTCTCATTTTCCTCAGTGAATGAGTCCTGCTATCGAGTTCACAGTCTAACTGGTAATAGCAGCAAGTATTTTTGTGTGTATTATAATTCCTACAGTAATAAGAGCAGCCCCTTCATATCTAGCATTTTGATGTTTTGGTTTTGAGACATGTTCTTATGTTGAGCAGACTGACCACGATATTCCTATGCACTAGAAACTATTCTTGACCTTCTGATCCTCATGCTTTTTCCTCCCAACTTGTGCCACTACCCAGCTCCATCGACCTTTCCAGCAGTCCCGAGAGGACAGAAAGAGGTTTTCTTACGCTAAGGGTGATAGCTCAAACCGATCACCTGGGCTCTGTGATTCGTTCTGGGACAGTGTGGGATATATACAAACTCTTGTCTAGAAAAACAGTTAGCATGCCTTCCTGAGTTGTTTCACTTTACATATAAGAGAGTTGAGCCTCTATGGGGCAAATTAACTGGCTATGTCACAAAGCTAATGATAATTGATGAGACCTGTATAGAGACCTCAGTATGAAACATAGTGGGCTCAGGGACTAAGGTGAATGAGAATGCAGGCTCTGATCTATTGCATCCTCCTCCTCTAGTAGGGAAAACTGAGGCTCAGGGAGTCAAAAACAGCCGACTGCAGTTCTCAGCCTTAAGATTGAACTTCATGTCCGCTAGGGAACGTGAACCCATAACTTCTTGACTCTTTTCCTCCCTCCCAGAGGAATAGAAAAAAAAAAAAAAAAAAAAAAAAAAAACAGTCACAGGAGAACAAAGAAAACATATGGGAATGTACACAGGTGGCTTGTGCACGAGGTAGGTGGGTGTTTGGGCTCCAAGCAGGACTTCTGAACCCTTTCTGTGAAGTTTCTGAGGCTTATCCAGGGGATGCCTGTGTGAATCAATGGGGGTCAAAGAGACTTCCCCACCTGGGTTGTGGTAAGCCAAGATGGTGGGGGAGGGGAGGCTGCTATGGGAGCTGGGTCTTTTTTGAACAGCTGAATATACTGGGCCATCAGAAACAGACACCAGCAGGAGTGCTTTTTGTTGGTGCTAAGTCCTTGGGCACCTCTTTTTGCATCTCCCAAGGGGTGTTCAAAAACTACTCCTCCTGTCATGTTTGCAACTGGGAAAAGTGTCACATACTCCGAACCCATATATACTTCATTGCTGTACTACCATTCTTATTTGAAGTATCCATGGAAGTGATATCACCTCTCTGTAGCTAACCTTTGCATATTGGAATTCATTTCTTTCAGCTGAAGAAACTTTAACTAGATTCTGGAGTGAGGAGCCTTCATCCTTTCCCATGTGCCCCATTTCCCTATTCTTTCAATTATGCCTCATTCCTTCCTTGGGCCCTGCCTCCACCTATAACCTTCTGATTTCTTCTTTCAAACCTATTTTTCTGCTTTCTCTTCCAATATGTTCACAGAGCCTCGAAGGGTGATATATTCATGAATGCTGGACTACCATGCTACTACAACAGTCACTGCAAAAGTCACATGTTCTCAGTAGTTAATCTGCTACAAGTCTCCCTATCAGCAACCGTAGCACATTGTAAGAGGTATCCTTCCTCCACAACCTAGGCAGGCAGAGGCAGTGCTCTGTGGGCATCAGGTTAAGTTTGCAGAAGGAAATTTGACAGCCAATCATATCTACTCAACAAAATAATAGAAATTGGTTCCCCATTGGGACCTATGACAACTCATCTGTAAGTTTCTGTCATGACTTACTGTAGTAATTCTGTGTACTGATGTGAATTCTCTCTTGTAGTATGAGACTTAAATTCAATCTGAAAGTTGTTGGTTGTACCATAACAGTCCACCCTGTGGGACTGTGATAGGCAGTCTATTTTGGTTGAATGGGGCTTGTTCCGGTGACCCAGTAGAAAACTCTACAAGGGATGGAAAGGCGAGCCACATTCCCAGAATCAGGTGCCTGAAACCACAGAGTCCCCAACTCCATAATTCTGTGACTATCAGTCACACAGACATTGTCCCAAGCTTCTGGCATTCTGGCTAGACTCCACCCCCACATTTACCTGACTATAGCTAGCTATGCTCCTCCCCACAGTTACCTGGCAACTGCAAGAGAGCTAAGCCCACTATAAGATGGGCTGCTTGGCCCCTCCTCACTCTCTTTAAGCTCTCACCTTTCTTACTCTCTAGCCCTCCTTCTCTCTTTCCCTTCTCTCCCTTTCTCCATGTGGACATGGCTGGTCTCTCTCTCTCTCTCTCTCTCTCTCTCTCTCTCTCTCTCTCTCTCTCTCTCTCTCTCTCTTTCTACCTTCTCTTTTTCTCCCTGCCTTTCTACAATAAAGCTCTAAAACCATAGACTGTCTCTGCTCATCAAGGCCCACTGTGCTTGAACGATGGGATAAGTTTTCTCCTAATGAGCCGTGTCTAATCTCCTGCCAGAAGGCCATCCTGTACTCCAGCCACAGACCTGATCAAGGACTCTCACCTGTGTGGGAACCATCCAGTGCCCCCTCTCCCCCTGCCCTCTCCTCCCTTTTGCCCTGGGGGTCCAGTGCCACCTGGGGGGACATCCTGTTCTCAGCTCCTCCGTGGTATCCAGCGTAGGATGCTGGAGGCTGGGAAACTGGTGCTTTGTCCACCACTTGCTGAGTGGAGTCATTGGCTTCACACAGCCAGACACCCACCTGGGGCCTTGTGGAAAGCATGCAACAGTCCTCCCACGGCTGCCTGCCCAGAGCACTGGAACTCTGGCAGGACACGGGTTCTCTCCCCCTCCCCTATTTGCCCCACATCCATGGCCCCGCACCACCCCACTATTGCACCAGATGGCACATTTTGTCTTGCCTGTTGATAGCGTAGCATGAACTGGTGGCCATAATTCACTCAACAGCCCACATTTGATTAACCTAGGCCTGGGCACTGATGAAGATGGGGTGACAGCTGGGTAAACCAGCAGTGCTATTCTTGATAGAATTTCCTACACTTGTAGTTGCTGAGGTTGTACTTCACATGGAAGAGGTAGATTAGAGTTCCACTGTGAGCCTTCTTTGGTGCTGACCCACCTGTCTGTCCTATGATGTTTAGAAGTTTTGTGGGTTCAGCAGAAATGAAGAACAGGTTCAAACCAGATATCTTGGAAAGGTAAAATCAAGTTATCAGGAGACATGGGAATTAGAAATTAGTTTTGGGTGACCCTTTGTCTGGACTTAGAAACAGAAAAGGAAAAGCCAAACTCCAAGGGCATAGATACTGCCAGTACTGAAGACTCAGAAAAAAGGGAAACCCAGTGTTTTGAGCATTTGAGTATGCTGAGGTTTGGTCTTTTGATTGTAATTCTAAAGACTGCCCCTCACAGCCTGGTTGCCCCCAGGGATGAGAGAATCTGCACATACACAAATTATGTTATTTAACCTTGCCCCCCCCCAATATCTCCCATTGGTTAAATAAAGATAGACACACCCAATAGCTGGACAGAAGGGACATAGGCGAGGTTTGTGGTTCCTGATCTTGGGGTCTGAGGAGAAACACAAGGAGAGAGAAGAATGTGGGTAGAGGAAAAGATGCCATGGGTTAAGTGAGTCATGAAAATATGGCCACCAGGGCTGGGAAATTAAAGTTGAGAAATGCCCAGATGGAACATGACAAGTTATAATTTGGGGTTATTGATGGGGAAGTAAATTCTAATAGCTTAGAGGGTAGATATCTGCCCAGATTCAGTGCTGATTAAGGCATATTAACTGAATGATCAAATGTGAGGCAGAAATCCCTAATTGAGGTTAAATACTTAGCAGGGTTAAATGTGATTACAAGTATCCTATGCTGGATCATATAGTCAAGTATCAATGGAGGCCTTCAAAACTAAGAATTCAAGGCATTTGAGTGGGACTGTAGAATTGAGTCTGAATTACTTAGAACCATGAAGAATTCAGGGATCTTTTTAAGGGGCAGCTGGGTTGGGAGATTCAGAAACTTAAAAAGGTCGGAATTCAGGAGCCCCAGGGATGAACAGATAGTAGAAGGTCCCTAACTTATATTTCAAGGATGGACATCATCCTACCATAGTCACCTTGTTATCCCTCAAAGACCCCAATGCTGCCAACATTTACTCTCTTGCTCCATCAACTACTCATCCAGTTTCTGATCACTATACTCCTCAGTGGTGCAGCCAGGGTGCCTCGAGCTGTGAACAGAGAGGTCTGCCTTGGTCCCCCAGCAAGTTCTCTGAAATGGTTGAGAACTCAGGTATTTCAGATATTTCCCCCTATTTGTTTATTTATTTATTTATTCATTCATTCATTCATTTTACAACTTGATCACTGCTCTTCCAATCTTCCCTCTCCCCCAGTGCCCTTCCCTTCTCTTCTGAGAGGGTAGTGCCCTCTGGGTATTCCCTCAAGTCTCTGCAGGGTTAGCTACATGCTTTTCCACCGAGGCCAGACAAGGCAGCCCAGGTTGGGAACAGATTCCACAAAAAGGCAACAGCATTAGGGACAGCCCTCACTTCATTGTTGGGGAACTCACGTGAAAACTGAGCTGCACATCTCCTACATATATGCCAGGGACCTTGGTCCAGCCTGTGTATGTTCTTTGGTTTGTGGCTCAGTCTCTGAGAGCCCCAAGGGTCCAGGTTAGTTGACTCTGTTGGTCTTCCTGTGGCATTCCATTCACCTTCAGAGTATCCAATCCTTTCCCCAACTCTTCCATAAGAGTCCCTGGACTTCGTGCAATGTTTGGCTGTGGGTTTCTGCATCTGTTTTAGTCAGCTGCTGGGTGGAGTCTCTCAGAGGACAGCTATGCTAAGCTCCTGCCTTCAAGCATAACAGAGTATCATTAATAGTGTCAGAGATTAGGTCTTGGCCTTGGGATGAATTTCAAGTTCTGCCGGTTATCTGTTAGCCATTCTCTCAGTCTCTGCATTATTTTTGTCCCTAGATTTCTTGTAGATAGGACAAATTTTGGGTTGGATGTTTTATGGGTGGGTTGGGATCCTTATCCCTCTACTATGGGTCCTGCCTGACTACAGGAGATGGCCTCTTCAGGTTACACACTCCCACTGCTATGTATCTCAGCTAAGGTCACCTGCACTGACTCCTGGAAGCCCTCCACATCCAAGATTTCTGGCATGTCCTAGAGATGTCCCCTACCCCCACTCCCAACCAGCTGAAGAATTCCATTCATTCTCCCAGTCTTCTGCCCCTCTCTCCTATCTCTCCCTAAACCTGATCTTTATCTCCCGTTTCCCTCTATCTCTTTTCCCACCCAGTTTTCTCCCTCTATTTGTCTCCTATGACTGACTATTTTATTCCCAGTCCTAAGTGAAATTCAAGCATCCTCACTTGGACCTTGCTTCTTGTTTACCTTCTTTGGGGTGTGGAGTGTATCGTGGGTATCCTGTATTTTATAGCTAATATCTACTTAAAGGTAAGTACATACCATGTATGTCCTTTTGGGTTTGGGTTACCTCATTCAGGATGATATTTTCTAGTTTCATCCATTTGTCTGCAAAATTCAGGATGACCTTCTTTTTAATAGCTGGTTAGTATTCCATTGCACAAACGAACCACATTTTCTGTATCCATTCTTCAGCTGAGGGACATCTGGGTTGATTCCAGTTTCTGGCTATTATGAATAAAGCTGCTATGAAAATAGTGGAGCATGTGTCCCTGTGGTATGGTAGAATTATTTTGGGTATAATCCCAGGAGGGGGTATAGCAGTCTTCCGGTAGAACTATTTCCAATTTTCTGAGAGACTGCCAGTTAGATTTTCAGAGTGGCTGTACAAGTTTGAATTCCCACTAGCAATGGAGGAATGGTCCCCTTTCTCCACATTCTCATCATCATGTCCTGTCACTCAAGTTTTTGATCTTAACTATTCTGGTCGATATAAGTTAGAATGTCAGGGTTGTCTGTCTTCTTTTCTGTTTCTTTGTTGTTTTCTTGAGACCTGGTTCCTTGTATCTTAAGCTGGACTTGAATGAAGATAGATAGATAGATAGATAGATAGATAGGTAGATAGATAGATAGGTAGATAGGTAGATAGATAGATATCCTTGAAGTTCTGACTTCCTGCTACCTCACAAACACTCAGACTTTAGGTGCCAACCACCGTGCCTGGCTAGAGCTATAATTTCCTTCCCTCTCCCCTCCTATCCCCTCCCCTCCCCTCCCCTCCCCCCTCTCTCTCTCTCTCTCTCTCTCTCTCTCTCTCTCTCTCTCTCTCTCTCTCGTCACAACTTTCAATTGTGATTTTCAAACCCAGACATTGAACCACGACCTCAAGAGTGCTAAGACTAGTATGGTCTAATGCCATCATACCACCAGGTTGTCAAAAACTATATCACCGTGGAAAAAAGAGAAAAACATTTAAAGTGATTGATTTTTTAAAAAAGGTGTGCACCTCCTCATATCAGGCCTATGTACTATGTATGCATTCACTAAGGGCTGACCTGTACTGGGTGTAGTGGTAACCCCTGTTAAACCTGGTGATGGGAAGGTTTAAGACTGAGGCTGGCACCAAATGCAGACACTATTGCATACACTAGCAAGATTTTGCTGAAAGGACTCTGATATAGCTGTCTCCAGTGAGGCTTTGCCAGTGCCTGGCAAATACAGAAGTGGATGCTCACAGTCATCTATAGGATGGAACACAGGGCTCCCAATGTAGGAGTTAGAGAAAGTACCCAAGAGCTGAAGGGGTCTGCAACCCTATAGGTGGAACAACAATATGAACTAACCAGTACCCCCAGAACTCGTGTCTCTAGCTGCATATGTATCAGAAGATGGCCTAGTCGGCCATCATTGGGAAGAAAGGCCCCTTGGTCTAGCAAACTTTATATGCCCCAGTACAGGGGGATGCCAGGGCCAAGAAGTGGGAGTGAGTGGGTAGGGAAGCAGGGCGGGGGTGTAGGGTATATGGGACTTTCAGGTTGAAATGTAAATGAAGAAAATATCTAATAAAAAATACTTTAAAAACAAAAACAAAAAAGACTGAGGCTGGCAAGTTTTAGGGCAGCCTAGACTGTGAGAAAACAAGACACATGTTTTGGTGCACATCTGTAATTTCTGCACTTGGGAGGTGACAGAAAGAAGATGTCTAGGAGTTTAAGGACAGCCTTGTCTACAACACACATTGGAGGCCAGTTTGGATTACATGAAATGTGTTTTACACACACACACACACACACACACACACACACACACACACACACAGGTGTTGCTTGATATTACAGCTGTTAGTCTATGAAAATTCCAGCACAACTACAAATATCATGAGAATGCACTTTCACACACTCATGGCTGGGAAAACACAAAACAAAACCAGTCCTCCTGCATATGTGGGATCTCTATTGTCTCCATTCTCGTCACCCTTACTGTTTCATGCCAGTAGCAGGATTAATTGATGGCACGGTCCCTAACCTCATTTTCCAACCCTTGGGATGTCTGTGAGAAATCTACAGTGTTTAGCCCTGAGCCTAGCACTTGGTGATGACTAGGGGCCACTGACCATTGTGACATCAGTCAACCAACCTGGATTTAAATCTCAATGTCTATTTTCTCAGTGTAGGGTCTGTCAGAAAAAGGTGAGATGTATGGTTCAGTTCAGAAAATAGCTCACGTAGCCCAGACCTAATCACAACTAGAACTCAGTGTAATGATGTATATAAGCCCAGAGCATACAGAATAATGCCTTTTAACATCCAATGCTTGAATCTATAAAAAGTAATCTTTAAACTTACAAAAAAATTAAAAGGCCGTTAGCATTTCAAATCCAGCTAAGTTTTCACTAAAATAGTGAATTATGAATCTGCTATAAGAACACGTAAGAAGAGTGGCTTAAGAAGATGCATCCAGTTTAAAAGGAAATTACTTGCATTTCCTTCTGTTTCTCAGGCCTTGTCATTCCTTAGGAATTCTTAAAGTTATGTTCTGTTTTGCTTTAACATTCTCTAAATGTCATAAGAGCTTAAGTTATAAACATTATACCCTTGTCTGTACTTCAGAGAGTCGTTAACGTTTTCTTTCTGATAGCTCGGGAATTTCCCTGGTCAGGGATCTGCTTTCTTTGGGCAGGGGTCCCCAAAGGGGCTCTCCTTTGCCTACTGCTGCAGCAGTGCTGGGCTGCTGTTCCCTGACCAGATGACAGATGGGGGACTGCAGACCCGCAAAGTTCTGGAACCTCTCTTGAAAGACCCCCCAACTCTGCAGAGGCTGCCAATCTTCTGCCCATCACCAGCTCTGCGGCTGCACTTATCATGGCCTGCTGGGCTGACCTTCAGAGTCCTCCTGTGAATCTCCCCTCAACAGCCCTTCTCAAGGCAAGCAACTGGCAATACACAGCCTCTCTGACCTCCAGACCTAAGAAGCACAGGGAGTATGCCAACAACTGTGGCATTCTATTCCCAGATCACAAAGGTTCCCACAACACTGTAAAATCTCGCCATCTAGTGGCCATTGCTTGACAGAAATTGGATTAATTTCTTCTGTCTTAATATGTTTTACTGCTGTGAATTCTTATAAAAGACAGCATTTAATTGGGGTTGGCTTACAGGTTTAGAGATTTAGTCCATTATCATCAAGACAGATACATGGCAGCATCCAGGCAGGCATGATTCAGGAGGAGCTGAGAGTTCTACATCTTCAGCTGAAGGCTACTAGCAGAATACTTACTTCCAGGCAGCTAGAATGAGAGTCTTAATCCCATACTCACAGTGACACATGTACTCCAACAAGACTGTACCTCTTAATAGTGCCATACCCTGGGCCAAGCATATACAAACTATCACATTCTACACCGCGGGCCCTATAGGCTTATTCAAACACATGAGTCTATTGGGGCCATACCTACCCACAGCATAATAAAAAGTACATTTAGTCCAACTTCAAAAGCCCCCATAGCCTATAGCAGTCTAAGCAATGTTAAAAGTCAAAAGTGCAAAGTCTCTTCTGAGATTCATACAGTCACTTAATTGTAATCAGCAAAGCAAGACAGGAAACCACCTGGGCAAATTCCAAACTCTGCATCTCTATGTCTGATGTCAAAGCAGTCTTCAGATCTCCAACTCCTTTTTCATCTTTGTTGACTGCAACAAATTTATTTCTCCTGGGCTGCTTCTACTCTCTGTTAGCAGCTTTCATTGGCAGAAATCCCACAGCACTGACATCTTTAACATCTTGAGGTCTCCAAGGCAACTTCAACATTACAGCTTCTTGTTCCAATGTCTGAGCTCCATACATGATCTTCTAGGCTCTTCCAAAGGGCTGGTGTTATTTCTACAGCTCTGCGTTCCATAGAACTCTAAGCTCAAATTGATCCACTCCACTGATGCTGGTCATCATCCTCATGGTACTGGCATTTTCAATAAACTGGGATCTTCCTCTGCAACTAGGCTTCACCGATGACCTTCCATAGGCTCTCTTCATGGTGCCAAACCTCAACTCCTTTGCATGACCCCTTCAGTCCTGGGATGTCAACAGCAACTGAAGCTGCACCTTCACCAGTGGCCTTCTATGGCCTCTCACAGTGCCAAGACTCAGTCGGTCTTCATGGCTCCTGTATGCCTTCAAAACCATATATTACTCTTATATATTGCTAAGTACAGCTGCAGTATGAGATATAACCTTAGCTATCTCTGGAACACATCTTGTTTGTGCTCCCAGAAAACACTTCCCAGAAGATTTCACCTCAGTGATATGGGTCTCTTCTTAATCACTACTAATTTCTTAGCTCCAGCTAACCAGCACCAATTTTCCCAGTAGTCCCTTCTATTATGGACTCTAAAGCCAAATCTGCTGAGTTCTGCTGCTTGCTGGGGCTGGAACATGACCCCCTTTTTCTATTACATTATCTCTAGTTTTCTGTTTTCCAACTCTTTCACTGCCTAAACTTGGCTGTCCTAGAACTTGCTCTGTAGATTGACTGAACTCAGAGATCTGCATGTCCATCTACTAAACACTGGAATTAAAAGTGTAGTCCACCAAGCCTGGACAAGCTTTTCTTCACCCAGAACTTGCTGTGTTCTAGGCTGGCTTTGAACTCAGAAATATGCTTGCCTTTATTTCCTGGGATTAAAGGCGTGCACCACCATTCCTGGATATAAATTTAGCTGGGTAGGATCTTGCCCCAAAGTCACTACTCCCTTAATTCAATTTAATATCCTTGAACACATGATCCAGCTCCATTTCACTTCCTGGTGCCCTTTTAAAATTCAACCCATATATTTTATATTTTTCCTTTCTCAGCTTGCTGTTCTTGTTTAAAATGCTCTTCATGAGACTTGACCAGAGGACAAAGTTTATGATGAGCGTTTCTGAGACTTCCTTTGTCAGTGCAATTAATTTGAGTCTCTTCACCTTATCTTCAAGCAGATTCTTCAGACAAGGACAAAAAGTAGCCACATTCTTATCCAAAATATCACAAAAAATGTCTCTAGGCCACATATTGAAATTCTCCATTGAAACCTCTTGGGCCAGGTCTGCACAGTTCAAATCACTCTCAGTAACAAAGTCTTCCATATTCCTACTAGGATGGCCCATTAAGCCTCATTTAAAGCATTCCACTGCTTTGCAAATCCAAAGTCCCAAAATCCATTCTTCCAAACAAAAGCATGGTCAGGCCTATCACAGCATACCCCAGTTCCTGGTACCAACTTCTTTCTTAGTTAGAATTTTACTGCTGTGAACAGACACCATGACCAAGACAAGTCTTACAAAGGACAACATTTAATTGGGGTTGGCTTACAGGTTCAGAGGTTCAGTCCATTATCATCAAGGGAGGAACATATCCACAGGCAGTCAGGCATGGTGTCAGAGGAGCTGAGAGTTCTAAATCATCTGAAGGCTGCTAGTGGAAGACTCACTTCCAGGTAGTTAGGGTGAGGGTCTTAAAGCCTGCACCCACAGTGACACACCTACTCCAACAAGGCCACACCTTCTAATAGTGCCACTCCCTGGGCTCAGCATATACAAACCATCACAGCTAGGAAGTTTCCATTTTGCTAGGTTTCTAGCTTTCTTTGAGATGCTCTCCATTCCAGTTGTCTCTCCTAGTACTCTCCCTCTCTCCATCCTCCACCAACCTGATTCCTTCTGTTCCCACCCTTCCACCCCTACCCTTGTTCAACCTCCATTTCTATTCTATTTCCCAGGTTCTAGTTTCATAAATATGCCAGTAAATTTCATGATGTGCCAATGCGTTCACAGATTCTAAATAGTATATCTTTCTTGTAAAATGTATCAATAGCCCTCCAAGTGTGTATAATTTTGGTCTTTCCAGAGCATAGTTATCTTTTCCTTTACAGCTAATATAAGAGAGTACATATCACATTTGTTTTTTTTTTTTGTGTCTGTATTACCTCACTCAGGATGATTTTCACTGGTTTCATAAATATGCCAGCACGTTTAATGATGTTGTTCTTAACAGCTGAGTAGTACTTCATTGTGTAAATGAACCATATTTTATTCATCCATCTTTCAGTTGAGGGACATCTAGGTTGCTTCCAGGTTCTGGCTATTATGAATAAAGCTGATGTGAGTATAGTAGAGCAAGTGTCCTTGTGGTATGAAATTGCTATACAAGAAGTGGTATACTATACCAGGAATGGTATAGTTGGGTCTTGAGGTAGATCAGTTTCCAATCATCTGAGGAACTGCCATATTGATTTCTAAACTGTCTGTACAGGTTTACTCTCCCATTAACAATGGATGAGTGTTCCCTTTGCTCTACATCCTTGGCAACTTGAGTTTTCAATCGTGTGATTGATCGTAACTATTCTGATAGGTGGAATCTTAAGATGGAATCTCAAAGTAGTTTTGATTTGTATTTCTCTGATTGATAAGGAGGTGTTTCTCAGCCATTTGAGATTTCTTTATTGAGAATTCTCTGTTTAGATTTATACCCCATTTTAAAATTGGATTATTTGGTTTGCTGATGTCTAATTTCTTGAGTTCTTTAGCCCTCAGTCAGATGTTGGGTGAAGATATTTTCCCATTCTGTAAGTCCTTTGCCTTATAGAAGCTTTTCACTCCCATGAGGTCCCATTTATTAATTGTTGATCTTAAGGCTCTTATTATTGGTGTTCTCTTAAGGAAGTTGTCTTCCTCTGTCAATGCATTCAAAGCTTCTGAAATTATATTTTTCTTGTAAAATGTAGTAGTGTTTCATGTGTGTATCATTTTGGTCCTTCCAGGGCATAAATTCATTTCCTCAGTGTAAGTCCTGGCTCAGAGGGTAAAGTGCTTACACTGTGATGAAATAATGTGAGTTTAGATAGAGTCTGTCTACTACAAATGTGTCTGGGGCCTCAGACCAGTGTGTGTATGCTCTTTGGTAGGTGGCTCAGTGTCTTAGTCAGGGTTTCTATTCCTGGACAAACATCATGACCAAGAAGCAAGTTGGGGAGGAAAGGGTTTATTCAGCTTACATTTCCACATTGCTGTTCATCACTGAAGGAAGTCAGGACTGGAACTCAAGCAGGTCAGGAAGCAGGAGCTGCTACAGAGGCCATGGAAGGATGTTCTTTATTGGCTTGCCTCCCCTGGCTTGCTCAGCCTGCTCTCTTATAGAATCCAAGACTACCAGCCCAGAGATGGTACCACCAACAAGGGCCCTCTCCCCCTTGATCACTAACTGAGAAAATGCCCCACAGCTGGATTTCATGAAGGCACTTCCCCAACTGAAGCTCCTTTCTCTGTGATAACTCCAGCTTGTGTCAAGTTGACACAAAACCAGCTAGTATACTCAGTCTCTGAGAGCTTCCAGGGGTCTAGATTAGTTGACATTGTTGGGCTTCCTGTGGGAGTTTCTATCCCCTTCAATTCTTTCCTTAACCCTTCCATATAGGGTCCCAGACCTTCACCTAATGCTTAGCTGTGGGTATTTGTGGGTATCTATCTCAGCTGGCTGCTGTGTAGGGGACATGCTAGACTCCTGTCTGCAAGGGCAACATAATATCAGTAATAGTGTCAGGGATTGGTGTCCACCTATGGGATTGGTCCTAAATTGGTCAGGTCACTAGTTGGCCATTCCTTCAGCCCCTGCTCCATTTTTGTTCCTGCATTTGAGACTGGAGCAATTTCGATTCAAAAGTTTTGTAAGTGAGTTGGTGTCCCCATCCTTCCATTGGTGGTCCTGTCTGACTACTGGAGGTGATCTCTTCAGGTTCCATATCCCCACTGTTGGGAATTTTGGCTAAGGTCACCTGCATTGACTCCTGGGAGTCTTCCCAATCCCAGGTTTCTGGCATGTACTAGAGATGTTCCTCACTCCCCACCTTCACTAGATGAAGATTTCCATTCATTCTCCCTGACTTCTGTTCCTCTCTCATGTCTTTCCTCATACTTGATCCTGACACCCTCATTCTTCTCCCCATCTTTTCTGCCATCTAGTTCCTTCTCTACATCTGTCTCCTGTGACTATTTTATTCCCCCTTCTAAGTGAAATTCAAGCATTTCTGATTGGGTCTTCCTTCTTCTTTACCTTCTTTGGGACTATGGGGCATATCATGGACATTTTGCACTTTTTGACTAATATCCACTTATCAGTAAGTGCATACCATACATGTCCTCTTGGGTCTGAATTACCTCACTCCTAATATTTTCTAGTTCTATTCCTTTGCCTGCAAAGTTCATGATGTCTTTATTTTAAAGCTGAATAGTATTCCATTGTGTAAATGAACCACATTTTCTGTATCTAATCTTCAGTTGAGGACATCTAGGTTGTTTCCAGTTTCTGGTTATTATGAATAAGGCTGATATGAACAAAGTGGAGCATGTGTACTTGTGGTATGGTGGAGCATATTTTGGGTATATGCTCAGGAGCTGTATAGCTGGGTCTTTAAGTATAGTTAATTTCAATTTTCTGAGGAGCCCCCAGATTGATTTCCAGAGTGGTTGCACAAATTTGCAATCTTACAAGAAATGGAAGAAATGTTACCCTTGCTCCACATTATCACCAGCATGTGCTGTCCTTTGAGATTTGGATCTCAGATTTTTTGATTGATGTAAGGTAGAATGTCAGGTTAGTTTTGACTTGCATTTCCCTGATGATTGAGGATGTTAAGCATTTCTTTCAGTGCTTCTTGGATATTCAAGATTCCTTGGTTGAGAATTCTCTGTTCCCCTTTTTAAATTGGCCTAGTTGGGGTTTTGTTTTGGAGTCTAACTTCTTGAGATCCTTATATATTTTGGATATTAGTTATCTGTCAAATGTAGGATTAGGGAAGTTCTTTTCCCAATTTATAGGCTGCCCCCCCTTTTAAAAACTTACTTGTATACTTTATCTTGTTGACATAGTTTGGGGTGGGGGCTGCTGAGATGGTTCAGTGTATACAGGAGATTGCAGCCACACATGGGAACATACTACTCTTGGAGAGGACCTGAGTTTAGTTCCCAACATTCATATTAGATGACTTACAGCTGTCTATCGCTTCAGCTCCAGGAAGATCTGATACCTTCTTCTGGCTTCCATAGGCAACTGCACTCCTGCTTGTACATACCCACACAGATTCACATAATTAAAAAAAATTAAAAGTCTTTTTTAAAATGAGTTGGTACAATGGAGAAATGAAGTACAGCTTATCTGATGCTTAACATAGGATCCTACCCCTGGTAACCCACCATTAACACTGACACTCACCAATAGTAGTAGTTAGGACTCTTGATTTTTACTTGTAGAGACTGTTTTTTAATTGGACTTCTTGTTACTGAAAGCAAAGAGCCATGGCTCCACAGTGAAAGGCAGGACCCATAAATACAATGAATACAGACCCAGTAGCTAGCCTCAACCCCATATCCTACTTAGCAGCTACTGCTTAGAGAATAGGCTGCCCTTTTATCCTATTGACTATGTCCTTTGCCTTAAAGCTTTTCAGTTTCAAGAGGTTTCATTTATCAATTGTTGATCTTAGAGCATGAGCCACTGATATTCTGTTCAGGAAATTTTCTTCTGTTCCAATGTGTTCAAGGCTATTTTCTACTTTTTCCCCCCTAAGATTCAGTGAATCTGGTTTTATGTTGAGGTCCTTGATCAACTTGGACTTAAGTTTTGTACAGGGTGATAAATATGGATTTCTTTGCATTGTTGTACATATAGACTGCCAGTTAGAATAGCACTATTGGTTGAGCATCTTTTTTCCCATGGTTTTGACTTCTTTGTCAAAAAATATGGAGCCCATTGGTGTATGTGTTATTGCGGGGGCTTTGATTATATTCCGTTACTCAGGATGGATGATTGTTTTGATGTGGTCTTGGATTTGGTTAGCGAGAATTTTATTGAGTAATTTTGCATCGATATTAATAAGGGAAATTGGCCTGAAGTTCTCTATCTTTGTTGGGTCTTTATGTGGTTTTGGTATCAGAGTAATTGTGCATTCATAGAATAAATTGGGTAGAGTACGTTCTGCTTCTATTTTGTGGAATAGTTTGTGAAGAACTGGAATTAGATCTTTGAAGGTCTGATAGAACTCTGCAGTAAAACTTTCTGGTCCTGGGCTTTTTTTTTTTTGGTTGGGGGACTATTAATGACTGCTTCTATTTCTTTAGGGGATATAGGACTGTTTAGATCATTAACCTGATCCTAATTTAACTTTGGTACCTGGTATCTGTCTAGAAATTTGTCCATTTCATCCAGGTTTTCCAGTTTTGGTGAGTATAACATTTTGTAGAAGAATCTGATGGTGTTTTGGATTTCTTCGGGATCTATTTTTATGTCTCCCTTTTCATTTCTGATTTTGTTAATTAGGATGCTGTCCCTGTGCCCTCTAGTGAGTCTGACTAAGGGTTTATCTCTCTTGTTGATTTTCTCAAAGAACCAGCTCCTTGATTGGTTGATTCTTTGAATAGTTCTTCTTGTTTCCACTTGGTTGATTTCGCCCCTGAGTTTGATTATTTCCTGCCATCTACTTACTCCTCTTGGGTGAATTTGCTTCCTTTTATTCTAGAGCTTTTAGGTGTGTTGTCAAGCTGCTATTGTGTGCTCTCTCTAGTTTCTCTTTGGAGGCACTCAGAGCTATGAGTTTTCCTCTTAGAAATGCTTTCATTGTGTACCATAAGTTTGGGTATGTTGTGGCTTCATTTTCATTAAACTCTAAAAAGTCTTTAATTTCTTTCTTTATTCCTTCCTTGACCAAGTTATCATTGAGAAGAGTGTTGCTCAGTTTCCACGTGTATGTTGGCTTTCTATTATTTATGTTGTTATTAAAGATCAGCCTTAGTCCGTGGTGATCTGATAGGATGCATGGGAAAATTTCAATATTTTTGTATCTGTTAAGGCCTGTTTTGTGACCAATTAGGTGGTCAATTTTGGAGAAGGTACCGTGAGGTGCTGAGAAGAAGGTATATCTTTTTGTTTTAGGATAAAATGTTCTGTAGATATCTGTTAAATCCATTTGTTTCATAACTTCTGTTAGTTTCACTGTGTCCCTGTTTATTTTCTGTTTCTATGATTTGTCCATTGATGAAAGTGGTGTGTTGAAGTCTCCCACTATTATTGTGTGAGGTGCAATGGGTGCTTTGATCTTTACTAAAGTTTCTTTAATGAATGTGGCTGCCCTTGCATTTGGAGCATAGATATTCAGAATTGAGAGTTCCTCTTGGAGGATTTTACCTTTAGTGAGTATGAAGTGTCCCTCCTTGTGTTTTTTAATAACTTTGGGTTGGAAGTCGATTTTATTCGATATTAGAATGGCTACTCCAGCTTGTTTCTTCAGACCATTTGCTTGGAAAATTGTTTTTCAGCCTTTCACTCTGAGGTAGTGTCTGTCTCTTTCCCTGAGATGGATTTCCTGCAAGCAGCAAAATGTTGGGCCCTGTTTGTCTAGCCAGTCTGTTAGTCTATGTCATATTATTGGGGAAGTGAGTCCATTGATATTAAGAGATATTAAGGAAAAGTAATTGTTTCTTCCTATTATTTTTGTTGTTAGAGTTGGCATTCTGTTCTTGTGGCTGTCTTCTTTTAGGTTTGTTGAAGGATTACTTTCTTGCTTTTTCTAGGGCATGTTTTCCGTCCTTGTATTTTTTTTTTCCTGTTATTATCCTTTGAAGGGCTGGATTTGTGGAAAGATAATATGTGAATTTGGTTTTGTTGTGGAATATTTTGGTTTCTCCATCTATGGTAATTGAAAGTTTGGCTGGGTATAGTAGCCTGGACTTGCATTTGTGTTCTCTTAGTGTCTGTATTGTCACATCCACCCCGACCAGCAGGAAAGACACAACACCTGTCCTTCTTCAAGCAGGTTTATTCAGGAACACTTCGCATTACAATGCAGGAATGGGAATCTGAACAACCCCGGGGCATGCCTTAAATACCCTACTAACTCCTCCCAATCACTCCAGTCATGTAACGGCAATCCTTTGGTTCACAGAAAGTGATGACACCTCAGGTGAGCATGCCAAGTCACACTTGAGAAGATTGTCCCAGCTCTAGGGCTGCAAAAACCTGAATCAACAGTGCCTGCGCACGGGTATGCCGCCTCCTTTTTTTTTTTTTTTTTTTTGAATATGGCAAATGCACGACAGGGCCATTACTCCTGTGGCAACACAGATGATTGCCAGCCCTCCTATGCCAGCCCATTCCTTGAGGTGTGATATTGCTGTGACTATGTGAACAATGGACTGTCGGAGATCCCTCAGCATAACATCAAGTTGATGTGACCAGTTCCCTGTGAGATCCACTCACATCAATACATCAACTTGTTCCTGTACTAGATCAACTCTCTGATTTAGCTCCTCACTTCTGCACCCCGTCACCATCATCAGTATTCCCGGGAGAATCAGCATCACACCTCTGGTCATCCTTTAGCACTCGAGTCAGTCGTTCAGGTACCCACAACAGCTGGCAGCGGTTCTGGGGAAACACACAAACAGACCCTCTCGCCCACACCAACACTGGATCTGGCCCATGCTATTGGCCATCCAACATGTCCTTCCACATAACAGTTCCCTTCTGAGATGCATCAGGATTACTGAATCTCTCTGCAGCAGTACAATCAAATTTATCTTTATTTAAAAAATTAAGACTAAATAAGGCTATAGAAAGGCGTTCCCAGGGAGTCACCCCTAGGGCAACTCCCCCTTTTTGTTTTATTAAGCATTCTTTTAAGGTACGATGAGCACATTCAATTATTCCCTGTCCCTGAGGGTTATAGGGAATACCATGTACAAGATGAACGCCCATCATTTTATAAAAGCTAACAAAAGTATTGGAAGTATAAGCAGGGCCATTATCAGTTTTTAATTCTTTGGGTTGACCCCAAGTGCCCCATGCTTCAAAGCAATGAGCTATGACATGACAGGCCTTTTCCCCAGTATGCAAAGAAGCAAAAATGACTCCAGAGGCAGTATCAATTGAAACATGAACAAACTGTAATTTTCCAAGTTCGGCAAAATGAGTTACATCCATCTGCCAAACGTGTAGGGGGAGTAACCCTCGTGGGTTAACTCCAAAGGAGGGTTGAGGTAATAAAGGAGCACAGGCCCAACAGTCCTTGACAATCTCCCTGGCCTCTGCTCAGGCGATCCCAAAGCAAGAGGCTAATGTTTTAGAATTTACATGAAATTTAGAACGAAAATCACGAGCAAGGTCAAGGGCAGGACATGCCAGAAATACAGCAGCTTGTGCTGCCTTATCCACTATGTCATTACCCTCAGCCAATGGACCTGGTAACCCAGTATGAGCTCAGATATGCTGAACAAAGAAGGGGAAGGATCTATGCAATAGCAAATTTTGTAATTTACTTAATAAATCCCCAATGCTGGACCTAAGATTCACCCTACCAACTACCTCCAAGATAGCAAGAGCATTAACCACATATTGACTATCTGATATTAAATTAAAGGCCCCTGAATGTTGATCAAAAACCTTAATCACAATCTGTAATTCTATAACTTGCAGTGAGGCAGGGGGGAATTGTAAAACTATAGGCACAGAACCTTGAACTAAATAGGCTCTGTATCCTGACTTTGATCCATCTGTAAAAATTAGAGGAGCCCCTTTCAATGGTACTCGAGATGTAATCACAGGAAAAATTACCAGGTGAGCTTTACACAACTGTAAAATAGGATCTTTGGGAAAATTATTATCTATCTTGCCTAAAAAGCTGCATCTTAAAACTGCCCAGTCATCTACAGTGGCAGACAACACTTCAACTTGTCTACTATCATATGGTACAATACTTTCATCATGAGGGGTGCCAAAATGCTGCACACATTGCTGTAAAACCAGCAATGCCAATTGGGCAACCAAGGCAGGATAATAGGATAACGCTGTGGTGGGGGAAATTTTAGGATGGATACATAATAAAGGAGCCCCTTGCCAAAGGGCTCCAGTAGGTTGATTTTATGATGGCAAAATACATAATGATATAGGAAAATCAACCTCTCTCCTCTTTAAAGCAACAATTTGAATAGCCTTCTCTACTAACTTTAAGGCTTCCCTTCCTTCTTCTCTAAGAACTCTCTCTGAATCCAGGGCTGTCGCTCCAGGCAAGATGTCATAAAGAGGTTGCAATTGCTTATTTGTTAGACCCAGATAAGGCCTAACCCATTGAATATCTCCTAGCAACTTTTGAAAATCATTTAAAGTCCTTAGATGATCAGTTCTGATTTGAATCTTCTGTGGAGTTATATATCTTTCTGTTATTTTGCTTCCTAAATAATGGATGACCTTGCCCTTCTGCACCTTTTCAGGGGCTACTGTAGGCCTTCTCTTTTGTAGCTGTTGTATAGTCTTACTCTATGCCAAATCCAGCATTTCCTCCGTAGGTGCTGCCAGAAGGACATCATCCATATAATGATAACATTTTATTCTGGGGAATTCCTGTCTAACCTCATATAAGGCTGCATCTACATATAGCTGACACATAGTGGGACTATTGGCCATGCCCTGGGGCAAAACAACCCACTCAAACCTCTTATCTGGTTCTTCATGATTTATAGAAGGCAAAGTAAATGCAAATCTTACTGCATCTTGTTCATGCAAGGGGATGGAAAAGAAGCAATCTTTAATATCTAAAACTATCACTGGCCATGCTTTTGGAAGCACTGATGGTAAGGGTAAACCTCTTTGAATAGGTCCCATAATGACCATTTGTTTATTAATCTCTCTAAGATCATGTAACAACTTTCATTTCCCTAATTTTTTTTCTTAATGACAAATATGGGTGTATTCCAAAGAGAAGTAGAGGGGTGAATATGGCCCACCTGTAACTGTTCTTGAACTAATTCTTTAGCAGCCTGTAATTTCTCTGAGGGCAAATGCCACTGAGGAACCCATACTGGATCCTCAGTCTTCCAAGTAATGGGGATGGCCTCCTCAGTGGCCCCTAGGAAAAACCCAGTCCAGCACGACCTTTCTTCGAACTCACAGGAATAGGGGACTTCCTGCCCTGCAATCGAGGCCCTAATCCTTTTCTAGGTTGATATCCATAATTCTGCATAATTTGTTGAGCTTGTTGGCTATAAGGCAACTCATTTGTCAACTCATATCCCATTTCTTGCATCAGGTCCTATCCCCAGAGGGAGATCGGAATAGGGAGCACATAAGGCTGAAAACAACTGGAATGGTCTTCCTGATCCTTCCAAGTGAGTCGGCATGAGCTCACTTCGGGCATTTGGGCATAGCCCAGGCCTCTCAGGGTTTGTTCTGACTGCTGACGTGGCCAAGCTGATGGCCAGTCCTTTACACTAAGTATGCTTCTGTCAGCGCCAGTATCAAGCAATCTTGAAATAGCTTTTCCCTCTACCTGCAATACAAGTAGAGGTCTCTCATCAAGGTCCATGGAGTAGTAAATTGAAGTAGCTCCCGTAGAACCAAATCCTCTATTCCCTCTTTCTTTATCATTAGCTAGAAACTTGGAATGACAACTTGGCAATAAGAGGAGCTGTGCAATACGATCGCCAGGGGAAATAGCTACAATTCCCCGCGGTGAGGAAACCATAATTTTGACCTGTCCAGTATAATCTGAATCTATCACTCTAGGGTGTACAACCAGCCCTTGAAGGGTCACGGAGCTAAGGCCCAGCAGGAGTCCTACAGTATTAGGTGGCAGTGGCCCTCTAAAATCAGACTCAACCAACTGCACCCCCATCTGAGGTGTTAATATGAGTCTGGAGGTGGAACAGAGGTCAAGCCCTGCACTCCCTCTTGTTGCTCTCCAGGGCTGTTCCACTGCATTGGCATTCTCAGGTTGGGCCACCCCTTGGAAACTTCCCCATATATTTGAGGATCCTGGGGTCGGGGGCCCCACCGTCTGTTTTTTTGGACGAGCCCCGCTGTGAGAAATAGGCTATCCATTGATATCTTTCACAGAGCAATACTCATTAGCTCAATGATTTCCTTTCTAACATTTGGGACATAAGCCAGGGCATGGCCCAGAGCACTTCCTGCTCCCACCTGCTGAGGGCATTGTCTCTTCATATGACCTGGTTGACGACATCGAAAGCATCCAGTGATTCCGGCACCACCCTTTCATCTTGAAACCTTGGCTACAGCAGCGGCTAAGCCAGCATTAGTCAAGGGTCCTCCAAGCTCTCTGCACACCTTCATCCAGACCTCCAATCCTCTATTCTCATAAGGAATAATAGCTTGTCTACACTCCTTGGTGCACTGCTCAAAAATCAACTGTTTTACAAGCGGCATGGCTGTGTCAGGATCCCCCAAAATCTTGCCTGCAGCTTCCACAATTCTAGCCACAAAGTCTGCAAACGTCTCAGTAGGGCCTTGCAAGATCTTCGTTAAGCTGACTTCTCCTCTGTTGGGGAGAGCCTTCTAGGCTTTGGTACACACCTTATTAATTTGCTCATAAGCTTGAAGTGGATAATTGGTTTGGGCTGCAGCAAACCTCCTTTGCCCAACTAACATATCTTGATCCCAAGCGGCCTGCCCTGCCCCAGCATTCTGAGCTGCTTGCTCACCAGCAAATTTTATGAAAAATGCTTTCCAATCAAGATACTGACCCGGGGACAAGCAAGCACGAGCTAGGTTCTGCCAATCGCTCGGTGTAAGGCAGTAGCGATGCAGTGACTCAAGCTGAGCCACCACAAAAGCAGCAGTCACTCCATAAGCCCTTACGCCCTCAGCCAGTCTCTGTATAATCTTCCAGTCTAATGGTTCATAAAATCTAGCTCCTGCGCATCCTGGAACACTGGGTAGCACTGTGCTCCTAGCTCTCTCCATGTCTCTGGGTGTAGAGACCGTCCAGACGTTCCCCCTGGAGCGTATGACGTTCCCCCTGGAGCGTATGACCGCAGTCGCGGAGGACCTGGTGCCGAAGGCTGAACCTTCACTCTCACTTTTTCAAGACTGTCTGCAAGGCTTTCTAAATTATCCTCGGACAGGTCCCCCTCACTAGAGCTGCTCTCTGCATCAGACTTCTGTGATCTCTCCTCTCTTTTGGTTCAAACCTTCATTCCCTTTCTGCAACTCAGCCCCACACTTCTCCCTGTCCTTAATACCATTATGTACTAACTTCCATACCGGAAGCACCCCCTTGATGAGGACCCCTTGCTCCTTGGCAAACTTCAGATCCTTTCCTAATTTCTCCCAACTAGGCCCTGTAAGATGCCCTGACACAGGGAACCATGGAGCCACCTGATCAACGGCCTTTAGAAAGTTTTCTAACATCTCCTTTTTCAGCCTGATTCCTTTTACTTTCAACAAATCCTTTAATGCCTGGCAAACAGAATGCCCTTATATTGTGTTACCCATAACTCTTTTATCTTAATCGTCCCTAACCAGGAACCTTATCGTCTCTAACCGAGAACTTGAATTGTCCCACTTACCTGGGAGCTTTCCAGCCGGCTACCCTGACCTCTTTGAAGTTCTGGACCCACAGCGCTCTCGCGAAGCAGAAGTCCCCATATGGGTTCCACCACTTGTCACATCCACCCCAACCAGCAGGAAAGACTCAACACCACATTGTCCTTCTTCAAGCAGGTTTATTCAGGAACACTTTGAATTGCAATGCAGGAACGGGAATCTGAACAACCCCGGGGCACGCTTTAAATACCCTACTGACTCTTCCCAATCACTCCAGTTATGTAACAGCAGTCCATTGGTTCACAGCAAGTGACAACACCTCAGGCGAGCTGACAAGGCATGGCATCTACACAATGCAGGTGGCTGGGATGTGGCTAAGTCTGAGGTAATGAGGAAGTCGGGCGCAGGTCATAAGACCTGGCAGCTGTTCCGGGCCCCATCTTGGGGTGGCAGCTGCACCCGCTCCTCACACTGTATAACATCTGTCCAGGATCTTCTGGCTTTCATAGTCTCTGGTGAAAAGTCTGGTGTAATTCTGATAGGCCTGCCTTTATATGTTACTTGACCCTTTTTCCTTACTGCTTTTAATATTCGATCTTTATTTAGTGCATTTGTTGTTCTGATTATTATGTGTTGGGAGGAATTTCTTTTCTGGTCCAATCTATTTGGAGTTCTGTCGGCTTCTTGTACGTTCATGGGCATCTCTTTCTTTAGGTTTGGGAAGTTTTCTTCTATAATTTTGTTGAAGATATTTGCTGGCCCTTTAAGTTGAAAATCTTCATTCTCATCTACTCCTATTATCCATAGGTTTGGTCTTCTCATTGTGTCCTGTTTTTCCTGGATGTTTTGAGTTTGGATCTTTTTACATTTTGCATTTTGCATTTTCTTTGATTGTTGTGCTGATGTTCTCTATGGAATCTTCTGCACCTGAGATTTTCTCTTTCATCTCTAGTATTCTGTTGCTGATGCTCGCATTTATGGTTCCAGATTTCTTTCCTAGGGTTTCTATCTACATCGTTGCCTCACTTTGGGTTTTCTTTATTGTGTCTACTTCCCTTTTTAGGTCTAGTATGGTTTTGTTCATTTCCATCACCGGTTTGGATGTGTTTTCCTGTTTTTCTTTAAGGACTTCTACCTGTTTGGTTGTGTTTTCCTGTTTTTCTTTAAGGGCTTGTAACTTTTTAGGACTAGGCGAGGTGGGAGTGCTGCGTTCTGATGATGGAGAGTGCTCTTTGTTTCTGTTAGTAAGATTGTTATATTTGACTTTCGCCATCTAGTAATCTCTGGAGTTAGTTGTTATAGTTGTCTCTGGTTAGAGCTTGTTCCTCTAGTGATTCTGTTAGCCTCTATCAGCAGACCTGGGAGACTAGCTCTCTCCTCTGAGTTTCAGTGGTCAGAGCACTCTCTGCAGGCAAGCTCTCCTCTTACAGGGAAGGTGCACAGATATCTGGTGTTCGGACGGACCTCCCTCCTGGCAAAAGATGAAGGCCCAAAACAGGACTTGTCCCAGAAGCTGTGTTGCTTAGGCCTGTCACAGAAGCTGTTAGCTTCTGTAGTCCACACTCTCACCTGCACAGACTAGTCTCAGAGGGATCCGGGAACCAAGATGTGCTCCCCTATGTGCTCCAGCAAAGCCCTTCTGGGTAGGGCGGACACCTCTCCTCTGTCAGGGAAAGTGTGTCTGGAGCCAGAAACGAGGTCTGTCTCAGAAGCTGTCCTCTAGGGACCTTGGGGGTGTCCGTGGACTCTGCGCCCAGGTGACCCAGTGCTGGCGCCTACTGGACAGGACTTGTGACTTTTGTCAGGCCGGGTTTCCTGCTTTCTTAATGCTGTCTCAGGTCCCGCACGATTGGATTGGAACAGAAGTTGTGTTCCACTTACTGGTGGTCCTAAGGTCATGTGGAGAGTCCTCTAGCGGACTTTGGGGGTATCCGCCAACTCTGTGCCCAAGGTGACCCCGGAATTTACATTTTCTTACATTGGTATAAAATTTATATACTTATACCAGTTTAAGGTTTTTATTGGAATAAATATTTGTATAATCATACAAAATTTAAAATTAATTTTTTTTACTCTTAGGCAATGTGCCTACATAACTGATTTAAGAATACAAGGTTAGACCCAATCCTTAAGTAGCTGCTATTACAAACTCTTTCCAATGATTAAATAATTCAAATTAAAGGTCAGATAATAAATTCATGGTAATATTAGACCCTATTTAATTAACAATAAAGTGGATTTCAAGACTATTCAAATAGTGAATAACTAAGAATTATCAATGTTTGACTGAAGGGTTATGATAGATAGATAGATGACCTTCAGAAATATCAGAGATCCACAGCACATGGGATTTAAAATTATTTCATTATTAAAATATCTTTTGACTATGAAACATAACTGTTCCTAACAGTAACTCATTCCACTGCATGGAAGACATCTGGCATAATTACATCCATACAGAGCTGCACTGAAAGATCCTGACAGAATGTAAAAGGACACAGAAGCCCTGAAATTGGCAAGATAGATGTCAGTGTTAGCAGAACTAGCTTCACTGATTTAGAAAAATAGAGGTGCACAATGCTCTGGCCACTCCTTGAACCTGTGTGTCTGCCAACGTTTTGACGTTCTTTGACCCATGTGTGTTCCCACTGATGAAGCCCATTGCCAGGTGTTTGTGATATTGGTTGCTAAGAAAGAGTCAGAAAATCTCCCCAGCAACCACAGCCCAGCCAATCCTGAGTTGCTACACCTGCACCAGACTCTTTCCTTGTACCCCTCCCATACCCATTTCTTGAGAATAGACATTGTTTAGATCTGGAAATCCCCTACTCCCCCCCTTCTCCTTTCTCCCCTGAGGGCCTATAAAAACTGGGACCTCTTTCCTCTCGAGGTCGACTCCTCTACCCCTGCGTGGGATATGAGTCGTCCCCAGAGCTCTGGCTTTCCCCGAATAAAGCCTCATGTGGTTTGCAACAAGCTCGGTCTATCGTGAGCTCTTGGGTGTCCGCTATTGTCCTGAGGCCTGAGCGAGGGGCTCCTCTCAGAGCCTTTCAGCACCAATTGTTGCTAGATAGCTACTGGGCAAGATTTGCCATAATTCATCTACACACAAAAAGTAATGTCCAAAAACAGATGAGGGTTAGTCAACTGCTAAGCTCTGTCAAGAAAGTGTAAGCTAGTATTTCATAATTCCTGTGTCACTTAAGGTCTGTCAGACGGCTCTGGGTCCAAAGGCTAAAGACAGATGCTCCAATATTATAAGGAATATTGGAGAGTTTCCAGGAAATCAGCTGTCTCTGCCAATTCTATAAGTTTTGGCAGCTCTGCTTTTGTGCTTCCTGCATATTCACATAATATTTCATTCCTTTTCAGATCTCTGAAACTAGGTATAGTTTCATAATCAAGCTAAAGTTGTTTAGGATTAAAAAGTTTGATTTAGATTTGAAGGGATGAATTCCAGGTGGTATTTGTAGTGGCTATTCCTAGTCGTCAACTTGACTATATTTGGAATGAACTACAATCCAGAATTGGAAAGCTCACCAGTGACCCTAATCTGGAGGTGGGAGATAGAAGTTTCTGATCTGGATCTTGGTATGGAGATCTTGAGGCATAGTGGCTATGGATTCCAGAAGATTAAGACAGGGAGATCTCTGGGTTCTAGGTCATCTAGGATTAAAGGTGTGGTGGAACACACCTTTAATCTGGGTTACACCTTCTGCTGGAGACCATATAAGGACATTGGAAGAAGGGAATCTCACTCTCGCTCCTTTGCCTTCTTGCCGTGTGGGACTGAGTGACTGCTAGATCCTTGGACTTCCATTCACAGCTACTACTGAACCATTGTTGAGAATTGGACTGCAGACTGAAAGCCATCAATAAATTCCTTTACTATATAGACTATCCATAAGTTCTGTGACTCTAGAAAACCCTGACTAATACAGTATTGAAAGTTAAAAATCAAACATAATTGAGGTATAGAGTTGTAAAGTCTTTAAGTCAGAATAGAAGACAGAATACTATATCTAATTTTTCCAAATGTGATGGACTAGATGGTATAAGTGTATGTTATCCCTTACCATTTATGTGAATGAAACATTCAATGAATATCTGGGGAAAAGAGCCTACTTAATTGGGCAAAAAGGCCAAAATGTAACTGCTTATATTACAAGTGATAATTATATTTACCTAAAAATGTTTGAAATAGAAGGTTGGCATGTAGCTTCTAAGAATTTTCCCCCAGTTAGTTCTGTTTGGTAAATAAAGATACAAACAACCAATAGCTGGAGAGGAAAGGCAGAGACAGGATATTATAATTACACAGTCTTGGGACTGGGAGCAAGGAGAGAAGGAGGAGATTTGCCATGCCAGGAGAGTGTGAAGCAGATGAGAAATGAATGTCTGAGAAGAGTACAGGACAGTGACATAGCTGCCTTGTGAGCAAGTTGGGACAGTACAGCCCATAGGGCTACCCAACAATGTGTAGAATAGCCAAGATGGAGCATAGAATTAGAGTTTATGCATTGGCCCAGCTATTGTGCTGTTTAAGGCATATTAAAATATAACAGTTGTGTGTGTGTCTTTCATTCTGGAACAGAAACTATTAAATCAGGTAGCAACCTGAGCAGGTGGCACAATGATCAAGTAGGCTTCATCCCAGGAATGCTGGGATGGTTCAATGTATGAAGCTCCATCAACATAATCCACCATATAAACAAACTGAAAAAAAACCCTCTATTATCTCATTAGATACTTAATAACATCCAAAACCACTTCATGTTAAAGGTAGTAGAGAATTTGGGGTTAGAGCCACATACCTAAACATAATCAAAACAATATACAGCAAGCCAATAGCTAGCATCATCCTAAATGGAGAGAAATTTAAAGCTTTTCCATTAAGATCAGGGACAAAAAAGGCTGCCCACTCACTCCTTATTTATTTAATATAGTACTTGATGTTCTAGCCTGAGAAATAAGACAACTAAAGGAGGTAAAGGGGATAGAAATTGGAAAGGAAAAAATAAAAATGTTGCTATTTGTGAAATATATGATAGTATACATAAGCAACCTCAAAAATAATACCAGGGAACACCTAGTGCTGAAAAACACCTTCAGCAGCATGGCAGGATATAAGACTGACTCAAAGAACTCAGTAGTCCTCCTTTATACAAATGATAAACAGGCAGACAAAGAAATTGTGGAAACAATACCCTCCATAAAAGCAATGAATACTACCAAGTATCTTCGTGTAACTCTAACCAAGCATGTGAACGATATGTATATAAGAACATCAAGTGTCTGAAGATAGAAATTGAAGAAGATATCAGAAGATGGAAAGATCTTTCATGGTCATAGATACGGAGGATTAACATAGTGAAAATGGCCATCTTATCAAAAGCCATCCTCAGATTCAATTCAGTTGCCATCATATCTCCATTATATTTCTTATAGACCTTGAAAGAGAAATTCTTGACTTATATGGAAAACAAAATAAAAGTACTTCAGGAGGAATCACCACCCCGACCTCAAGGTGTAATACAGAGCAATAGTGATGAAAACTGCATGGTATTGGTAAAAGCAAAGCAAAACAAAAAGACACATTTATCAATAGAATCTAATCAAAGACCCAAACTTAAACTCACATATATATTGAAACTTGATTTTTGGTAAAGAACCCAAGATTGTACAAAGGAAAAATTAAACTTCTTCAATAAATGGTCCTGGACTATATAGATGTCTACATGTAGAAGAAAGACAATAGATCCATACTTATTATCCTGCATGAAACTCAAGTCTAAGTGGATCAAGGACCTGAACATAGTATCAGATTCACTACATCTCAGAAGAGAAAGTGGAACATACCCTTGAATTAAATACATTGGTACAGGAAACAATTTCCTGAAGAGAACACCAGTGTCTCAGGTTCTAATACAAATATTTGATAAATGGGACTTCATGAAACTGCATAGATTCTGTATGACAAAGGGCACTGTCTATAAAATTCGGCAACTAAAGATTGGGAAAGTATCTTCAACAACACTCCATAGGACAAAGGGATAATATACACATTATATAAAGATTCAATAAGTTAGACATCAACAAACAAAAAAAATCCAGTTAAAAATGGGGTACAGAACTAAACAAAGTTCTCAACACAGGAATATCAAATGATTGAGAAGCACTTAAAGAAATACTCACTGTTTTTTGTAATCAGTGAAATGCATATCAAACTATCTCTGAGATTCTACCTTACACCAAACAGATTTCCTAAGACTAAAACTTCAAGGCACAGCAACTTCTATTGAGGATGTGGAGAAAGAAGACTTTTCCATTGCTGGTGATTTGCAAAACTTGTACAACCACTCTGCATATCAATATGTCAGTTTCTCTGAAAGCTGCAAATAGTTCTATATGAAAGTCTAGCTATACAGTTCCTGCACATGTATCCAAATGAACCTTCCCCATACTCCAAGTACTGGTGGCCCACAATATTCATAGAAGATTTATATTTAATGGCCAGAAACTGGAAATACTCCAGATCTCCCTAAACCAAAGAGTGGGTACAAAAGATGTGGCTCATTTGCTCAATTAAATACTATTCAGTTACTAGAAATTGGAAACGAACCAGATCTCCCTAAGCCAAAGAGTCGATCTAGAAAATGTGGTTCAATTACACAATTAAATACTATTCAGCTATGTAAATGGGAATTACAGAAAATAAATGATACTGCAAAATATTATATTAAACAATATATCCAAGAATCAGAAGAACAAATCTAAAAAAAGGAAAAATCTATAAGTTCTCTTTCATATCTATCTTAGCCTTAAATTATATATCTCTATCTCTATCTATCTATCTATCTATCTATCTATCTATCTATCTATCTATCTATCTATTTATCTATCTATCTATCTGTGTGTGTGTGTGGAGAGAGAGAGAGAGAGAGAGAGGAGATGAGAGGGATCTCATATCATGCGAAAAAATATTTTCTTTTTGAAGCAGAAATTTACTCTATGATTGAAAATTAGTAACTAAAATCTGTGCTTTATATTTAAGCTCCAAAATATATGATAAAGTGGGTTAGAAAATTACATAACTATTGGTCAGTTATCCTAGAAGTTTTTTCCAGATGAACTTTCTCATCTTATTTTCAATGCCATTCAATATACTACAGTGTTGTGTTGAAGTTAGGTCCAGTTATTCTTCCCAGCCCCATGCTTCCAGAAATAAGTTTCAGACTCAAAATATGTATATGAATATCTTGGCAATATATATAGACTCTCCTCTGACTTGATCATGACTAAAATAACCCAATAATTTTAGCCAATTTTCTGATATATGTCTGGTTACCTATTCTATGGGTCCATCTCATCATATCTTCCAGGGTATCTTCTCTCCTGGCTCTATCCCAGAATCCTTTCTCTGTCTTAGATGTCCCATCTTTATTTCCTCCTTAAGCCTTAGGCCATATGTGACTTTTTAATTGACAGGTGATGCATCCATATGATACACAGGATATTCTCTCTAAAATTCTTCATTTTGGTCCAATAAAAGAATTTTATTCAAATATAAATTTATTAAATAATAAATATGAAAAATTATTCAAACTATAAGGTATGACATATACTTACAACATCCATTCCATAGTATTTGGCAGTTAAGGAAATTTTTCTATCCAATCTTGATGTATTTAAAGATTTTTACTTAAGTGAAACTTTATCTTAACTTTATTTCCATCCTAAAAACATCATCTTAGACCCAGAACTACTTCATAAATGCTAAGCAATTTAAATTAAACTGTGAGACGATAACTATTTAATCTTCAACCTCATCAGAGACCTGAGGAAAATGCAGGGAATACTGAGACCAGAGCTTCCAAAAGTTATAGAAAAGAGAGATGCAGTTGACCATCTGGACAGCATTCTTTATAACATTGGAGCATTCATGTTCAACATTCTCTTCCAGTATAATTGGACAGACTTTTTATGTAGCAGGAATTATGAAGGACTTGATTGTCCTGTATTAGCAGAGCTTGGCAGTCTACTTCCCTGGCTCTATTTGCCCTTTCTAGACAGATTTCCCTGCAGTTGAAGCATAGGAATTTTCTTTGACAGTGACTAGCTTGACATAATTAAAACAACTTCATAAGTAAGATATAGATGCTTATCATCTTCTTTGAAGTTGGATGGGGGCCCTGTCAGGAGCACACTTGTTTCATAGTCAAAAATCTTTTAAAAATTAGCTAATTTTAAAGGCCATTTTCTGTGGTCCTCTGAGGTTTTTGAAGAACAATTTTCTACGTATAGTATATCTGAATTGTCAAGTACTATTTACTTTAGCTATTTGCTATCTGAATAAAGTTGAAAATATTTTATTGTAATTAATGAAACTAATATATAATATGACCATACATTTGAATACTAACTTGAATTTCTTAACCATCCCTAATAGTTCATAACATGTATTTTTTTACCATCCCAAATAGTTTGTAACAGCAACTTTCAAATAGACAAGAACTTTTTATTGCATCTTTAAGAATTATATAAGTACAATACCTCAAATAAACATTAAAAGGAAAAAGTATAAATGTATATGTAAAAATTTATATATATATAAATTATATATAATTATGTATATACATTATATATAAGCATTTATATATAATGTATATACAAATATATATAAGTGTATATATATAAATGTATATATAAAATTATATGAATAAACATATCTATCTACATATATAGATACATATATAGTATGCATGTCAAAAATAACCTCAATTTTGCATCAAAATACAATGAACTTTATTAATGTAATATCATGTGTATAAAATAATTTTGGTTTAAGAGTAGATACAATAATCCATCCCTATTTGACTACTATTCTAATATTTCTATGCTTTCTTTTTTTCAGCCCCTACCCTTTACTTAAGGATAGCAAAAGAAAGTAATAGGAAAGAAAATGAAACAAAGTAAAAGTTTGTAAATTAAGAAAGAAGGAGGGAGAAGAGGAATGGAAAGACATAAATCCCTGAGTCTAAGATCCTATTTTCTTTCCTTCCTATTCAAGACCTCAGTTATTCATAATCATCTCCTAGAATGACAACAAATATATTATTAATAAAATAACCAAAAGATTTGTCCAACCTTAAGCAACCTGGATGATGGTCTTCTCCAAATTGTTTTCTGCTGAATTAGGGCAAAGAATTTTTATTTGGGGACCCACAAAAATTTGAAAAATGATTAGTCTTTTAAAAGTGAGATATAATCATTTGTTGTCCAGTCTGTATGTGCTGAGAAAGTTCATGACTTAAGTGAAGTCCTTACTGGAACCTTCTGAGTGGCTAAATGAACTGAGATCTTCTTGGAATCAGCAGTCCTTTCTGAAGCCATTTTAGAATCAAGTCTCTGAAAATAGCATTAATCAGACAGGAGGGGGTTGTAATATAGGTGTCAACATCTCATCTTCCTCGAGGGTGAATACTGTCAGAGTAGTCTTCCTGGTCTTCTACTCTGCAGTATATAACCCTTATAAGCAGTATATAGTTCTATAGAGGTATTTGTAGAGAATGTTTAGGGTCAATTAAGGATGACTTCTTGCTCTTTGTTTGAGCAGGTGAAAGAAAAGTGTTTTTCTTTAGAAATTAATTTGATCATATAAGCAAACTGCAGTGTAAAGCTACATCCATGCCACCTGTAAGGATGGTATTTAATAATTAGTATTAGAACTTTGTAGCCCACAAGATTTATTGTTCTTTCAAGCTGAAGTTCTGGATGGAAAAATACAAATCCCCAGGTAGTTTCTGAGTTATTTCTATGGAGATTTTAAAAAATCTATTACCCATAGGAGAGACCCTTGGTCTTGCGAAGATTATATGCCCCAGTATGGGGGAATGTCAGGGCCAGGAAGTGGGAGTGGGTGGGTTGGGGAGCAGGGGGTAAGGGGAGGGTATAGGGGATTTTCAAAGAGGAAAATGGATAGCATTTGAAATGTAAATGAAGAAAATATTTTAAAAAAATATATTACCCATGTATCTGGTTCTTTTGACTTTCTCCTATCTTCAGGTGAGATCTTCAGAGGGTCTACATCTATCAAATCTGACCATTATTACAAAGCCTTTTCTTCTTTCCTGTTAACACAAACCTGGAGCCTCTCTCCTAACATGGCCAGTCTTTGTTCCAGCAGTTTGAATTCATTTAAATTACAGTGACTCAATTTAGCACCTCCTTATTATATAGGTTTGTTATATTTTGATCTCTCTCATACAGGGTCTGTAATACTATTCCAGCCATGAAATTTATAACCACCTTCATTTTGATCATTTAAAACAATTTAAAACTATTATTATCATGTATCGGGACAGTTTTTTTCTGTGTAGCCCAGGATAAATTAGATTTGTTGTGTAGTTTAGGTTGACCTCAAACTCACAAGGATCCTATCTGTCCCTTCCATTGTCTCCCAAGAATTGAAATCAAATGCATGGATTTATTTAATTATTATCTATGTATACGATGTATGTCTTGAAACATTTATATCAATTCCCATTTCTTTATCCCTTCATTGGAGATTAATGCCTATGTAAATAATGATAATCTCATTCCCATTTTTCTTTATAAAACTCAAGGTGATGTATTAATTTTCAAATTATTGTGGATATTTCTACTTGTTATTAAGCAAAAACCTACATAGTATCCTTAAGGGAAAAGTGTCACCTCAAGTTTTAGACTGTCCTATGCAAGTGGTTTTATCAGTAGAGGCTCCTTCCCTGAATTTCTTTCATAGACCAGGCTGTTCTAGAACACCCAGTGTTCTACATGTCTCTGACTCCTGGTTCTGCTGTATTTTAGATCTGATGCTATGTCATGACTGGCCACACTCACATCCCTTTTTTTTTTTCTTTACTACAGGGAGAATTGTTTTGGCTTCCTGCCCAATTCTGGCTGTAGCAGCCAACCTAGGGCTTCATTTTTACAAGTCATGAGCTTTGAGCATTAATTCCCATAGATAAGGCTGAACTAACCTAAAGTGGCTGATCCTGCAGCTCTGGTCTTTCAAACTTCTCCATAGGTTTTGCCATCTGTTGCAGTATCAGCTGCATTCAGCCCTTGTGAAACCAAGAGCTGGTTCCTCCCCCTTAGCTGTTCTACCCTCTGGAGAAGCCTCAACTCCTGTGTCCTGTTTCTAAATTTAGTACAGGTTTCTTGAAACAGTAAACTTTCCTACATCTTTCTGAAAGTTCCTGCTCTTTGGCTAGGCAATCTTCCCAGCCATTTGTCTTGTGTTGTTCTGGGAAGCTTTGGCTTTGGTCTGTTTTCATTATTTCTTTCCTTTTTTTTTTTTTTTTAAAGAGACCATATATCTTGGCCAGCTAACCTGACTATTCCCTGCATTTTACCCAAGACTTTTTAGGCTGTAAGCCTGGGTTCTAATTGCCATTAAATTGGGTGCCATTTTGTTTCAGTTAAACCCTGATGGTGGTGGTGGTGGGGTGGTGGTTCTTCTTCTTCTTCTTCTTCTTCTTCTTCTTCTTCTTCTTCTTCTTCTTCTTCTTCTTCTTCCTCTTCCTCTTCCTCTTCCTCTTCCTCCTCTTCTTCTAATTTAACAATTTTTATTAGATATTTTCTTCATTTACATTTGAAATGCTATTCCTAAAGTCCCCTATAATCCCCCCCCCCCATTCTGCTCCCCAACCCACCCATTCCTGCTTCTTGGCCCTGGCATTCCCCTGTACTGGGGCATATAATCTTTGCAAGACCAAGGGCCTCTCCTCCCAATGATGGCCGACTAGGCCATGTTCTGCTACATATGCAGCTAGAGACATGATTTTTGGGAGTACTGGCTAGTTCATATTGTTGTTCCTCCTATAAGGTTTTAGACCCATTCAGCTCCTTGGGTACTTTCTCTAGCTCCTCCATTGGGGTCCCTGTGTTCCATCCAATAGATGACTGTGAGCATCCACTTCTGTATTTGCCAGGCACTGGCATAGCCTCAGAAGAGACAGCTATATCAGGGTCCTGTCAGCAAAATCTTGCTGGCATATGCAATAGTGTCTGCATTTGGTGGCTGATTATGGGGTGGATCCCCGGGTGGGGAAGTCTCTTGATGGTCCTTCCTTCTGTCTCAGCTCCAAACTTTGTCTCTGTAACTCCTTCCAGAACACGGTTCTTCTTACCAGCCCCGTGTTCCCAGAAATAAAACGCAGATTCAAAATATATTTTCAAATATATTGGCTATATAGCTATCCTCTACTCTGACTTGATCATCACTAATATAACCCAATTATTTTAGCCTACATTCTGACATGTAGCTGGTTAAATGGGCTCAAGTACCATGTGTCCTTCTCAGCAAATGTTGAAGCCTGGCTCTATCCTAGAATCCTTATTCTCTTCCACATGTTCCATCTGTATTTTCTGCCTAAGCCATAGGCCATACTATTTTTTTTTAATTTTTAATATTTTTATTACATATTTTCCTCAATTACATTTCCAATGCTATCCCAAAAGTCCCCCATAGCGCCCCCCATTTCCCTACCCACCCATTCCCATTCTTTTGGCCCTGGCATTCCCCTATATTGGGGCATATAAAGTTTGCAAGTCCAATGGGCCTCTCTTTCCATTGATGGCCAACTAGGTCATCTTTCGATACATATGCAGCTAGAGACAAGAACTCCGGGGTTCTGGTTAGTACATCATGTTGTTCCAACAATAGGGTTGCAGATCCCTTTAGCTCCTTGGTTACTTTCTCTAGCTTCTCCATTGGGAGCCCTGTGATACATCCAATAGCTGACTGTGAACATCCACTCCTGTGTTTGCTAGGCCCCGGCATCGTCTCACAAGAGACAGCTATATTTGGGTCCTTTCAGCAAAATCTTGCTAGTGTATGCAATGGTGTCAGCGTTTAGAAGCTGATTATGGGATGGATCCCTGGATACAGAAGTCTCTAAATGGTCCATCCTTTCATCACAGCTACGAACTTTGTCTCTGTAACTCCTTCCCTGGGTGTTTTGTTCCCAGTTCTAAGAAGGTGCACAGTGTCCACACTTTGGTCTTCATTCTTCTTGAGTTTCATGCGTTTAGCAAATTGTATCTTATATCTTGGGTATCCTAAGTTTTGGGCTAATATCCACTTATCAGTGAATACATATTGTGTGAGTTCTTTTGTGATTGTGTTACTTCACTCAAGATGATGCCCTCCAGGTCCATCCATTTGGCTAGGAATTTCATAAATTCATTCTTTTTAATAGCTGAGTAGTACTCCATTGTGTAAATGTACCATAATTTCTGTATCCATTCCTCTGTTGAGGGACATCTGGGTTCTTTCCAGCTTCTGGCTATTATAAATAGGGCTGCTATGAACATAGTGGAGCATGTGTCCTTCTTACCGGTTGGGACATCTTCTGGATATATGCCAGGAGAGGTATTGCTGGATCCTCCGGTAGTACTATGTCCAATTTTCTGAGGAACCACCAGACTGATTTCCAGAGTGGTTGTACAAGCTTGCAATCCCACCAACAATGGAGGAGTGTTCCTCTTTCTCCACATCCTCGCCAGCATCTACTGTCACCTGAATTTTTTAACTTAGCCATTCTGACTGGTGTGAGGTGGAATCTCAGGGTTGTTTTGATTTGCATTTCCCTGATGATTAAGGATGTTGAACATTTTTTTCAGGTGCTTCTCTGCCATTCGGTATTCCTCAGGTGAGAATTCTTTGTTCAGCTCTGAGCCCCATTTTTTAATGGGGTTATTTGACTTTCTGGAGTCCACCTTCTTGAGTTCTTTATATATATTGGATATTAGACCCTTATCTGATTTAGGATAGGTGAAGATCCTTTCCCAATCTGTTGGTGGTTTTTTTGTCTTATTGATGGTGTCTTTAGCCTTGCAGAAGCTTTGTAGTTTCATGAGGTCCCACTTGTCAATTCTCCATCTTACAGCACAAGCCATTACTGTTCTATTCAGGAATTTTTCCCCTGTGCCCATATCTTCAAGGCTTTTCCCCACTTTCTCCTCTATAAGTTTCAGTGTCTCTGGTTTTATGTGAAGTTCCTTGATCCACTTAGACTTGACCTTAGTACAAGGAGATAGGAATGGATCGATTCGCATTCTTCTACATGTTAACAACCAGTTGTGCCAGCACCATTTGTTGAAAATGCTGTCTTTCTTCCACTGGATGTTTTTAGCTCCCTTGTCGAAGATCAAGTGACCGTAGGTGTGTGGGTTCATTTCTGGGTCTTCAATTCTATTCCATTGGTCTATTTGTCTGTCACTATACCAGTACCATGCAGTTTTTATCACAATTGCTCTGTAGTAGAGCTTTAGGTCCGGCATGGTGATTCCACCAGAGGTTCTTTTATCCTTGAGAAGAGTTTTTGCTATCCTAGGTTTTTTGTTATTCCAGATGAATTTGCAGATTGCACTTTCTAATTCGTTGAAGAATTGATTTGGAATTTTGATGGGGATTGCATTGAATCTGTAGATTGCTTTTGGCAAGATAGACATTTTTACAATGTTGATCCTGCCAATCCATGAGCATGGGAGATCTTTCCATCTTCTGAGATCTTCTATAATTTCTTTCTTCAGAGACTTGAAGTTTTTATTATACAGATCTTTCACTTTCTTAGTTAGAGTCACGCCAAGATATTTAATAGTATTTGTGACTATTGAGAAGGGTGTTGTTTCCCTAATTTCTTTCTCAGCCTGTTTATTCTTTGTGTAGAGAAAGGCCATTGATTTGTTTGAGTTAATTTTATATCCAGCTACTTCACCGAAGCTGTTTATCAGGCTTAGGAGTTCTCTGGTGGAATTTTTAGGGTCACTTATATATACTATCATATCATCTGCAAAGAGTGATATTTTGACTTCATCTTTTCCAATTTGTATCCCTTTGATCTCCTTTTGTTGTCGACTTGCTCTGGCTAGGACTTCAAGTACAATGTTGAATAGGTATGGAGAAAGTGGACAGCCTTGTCTAGGCCCTGATTTTAGAGGGATTGCTTCAAGCTTCTCACCATTTACTTTGATGTTGGCTACTGATTTGCTGTAGATTGCTTTTATCATGTTTAGGTATGGGCCTTGAATTCCTGATCTTTCCAAGACTTTTATCATAAATGGGTGTTGGATCTTGTCAAATGCTTTTTCCGCATCTAACGAGATGACCATGTGGTTTTTGTCTTTGAGTTTGTTTATATATTGGATTACATTGATGGATTTCCGAATATTGAACCATCCCTGCATCCCTGGGATGAAACCTACTTGGTCAGGATGGATGATTGTTTTGATGTGTTCTTGGATTCGGTTAGCAAGAACTTTATTGAGGATTTTTGCATCAATATTCATAAGGGATATTGGTCTGAAGTTTTCTATCTTTGTTGGGTCTTTTTGTGGTTTAGGTATCAGAGTAATTGTGGCTTCATAGAATGAGTTGGGTAGAGTACCTTCTGTTTCTATTTTGTGGAATAGTTTGTGAAGAACTGGGATTAGATCTTCTTTGAAGGTCTGATAGAACTCTGCACTAAACCCATCTGGTCCTGGGCTTTTTTTAGGTGGGAGACTATTAATGACTGCTTCTATTTCTTTGGGGAATATAGGGCTGTTTAGATCATTAACCTGATCTTGATTCAACTTTGGTACCTGGTGTCTGTCTACGAACTTGTACATTTCATCCAGGTTCTCCAGTTTTGTTGAGTATAGCCTTTTGTAGAAGGATCTGATGGTGTTTTGGATGTCTTCAGGATCTGTTGTTATGTCTCCTTTTTCATTTCTGATTTTGTTAATTAGGATGCTTTCCCTGTGCCCTCTAGTCAGTCTGGCTAAGGGTTTATCTATCTTGTTGATTTTCTCAAAGAACCAGCTCCTTGATTGGTTGATTCTTTGAATAGTTTTTCTTGTTTCCACTTGGTTGATTTCGCCCCTGAGTTTGATTATTTCCTGCCGTCTACTCCTCTTGGGTGAATTTGCTTCCTTTTGTTCTAGTGCTTTTAGGTATGTTGTCAAGCTGCTAATGTGTGTTCTCTCTAGTTTCCTTTTGGAGTCACTCAGAGCTATGAGTTTTCCTCTTAGAAATGCTTTCATTGCGTCCCATAAGTTTGGGTATGTTGTGGCTTCATTTTCATTGAACTCTAAAAAGTCCTTAATTTCTTTCTTTATTCCTTCCTTGACCAAGGTATCATTGAGAAGAGTGTTGTTCAGTTTCCACGTGAAGGTTGGCTTTCTATTATTTATTTTGTTATTGAAGATCAGCCTTAGTCCATGGTGATCTGATAGGATGCATGGGACAATTTCAATATTTTTGTATCTGTTGAGGCCTGTTTTGTGACCAATTATGTGGTCAATTTTGGAGAAGGTACCATGAGGTGCTGAGAAGAAGGTATATCCTTTTGTTTTAGGATAGAATGTTCTGTAGATATCTGCCAGATCCATTTGATTCATAATTTCTCTTAGTTTCTCTGTGTCCCTGTTTAGTTTCTGTTTCCATGATCTGTCTATTGGTGAAAGTGGTGTGTTGAATTCTCCCACTATTATTGTATGAGGTGCAATGTGTGCTTTGAGATTTACTAAAGTTTCTTTAATGAATGTGTCTGCCTTTGAATTTGGAGCATAGATATTCAGGATTGATAGTTCCTCTTGGAGGATTTTACCTTTGATGAGTATGAAGTGTCCCTCCCTGTCTTTTTTAATGACTTTGGGTTGGAAGTCAATCTTATCAGATATTAGAATGGCTACTCCAGCTTGTTTCTTCATACCATTTGCTTGGAAAATTGTTTTCCAGCCTTTCATTCTGAGGTAGTGTCTATCTTTTTCTCTGAGATGAGTTTCCTGTAAGCAGCAAAATGTTGGGTCTTGTTTGTGTAGCCAGTTTGTTAGTCTATGTCTTTTTATCAGGGAGTTGAGTCCATTGATATTAAGAGATATTAAGGAAAAGTAATTGTTGTTTCCTGTTATTTTTTTTCACTGTTTTTTTTTATTACATATTTTCCTCAATTACATTTCCAATGCTATCCCAAAAGTCCCCCATACCGCCCCCCACTTCCCTACCCTCCCATTCCCATTCTTTTGGCCCTGGCATTCCCCTATATTGGGGCATATAAAGTTTGCAAGTCCAATGGGCCTCTCTTTCCAGTGATGGCCGACTAGGCCATCTTTCAATACATATGCAGCTAGAGACAAGAGCTCCGGGGTACTGGTTAGTTCATCATGTTGTTCCAACTATAGGGTTGCAGATCCCTTTAGCTCCTTGGGTACTTTCTCTAGCTTCTCCATTGGGAGCCCTGTGATCCATCCAATAGCTGACTGTGAGCATCCACTCCTGTGTTTGCTAGGCACCTGCATAGTCTCACAAGAGACAGCTATCTTTGGGTCCTTTCAGCAAAATCTTGCTAGTGTATGCAATGGTGTCAGCGTTTAGAAGCTGATTATGGGATGTATCCCTGGATACGGCAGTCTCTAGATGGTCCATCCTTTCATCACAGCTCCGAACTTTGTCTCTGTAACTCCTTCCCTGGGTGTTTTGTTCCCAATTCTAAGAAGGGGCACAGTGTCCACATTTTGGTCTTCATTCTTCTTGAGTTTCATGCGTTTAGCAAATTGTATCTTATATCTTGGGTATCCTAAGTTTTGGGCTAATATCCACTTATCAGTGAATACATATTGTGTGACTTCCTTTGTGATTGTGTTACCTCACTCAAGATGATCCCCTCCAGGTCCATCCATTTGGCTAGGAATTTCATAAATTCATTCTTTTTAATAGCTGAGTAGTACTCCATTGTGTAAATGTACCATAATTTCTGTATCCATTCCTCTGTTGAGGGACATCTGGGTTCTTTCCAGCTTCTGGCTATTATAAATAGGGCTGTTATGAACATAGTGGAGCATGTGTCCTTCTTACCGGTTGGGACATCTTCTGGATATATGCCCAGAAGAGGTATTGCTGGATCCTCCAGTAGTACTATGTCCAATTTTCTGAGGAACCGCCAGACTGATTTCCAGAGTGGTTGTACAAGCTTGCAATCCCACCAACAATGGAGAAGTGTTCCTCTTTCTCCACATCCTCGCCAGCATCTGCTGTCACCTGAATTTTTGATCTTAGCCATTCTGACTGGTGTGAGGTGGAATCTCAGGGTTGTTTTGATTTGCATTTCCCTGATGATTAAGGATGTTGAACATTTTTTCAGGTGCTTCTCTGCCATTCGGTATTCCTCAGGTGAGAATTCTTTGTTCAGTTCTGAGCCCCATTTTTTAATGGGGTTATTTGACTTTCTGGAGTCCACCTTCTTGAGTTCTTTATATATATTGGATATTAGACCCTTATCTGATTTAGGATAGGTGAAGATCCTTTCCCAATCTGTTGGTGGTTTTTTTGTCTTATTGATGGTGTCTTTAGCCTTGCAGAAGCTTTGTAGTTTCATGAGGTCCCACTTGTCAATTCTCCATCTTACAGCACAAGCCATTACTGTTCTATTAAGGAATTTTCCCCCTGTGCCCATATCTTCAAGGCTTTTCCCCACTTTCTCCTCTATAAGTTTCAGTGTCTCTGGTTTTATGTGAAGTTCCTTGATCCACTTAGACTTGAACTTAGTACAAGGAGATAGGAATGGATCGATTCGCATTCTTCTACATGTTAACAACCAGTTGTGCCAGCACCATTTGTTGAAAATGCTGTCTTTCTTCCACTGGATGTTTTTAGCTCCCTTGTCGAAGATCAAGTGACCGTAGGTGTGTGGGTTCATTTCTGGGTCTTCAATTCTATTCCATTGGTCTATTTGTCTGTCACTATACCAGTACCATGCAGTTTTTATCACAATTGCTCTGTAGTAGAGCTTTAGGTCCGGCATGGTGATTCCACCAGAGGTTCTTTTATCCTTGAGAAGAGTTTTTGCTATCCTAGGTTTTTTGTTATTCCAGATGAATTTGCAGATTGCACTTTCTAATTCGTTGAAGAATTGATTTGGAATTTTGATGGGGATTGCATTGAATCTGTAGATTGCTTTTGGCAAGATAGACATTTTTACAATGTTGATCCTGCCAATCCATGAGCATGGGAGATCTTTCCATCTTCTGAGATCTTCTAGAATTTCTTTCTTCAGAGACTTGAAGTTTTTATTATACAGATCTTTCACTTCCTTAGTTAGAGTCACGCCAAGATATTTTATATTATTTGTGACTATTGAGAAGGGTGTTGTTTCCCTAATTTCTTTCTCAACCTGTTTATTCTTTGTGTAGAGAAAGGCCATTGATTTGTTTGAGTTAATTTTATATCCAGCTACATCACCGAAGCTGTTTATCAGGTTTAGGAGTTCTCTGGTGGAATTTTTAGGGTCACTTATATATACTATCATATCATCTGCAAAAAGTGATATTTTGACTTCATCTTTTCCAATTTGTATCCCTTTGATCTCCTTTTGTTGTCGACTTGCTCTGGCTAGGACTTCAAGTACAATGTTGAATAGGTATGGAGAAAGTGGACAGCCTTGTCTAGTCCCTGATTTTAGAGGGATTGCTTCAAGCTTCTCACCATTTACTTTGATGTTGGCTACTGGTTTGCTGTAGATTGCTTTTATCATGTTTAGGTATGGGCCTTGAAATCCTGATCTTTTCAAGACTTTTATCATGAATGGGTGTTGGATCTTGTCAAATGCTTTTTCCGCATCTAACGAGATGACCATGTGGTTTTTGTCTTTGAGTTTGTTTATATACTGGATTACGTTGATGGATTTCCGTATATTGAACCATCCCTGCATCCCTGGGATGAAACCTACTTGGTCAGGATGGATGATTGTTTTGATGTGTTCTTGGATTCGGTTAGCAAGAACTTTATTGAGGATTTTTGCATCAATATTCATAAGGGATATTGGTCTGAAGTTTTCTATCTTTGTTGGGTCTTTTTGTGGTTTAGGTATCAGAGTAATTGTGGCTTCATAGAATGAGTTGGGTAGAGTACCTTCTGTTTCTATTTTGTGGAATAGTTTGTGAAGAACTGGGATTAGATCTTCTTTGAAGGTCTGATAGAACTCTGCACTAAACCCATCTGGTCCTGGGCTTTTTTTGGTTGGGAGACTATTAATGACTGCTTCTATTTCTTTGGGGGATATAGGGTTGTTTAGATCATTAACCTGATCTTGGTTCAACTTTGGTACCTGGTATCTGTCTAGGAACTTCTCCATTTCATCCAGGTTCTCCAGTTTTGTTGAGTATAGCCTTTTGTAGAAGGATCTGATGGTGTTTTGGATGTCTTCAGGATCTGTTGTTATGTCTCCTTTTTCATTTCTGATTTTGTTAATTAGGATGCTTTCCCTGTGCCCTCTAGTTAATCTGGCTAAGGGTTTATCTATCTTGTTGATTTTCTCAAAGAACCAGCTCCTTGATTGGTTGATTCTTTGAATAGTTCTTCTTGTTTCCACTTGATTGATTTCGCCCCTGAGTTTGATTATTTCCTGCCGTCTACTCCTCTTGGTTGAATTTGCTTCCTTTTGTTCTAGTGCTTTTAGGTGTGTTGTCAAGCTGCTAATGTGTGCTCTTTCTAGTTACTTTTTGGAGGCGCTCAGAGCTATGAGTTTTCCTCTTAGAAATGCTTTCATTGCGTTCCATAAGTTTGGGTATGTTGTGGCTACATTTTCATTGAACTCTAAAAAGTCCTTGATTTCTTTCTTTATTCCTTCCTTGACCAAGGTATCATTGAGAAGAGTGTTGTTCAGTTTCCACGTGAATGTTGGCTTTCTATTATTTATTTTGTTATTGATGATCAGCCTTAGTCCATGGTGATCTGATAGGATGCATGGGACAATTTCAATGTTTTTGTATCTGTTGAGTCCTGTTTTGTGCCCAATTACGTGGTCAATTTTCGAGAAGGTACCATGAGGTGCTGAGAAGAAGGTGTATCCTTTTGTTTTAGGGTAAAATGTTCTGTAGATATCTGCCAGATCCATTTGATCCATAACTTCTGTTAGTTTCACTGTGTCCCTGTTTAGTTTCTGTTTCCATGATCTGTCCATTGGTGAAAGTGGTGTGTTGAAGTCTCCCACTATTATTGTATGAGGTGCAATGTGTGCTTTGAGATTTACTAAAGTTTCTTTAATGAATGAGGCTGCCTTTGTATTTGGAGCATAGATATTCAGGATTGATAGTTCCTCTTGGAGGATTTTACCTTTGATGAGTATGAAGTGCCCCTCCCTGTCTTTTTTGATGACTTTGGGTTGGAAGTCAATCTTATCTGATATTAGAATGGCTACTCCAGCTTGTTTCTTCATACCATTTGCTTGGAAAATTGTTTTCCAGCCTTTCATTCTGAGGTAGTGTCTATCTTTTTCTCTGAGATGAGTTTCTTGTAAGCAGCAAATTGTTGGGTCTTGATTGTGTAGCCAGTTTGTTAGTCTATGTCTTTTTATCGGGGAGTTGAGTCCATTGATATTAAGAGATATTAAGGAAAAGTAATTGTTGTTTCCTGTTATTTTTGTTGTTAAAGTTGGCATTCTGTTCTTGTGGCTGTCTTCTTTTCGGTTTGTTGAGGTTTTACCTTCTTCTTGTTTCTAGGGCGTGGTTCCTTTCCTTGTATTGGTTTTTTTCTGTTATTATCCTTTGAAGGGCTGGATTCGTGGAGAGATAATGTGTGAATTTGGTTTTGTCGTGGAATACTTTGGTTTCTCCATCTATGTTAATTGAGAGTTTGGCTGGGTATAGTAGCCTGGGCTCGAATTTGTGTTCTTTTAATGCCTGTATAACATCTGTCCAGGATCTTCTGGCTTTCATAGTCTCTGGTGAAAAATCTGGTGTAATTCTGATAGGCTTGCCTTTATATGTTACTTGGCCTTTTTCTCTTACTGCTTTTAGTATTCTATCTTTATTTAGAGCATTTGTTGTTCTGATTATTATGTGTCGGGAGGTATTTCTTTTCTGGTCCAGTCTATTTGGAGTTCTGTAGGCTTCTTGTATGTTCATGGGCATCTCTTTCTTTAGATTTGGGAAGTTTTCTTCTATAATTTTGTTGAAGATGTTTGCTGGTCCTTTGAGTTGAAAATCTTCATTTTCATCCACTCCTATTATCCGTAGGTTTGGTCTTCTCATTGTGTCCTGTATTTCCTGGATGTTTTGAGTTAGGATCTTTTTGCATTTTCCATTTTCCTTGATTGTTGTGCCGATGTTCTGTATGGAATCTTCTGCACCTGAGATTCTCTCTTCCATCTCTTGTATTCTGTTGCTGATGCTTGCATCTATGGTTCCAGATTTCTTTCCTAGGGTTTCTATCTCCAGTGTTGCCTCATTTTGGGTTTTCTTTATTGTGTCTACTTCCCTTTTGAGGTCTAGTATGGTTTTGTTCATTTCCATCATCTGATTGGATGTGTTTTCCTGTTTCTCTTTAAGGACTTCTACCAGTTTGGTTGTGTTTTCCTGTTTTTCTTTAAGGACTTGTAACTCTTTAGCCATGTTCTCCTGTAGTTCTTTAAAGTCCTTCTTGATGTCCTCTACCATCATCATGAGATATGCTTTTAAATCCAGGTCTAGTTTTTCAGGTGTGTTGGGGTGCCCTGGACTGGGCGAAGTGGGAGTGCTGGGTCCTGATGATGGTGAGTGGTCTTGGTTTCTGTTAGTAAGATTCTTACCTTTACCTCTCACCATCTGGTAATCTCTGGAGTTGTTATAGTTGTCTCTGTTCAGAGGTTGTTCTTCTGGTGATTCTGAGTATCCTCTGTCAGCAGACCTGGGAGACAGGCTCTCTCCTCTGAGTTTCAGTGGTTAGAGCACTCCCTGCTGACAAGCTTTCCTCTTAAAGGGAAGGTGTACAGATATCTGGCGTTTGGACCTCCTCCTGGCCGAAGAAGAAGGCGGAAAACAGGACCTTTCCCAGATGCTGTGTTGCTTTGGCAGGTCACAGAAGCTGTAGGCTTCTGTGGTGCACACTCTCAGCTGTGCAGACTAAGTTCCTAAGTTCAGTGGAGTCCTGGATCCAAGATGTGCTCCCTGCTCCTGAGGCAGAGGGCTCCTGTGCAGGGCAGACCACTGTCTTCCAGCTAGGAGGGTGCCGGATGTCTGTGGCCCCAAAAGGGTGCTGCCTCAGCGGCTCTGTGGCTCCCGCCTGTCCCAGAAGCTGTCTGCCTCTGTGGTCCTCACTCTGACCTGTACAGACTAAGTTCTGCGGATGGCGCTCCCTGCAGGGCAGGTCACTGTCCTCCAGCTGGGAGGGTGCCGGATGTCTGCGGCCCCAAAAGGGTGCTGCCTCAGCGGCTCTGTGGCTCCCGCCTGTCCCAGAAGCTGTCTGCCTCTGTGGTCCTCACTCTAACCTGTACCGACTAAGTTCGGCGGAGTCCTGGAGCCAAGATGGCGCTCCCTGCAGGGCAGGTCACTGTCCTCCGGCTGGGAGGGTGCCGGATGTCTGCGGCCCCAAAAGGGTGCTGCCTCAGCAGCTCTGTGGCTCCCACCTGTCCCAGAAGCCGTCTGCTGTTTCCTGTTATTTTTGTTGTTAAAGTTGGCATTTTGTTCTTGTGGCTGTCTTCTTTTAGGTTTGTTGAGGTTTTACCTTCTTGTTGTTTCTAGGGCGTGGTACCTGTCCTTGTATTGGTTTTTTTCTGTTATTATCCTTTGAAGGGCTGGATTCGTGGAGAGATAATGTGTGAATTTGGTTTTGTCGTGGAATACTTTGGTTTCTCCATCTATGTTAATTGAGAGTTTGGCTGGGTATAGTAGCCTGGGCTGGAATTTGTGTTCTCTTAGTTTCTGTATAACATCTGTCCAGGATCTTCTGGCTTTCATAGTCTCTGGTGAAAAATCTGGTGTAATTCTGATAGGCTTGCCTTTATATGTTACTTGGCCTTTTTCTCTTACTGCTTTTAGTATTCTATCTTTATTTAGAGCATTTGTTGTTCTGATTATTATGTGTCGGGAGGTATTTCTTTTCTGGTCCAGTCTATTTGGAGTTCTGTAGGCTTCTTGTATGTTCATGGGCATCTCTTTCTTTAGATTTGGGATGTTTTCTTCTATAATTTTGTTGAAGATGTTTGCTGGTCCTTTGAGTTGAAAATCTTCATTTTCATCCACTCCTATTATCCGTAGGTTTGGTGTTCTCATTGTGTCCTGTATTTCTTGGATGTTTTGAGTTAGGATCTTTTTGCATTTTACATTTTACTTGATTGTTGTGCTGATGTTCTCTATGGAATCTTCTGCACCTGAGATTCTCTCTTCCATCTCTTGTATTCTGTTGCTGATGCTGGTATCTATGGTTCCAGATTTCTTTCCTAGGGTTTCTATCTCCAGTGTTGCCTCATTTTGGGTTTTCTTTATTGTGTCTACTTCCCTTTTTAGGTCTAGTATGGTTTTGTTCATTTCCATCATCTGTTTGGATGTGTTTTCCTGTTTTTCATTAAGGACTTCTACCTGTTTGATTAGGTTATCCTGTTTTTCTTTAAGGATTTGTAAATCTTTAGCAGTGTTCTCCTGCAATTCTTTAAGGGATTTTTGTGCTTCCTCTTTATTGTCTTCTACCTGTTTACCAGTGTTCCTTTGTATTTCTTTAAGTGTGTTATTAAAGTCCTTCTTGAAGTCCTCTACCATCATCAGGAGATATGCTTTTAGATCCGTGTCTAGCTTTTCCAGTGTGTTGGGGTGCCCTGGACTGGGCGAAGTGGGAGTGCTGGGTTCTGATGATGGTGAGTGGTCTTGGTTTCTGTTAGTAAGATTATTACGTTTACCTTTCGCCATCTGGTAATCTCTGGGGTTAGTTGTTGTTGTTGTCACTGTTTAAAGATTGGAGCAGAGGCTGTGTTCCACTCACCAGCAGTCTCAAAATCCTGTGGCGGGGGTCGTGGGTAGCTGGCAGTACCCCGGTGCTGGTCCAGCCGGAAGAGGCCTGTGGTCCTACTCAGGCCGGTTTTCTGCTTCCCTAACTAATGCAGTCTCAGGTCCCGCGCCCAATTGGATTGGAGCAGAAGCTGTGTTCCACTCTCCAGAAGTCTTAAGATCCTGTGGCGGGTGTTGTGGGTAGCTGGCGAGTGTCAGCCGACCCTGCGCCCTCGCTACCCTGGTGCTTATCTGACCGGAAGAGGCTTGTGGCCCTATGTAGGCCGAATTTCTCCCTCCCCAACCAAAGCAGACTCAGGTCCCGCGTGATTGGACTGGAGCAGAAGCTGTGTTCCACTCACCAGCAGTCTCAAAATCCTGTGGCGGGGGTCGTGGGTAGCTGGCGGGTGTCAGCCGACCCTGCGCTCTAGCTACCAAGGTGCTGATCCAGCCGGATGAGGCCTGTGGCCCTACTCAGGCCGGTTTCTGCTTCCCTAACTAATGCAGTCTCAGGTCCTGCGTGATTGAATTGGAGCAGAAGCTGTGTTCCACTCACCAGAAGTCTTAAGATCCTGTGGCGGGTGTTGTGGGTAGCTGGCGAAAGAGGTTTGTGGCCCTTTGTAGGCCGGATTTCTCTCTCCCCAACCAGAGCAGTCTCAGGTCCTGCGCAATTGGATTGGAGCAGAAGCTGTGTTCCACTCACCAGAAGTCTTAAGATCCTGTGGCAGGTGTTGTGGGTAGCTGGCGAGTGTCAGCCAACCCTGCGCCCTAGTTACCCAGGTGCTTTTCTGACCGGAAGAGGTTTGTGGCCCTATGTAGGCCGGATTTCTCTCTCCCCAACCAGAGCAGTCTCAGGTCCCGCGTGATTGGACTGGAGCAGAAGCTGTGTTCCACTCACCAGCAGTCTCAAAATCCTGTGGCGGGGGTCGTGGGTAGCTGGCGGGTGTCAGCCGACCCTGGGCTCTTGCTACCCCAGTGCTGATCCGGCCGGATGAGGCCTGTGGCCCTACTCTGGCTGGTTTCTGCTTCCCTAACTAATGCAGTCTCAGGTCCCGCGTGCAATTGGATTGGAGCAGAAGCTGTGTTCCACTCACCAGAAGTCTTAAGATCCTGTGGCGGGTGTCGTGGGTAGCTGGCGAGTGTCAGCAGACCCTGCGCCCTAGCTACCCCGGTGCTTTTCTGATCGGAAGAGGTTTGTGGCCCTATGTAGGCTGGATTTCTCTCTCCCCAACCAGAGCAGTCTCAGGTCCCGCGTGATTGGACTGGAGCAGAACGGCCATACTATTTTTAATTAACACAATATATGCTCTTTACAGTGGTGTTTTCTGAGAAAATATTTGCACATCTCTATGTGTTCTAATGTATTTTAATTATAATGTAATATTTTAATTAATCATTTCAGAATGTTCTCAAACATATTTTCATCATAATCAGCCTTCCAGATTCAGACTCAACCTAGGCAGATCCCAGGAGTTTTATCCATTTTGTAAAATAACAGTACTGGCCATATTTAACTACCCATATGCTAATAATTGCACTGTCATCCATTAGAATATGAGTCACTATGAGAAACAGTCTTAATGAAAACGGACTGACTGTTTTATATTGGAGCCAATCTATACTCACCCCTAGTTGCTTGGGGATAGAGGCTGATGAACCCCTTTCATACCTACTCTATGCTGTTGATATGATTGGTCATCAGCATGTTTTGTGCTGGCAAACACTTGGTATGAGTTCATGCTTACAGAAGTCAGGTTTTGTCCAGAAGAAATTATTTGGGTCAGGTAAACCCTGACCCCTGAGTTTTCTGGTTGTTTCTTCTGCTCTGTTATGATATCTGAACCTTTACTGTGGGGTAGTACTGATGTCTCATTTGAGAGTAAGCATGCTACTGACTCTTCTCTGCACTATGAGAAGCTATGAGTCTTTGGTGTTAGTCTCAACGAACACATAAAATTTTCTGATGAAGTCTGAGAGATGCCCTAGAATATGGATATAGAGATATGAATTCTATATAGAGATGTGCATGCTTGTCTTATCTGATTAATATGAGTAGGTTCAGGTTTGTGACTCTTGGCCAGAAAGCATGGGTTGTTAACGATAAAAACAAGTTAAATCAAGCCTTCAAGTGGTTGGTTAACACTGTAATGTAATATTTGGACCAGTGCTGCATTCTCAGGCATATTCAGGCCTGCCAGTTCGTCATATAGTTATCTCAATGAATCTTAGTTTTTATTTTGATTTTGATGATTTCCAGTTATTGTTATACAAATTTTAGTCATTTAAATAACATTTTAAAATTTAAAAACAAAAACCCACAAGATATTTCCAGAGTATCTAGTACCAAAGCATACAAGCTCCATGAGAGAGGCTTCAGTCCCTGTAAATATGGTTAATATAGAAGAGGAGGAATTTATAATTCTTACTTAGAAATGAAGTACTGTATAATGTGATATACATACTACAGAATCAGAGAATATCATATAGTGCTACATGATATGTAAGGTAAGGTTTTTTTTTTTCCATTTCATATACATCCAATTTCTTTATTCCTGATGGGAAGGTTTTATATATATATACTTCCTAGTACTGATAGATAGATATTATAGATCAATAACAGATAGCCAATATTACTATCTTATTCCCAATTATTAGATAAATACGTATAACCAAATACTTGGAAGGATAGCTTTTATAATAGGTTCTTAATCAAATCTAATTTTAAGCCAGATACAATATGAAATGGATACTGAGCTGGAACATAGAATCTGCAATTAGTCATACTGTCTTAGTCAGGATTTCCATTCCTACACAAACATCGTGACTAAGAAGCAAGTTGGGGAGGAAAGGAATTAATCAGCTTATATTTCCACATTGCTGTTCATCACCAAAGGAACTCAGGATTGGAACTCAAGCAGGTCAGGAAACAGGAGCTGATGTAGAGGCCATGGAGGGAGGTTACTTACTGGCTTACTTCCCCTGGCTTTCTCATCTTGCTTTCCTATAGAACCCAGGTCTACCAGTAAAGGGATAACACCACCCATAATGGACTAGACCCTCTCCCCACTTGATCACTGATTGGGGAAATGCTTTACAGCTGGATCTTATGGAGGCATTTCCTCAAGTGAGGCTCCTTCTCTGTGATAACTCCAGCTTATGTCAAGTTGACACACAAAACCAGCCAGTACAGTCACACAGCAGATTTTTCTCTGTGCAAATAAAACTTGATTCTAAGGTACACCTAAAGGCTCCTTGGGGCTGGAAAAAAACTCTTTGAGATTGCCGAAAGAGGAGGAACACACACACACACACACACACACACACACACACACACACACACTTGGTAGATGACAGTGTGATCACATGACTCGCAAGGTATCATTTGTAACAAAAATCTAACAATTTACAAGCTGCATCTTTGTGCAGGATACTATGTAGAAAGAAAAATAGGTACAATCATTTGTTTTAATTAATATAACTATTCAGTCCTGCAATACTGGGAAGGCAGAATGTATCTGGCACAAAAATAACTCCTAAGAGTTACAAACTAGAAACACAACACTTTTAAAAACGATTTTTTACTTTTCTGGTAGAAATATAAAAACTGGCTTGTGTGGGGAAAGGTTAAAATGAAAAGTCCAATTGTACAGGTGGCTTGAACACTTAAAGTTCTGTCTCTTAAACCAACAATCACTAACAGCAGTGTTTAAAATATAAATATAAATAAACGGGCAGTGCTGCCCAAGTAGCAGCACAAAGCAAGCAACTCCCAGTAATGCTGCAGGGTGATCTCAATGCAGAGGAGGGAACCTTTCCAGTATCCTGCAGTAGGACACACAATGTCACTTCATGCTGCCGCCTGTAATTGAGTGTCCTCACAACTACCATCAGTGGTACCAAAACTGACTGGTTTTAAAAAGCACGTGGGTAGGGGAGGTAGGAGTACAAGGCAGACAACTCTGTCGTCTTCCTGAATCTATTTAAGATGGGGTAGATGTTTTCAAGTGCTTCATAAATCTCTGCTCTAACTTTAGCACCTGTTAATACAACTTTTCCAGAAATAAAAATAAGGAGAACAATTCTGGGGTTGATCATTCTGTAGATTAATCCAGGAAATACTCTGGCTTATAGTTCTTGGCTCCTGTACACACCATTTTTCCAGAACTCAACGCAGTTGTTTATGGCTCTCTTATTCTCATAATGACTGCAGCAGACTGCTTGGGATTATATTCAGCATTTCTCGCACGAAGTGCAATGGTCTTTAGGTCAAGTTTACAGCCAAGATTCATGGTGGATACAATATTTTGAAGCTGTGGTACAATCCCAGAGCTCTCTGAGGCTGGTGTGACAGGAGTGATAGGGGTCATAGGAGTCATTGGTGAAGGGTACAAGGGTGTGGTGCCTGGCAATGGTGCAGTGGTCAGTTTGAGAATGGAAGAGTTGTGGGGTCTGGCCTGAGGCACCTTGTGTGGGTTGCTGAGATGTTGATTGCTGTACTGAGGCTGCTGCAGTTGTTACTGCCTGTTGTTGCTCCTGTTGTTGTTGTTGCTGCTGCTGCTGCTGCTGTCTTTGTTGCTCTTCCAAAATAGATAGACTGTTGGTGTTCTAAATAGGCTGTGGAGTAAGTCCTGTGCCATAAGGAATCATTGGACTAAAGATGAGAATTCCAGGAGTCATGGAGCCCTGTGGGAGGCCAAGCCCTGAGCATAACGTGGCTGTTGTTCTGGTCCATGATTCTTTCTTCAGCACTCAAATTTTCCCTAGAGCATCCTCTGAATATCTCCTTAGACATTTCTTCAATGTTCTGGGTTATCTTCATACACGATGAAATAGTGATGCTGGGTACTGTGGAGAAAATGATGCCACCACAGAAACCTAGCCAAACCACCAGCAGATACCCGCCGCCAGCACTAGACTCGACCCCACCGAACCGTATGATATTTTCTTATAAATTTTTTGGTTTGTGTCTCAAGATGAAGCTGAATATCTCCTTTCCTACCACTGGCTGTCAGAAACTCATTGAAGGTGATGACAAACGTAAGCTTCACACATTCTTTGAGAAGCGCATGGCCACAGAAGTATCTGCATCTGTTCTTGGTGAAGAGTGGAAGGATTATTTGGTCCAGATCAGCGGTGGGCATGACAAACAAGGTTTTCCCATGAAGCAAAGTGTTTTAATCTATGGCAAAGTGTGCTTGCTGTTGAGTAAAGGGCAGTCTTATTATAGACAAAGGAGAACTAGAGAGAGGAAGTGCAAGTCTGTTTGCAGATGCATTGTGGATGCTAATCTAAGTGTTCTCAACTTGGTTATTGTAAAGAAAGGAGAGAAGGATATTCCTAGACTGACAGATACTACAGTCCCTCATCGGTTGGGACCTAAATGAGCTTGTAGATTCTGAAAGTTTTTTAATCTCTCCAAAGAAGATGATGTCCGCCAATATTTTGTCAGGAAGCCCTTAAACAAAGAAGGTAAGAAACCGAGGATCAAAGCACCCAAGATTCAGTGTCTTGTCACGACATGTGTCCTGTAACACAAATGCCGATGTATTTTGAAGAAATAATGCACTAAGAAAAACAAAGAGGAGGCTGCAGAATATGCTAAACTTTTGGCCAAGAGAATGAAGGAAGCCAAAGAAAAGCACCAGGAACAGATTGCCAAGAGACATAGGCTGTCCTCGCTGAGAGCTTCTACTTCTAAATCTGAGTCCAGTCAAAAATAAGTCTCTAAGAGTAACAAATAAATAATGACCTTAAAAAATTCCTTGGTTTGTTGCCAGGTAATAGAAAAATTTTATTTCACATTTATTGTTCAAGGGTTGTTTTGATAAAAATTTGAGACTTCTAACACATTTCCTATTTTCTGCAGCAATTTGTAACCACCAGAATGGCAGAATTCTTTGTTTCCTTAAATTCTCTAAAGTAACTGCATCAGAATCACTCAAGAAAATATTAGCCACATAATGATAGCTCATGCCTACAAGCTATGTCTAGCTGTTGTTGTACAAAATATTGGCATAAAGTTGGACTGTTTAACATTCTCTGTGGTGGAACTTTCCACTGACATCTTTTTACAAATTGAGCATTATTATAAGTACTTATTGTGCGAGTAAACCTTTTCCTAACCTGCTCATACAAGGGGATAGAAAAAAAAGCAATCTTTTAAGTCAACTACTATCATATGCCATACCTGACTTAACATAGAAGGGACAACCAGGCTGTAATGGTCCCTTTGACTGAGTTACTCTATTCACTGCTCTTAAACTTTTTAACATTCTCCACTTTCCCTAATTCTTTTTTTTTTTTTTTATAACAAATAAAGGGGAATTCCATGGGCTGGTAAACTCTCCTATATGTTTAGCCTCCAGCAGAAGTTCTACCAATTGGTAAAATGACTATAAATTTTCTTTAGATAAGGGCTACAGATTTATCCACACAAGCTTGTCAGCCAACCATTTTAATGGTAGAGGTATTGGTATTTCAGCAGTTGCTCCCCTTATAAATTTGGAAACTCAGTCCCTGTTATATCCTGGTTTTGGACAGCTTGGGGTTATATTTTATCATTTTACCCTGTATTTCATGATGCTGTCTCTGGGACGACAGAAATATCTGAATAACCCACTGTTGTAACAGGTTACTTCCCCATAATTGTATGTTTGTCCACCACATAATTCCATAACTTTCCTACTTAACCTTTCAGTCTGATAAATTTCATCCATCACACACTTTGCTTTATGTATCATAATTTTTCATTTGATGATTGTTTTGGTGTGTTCTTGGATTCGGTTAGCAAGAACTTTATTGAGGATTTTTGCATCAATATTCATAAGGGATATTGGTCTGAAGTTTTCTATCTTTGTTGGGTCTTTTTGTGGTTTAGGTATCAGAGTAATTGTGGCTTCATAGAATGAGTTGGGTAGAGTACCTTCTGTTTCTATTTTGTGGAATAGTTTGTGAAGAACTGGGATTAGATCTTCTTTGAAGGTCTGATAGAACTCTGCACTAAACCCATCGGGTCCTGGGCTTGTTTTGGTTGGAAAACTACTAATGACTGCTTCTATTTCTTTGGGGGATATAGGGCTGTTTAGATCATTAATCTGATCTTAATTCAACTTTCGTACCTGGTATCTGTCTAGAAACTTCTCCATTTCATCCAGGTTCTCCAGTTTTGTTGAGTATAGCTTTTTGTAGAAGGATCTGATGGTGTTTTGGATGTCTTCAGGATCTGTTGTTATGTCTCCTTTTTCATTTCTGATTTTGTTAATTAGAATGCTTTCCCTGTGCCCTCTAGTGAGTCTGGCTAAGGGTTTATCTATCTTGTTGATTTTCTCAAAGAACCAGCTCCTTGATTGGTTGATTCTTTGAATAGTTCTTCTTGTTTGCACTTGGTTGACTTCGCCCCTGAGTTTGATTATTTCCTGCCATCTACTCCTCTTGGGTGAATTTGCTTCCTTTTGTTCTAGTGCTTTTAGGTGTCTTGTCAAGCTGCTAATGTGTGCTCTCTCTAGTTTCTTTTTGGAGGCACTGAGAGCTATGAGTTTTCCTCTTAGATATGCTTTCATTGTGTCCCATAAGTTTGGGTATGTTGTGGCTTCATTTTCATTGAACTCTAAAAAGTCCTTAATTTCTTTCTTTATTCCTTCCTTGACCAAGGTATCATTGAGAAGAATGTTGTTCAGTTTCCACGTGAATGTTGGCTTTCTATTATTTATGTTGTTATTGAAGATCAGCCTTAGTCTGTGATGATCTGATAGGATGCATGGGACAATTTCAATATTTTTGTATCTGTTGAGGCCTGTTTTGTGACCAATTATGTGGTCAATTTTGGAGAAGGTACCATGAGGTGCTGAGAAGAAGGTATATCCTTTTGCTTTAAGATAAAATGTTCTGTAGATATCGGCCAGATCCAGTTGATTCATAACTTCTGTTAGTTTCACTGTGTCCCTGTTTAGAATCTGTTTCCATGATATGTCTATTGGTGAAAGTGGTGTGTTGAAGTCTCCCACTATTATTGTATGAGGTGCAATGTGTTCTTTGAGATTTATTAAAGTTTCTTTAATGAATGTGGCTGCCTTTGTATTTGGAGCATAGATATTCAGAATTGATAGTTCCTCTTGGAGGATTTTACCTTTGATGAGTATGAAGTGCCCCTCCCTGTCTTTTTTGATGACTTTGGGTTGGAAATCAATTTTATCAGATATTAGAATGGGTACTCCAGCTTGTTTCTTCATACCATTTGCTTGGAAAATTGTTTTCCAGCCTTTCATTCTGAGGTAGTGTCTATCTTTTTCTCTGAGATGAGTTTCCTGTAAGCAGCAAAATGTTGGGTCTTGTTTGTGTAGCTAGTTTGTTAGTCTATGTCTTTTTATTGGGGAGTTGAGTCCATTGATATTAAGAGATATTAAGGAAAAGTAATTGTTGTTTCCTGTTATTATTGTTGTTAAAGTTGGCATTTTGTTCTTGTGGCTGTCTTCTTTTAGGTTTGTTGAGGGATTACCTTCTTGTTGTTTCTAGGGCGTGGTTCCTGTCCTTGTATTGGTTTTTTTCTGTTATTATCCTTTGAAGGGCTGGATTCGTGGAGAGATAATGTGTGAATCTGGTTTTGTCGTGGAATACTTTGGTTTTTCCATCTATGTTAATTGAGAGTTTGGCTGGGTATAGTAGCCTGGGCTGGAATTTGTGTTCTTTTAGTGTCTGTATAACATCTGTCCAGGATCTTCTGGCTTTCACAGTCTCTGGTGAAAAATCTGGTGTAATTCTGATAGGCTTGCCTTTATATGTTACTTGGCCTTTTTCTCTTACTGCTTTTAGTATTCTATCTTTATTTAGTGCATTTGTTGTCCTGATTATTATGTGTCGGGAGGTATTTTTTTTCTGGTCCAGTCTATTTGGAGTTCTGTAGGCTTCTTGTATGTTCATGGGCATCTCTTTCTTTAGATTTGGGAAGTTTTCATCTATAATTCTGTTCAAGATGTTTGCTGGTCCTTGGAGTTGAAAAATCTTCATTCTCATCCACTCCTATTATCCATAGGTTTGGTCTTCTCATTGTGTCCTGTATTTCCTGGATGTTTTGAGTTAGGATCTTTTTGCATTTTCCATTTTCTTTGATTGTTGTGCCGATATTCTCTATGGAATCTTCTGCTCCTGAGATTCTCTCTTCCATCTCTTGTTTTCTGTTGCTGATGCTCGCATCTATGGTTCCAGATTTCTTTCCTAGGGTTTCTATCTCCAGTGTTGCCTCATTTTGGGTTTTCTTTATTGTGTCTACTTCCTTTTTTAGGTCTAGTATGGTTTTGTTCATTTCCATCATCTGTTTGGATGTGTTTTCCTGTTTTTCTTTAAGGACTTCTACCTGTTTGATTGTGTTATCCTGTTTTTCTTTAAGGACTTGTAACTCTTTAGCAATGTTCTCCTGTATTTCTTTAAGTGAGTTATTAAAGTCCTTCTTGATGTCCTCTACCATCATCATGAGATATGCTTTTAAATCCAGGTCTAGCTTTTCAGGTGTGTTGGGGTGCCCTGGACTGGGCGAAATGGGAGTGCTGGGTTCTGATGATGGTGAGTGGTCTTGGTTTCTGTTAGTAAGATTCTTACAGTTACCTTTCGCCATCTGGTAATCTCTGGAGTTAGTTGTTATAGTTGTCTCTGTTTAGAGATTGTTCTTGTGGTGATTCTGATTACCATCTATCAGCAGACCTGGGAGACAGGCTCTGTCCTCTGAGTTTCAGTGGTTAGAGCACTCTCTGCAGGCATGCTCTCCTCTTACAGGGAAGGTGCACAGATATCTGGTGTTTGGACCTCCTCCTGGCCGAAGAAGAAGGTCCAAAACAGGACCTTTCCCAGATGCTGTGTTGCTTTGGCAGGTCACAGAAGCTGTCAGCTTCTGTGGTGCACACTCTCACCTGTGCAGACTAAGTTCCTAAGTTCATTGGAGTCCCAGATCCAAGATGGTGCTCACTGCTCTTGAGGCAGAGGGCTCCTGTGCAGGGCGGGCCACTGTCCTCTGGCTGGGAGGGTGCCGGATGTCTGCGGCCCCAAAAGGGTGCTGCCTCAGCGGCTCTGTGGCTCTCGCCAGTCCCAGAAGCTGTCTGCCTCTGTGGTGCACACTCTCACCTGTGCAGACTAAGTTCCTCAACAATAATCTTTTTTACAATATTAGTATTCACATTTTCTAATGCCAAGGTCTCTATCACCACCTCTCTTGCAGTGGGGTCTGAAATCATTTTGTACATGGCTGACACTAATATTTGTAAGAAATCAGTGGTTTCTATATTAGACTGTTAAATGCAATCCAATCACCTTTAACTCCTTATCCATCTCTCCTTCATAAGGGCATACACCCTATTCCTCTCTATGATTAAAAATAAGATTACTGCAAAGAGTGGACAGAAACATAAAGACACTATTCATAATCATCCTACAGATGACATGAAACAGATCTGGATCATCCCAGCTGCATATCAGCTACCAAATAATGCTCTTTATGACTGCTTTAGAGACTTTTGGTTGTGTGTACCTCCCAGATCAAACTCATGACTATCATTTGTAGCCTCAGACATTGAAATATTAGAACCTCTTACTTCACCTGTCATTACTATCAGTTTTCATCTAAGTTCATCCTGGATCTCCAAAGGGTGCCTCAGATCATGTTTACCTTCCAGGGCCTACTGGCTACTTTAGTCCTAGAAAATTGGTGATTAGACTAACATTAGAGAGTGGTGGGTTTTGTCTAATCATCAGGGAGGAATGTTGCTTCTGTGTCATGCCATCAGGTATGACAAAAGACTAGATCCTACAACTCCTGAGAGATCTCCAAAAACACAAAAAATAGCTTAATTCCCCTGGCAAGGGGATCACTGACAGTCTAACAGGGAATTGGATACCAACATATATAAACAATTTCTCCTCCTTTTCTTAATCCCACTAGGCACAACTTGCCATATAAACTTCTTGTCTAAAGAGTTCTTCAATAATAGATCCAAAAGATTTCTAAGCAGACATTTTTTTTAGCTTTTTTAAAAATATTTTTATTAGGTATTTTCCTCATTTACATTTCCAATGCTATCCCAAAAGTCCCCCATACCCTCCCCCCCCAACTTCCCTACCCACACATTCCCACTTTTTGGCCCTGGCGTTCCCTTGTACTGGGGCATATAAAGTTTGCAAGTCCAATGGACATCTCTTTCCACTGATGGCCGACTAGGCCATCTTTTGATACATATGCAGCTAGAGTCAAGAGCTCCGGGGTACTGGTTAGTTCATAATGTTGTTCCACCTATAGGGTTACAGATCCCTTTAGCTCCTTGGGTACTTTCTCTAGCTCCTCCATTGGGAGCCCTGGGATCCATCCAATAGCTGACTGTGAGCATCCACTTCTGTATTTGCTAGGCCTCGTCATAAGAGACAGCTATATCAGGGTCCTTTCAGCAAAATCTTGCTAGTGTATGCAATGGTGTCAGTGTTTGGAAGCTGATTATGGGATGGATCCCCGGATATGGCAGTCTCTAGATGGTCCATCCTTTTGTCACAGCTCCAAACTTTGTCTCTGTAACTCCTTCCATGGGTGTTTTGTTCCCAATTCTAAGAAGGGGCAAAGTGTCCACACTTTGGTCTTTGTTCTTCTTGAGTTTCATGCGTTTAGCAAATTGTATCTTATATCTTGGGTATCCTAAGTTTCTGGGCTAATATCCACTTATCAGTGAATACATATTATGTGAGTTCCTTTGTGATTGGGTTACCTCACTCAGGATGATGCCCTCCAGGTCCATCCATTTGCCTAGGAATTTCATAAATTCATTCTTTTTAATAGCTGAGTAGTACTCCATTGTGTAAATGTACCACATTTTCTGAATCCATAATTTTTATTATATATTTTCTTTATTTACATTTCAAATGTTATCCCCTTTCTTCATTTCCTCCCTGAAAACCCTGCTATCCCATTCCTCCTCCCCAGCTCACTAACCTACCCACTCCCACTTCCCTGTCCTAGCATTTCCCTACATTGGGTCATTGAGCCTTCATAAGGCCAAGGGCCTTTCCTCTCATTGATGTTCCATGGGGACTTTTAATTAGTTGATACTACAGAATTAATATACCCTACCTACTAAGCCAAAGACATTGGACTGCAGAATATACCTTGATGGGACAGGTCAAGTTGATGCTCCCACCCAGCAGGAAATATTAAAATGATGACATCCCCTTAGGCCTCTAATAATCAACAAGAAAAAAGAGGGGGTATGAGCTCTTTGACACACAAGTGAAGTTTCCTGCTCTGAGGATATCCAACAGCCTGTTTCTACCTACAGAACACTCAAATTGTCCCAATGACTGGTTCTAGTCTCCACAATTCAGAGTAAAAAGTCCAAGCTCAGAATAAGAAATCTAACATCCTGGGTTCTTCCCTTCAAATAAATCTCGTGAGGTTCATTTTGAAGTATAACTTTGTGGTATTCATAGAACTCCACTGTTTGGATAAATTCCCCTGATAACTATACAACTACAATCTTGTAATCACTTGCAGCCTAATCAGCAGGATTATATTGGAGATTAACTTTGCAAGTATGTCGATTATATTGGAGGTTAAGTTTGCAAGTATATCGATTATATTAGAGGTTAAGTTTGCAAGTATATCGGCATGCCAGCACTCCAATAAGACAGTACATTGTTTCCAAAAAAAGGTTCTATAGACACTCAAAATCATGAATTCTTACCCATGGAAAAGCAAGAGAGGTTCATATATTCATTTATTTCATAATTGCCTTACACTGGCTTGTCTGATGTCTACAAACCTAATTGTGCTAGTGTTTCCTGTATGAACCTTCTATAATTACTGTGCTAATTAAGTTGATTAGTACTTTTTAAATGCATTCAGTACTCGTAAACTAATTCCCTTCATACTTTTGGGGATTTCCTATTTCTACATGAGCATGCTTATTACATTTTTTGGGTAGGTATTCACTCCAGACATTCATATTTTGAAGGTGGACAATAAATATTTACTATAGCATTGGTGGGAGGGCTATTTAGGATGGCTTTTGATATGAGTCTATACATTTAGCACTAGTTAAGTTCTTGAGAAACACAGTGCATTTCTTGAGGCTCTCTAGAATAGATTTTATAAGTTACATTAAATAAATGAAATCCTCATAATGAGGTAATGATCTAATATAACTGTGAAAAATGTACTCTCTCTAATATAAATTTTCTGGTGGACAAAAAAATTTAAGAAACAATTAGTAGCCAGGCAGAAGAGAGCCCTTACAAATGTCCAATTTTTTTTTTTTTTTTACATATGTCTCAAAACTCAGAAGACATCAGAGAACTCACACAGGAGAGAAACCTTACAAATATAAATGGGAGAAAAATGTTCAGTGTAACTCAACTCTTAGAAGAAATCCTAATCCCTAATTCATCCCAATCCTAGTTGGGATGAACAAGTTGGAAGAACATCAGGATTTCTAAGCTTGCTGACTTTGCTTTCATGGGTGTACCACAGCTTGTCATTAATTGTACAATAAAAATATTTTCCCATTTTTCTCTTCTATGTTTCTGAGACTGGACATACATAAAAAGAGGGACATGAAAACCAAATGATTCCGTATGGTTTATCAGCTCCTGGAATCTTCCTTAGTTTGTTTTTAAGTTTTTTCTCAAATCCTGTGTCTCATGCTTATTAATACTAATTAAATAATAGGTTCTATGGAAGACTCATTTTCTTGTATAGCTGTTTTTTCCAAGGAACTACCACTAACTTTATTCTGACCAACACCAGCTTTTATAATAATTGTTACATTATCCCAGCACTACCCTTCAGTGAGGGTAAGGATTTCAAATATTAAAATGTCAGAAAAACAAACAAAAAGAGTATAGTAAATGCTCAATAAGATCATTCCAGGTCTTCCAAGCACTGGAACTTTGTCAAACAGTGCCTTCAGGATGCCTGGCATCACCATCCAGGTTAGCAGATATACCTTTTGGAGAACAAAAGATTGAATGTGGAAGGCAGAATTGAGGGATGAATTAAAGGTCAACACATTTTGCTTTTTAATGATAAGGAGGATAACAAGTAAACATGTATCACATGTTCTGAAATACACATAAAATCAAATCATTTGTGATTTTCTCATATGAAAATATTTTGACTGACATGACATTAGTAGAAAAATCAACATAAGGTAATGATTGATCTCAATCCAATACAGATTTCACATGAATAGTAATAGTGAAATTACATGTATGAGTCACTACTGAAGAGTTTGAATTTTTTCTATAAATAATTAGATATATGTGACAATGCATTCCAATTAGAAAGATCTTCTGTGATCTGCAAATATGTACAAAGCTGGCCATAAATGTACTAAATGTTCATGAATACTGAACATATGATTGCTTATGAAATTGGCTCAATTGAAATTGTGAATCATGTAATTTTTCTTCAAATTTGAACTCAACCATTTAAAAACAATTGACATTGCATGAACAAGTATCATTTATGATTCTTCTATTATATTTGAGAAAGTAAATGAGACTTCTTCATAAATTTCCATCAGCGATAGTTCAGTAATAAAAATACTTGTTTTTCTTGCAAGGAAACTCAGCTTAATGTTATTTATACACATTTCTGTTCACAGCAATGCCTAACTCTAGTACCAAGTGTTTTGTGCCGGCCTCATGGCTCCAAACTTAACATGCAGTACACATAAGAACATGTAGATAACCGTTCATATATTTAAATATATTCTATTTAAAAGAAAGAAATGAAAACCTGTTCATTGCAACTTCACTTCAGAATCTTTACATATGTAAAATAGGAACTTCTCAGAACGAAAACCACCATAGTTTGAAAACCTTTGTTCTCCCCACAAAGGAAGAGAGCAAACACATTAGGAGACTTATCTATTGATGCTAGAAAATTGATGGTTTATGCATAGCTCCAGGACAACACTTTCTAGAAAACACTTATTATAGATTTCATGTGGCACAATACAGGTATGGAGTCTGCTTAGTTTATACATGGTATTATACTACTGTGTTGGAAAAATAAAAGGAAAGGGAGAGAGAAATTATGGATCTATTGAGATCTTACCACTAAATATTGAAATCAAGAGAATGAATGATATGATCAGGAAATCTTCTGAGATGAATATATTTCAGGTATTAAAAATCTATCTCAGCCCCTGAAATGGACAGGAGCCCCCTGAATGAGGAGACAATTTGGGCACTCTAGGTAGGGCACATACCCATAGACCTTCCTCAGTCTCTCAATGCCAGCCTCCCCTATTCCTGTATATGACCCAGGCCCTAGCTTAAGCAGAGACACCGGCTAAACACTAGAAGAACAGGTAGGTTTCACACCATCAGATCCCTCATAATCCTAGTAACCACCATTGCAATTCCCCCCACCATACCTCATCACCATGTCCTAAACCGCAACTTAGGCAAAAACAAACCTGATTGAGAAGAGACCACTCTGTCTAAAAGAAGTCTAGTTCCCCAACCCAGATGGGGATTCCTTCCAAATGACAGACCATATCAGTAAGAGCAGAGATGAAAAAGAAACCAAGGAACAAAACACCTCATCCAACAAAGATAATTTCAAAAATGGGCACCTAAACATTTAAATTTCATAATTCCAGGTAACTTGATGCCAACATAAGAACAAAAGCAACTGCAGTCAAGGTATTATGCCACTTCCACAGCCCAACTATCCTATTACAGAAAGCCCTGAATATCCCAAACCAAATGAAGCACAAAAAGACATTAAAACCCACTTTATGAAGAGGTCCTTAAAGCATAAATAAATCCCTTAAAGGATGAAGAAAGACAAAACAAAACTCACACATAAAGAAAAAATAAGTCCCTTTTAAAAATAAAAAAAAGCTTGAAGGAAATGAATATTATGATATGATAAAAGAAACAGATGACATAGGTCAAAGAAAATGTTAAGTCTATAAAATTCCTGACAAAAAGCATCTAGGAAATTTGTGACACTATGCAAAGTCAAAATCTAAAAATAACTGGAATAGAAGACATATAATAATCACAGCTCAAAGATCCAGAATATACTTTAGTACAAAATAATAACATATAAAAGGCAGCCTGTTAGAATCCCACCCAATGCTACCAAATATACTTGAACTTCAGCATACATCAGATAACTCATTATGGAGTGAAACTACGGAAATGTAAAGCAACTAGTAAGTGTTTAATCAGTTGTATCAAGGTAAAGGCCATAACATAACCTTGACTGCAAAGAGACTTTACAAGTGTGGTGACTAAGAAATCCTTTACCAGAGGCTCATGTCTTAGAATTTTTCAGAGAATTCATACAGGAAAGAAACCTCAAAAAATGCAGCAAATTTGACAAATGCTTTAGCCACCTCAAAAATCTAAAAAGCAGTCAAAGAATTCAGGCAGAAGAGAGCCCTTACAAATGTCCATTTTTTTTTTTTTACATATGTCTCAAAACTCAGAAGACATCAGAGAACTCACACAGGAGAGAAACCTTACAAATATAAATGGGAGAAAAATGTTCAGTGTAACTCAACTCTGAAGAAATCAGAAAACTTATACAGGAGAAAAATGATACAAATATAGCAAATGTTAGAAATCCTCTGGACGTGGCTCAACTTTACAAAAACATCAGAGAATTCAAAACAGGAGCAAACCGATACAAATATAGAATGTGAGAAATTTTATTACATATTGCTTACATCATAAATGACATTAGAGAACTCACACAGGAAAGAAACCTTACAAGTGTGGTGAATGTGGGAGATCATTTAACTGAAGCTCAAACCTTAGAAACCATCAGAAATTCATATAGGAAGAAAACCTTATAAATGTACAGAATGTGAGAAATACTTTAAACATATTTCAGATTAGGATACATCAGCAAATTCATACAGGAATGAAACCTTACAACCATATTGAATGTGAGAGATTCTTTACATGTAGATCATACCTTAAAAATCATCAGACAATCCATACAGTGAGAAACATTATCAAATGTTGCTAATGCTTTAGCCACATAAGAATCACTCAGAATTTATACTAGGGCAAAAAGACTCCATTGTAAATGATTCTGCATCTGTTTTATACAAGCCTGTTCTTGCTAGGTTCAAACGACAAAATCATTATGAACATGAAAAACCTCAGAAAGCCTTTATTAAATTGTCAAGTCTTAAAAAACATTAATATTTTCCTCCAAGGAAAAATCTGTATGTGACATTGTAGGAAAATTTTATTAGTACATGTCTTAGTCAGGGTTTCTATTCCTGCACAAACATCATGACCAAGAAGCAAGTTGGGGAGGAAAGGGTTTATTCAGTTTACATTTCCACACTGCTGTTCATGACCAAGGAAGTCAGGACTGGAACTCAAGTAGGTCAGGAAGCAGGAGCTGATGCAGAGGCCATGGAGGGATGTTCTTTACTGGCTTGCTTCCCCTGGCTTGCTCAGCCTGCTCTCTTATAGAACCCAAGACTATCAGCCCAGAGATGGTCCCTTTCCCCCTTGATCACTAATTGAGAAAATGCCTTACAGTTGGATCTCATGGCGGCATTTCCTCAACTGAAGCTCCCTTTTCTGTGATAACTCCAGCTGTGTCAAATTGACACAAAACTAGCCAGTACAGTACACTTTACTTTTTAGACATCAAATACTACATAATGTATGCAAAATGGAGAAAACTGAAGAATATACTGTTGCTTAGCATGTTTTCGGAGATTGCAATATTTCATACTGAAGAGAATATGATAATATAGAAATTAAACTCTTCAACACATCTCTGGGAAGTCCTTGAAACTGACAAGATTTCTATTCTTAACTGCCTTGAAGCCTGATATAGCGGTCTCCTAATAGGCTCTGCCAGTGCCTGTCAAATACAGAAATGGATGTGCACAATCATCCATTGGACAAAGCACAGGTTCCCCAATGAAGATCTAGAGAAAGGACCCAAGGGGCTGAAGGAGTCTGCAACCCTATAGGAGGAACAACAATATGAACTAACTAGTACCCCCAGAGCTCATGTCTCTAGTTGCATATGTAGCAGTGGATGGCCTAGTTGGCCATCATTGGGAGGAGAGGCCCTTGATTTTGTGAAGATTATATGCCCCAGTACAGGGGAATGCCAGGGCCAGGAAGCTGGAGTGTGTTGGTTGGGGAGCAGGGCCAGGGGAGGGTTATAGGGGACTTTCAGGATAGCATTTGAAATGTAAATGAAGAAAATACCTAATAAGAAAAAAGAAAAAAGGAAGAAAATACCTAATCATTAAAGAAAAGAAAAAAATAATTTTCTGTAAATGGAAGTTTTAAAAAACACTGAGATGTCAGCCATATTTGCCCTCCTCACAGCAGCTACAGCATTTTTCATTCAGTATCTCAGCCATGTTTTGTATTGATATATGTATAATAGAATTATACTCATATCTGTATCAGCAAAAATTATGTTATTTTAATTTGATTTTATCAAAAAAGATTTTCTGACAAAAATTCCAAGATATCAATTCCTAAATAGTTCATATACAATTTAGAAGACATAATACAAATAATTCCTTTAATTTTGCTTTGTGAAATCCATGGGCTTTATGTACCAGTTGATAAGGTTGCTGGTGTATACATGCTTTATTCCTGACCACTAGATGTTAGATAATAAACAGTTCTTTCTTCCCAACCAAATCCCGATTACCTTCTTTACAGCAGCAGTACTTGCTTCTCTGTATCTATTCATGTAGAAGTGGAGACTTCAACATTGTATTTTTGTTTTTTGTTTTTTTGGGGGGGGGGTTGTTTGTTTGTTTGTTTTTTGTTTTGTTTTTTGTTGTTGTTGTTTTGGTTTTTTCGAAACAGGGTTTTTCTCTGTAGTCCTGGCTGTCCTGGAACTCACTTTGTAGACCAGGCTGGTTCAACATTGTTTTTATTATTAGTGAATTATTTTGTGTATTTATATTCCAAATTTTGACCTTACCCAAGTTCCTCCCAGCCTAAGTTCTTCAACCCAAATCATCTCCCATATTCCTCTCAGAGGGTGTTCCCCACATACAATACCCCCTCACCCACATCAACACCACCACCAGGTATCACCCTTCCATGGAGCCTCAAATCACAGTAGGTTCAGGCACATCTGCTCCCACTGAACCCAGATAAGGCAGTCCTCTGCCACGTAAAGTACTAGATGCCATGAACCAGTAGATGAATGCCCTTTGGTTGGTGGTTTAGTCTCTGGGTTCCAGGTAACTTGACACTGTTGACCTTCCTATCAGGGTGTCATCCCCTTCAGCTTCTTCAATCCTTCCCCTACCTCTTACATAGGGGACCCCGCCTCAGTTCAGTGGTTGGTGGAAAGTGTCTGCATATGCCTCAGTCAGCTGAAGGTAGATCCTCTCAGAGGACACCTCTGCTAGGCTGCTCTCTGCAAGTACAACATAGCATCAATAATAGTGTCAGGGACAGGACTTGAAGCCTGCCCATGGGACTGACCGAAGTTCCGCTGGTTACTGAATGGTTTTTCCTTCTCTCTTGTCTCCCACTATACCTGATCTTGGCCACTTTTCCATTCCTACTTCCCTATTAAACAATTAAAAAAAAATTCTTGGGTCTAGCACTGAAGAGTTATTTGAGTATTTAAGTGTGTTCATGCTGCATTGCAGACAACCTGATGAAGTGCCTAATATTATATAGTTAAGTAGTCACAAAGACACCTTAAACTGTAGCTCAAAGGATCATGATCGTCTGTCCAAGAGATATCCCTGAGCTCATGCACACACACACACACACACACACACACACACACACACACACACATGATATATGATATACAATTAATTCTAGATTCTTGTCATGAAACAAATAAAAATGTATGATTGATATAGTACTAGAAAATAAGACAAATAAATACTAGAGATTCTACTTAGCACATTGACTCTTAAGAACAGACACATTATAGGTATTCACTTCTCTCATGGTATTAAAGCATTCATAATGATAATGGAATTGACTCCTAAATTTAACAGGTATGTTCATATGGCACAGTCAGAATTAAAGTAAATGTGAAGAGAAAACATTGCAGTCAGTTATGTGCCCATAAAAACAAAATTTCCATTACTATATTCCCTGTGTTCACACATTGCATTTCAGGTGCAGGAGTCACAATAATGTACCATACTTTGTTGAAGAATGTCATTGCCTATATATCCCTTTAGCCTTTATGTTATCCAGCTGTCATGGCTATCAAACTAACAGGAAAATGTAATCATGTCTACACTACAGCACAATGTATTTTCACTGAACTAAAATTGTTTTAGTGCTAGAAAATAATACTTGCTCTTGTTTTATCTGTAGAGTAATACCACAAAATGCACATAGAGATCCTCAGCACATAATATGTCATTTGGAGAAATTGGGTGGGGCGGTATTTCTCTAATATGCTCATGTCAAAAAACGGGAAATGAGTGGTAAGGAAGACAATGAGGATATATCGACTCAATGATTCAATATGGATAAAAAATAGAGAACAGTAGCAAAGAAGATCAAAATTAAGATCAGACAAGTATGATTTCTACAGTGAAATGAAGTTATGCATCTGAAGTGATAAGTTCACCTTCACATTAGGCTATATAAGAATGAGACCCAAAAGGTCAGGAGCAGTGAACTGGCCAATTATTTGTATATAGACATGCATGTATCAAAGACAGAATGGTCTCAGAATCCTGAGACACATAGGAAAGTAAAAAGCATTAATTTTGATGGACTCTGATGTCCCTTTAATTAAACCATCAATTCGTGGTTTGTCTTTTTTCTTCTCTGTTCCCTTATTTTCAATGATGATTATCTTTCATGAAATATTTGGGCATTATCTTGATAAACTCTGTAAAAAAAAATCTGTCTTTGTACACCCCTGTGGCCAAAACCAGAGAAGTGGAAAGCAACACTGAAATTTTTCAGTCTTGGAGTAAATAATTGTGATTCTGATTAGAAAAGAAAATATGTCCTATTAAGCAGTAATCTGTTTTTCACAGAATGTGGTGCCTCAGGTGGAGAGCCTGAAGGATCAAGTGCCATAGAACTCTCAAGAGGTGGATGAAAGGATCCTTGCAAACATCTCTGGTTGATTGGGGTGACATATTCAGTCATAATGTCAACAACAATGCAAATATACAAGCACAGTAACTCAAAATATATATGTTACACGCCATGGGTTTTAACCACCTCATGACTTAGATCTTAACAGAAACATCTCTTTTTTTTTTGATTTTTAATATTTTTATTACATATTTTCCTCAATTACATTTCCAATGCTATCCCAAAAGTCCCCCATAGCGCCCCCCACTTCCCTACCCACCCATTCCCATTCTTTTGGCCCTGGCATTCCCCTATATTGGGGCATATAAAGTTTGCAAGTCCAATGGGCCTCTCTTTCCATTGATGGCCGACTAGGCCATCTTTCGATACATATGCAGCTAGAGACAAGAGCTCCGGGGTTCTGGTTAGTACATCATGTTGTTCCAACAATAGGGTTGCAGATCCCTTTAGCTCCTTGGGTACTTTCTCTAGCTTCTCCATTGGGAGCCCTGTGATACATCCAATAGCTGACTGTGAACATCCACTCCTGTGTTTGCTAGGCCCCGGCATCATCTCACAAGAGACAGCTATATTTGGGTCCTTTCAGCAAAATCTTGCTAGTGTATGCAATGGTGTCAGCGTTTAGAAGCTGATTATGGGATGGATCCCTGGATACAGCAGTCTCTAAATGGTCCATCCTTTCATCACAGCTACGAACTTTGTCTCTGTAACTCCTTCCCTGGGTGTTTTGTTCCCAATTCTAAGAAGGTGCACAGTGTCCACACTTTGGTCTTCATTCTTCTTGAGTTTCATGCGTTTATCAGATTGTATCTTATATCTTGGGTATCCTAAGTTTTGGGCTAATATCCACTTATCAGTGAATACATATTGTGTGAGTTCTTTTGTGATTGTGTTACTTCACTCAAGATGATGCCCTCCAGGTCCATCCATTTGGCTAGGAATTTCATAAATTCATTCTTTTTAATAGCTGAGTAGTACTCCATTGTGTAAATGTACCATAATTTATGTATCCATTCCTCTGTTGAGGGACATCTGGGTTCTTTCCAGCTTCTGGCTATTATAAATAGGGCTGCTATGAACATAGTGGAGCATGTGTCCTTCTTACCGGTTGGGACATCTTCTGGATATATGCCCAGGAGAGGTATTACTGGATCCTCCAGTAGTACTATGTCCAATTTTCTGAGGAACCGCCAGACTGATTTCCAGAGTGGTTGTACAAGCTTGCAATCCCACCAACAATGGAGGAGTGTTCCTCTTTCTCCACATCCTCGCCAGCATCTGCTGTCACCTGAATTTTTGATCTTAGCCATTCTGACTGGTGTGAGGTGGAATCTCAGGGTTGTTTTGATTTGCATTTCCCTGATGATTAAGGATGTTGAACATTTTTTCAGGTGTTTCTCTGCCATTCGGTATTCCTCAGGTGAGAATTCTTTGTTCAGTTCTGAGCCCCATTTTTTAATGGGGTTATTTGACTTTCTGGAGTCCACCTTCTTGAGTTCTTTATATATATTGGATATTAGTCCCTTATCTGATTTAGGATAGGTGAAGATCCTTTCCCAATCTGTTGGTGGTTTTTTTGTCTTTTTGATGGTGTCTTTAGCCTTGCAGAAGCTTTGTAGTTTCATGAGGTCCCACTTGTCAATTCTCGATCTTACAGCACAAGCCATTACTGTTCGATTCAGGAATTTTTCCCCTGTGCCCATATCTTCAAGGCTTTTCCCCACTTTCTCCTCTATAAGTTTCAGTGTCTCTGGTTTTATGTGAAGTTCCTTGATCCACTTAGACTTGACCTTAGTACAAGGAGATAGGAATGGATCGATTCGCATTCTTCTACATGTTAACAACCAGTTGTGCCAGCACCATTTGTTGAAAATGCTGTCTTTCTTCCACTGGATGTTTTTAGCTCCCTTGTCGAAGATCAAGTGACCGTAGGTGTGTGGGTTCATTTCTGGGTCTTCAATTCTATTCCATTGGTCTATTTGTCTGTCACTATACCAGTACCATGCAGTTTTTATCACAATTGCTCTGTAGTAGAGCTTTAGGTCCGGCATGGTGATTCCACCAGAGGTTCTTTTATCCTTGAGAAGAGTTTTTGCTATCCTAGGTTTTTTGTTATTCCAGATGAATTTGCAGATTGCACTTTCTAATTCGTTGAAGAATTGATTTGGAATTTTGATGGGGATTGCATTGAATCTGTAGATTGCTTTTGGCAAGATAGCCATTTTTACAATGCTGATCCTGCCAATCCATGAGCATGGGAGATCTTTCCATCTTCTGAGATCTTCTAGAATTTCTTTCTTCAGAGACTTGAAGTTTTTATTATACAGATCTTTCACTTCCTTAGTTAGAGTCACGCCAAGATATTTTATATTATTCGTGACTATTGAGAAGGGTGTTGTTTCCCTAATTTCTTTCTCAACCTGTTTATTCTTTGTGTAGAGATAGGCAGAAACATCTCTTAATATGCTGTTCTCTCAGTTTATTTTCTTTTGGTTTTTAAACATGCCAACTTTCACCTGGATCATTGCAACTGATATCTGCCCAACTGATACAAAATACCCAATACACTATTATGATGGGACTGTGGTCATTGGTGCATTTTTTCCTATATTACATAATTCACTTATAAGTCCAACAACAGAATGGAAAGACTTTCCTATGGACACAGATAATTATTTGGGGTAAGTGCTTTCTATTAACTAATTTTACATATTCTTGTCTCCTGCTTTAAATATGTATTCTAACATTTTCCCAAGTATTTCTCATCACGAGGCTCCATATATTCCCTACCAAGTTCTCTAATTTTGGTTTCTTAGTGCCTCTTTCTGTCCTCTCAAGTGAGAAGAAAAATGTGACATTGCATAGTTTTATGTTTAATATTTGATTGTTGCAGTTTGTTCTCCTTTCCCCATGCTGCCTGTCATTCCTCAGACTCAGAGAGCACACCATGCCAGTTATGTACTAGAAAGGTTGTTGGTAGTGGCCTGACACACACTTCAAAGAATTAGGGAATGCCAGACCTGATTGTGTTAAAGCAGATAATGCCTTTGAAGTCTGTGACTTTGGAAGCCCTGCAAAGGTTCTAGAGTGATCAGTGTTGCTTGTGTCAGCTGACTCTAATTTGAGTTCAATAATGGCAGAATTAGAAATCTACATATCTTTACTTTTATTTTGGATCCTTAACATTTTCTAGGGAATTGAAAGCTAATATTTTTCACATCACTTGATTTTAAAAGATAACCTATTTAAACCACATGATTCCATTATACATAACTTGACTTCAAGGATTTATTCATAAAATAATATTCAATGAGACTGTGTTCACTGAGAGCTCCTCCTTAGTTTTTAGTCTGCAGGAACAGAATATCTAAATAGACATTTTATTTCAATTTCCTTGGTGAACTCAGAGAAAACCATGTACAATACTTTTTCAAAGAAATAAAGTGTATTTTGTATCATGCTGAAATTTCTATCTCTGTAGTATACACATAAACTAAAGAACTGAAATGGACAAACAAAACACATATTGAACTCTGAACTTACCGTGGGGGAATAAACATGGGCAATGAGTGTCCAGCTTGTGGTTAGTTGCTAGAAAATTGCTGAAAGACTAAGTAGATTCTTAGGAATGATACATTGCTACACTTTGCTAACAAATTGGTATGGTGATAATGCATTAGGTCAAGACAGTGCAGAAGGGAACTAATTCAAAAATGAGACATTTTAAGTAGAGAAGACATCTTTTCATAGTTTGTCATAAGATTTAATACTGTCCAGAATAATTCAAAAGTTCACAGCTAGGTGAAATATTTCATGTTCATATTTCAAGGACTCATTATTTTCAGTTTTGCAAGAAATGACACTGTATTTGATTCCCCATTTCTTTTCTTGTGCAGTATCTCAATGCCAGGCACCACTTTGCCCTATGCCCCATGTCTCTCCAGACACTATAATGAGTGATAGCAATCTGACTGCAAAAACACACGTGAAGTAGAACAGATTTAAGTGCCCAGAACATCAAAAGCAAACAGTTGGAAATGGCTTGTCAGATTATTTAACACGATATGAAATAAGGAAATGGAATTTGCAGATTGTTTTATTTACCATGTATGATAAATATATTTGCCTTACTTAACATATTTTAACAATATTTAGTTTTGTAGGATATATGATCAGATAGGATATATGATCAGACATACATTAATATCTACTAATCTTCGTTCAAACCCCTGACTAAACCTTTATAATACAGTGGAGGAGTGCATAGCCATTTGACATGGATATTTCTGACAGTGGTCAGTGAATTTTCTCCACACTGTGATTCATTGTGCACAAGCACAAGCATCATGATTAAAATGAACACAAATGATCGTGTGCTTTAGTGTGGCTAGAACTATATACATCAACATTGCTGTTTCAATTTACCTTTGTGTAATTGAATTTATTCTCTGATTTTTTTATTAATTCATTTTGCAATAATTCAAGGCAAGATGGTTTTTTGTTCTTAATTTATGTGTTTTTTAATTCTTTGGAGGCATAAACGACAGTAAGACAAGCATTGGAACTTCAAGCTAAAGTGTTTTACACAGAAAACAAAGTCTGAATATTTGATTTATATTATATAGTGGTATTTTTAAATTATAACTTTTTCAGTGAAATATTGTTAGTTATGTTACCAGTTACACGGATATTGGGTAAATATTAAACAACCAAAAATATCCTAATTACACAAGTATAGTGTTTTTGGTTTAAGATCATGTAAATTCACAAAATAACATTCCAACAGGACAGTGGAAGTGAAAATACATGCTAATAAACAAAAAAGCAAGTTCTTTATATAAATATGACATTAATATTTGTTACATTGTGAACATCCTTGCATCTTTCATTTAGTCCTCCTTCTTACTTCCTTTGTCAAAATCTGTACTTCAAAGCTCATGTCCACTTATAAGTGGGAACATGCCATGTTCATCTTTCTGAGGCTGGGAAACCATGCTAGGGATAAGTTTTTCTAGTTCCAAATTCCATTCTGTCATTCTGTAATCATTTTGTTTGATCGCATTCCAAATGATCTCCCCCTTCCTGGTTACCCCTCCACCAACACCCCAACCCATCCCCAATCATCCCCCCACCTTTGTGTCTAGGAGGGTGTTCATCCACCCATTCACCCATGCCCACATCACCCCTCTAGCATCACCCTATACTGTAACATGAAGCCTCCCTTCCTTCTCAGTGATGTTAGATATGACCATCCTCTGCTTCATATATATATATACATATATATACATACATACATTATATATATATATATATATATATATATATATATATATATATATATATGTATATGTATATTTGACTCCCTCCATGACCACACTTTGGTTGGTGATTTAGCCTATCAGAAATCTCGGTGGTCCAGTTAGTTGATATTGTTCTTATAATTGGGTTGCAATCTCCTTCACTTCTTTCAGTCCTTTCCTTATCTTTTCCAATGAGGTCCCATGGCTAAGTCTGACAGTTGGGTATAAGTATCTGTATCTGTATCTGTGTTGGTCATGTGATGGGAGAACCTCCCAGAAAACAGCCATATCTGGCTCCTGTCAGCAAGTACTTCTTGGCATCAGCAATACTGTGGAAGTTTGATGGCTGCAGATGGGATGTATCCCTAGGTGAGGTGGTCTCTGGATGGCCTATTGTTCAGTCTCTGTTCCAATTTTTCCCTGCATTTCCTTTGGACAGGAGTATTCCTAAGTTTAAATTTTGAGATGCATAGGTGGCACCATCTCTCAACTGGGTGTTGTGCCTCTCTACTGGAGATTGTCTCTACAGTTTGTATCTCCCTTTTTTTTGAGTATTTTGGCTAAGTTCATTATCACTAGCTCCTAAGAATCTCTCACTTCCTTAGAGTCTATGACTTTCTAGTGGCTACCCCGCATCCCCATCTTCCTCTGCTATATGTTTCTGTGTAATTTCCTGATTCTCTGTACATCTGTGTTATCTCTTCCAATACCTGTTCCTGCCCCCTTTCTCCCTCCATAATCCCTCTCTCCATCCATGGTCCCTCTCTCCTTCTCGCTCATGTGATTATGTACTGAAGCATCTGCACTCTGCTCTTTCTAATTCTTAAGTTGCATATGATTTTTGGGGTGTATCATGGGTATTCTGAGTTTTCAGGCTAAAACTCAATTATCAGTGAATACATACTATGGATATTCTTTTGTGTTTGGTTTACCTCACATAAGATATCCATTTGCATGAGAATATCACAAAGTCTTTGTTTCTAATAGCTGGATTGTACTACATTTTTATAAATGTACCACGATTTCTGTATCCATTCTTCTGTTGGGGGACATCTGGGTTGTTTCAAGCTTCTGACTATTATAAATAAGACTGCTATAAATATAGTGAAGCAGATCTGACTCCAAAAGCCTGTACTCGACAAAACTGGAATATCTAGAAAGAAAAAAAAGAGGTGATTTTCTACACATATACCAAGTACCAAAGTTAAATCAAGATCAGATAAAGCATCTAAACAGTACCATAGTTTCTAAAGAAATAGAAGGAGTCTTTAAAAGCCTCCCAACAACAACAGCAACAACAACAACAAAAACAGGAACAAGTAGGTTTAGTGCAGAATTCTATCAGACCTTCAAAGAATACCTTATCCAATACTTCTAAAACTATTCCATAAAATAGAAGGAATTTTACCCAATATGTTCTTTGAAGCCACAGTTACACTGATACCTAAATCACACAAAGACCCAATAAAGAAAGAAAATTTCAAATCAATTTCCCATATTAATATCAATGCAAAAATACTCAATAAAATTCTTGCAAACTGAATCCAAGAACACATCAAAACCATAATTCCCCAAGATTAAGTTGGCTTCATTCCAGAAATGCAGGGATGTTTCAATATAAGGAAATCCATCAATATAATTCATTATGTAAACAAACTCAAAGGGAAAAAAACCCACATGATCATCTCATCAGATGCTTAAAAAGCCTTTGTTATAATACAACACCCCTTCACATTAAAAGTGTTGGAGGGATCAGGAATTCAATGTGCATACATAAATACAATAAGTGCAATATACAGAAAACCATCAGCCCACATCAAAATAAATGGAGAGAATCTTGAAACAATACTACAAAAATCAGGGACAAGACAAGGCTGCCCAGTCTCCCGCTGTCTATTCAATATAGTACTCAAAGTTCTAGCCAGAGCAATTAGACAACAAATGATAATCAAAGGGATACAAATTAGAAAGAAGGAAGTCAAGGTATCACTATTTGCAGATGATATGATAGTATGAATAAGCATGCCCACAAATCCACAAGATGACTTTTGTAGCAAATAAACAACTTCAACAAATATGCTTGATATAAAATTAACTCACATCAGTAGCCTCCCTCTACTCAAAGGATAAAAGGGCTGAAAAAGGAATAATGGAGAAGACATCCTTCACAACAGTCACAACTAATATAAAATATCTTGATGTGACTCTAACCAAGCAAGTGAAAGATCTTTATAACACGAAATTCAAGTCTCTGAAGAAAGAAATCGAAGAAGACCACAGAAGATGGAAAGATCTCCCATGCTCATGGATTGGTAGGATTAGTAAGTAAAAATGGGCATCTTACTCAAGGCAAATTCAACCCCCACCAAAATTCCAATTCAATTCTTCATACACATAGAAAGATCAATTCTCAAATTCATCTGGATTAAAAAGAAAACAAAAGTAAACAACAACAACAAAACAGCACAACAAAAATCATTCTCAACAATAGAAGAACTTCTGGGTGGAATCATCATCCTGGACTTCAAGCTGTACAACAGAGGAATAGTGATAAAAAGTACATGATATTGATGTGGATAGGCAGGTAGATCAAAGGAAAAAAAAAAAACCCTGCAGACTCAGAAGTGAGCCCATACACCTATGGTCACTTGATCTTTGACAAAGAAGCCGAAATCATTCAGTGGAAAAAAAAAAAACACAGAATTTTCAACAAATGGTGGTTGTTCAACTGGTGGTTGGCATGTAAAAGAATGCATGTTGATCCCTCATTATCTCCTGTACAAAGCTCAAATCCAAGTGGATCAAGGGCCTCCACATAAAGCCAGGTATGAATCAAATACAAGAGAAATTAGGAAAGAACCTTGAACACACTGGCACAGAGGAAAATTTCATGAACATGACACTAATGGCTAATGCTTCAAGATCAAAAATTGACAAATTGAACCTCACAAAATGGAAAAGTTTCTGTAAGGCAAAGAACAATATCAATAAGACAAATGGCAAACCACAGATTGTGAAAAAACCTTTCTCAATCCTTCATCAGATAGAAGGCTGATATCCAAAATATATAGAGTACAACAAGTTAGACTCCAGAGAACCAAATAACCCTATTAAAAATGGGTTACAGAGCTAAACAAAGCTATTCACCTGAGGGTGTTCAACATTCTTAGTCAACAGGGAAATGCAAATCAAAACAACCCTGAGATTCCACCTCTCACCAATCAGAATTGCCAAGATCAAATACTCAGGCTACAGCAGATGCTGGCTAGAGCTTGGAGAAAGACAAACACTCCTCCATTGCTGGAGGGACGGCTAGCTGGTAAAACCACTTTGGAACTCAATCTGGTGGTTCCTTGAAAAAAATGGAAATAGTTCTATTTTAAAAGCAATCTATACCACTTCTGGGCCTTTACACAAATGTTCCTCCTTTATGTCATTTATACACAGTTGAGTAATACAACTCGGTGTAAAATTTTCACTTTTTTATTCATTTTTTTATTGAGAGGTATCTAGATTTCTTCTGGATTCTAGCTGTTATGCATTAATTTGCAAAGAACATAGTTGAGCAAATGTCCTTATGGTACTTGTGAATACTTTTGATATATGTTCAGGAGTGTTATGACTGGTCGTTGAGGCCTTTATAATCAAAGTGACTATAAAAGTTTTCCATGAATGGAGGAAGGTACCCTTTTCTTCAGGTCCTCAACAACATCAACTGTCAACTTGTTTCTGATCTTAGCCATAAAGACATGGGTAAGATGAAGTCACAGATTCATTTTGGTTTGCATTAACCTGTTGATTGTTGAACATTTATTTAAGTTTCACAGACATCGGAGATTTTTGGTGAGAATTATGTTTGAATCTATACAGCATTTTAACTGAAATATTTGGTTTGTTAATGTCTACTTTCTCAAGTATTTTAAATATTTTGCATATCAGTTATGTGGAAGACATAGAGTTGGTGAAAATAGTTTTTGCATTCTGAAGACTACAGTTTTGATATATTGATGTTTCCTTTGTCTTACAAGACCTTTTTATTTTCATGAGTTTCCTTTTATTAACTGTGATAATGTACAGTGACAGTGTTATTGGTGTTCTGTTCAGAACGTTGTTTACTGTTTCAATGCATTCAAGGCTATGACCAACTTTCTCTCCTAATAGATTCAGTGGTTCTGGTTTTATGGAAATATATTTGATCCAACTGAAACTGAGGTTTATGTTATATGGTAGATATGCAAATTTTTGCATTTTATAATTACTGGCATTAGTGAGATGTCACCATTTGTTGAAAATGCTTTCTGTTTTACAATTGTACATTTTTGAAGTCTTTATCTGGAATCTGGTGTACATAGGTGTACATATATAAGTCAGGGTATTCTGTTTAACTCTATTAACCAACCTGTCTTAAGCTAATACAATGTATTTTTGTTATTATTGCTTTATAGTACAGATTGAAATCATGGCGAGTAATACAATGGGGTTTTCTTTTTTTAAAATATTTTTTATTAGGTATTTTCTTCATTTACATTTCCAATGCTAACCCAAAAGTCCCCCATACCCTCCTCCCCCCCACTCCCCTTCCCACCCACTGCTACTTTTTGGCCCTGGTGTTCCCCTGTACTGGGGCATATAAAGTTTGCAAGTTCAATGGGCCTCTCTTTCCAGTGATGGCCGACTAGACCATCTTTTGATACATATGCAGCTAGAGTCAAGAGCTCCGGGGTACTGGTTAGTTCATAATGTTGTTCCAGGGATTTTCTTTTATTGTACAGAATTTGTTTTATCTAACTGGGTTTTTATTTCTACATATGAAGTTGAGCATTCTTCTAAGTCGTGTAAAGTATTCTGTTGGAATTTTGCTAAAGATTACATTGAAACTTGAGATTGCTTTTGGCTTAACAGCCTTCTCATTATGTTGATCCTACTGATATAACAGCACATGATGTCCTTCCGTCTTCTTATATCTTTTTCAATTTCTTTCTTGAAATAATTAATGTTTTTATTATAAATGTTTTCAATTGCTTGGTAAGTGTTACTGAAAGACTCTAAGAGTCTCTAAGACTCCCAAAGGGAGACACTCACTCAAGCCTCGGGACAGCCGCGCACCCAAGAAGACACTGAGACCGAACTTAAGATGTATAGAGAGTAAGATTTAATACAGCAATGACAAGAAAGCACATAAAAAGCACATATACCAGATATCTGGGGCCGAAACTCATGCAGCCAGCAAGGTGCAGAGGAGATTCGGCAATTGGCCCAGACTTGTCACAGGCCTTTATAGGAGAAGGGTAAGGGGAAAAGTACAAGTTTTACGTCACCAAGGGGTCGTGTCCTATATTTTGGCAATGTACTCGATCTATTGGAACATTCTGGGGTAGTACCAGGAGGCCCCTATCTCAAAAATGTTCTTGGCATAGTCTTTAGTTGGGAGGGGTTGGACTGAGTTCGCTCCAGGAGACCCTTATCTCAGAAATGCTCCTGGAACCGTTCTCACTTGGGAGGGGTCGGACCCTGGGGTGAAGAGTTCAAGAATGTACTCTGAGGTAAAAAGTTCAGGTGTGTTCCGGGAACAACCTCTAGATGGGAGGGGTAGGACTCCGAGTTGAAAAGTTCAGTAATTTTCCTCTTTCATTCCCCCCTTCTTTTAGTAACAAGCTCTAATCTTAGAGCGGGGTACCGGCTTCCTGAAGGACCTGATATTGTTGCCTTAATACCATAACTTGCACTGCATTTATTCTTTCTCTGATAAAAGCCACTAACTTATTAAGAATGCAGGGGCCGAAAGTGAGCAAAAGCATAAGTGTAATTAAGGGTCCTGCTATGGAGGAGAGGAGAGTGGTAAGCCAAGGGGACTTATTAAACCAGCTTTCGAACCATCCTTGTTGGCTTTCTCTCTCTCTTTTACGCATATCTAGGCGTTCTCTAAGTCTGGCCATAGAGTCTTTGATTACTCCTGAATGATCAACATAAAAACAACATTCTTCTTTTAGGGCAGCACAAAGTCCTCCATCTTTAAGGAATAATAAGTCTAATCCCCTCCTATTTTGCAGCACTACTTCAGACAGGGAAGTTAAAGATTCTTCTAATTTAGTTATAGACTGTTCTATAGTTCTAAGATCAATATCCATAGCTGTACGTAATTCTTCATAGTATTGGGGGGTCTGAATTAAGGCAGCGGTCCCTGTACCTACTCCCGCTGCTACTCCCAATCCCAAAAGTACTGCCAGAGTTAAGGTAATGGGCTCTCTTTTCCAGCGGACCCGATGATCAAACTTGTCTAAAAAGGAGCTATCATCATGATACAGGAGTCTAGGAATAAGCTGAACTAAAATGCAGAAGTCTTTGGAACTATTAAAAACAGATATAGATACACAAGGAGTGAGACCGGTATTACAAGCCCATACTGTGTCTATGGGGGGCACCAGATACTGACCACTTTTGCTAGGCTGGATGTTCTGGGTCTGATTACAAAGGTGCCGTTTATCCTGAGGCGCCTGGCCTAAACAGAGTCCACTTCCTGAAACTGCTTCCAGAGTCAGCTTTCTGTTTTCTCCCCAAAGGCATTGAGAATGATCTGAAGTAGTATTATAAGTCCTGATCTGAGCAATTCCTTCATAATAAGGGGGCCTAGAGGCATAGCATAACCAACATGATTGAGTCATATTAGGATTAGTCCTATTCAACACCAAAAAAGCTCCTTGAACTAGACTGACCAGACGGCTTTCTGTATCTAGGGGCGGTGGGGAAACTAAGGTCGGTAGGGAAGGTCTCACTGTTCTGGGCTGTGGAGTTGGTGGAGCTGGTACAGCCGGGACTTGTGGGGGAGCTGGTACTATTGGGGGACCCTGTTCTGTCACAGTCAGCCTGATTGTAAAAATGAACCCAGGGTCTCTCGGTGGACTGGATACACGCCAACCCCACTTATTTCCTTTAAGCCAACTTAAGCGGTTTTGTTTCCCTTTTTCAGTGAATTTTATAAGTAGGGGGTTGCAGTATTTACCTTTGCATGGTCCTGGGGGGCTGTTTTCAGTAGCACACCCATAAGCTCCTACGGCGGCCTCATCTGAATCCAGGACATAATGGAGGTCGCCATCGTTTGGGTATTTATGGGGATCTCTTTCTCCTTGATATGGCTTATCATAACCACTACCTCGCTTAACCGTGATTAGGTCCCAGGCAGAGGAAGGCTTCCAGTAGGCCTCCCCTGTTGTTTCACATGTCCATTTACCACAAAAATAATCTGATGCCCCCCCACATTTTTGTTGAAGCTCTTTGTTTTGACCCTGACCAGGGCAAACATAAAACTGTGCAGCTCTAAGATTAGCTCGGTAGAACTGCCCTGAACACCCATACGTGTTCCCTATTCCACCTGGAACACACCGCTGTTCAGGGGGTGGGTTACTAAGATCAGTATGGTCGGGGAGGTCCCAATTGGGAGATCCTGCTGCTAACTTACAAATGTCAGGGGTGAGATCAGGCCACCAAGTCCAAGGGGGAAGGACTGCCGTGATTGCCCATACAACGTTTCCCTCCCCATTAAGCACCTCCCAGGACTGTTGAATTGGGGCATGAGGGTTGTGGTTCTCCAAGCTTAGGGTGGCACCCGCGACACAAGCGAAGTTCAAGAGGATTGTCAGTAGTTGCCATCGTCCAGTTGTCCTCATGGTTGCCTCTACCCTGGCTAGGAGCCTTCTTGCTGCCGTTGAGGTTGTTAACAGTACCAGATATGGTCCTTTCCACCGAGGCTCAAGAGTGCCGGCTCAATGTCGTCTGACGAGGACCGAATCTCCAACCTGGAACCCGTGGGGCACTGTTGTAGTCCCCGGTGCATAAGCTTCTTTGATCTGGTCCCAGATCTGTGTTCTGACAACCTCCAAGGCCTTTAAATGGGTAAACAGAGCAGAGGGTGAGGAAGAGTCAACACAGGGATCCAATATCCTGCTAGACTCAGTCAAAGAAGTAAGACCGAAACGTCCAGGTGTGTTTCGGACTCTGAGAAGCACAAAAGGAAGGAGGGTCACCCAGTCTTTACCGCCAGTTTCAATAACTAATTTAGTTAGGGTCTGGGCATGATGCAGGTGCACGTAGATCAGATCTCTGGCTGGAACTGGTAAGATGTCCTTGGGGTATCCAGCTCGTTCACTGTAACCAGTTGTGACCAGACTTTTTTCTGTACCACCTGCAAGCCCTTTTAACTTAGCATACAGAGCATTATTAACAACATAGGTTTAAACACATTATTTAAAACAGTAATGGGCATAGGAGTTTCATAAAGGATCTTAAACAGAGTAAAACTGAATCAAGAAATAGGGCATAGGGAAGGAACACCAAGTCTGTGCCAGTCTCCACGATTAATTTTGTCAAGGTCTGTTTTAGAGTTTTAAACTAATTTTTATCTATCCTGAGCTCTGAGGTCTATACACACAATGTAATTTTTATTTGACCTCTAAATGCTTGGCCACACCCTGACTTACCTGGGCAACTATTGCTTTTGGCACTCTGAACCTTGGAAAAATTTTCTTTAATAATCTTCTTGATGACTATGTGAGCAGTCTCATTTATCCATATTGAGAACGTCTTTTTCTGCAGATGTCAACAGCTTTCTTTGTTTGTATATTGTTCCATACAGTGGCAAAAGCATACCTGCTGTCAGTGTCATTTATAAAGCTTGTATCAAAACCACAAGTTCAGCTTTCTGGGCTGAAGTCCCTTTAGGGAGGCTGCTGGCCTAGATCACCTGCTTTTTGTCCACCGCTGCACTGCTGTCCCCGCCTTCCGCTTACCTTTAACCATGAGGCTACTGCCATCCGTGTACCAGTTTAAACTTTCAGGCCAAGGCTGATTTGATCTTTACCTGCTGAGGTAAGTAGCCCCCTCTGTTGGTAGGTGGCCCCATGGATATGAGCTGCTTTCCATCTGCTACTGCTGATCCTGTGACAAAGCTGCTGCCATCCGTGTACCAGGCAGGCACACCTGGCCAAGGCGGATCAGTCAGATCTCTCCTTGTTCCAGTTTCATCAGCACATTGATGTACAGGAGTGGAGTCATCCGCCAAGGGGAGGTGGCAGGATTGAGGATGGCAGGTGGAGCAAAAGTTACTCAATCATTCAGCAACAAATTCTGGTAGTGGGTATAGTCACATGCTGACCCAGAGTAAGCTTGTCAGGGCCCCAGAGTCTGAGTCAAAACCTCGCGGGCTACTCCAGCCCGCTCATAAAAGGCTCAGTCAAATCTGGCAAGGCCAGGGCGGGGGCTGCAAGCAAGGCTGCCTTTATGCTGTCAAAGGCTTTTTGGTGTTCCTCAGTCCAGGTGAATGGGACTTTTCTTTAGTCCAGAGTCTGCAAAAGCCCACCGTCCCCAGAAACTCACGTACTTGGCGCGGGGTGGTGGGGGTTGGGATCAGCATCACAGTCTTTTTTCTGGCCTCGGTGAGCCACCGCTTTCCTTCCCGGAGGGTGTACCCTAGGTAGGTCACCTCGGTGCGACATAGCTGAGCTTTCTTAGCCGATACCCGGTACCCCAACTCACCTGGCTCATTCAGGAGCTTCTAGGAGGGCCAGAATTTTTTCTTTGTCTTTGATGTCTCTGCCTTCAGCCAACCGCAGGGCTTGGGTTAGTGCCAAGAGTTCAGCCTTCTGAGCCGAAGTTTCTTCTGCCAGAATGTCAGAGCAGTGATGAGTAGGTGAAGACTCAGCAGGTTAGCAGGGGAAGCAAAGGTCACTTGTTCTGTCAACAAAAAGCTCTAATAATGTGTCCATCAGTCAGGGAAACAATTGGATCATGTACCAAGTTTTGTCTCAGAGTCGATTTATTTGGGCAGTCTCAATAGCATCTAAGGCCATCCAAGGTTGTTCTTTATTTCTTATACGAAAGGCTGTTTATCTTTTTGGAATCTACAGTCTACAAAGACCCGCAGTGTCCAGGAACCTTTTAAACTTGCTTTGCATTGGTCAGTGGAGGAATATGAAACACAGTCTCTTTTTAGCTGCATCAACAGGTAGGCCACCAGTCTCTTTACTTTTAGCCACGAACAGGTGAAGGGTTTGGTCATGAGGGGGGCTCCTCTTCTTCTTTTTGTTAGGGAAGACTTTAATCTTTAGCCAAAAGCTTTTTTTTTCTGTTGCCAGGTACTAAGTTTTCTAGTCTCCCTGACTTTTGTGGCCAGCATCATTAGTAAGTGTCACTTTGCTAGGTTCTAGTCTTTGTCATTTATCTCTCTTTGCTCCTGTTTCTTAACTGCAATGGAGATCTCATATAATGTCTCTCTTTCTATCTATATATATCTCTTTCTTGTCTTTGCTTACTTTGAATGTTATCTAATTATTACATCTATATTCTGTCACTTAACTTTTTTCATAGTTTACCTCTTTTTACTGTTAACCTATTTCTTTTGAGTCTGCTGAAGCTTTGCTCTCAGTTCTTCTTTGCAGACCTCTATCCTTCATCAGAGCCTGGCAGTTAGACTCGTAGGTGCTCCTTACCTTGTATATCTCCCTCACCGGAGCTTAAAACAGATTCACTGCTAGCAGCTCAGGGCGATGCCTGAGAAGAGAAAACACACGGGGCAGAGAAGGGAGTGCAGCTCTCACATCATCTGGCTGCACCAGACCACTGATATCTCAAAATGAACACAATTTTTTTCTGTTTACAAGAGACAGGATACAGGGGACAGGAGAATGAGCCTTTCTCCCACCCAGGAGGCAGGCAAAGGCTGAAAACAGATCCTTTGATGTGAAGAGTCTCCGTGTCGCGCAGTAAACTCCTGGGAGTGGCAAACAAACACTGGCAGGCAGAGGCAGCAATTTAACTATTTAACTACCTGATAGACACCCGGTGCTCTCTGCACTGTCTTTGGGGAGGGAGCACGCAGCCAGGCAGGCACAAGGGAGTGCGGGTAGACTCTGGGGGGGCCAAAGGAGGGACGGCGGCTGTAGTCGGCCCCTCCCCAGGTGTGGCAGGCTTCACGGCCACTCCGGGACCGGCAGGCCGCCGCACTCACCACCAGCTTCTCACAACTCACTCGCAGGGCACAGACAGCCTCTGCTGCTGCTGTGTCTGCAGAACTCAGAACCTCAGCGCCACTGCTGCTATCAAAGCCCCAACTGTGCCGCCATAGCCGGAAATTTTTAGCCCAGCTCTGCATTTCAGAGCTCTTTTGAGCAGTCTGGGACTCACCAGCACTGAGTTTTTTTTTTTTTTCTTTTTTTAAAACTATTGCTGACAAATTCTGTCCTGACGTCAGTCCAAGTCTACAGTCGACAAAGGGTTAACACACACACACACACACACACACACACACACACACACAGTCTTGTCACGTGACACAACCAGCCAAACGCCACTTTTTGACGGGGTCGGATTCCACATCGACTCCCTTTCCTGACGGGGGTGGGACTCCACATTCACTCCCGCCCCGGCAGAAAGAACACTGTCCTGACGGGGGCGAGATTTTACATTTACTCCCATTCTGGCAGATTGTCTCATTTCCAGAATAATAGCAGACACAACAAGAGCAGATACGAGACTTAGACAAAAAAAGGAACCAAAAACAGCGGCGACCTCGCGTCGCCCACAGGCAACTTACAGAATCAGATGGCCTCTCCAAGGCCGACAGATTGAGACCTTCCTGGTCTCCAGAGGGGTCCACCAAGCGTCCTTGGTCCTCCCCTATCTCACCTGGGACGTCTCCCAGGGGCAGATCGGACGGTGGACACCTGGGCACGTCTGCTCTTATCCACCCCGCACTCCCTCCCGGAGTGCGGTCTCTGGTGCTCGTACTGAGCACAGAGCGTCACGCAAAACCAGAACTGCGATCGCACCAGATACAGAACGGCCTACCTAGCCTCCAGAAACAGAACACAGACAACACAGACACCAGACCAAGACAGAACAGAAAATCTTACCTCTGAGTGGGTTCAGGACTTCTGGGTGGTCGCGCTGATTCCCGGCCAATGCACCAAATGAAAGACTCTAAGAGTCTCTAAGACTCCCAAAGGGAGACACTCACTCAAGCCTCGGGACAGCCGCGCACCCAAGAAGACACTGAGACCGAACTTAAGATGTATAGAGAGTAAGATTTAATACAGCAATGACAAGAAAGCACATAAAAAGCACATATACCAGATATCTGGGGCCGAAACTCATGCAGCCAGCAAGGTGCAGAGGAGATTCGGCAATTGGCCCAGACTTGTCACAGGCCTTTATAGGAGAAGGGTAAGGGGAAAAGTACAAGTTTTACGTCACCAAGGGGTCGTGTCCTATATTTTGGCAATGTACTCGATCTATTGGAACATTCTGGGGTAGTACCAGGAGGCCCCTATCTCAAAAATGTTCTTGGCATAGTCTTTAGTTGGGAGGGGTTGGACTGAGTTCGCTCCAGGAGACCCTTATCTCAGAAATGCTCCTGGAACCGTTCTCACTTGGGAGGGGTCGGACCCTGGGGTGAAGAGTTCAAGAATGTACTCTGAGGTAAAAAGTTCAGGTGTGTTCCGGGAACAACCTCTAGATGGGAGGGGTAGGACTCCGAGTTGAAAAGTTCAGTAATTTTCCTCTTTCATTACCACACATTTTTTATATAATTTGTGGCTGTTGTGAAGTGTGTTATATTCCTAATTTCTTCCTCAGCCTGTTAATTGTTGCAATATAATATGTTTAGTGATACACACACATACACATACACACACACACACACACACACACACACACACTTTAGGTTTTTTTTTTTTTTTTTGTCCTTCAACTTTGGAGTAAGAATTTCATGATAGAATTGTTGGTTACTTATCTATATTATCATGTCATCTGCAATTAGTGATATTTTGATTGCTTCCTCTTCAATTTTAAATCCCTTAAAATCCTCTACTGTATTATTGTTTTATCTCCAACTGTACATACTATATTGAATAATTCTAGAGATAGTGTACAGATTTATCCTGTTCCTGATTTTTGGGAAATTGCTTTCTTGGATACAGGCTTGGTATAAACTGCCTTTATTATGTGTATGACCTTTGTATCCCCAATCTGTATGAGAATTTATCATAAAGAGGTCCTCAATTTGGTCAAATGATCATACAGCATCTAATGACATGATCCTGTACTTTGTTTCAGATTTTTCATATTGTGGATTACATTGAGAGTTTTTTTTTTTTTTTTTATTCAACAATGGCTGAATCTCAGAGACTAAACCCACATGATCATAGTGGATGACATTTTGCCTTTTCCTTCAATTCCTTATCAAGTACTTTATTGAGTATTTTTGCATCAATGGCCAGCAGGGAAATTTGCATATAATTGACTATCTTTATTCTTTGTGACTTTGGTCATTAAAGTGCCAGTGGCATAGTAAAATGAATTGGGAAATGTTTCTTCTGGGTATATTTCGACGAGGATTAGCCTTAGTTCTTCTTTGAGAGTCTGGTTGAATTCTGCTCTAGAACCATCTGACCTTCAGTTTTTGTTTTTGCTTTTGTTTTAGTTGGATGATCTTAATGACTACTTCTATTTCCTTCAAGGCTATAGAACAATTTACATTGCTTATCTGATTTTGATTTAACTTTGGTAAGTAGTATTTATGAGGGAAATTGTACCTTTCTTTTACCACTGGGTGGAATATGAATCTTTAAAGTAAAAACTGATGATTATTTGGACTTTCTTTCATAAATGTGGTTGTTTGCCTCTTTTTGTTTCTGACTTTGGTGACTTGAGTATTTTCTTTGTGTCTTTTAGGCAGTTTGAACAATTGTTTTCCTATCTTGTTGTTTTTCTTAGAGAAACAACTCTTGTTTAAGGTATTCTTTGTTTTGCTCTCTTTAAGTTCTGTTTTAATAAATTGAGCAATGAGTTTGATTATTTCCTGCCACACAGTCATCTAGCATGTGTTTGCTTCTTTTTCCTAGAACATTCTGATGTGCTGTTAATTTAAATATAGGAGATCTGCAATTTTTGATGCAAATACTTAGTGCTTTAAAAATTCCTCTTAGCAAAAATTTTATTGAGTATTATAACTTTGAGTGTGATGTACATTTATTTTCACTCAATTGTACAAAGATTTTATTTCTTCCTTTATTTATACATTGATATATTATTCATCCAGTAGATAGTTGTTCAGTTTCTATAAGTCTGTAAGCTGTATGTTGTTCCTTGCACTTTTGATATCCTACTATATTTAGTATTTGTTGATCATATATAATGCTTTATTTCAATTTTTATGTATTTAGATATGCTTTGAGAAAAAGTATGTGGTAATTTTCTAAGAGTATTCTATGAGGTGCTCAGAAGACAGTATTTTCTTTTGTGTTTGGGTAAAACACATTTAGTTATCTGTTATATACATTTGGTTCATATTGCCTGAAACCTCTATGATTTCTATTGTTAGTTTTTGTCTGGGATGAACAGACCATTGGTGAGAGTGGGATATTGAAGTATCAATCTACAAGTGTGTGACGGATGGTGTGTAATTTAAGCTTTAGTAATGTTTCTTTTCAAGTCTTGGTACCCTTGAATTTAAGGTATAGTTTTTGAGAAAGGAAATATAATATTGGTAGATTTTCTTTGATAATTATGAAGTCCACTTCCCCATCTTTTTATATGTATGTTAGTTTTAAGTCTATTTTGTTAGACATTAACATGTCTACCTTAGCTATCTTCTTGGATAATTGTTTGAAAATTGCTTCTAGGCCTTTACTCTGAGATATTGTCTATCCTTGATGTTGAGGAGTGTTTGCGTTATGCAGCAAAGTAGACATCTTGTTTTTGTCAGCATTTTGTTTGGTGGTTGTTTTACAAGGAATTAAGTACAATGATAATGAGAGATATCAATAATTAATGATTGTTAACTCTTGTAATTTTGTTGTAGGTATTAATGGTGGTGGTAGTGATGGGTGTGTTTTTGCTCTCCTCTATTTATTATGCTGGTATGATATTTTTTATTTCCTGAAGTTTCAGGAGTACATCTGACTTCCTTGGGTTAGAGATTTTCTAATTGTACATTTTTGTCCTTTGTGTTCTCATGGAGTATCTTGTTTTCTTCTTCCATGGTGATTGGAAGTTTTGCTGGGTATAATACTCTTCATGGATATCTTTGGTCTCTTAGAATATACTTAAGTCAGGCCACACCCATGTAGCTTTTGAAGTCTTTGTTGAGAAGTCCCATACAATTGTGTTTGGCATGACTTTATATATTACTTGGCATTTTTTCCCTTGCAGTTTTAATCTTTTTGTAGTTGTTGTTTTCTTTTTTACACTTAGTGTTTTGATTATTAGATATCAGGGAGGTTTTCTTTCCTTGTCTTTTTGGTATTCTGTAAGCTTCTTGCATGTTTGTAGGCATCTCTTTCTTTAGGTTAGGACCTTTTTATTAGAAGAATTTGATAAAATATATCCTGGATTTTTGACCTGGGCATTCTCAACTTCTTCTATTTCTGTTGGTTTAATATTTGGTTCTTTTATATTGTCCAAGATTTCCTGGATATTTTTTTGGTCTGGCATTTTTTTAAACTTAACATCTTCTTTGAAGGATGTATCTATTTTATGTATGCTATTTCCTATGATTGAGATTCTTTCTTCTGTCTCTTGTATTCTGCCTGGCAATGCTTGTACCTATAATTCCTCTTCACTTACCTTGATTATCCATTACCAGAATTCCCACATTTTGTATATTCTTTGTTGCTTCTATGTTGGTTTTCTGGATTGAACAGACTCATTTCCTTCACCTCCTTATGTATTTCTGCCCCCTTCATCTTCTTGATATTTTTTTGAACTAGGTTTATAAATTTCTTCCTGTTTTTTTTTTTTCTTTTTTTTTTTTTTTTGTTTTTTGTTTTTTTTTTTTTCTTTTTTTTTCCTTTTGGTTTTTTCTCTTCCTGTTTTAAATTGATTTTTCTTTTCAAATTCTTTAAGGGACTTAATCATTTTCTCTTTATGAACCTCTGTCATCTTCACTAAATTGGGTTGTAGTAGTTTCCTGTGATTCAGTTGTGTTAGGGTATTTAGTGTTTATAAATACATACTATAAAGAGATCGCAGGGAACTAGTGCTGTCATGGTGCTTAGACTATTAGTCACTGTGTTCTTATACTGATGTCTAGGCATCTGGATTTGAACTGATTATATATCTAGTTACTGACTTCTGGCTTTGTCTTTCTTGGATTTTCTATATATTTTTATTTTTCTTCCTTGGTTCTGGCTCATCTCTTGTTTTCTGGTCAGAGCATCATGTGCCTAACTTAAATCACTGCTTATTGTCTCTGTTCTAGTTGGCTGTTCCACTTCTGATGGCCTCAATGACTTCTGATTCATGCAAGCAGGACAGATGGTAGCTCATCTGCTTTAAAGTAAGATGGCCAGCCACCTGAATTGATAGGAGGCTTTTGTCAGAAGTGTGGCACATGATATGGCGACAAGTAAAGCAACAGTGATGAGGGATTTACTGTCTGTGGATGGGCAGGGTGGAAAAGCTATCTTACCTGGAGTTCAGGAAACTAGTCTGACATCTAGTTGGGTAGAAGTTTTCTTCCAGAAGTATGGGCTTCAATATGGAGCTAAAGAGAGAAGGGAAGATTGGGGTTAAATTGTTTTCCTCCTTCCCTTTTAGGAAAAGACAAATTTAAATTTAATATACATGAAATATAAAGAAAAATATATACTTTCTGCTTAATTTACAACAATGCATACTAGCCTTATCTTTCTGTAAAAAGTAATGTAATTGACTGCAAATTTTCAAGGGATATGTTGACATGAAGAAAACACTAAGAAACACAAAGTATACGTTTACTCTACTCTTTTTTTTTTTAATTTCAATTGATCTATCCATTTGGATACCTATATTGATCTATATTTCAAATAATCTAGTATATTTTAAAATATTCACATTTTTTGTCTGAAAACTCATATTCTTCATATGCTCCATGACCTGTTTTCACTCAATATTAAAGTTCCACAAAGAAAGAAATGTACGTTTTCTTTAAAAGTTAAGCAAAGTTTAAATAAACTTAACATTTTGATATTTTTACTTATTTAGATGATGATGAAGAATAATCCAGCAAAATAAAAGTTTTACAATGATGAAATTACAACATTTAACAAATATCTTCCTTTTAAAGAAAACTTTCCTTTCTTTTATAATTGTACATATGTATGACATGCTCTTTTCCTAAGCAGGAATTTATATATAATTTCAAAGTCTTATTGGTTTATTTTCCAAATCCATATAGTTCTCTGTGTTTGGAGATTTGCATTATTTGCTTTTATTTCTGATACATTATCAATAACAATTTCATAATCTTCAATGTCCCTTACCATGATGATCAGTAGATATTGTAATTCTCTCAAGTTTTTCTTGTATAGTTAACTCATCTTTTATTATTTTTATATACCAAATGATGACTCCCTTCCTGGCCCCACCTTGCAGATATTTTCACCTCATATGCCCTCCTCTTTGCCTCTGAGAGAGTGTTCCCCTGATATCCTCCGACCCTGGGGAAACAAGACACTGTAGGATTACGCACATCTTCTCCCATGAGGCCAGATAGGGCAGTCCTCTGCTACTCATGTACTGTATGAGTCAGAACAGCTCATATATGCTCTTTTTCTCCATGGGTAAAACTCTGAGATTTATGAGGGTTCCAGGTTAGTTGACACTATTGATCTTCCTATGAGATGTCCATCTCATCCATTCTTTCAGTCCTTCCCATAACTCTTCCTTAGGGTTTCACAAGCTTATTCCAGTCCTTAGTTATAAGTATCTGCATCTGTCTGATTCAATGGCTGGATCAGAACCTCTCAGAGGATGGTCATACTGGGCTTTTTTTCTTCAAGCACAACACAGCATCACTATTAGGGCCTGGGACTGTTGCCCACCAACGGGATGGACATCAAGTTGGGCAGGTTATTGGTTGTCCATTTCTTCAGTCTCTGCTCAAATATTGTCCTTAAAATTGTTTTGAGTCACAACTCTACAGTCTAGGTTTTCACCTTCCAGCTTCTCAGTCATGGTCCCCCATCTAGAATCTAGAAGTTATGAGTCATTAGGCTGCTGTATTTAAATTATATTTGCATAGATTATGTTGAACGAGAGACAGATGCTATGTCCACATCATTTCTTTGATATTGCCAGAGAAATGGACACACTGATATTTTTGTATGTCCACCTGTCACAGACATACTTAGATCTTGGTAGAGGTTTTAATGATCTATATTACTATCAGCACTACAGGAGATTCACTCTCCTCTACACTATTACCAGTACCTGCCAACTGATCCATTGAAAATTAGCATTCTATCTCTGGAGAAATGACTGCTCTGTATGGTTAAGTAATGCAATTCCCCTATGAATAATGAAATTGAGCAACTATTCTCAAAATAGTTTGACCAGTGGAGTTTTCCTTTTATTACAGAACTGTTCTTTTTGTTTCTGTCATAAATAGTTTGACCAGTGGAGTTTTCCTTTTATTACACAACTGTCTTTTTGTTTCTGTCATACTCACAAAAAGTTGATTGAAAACTCAACTGAGAAAGAGCCTACTCTGGATGGTACCAATTCTTGGTATATGGTCTGGAAATGTGTGAGAATGCAACCTGTATAAACCATGGAAAGCAAGCTAGAATCCATGATTATGCTGTGCTATCTACATCACTTACTGCCCCCATGTTATTCCTTTGAGTAGTTGATTATATTTTCCTCAGACATTAAGGGAAAACTCTAAGATGAAATAAAACATTTCCATTCTGTTCGTCTTTCCATGGAATTTGTCCTTACATACAAAAGAAAGACTTGCTTTGTTCTTTCATAATACACTCTCTTAGATTCTGTTTGCATTATTAGGGGATTCTGATGTGCTAACTATTTACTAGCTGAAAAGTGTACAATGGCCTTTCTTATCCATTATGTCTTATCTTCTCTCTGTTATTTCTTTCTGTCCATGTACACAAGGGTTTTAGGTTTCAGAATCACAATGTATCCAGTATTGTTCTTGCTTATTCTGTGGATTATATTAATCTATGCCACCAAAAAGCACATGCATGTGTTGTGATGCTTGATGCTTTTTTTTAGGTACTTGATAAAATTTATGATGATATCATCAGGTGAGAAAAAGATTAAAAATATTAGATGTACATGTGCAACTTTTTGTATTACACAGCATTTCATCAAAATGGTGCTCTTAACATGTATGCTCTTCATGCCTTAGTAGAGTCCATTGGTTCTAATGTTGGAGTTAGATGTTCCTACTTTATCCTGACTTTCAGATCTGACTGTTCTTTACCAGTGAAGTCTTGCTATGTTGACTCTTTTCTTTATCCTGCATTTTAGATTTATTTAGTGGCATGCATTAAACTTAGTTTTTTGAGGGGGGGCACTTATCTTTATTTGCTCAGCATGGGTTATACACATTCACTACTCCCTCTGGCTTTAACAGGGGTATTAGGAAACTGAGCCCAAGTCATCTTGATTCTGAATACAAAGTTTATTCCATTCAAGTATGTTAATAATATTTATCTCCTTTTTTCTTTTAACCAATTTAGTTGAATGTATATTTTTTCTTTTTTTTTTTGTAGAACACGATTTCAATATTTTCAACTGTTAATATTCAATGAATAGAAAGTTTATTTTAAGATATATTTCATTGTTATGTCTATATTTTCATTTCTGATTTTATTAATTTGGATACTGTCTCTGTACCCTTTGGTTAGTTTGGCTAAGGGTTGATCTATCTTGTTGATTTTCTCAAAGAACCAACTCCTGGTTTGGCTGATTCTTTGTATAGTTCTTTTTGTTTCTATTTGGTTTATTTCATCCCTGAGTTTGATTATTGCCTACAGTCTAATCCTCTTGTGTGCATTTCCTTCTTTTTGTTCTAGAGCTTTCAGGTCAAGCTGATAGTGTAAGCTCTCTTCAATTTCTATTTGGAGGCACTTAGAGCTATGAGTTTTCCTCTTATCACTGCTTTCATTGTGTCCCATATGTTTTGGTATAATGTGGTTCATTTTCTTTAAATTCTAAAAAGCCTTTAATTTCTTTATTTCTTCCTTGACCAAGTCATCATTGAGTAAAGCATGGTTAACACTGATGTATATGTGTGCTTTCTGTTGTTTTTGTTGATATTTAAGACCAGCCCTAATCTGCTACGCCCCGGTCGAGTCAACTGGACAAGCCAAGAGGCTTAAAAGTCACTCATGAGGCAAAAGAGTTTCAAAAAAGCTCTCCTCCTGGAGTCTAGCGTTCCCTACCCATACAGTAATTTCTCATTCCCGAGTTCCATTCCCGCGTTAGCCTAGTGTATGGATCCACGTGCTCTCTTTCAGTATTTTCCTATTATAAGTGCTTTTTAAAATTGAATTCTGACATGGCTTAAGCCTTCCACCAGTGTTCCAACAGTCCTAGAAATGTCCTTGAGCAAGATCATGGGCTTAGAATTCAGCAAGATTGTAAAAGCTAAGTCACTCCCTTACACAGGAATTTACCATCACTAAGGAAGAAGGAAGTTTCAGACCAAAGGAGAAACCAGAATAGATAATATAGCAGAGCTACACTCATACACACGTATTTACAATGGCCTAAGGGGAAGGTGGACTATTCAAGAGACTAAAATAGGAACTATGGCAAGGACGCGAAGCCCTTGACCCTGGCTTCTAAGATTAGTGGAGCTTCTAATCTTAGGTGGAGCCCTTGTTGATCCCAGCTGTTATCAATGAATTTTATCCCAGGTGGTTCCTGTTAGACCTTTTGTGTTTGTGTTCCTCTGTTTTATGTAAGATTCCGGTTACCTCAATTGTACCTTGCGAATATGTCACCTAACTTCCTTATTGTCCTCTGCATAAAAACTCTGATGCTCGAGTTGCAAAATTACACTCAGATTCCACACGAACTCTCCTGTGTGTTTCTGTTTGTCGCTCATCTACGCTTTGCCCACCCGCGTTGAGAGACCCCGTTCCATGCAGACACAGGGACCCAGAGGGTCTGCGGCAGAAACTGTGTCATATTTACATATTATGATCATTTATAGATATTAAAAACCTAAAAGTTTTCAAAAAAATCATGGATCATGAAATACCAATCCTATGTGAAGTAACGCCTTCATAAAAAGACAAATATTTTACATTTTCACTTGTTACAGGAATTTAGATTTTAAACATTCAGTATTGGGTTTTTTTTGGTCACAAAAATCACAAGTATGAAGTTGCCAGTAAGTATGCTTGCTATGAATGGAACTTGGCATCAATGCAAATATGACTACAATTGGAGGATCAAATTTGGGTGGCAAGAAAATATAAAGGTGGGACTATGGCAAGTGCAACTAGCAATAAAGATCTTTAGAAAAGCCATATAGAAACCTACCACTGTAAAATCTTGCATATATATAAATATTAAAATGGGGTCAGCATTAAATTTAGGCAATAAGGTGCACTAGACATCTTGTAAGACAAAATAAAATCTCTCATAATAATAATGAATAATACACAATGTTGACCATGGCCTAAGTCCCTTATATCAGCTTTATCCCTCATAATTAGGTTTTTTTATTAAGTATTTTCTTCATTTGCAATTCAAATGGTATCCCAAAAGTCCCCCAGACCCTCCCCACCCCACTCCCCTACCCACCCACTCCCATTTCTTGGCCCTGGCATTCGCCTGTACTGAGGCATATAAAGTTTGTGAGACCAAGGGACCTCTTTTCCCAATGATGGCCAACCAGGCCATCTTCTGCTACATATGCAGGTAGAGACAGGAGCTCCGGGGGTACTGGTTAGTTCATATTATTGTTCCACCTATAGGGTTGCAGACCCCTCATAATTAGTTTTTATTGTAATAACAAGTACTGCACATGCTACCAGAGGATAAAATTAGTTATTAGTGGCACCCTACCAGGAACCATAGTAACTAGAAGAGTGTCCTGACACTATAACAGTGATACACTGTTATAGAAGTGGCACAAATATTAGGAGAGTAGTAACCAACATTATTTTACAATTAAATTTGAAGCCCAGACTCTGAATTGGAACAAGTGTCTGATACGATCCAAAAGGTTTAAGCTCTAATCCAAAACAATTAGAGAGGCCATGTTCCTAAAGGGCAAACTGCTGCTAAATAAATATAGCAGCAAATGAACTTAATAAATAAATGATAAATGACATGGGGAAAACTGCCAGGCAGTGGTTAGAAAGAACCAAATTAATACCTAAATCAGGAATTCCACTACTTTCTTCTTCTGCATGTTGCACACAATGGCTCAATAGCTTTTTTCTTTCTTAATTAAAGTATCCTGTCTTTGTGTTACCTTACTCCATTTTGTGTCACTCATACTAAAGATTTTTCAAATTCCAGTAAATTTCTTCACTTTCTGGTGGTGGACTCTGTATGAATTTAGCAGTGCAGGACTGTTTAATTTTCTTAATTTAATTCTGAACATAATTTATTCAAACTTTCACCAATAGCCAAACATTAATCTAGAACTGCCAGGGTGTAGCTATTACATTGTTCCTAAAATAGGAGCACCTACTGGGCTGTTAGATTATTTTTCCAGAAACACTGTTTCTGCATACACCTGGGCCATTAGGGTTATGATGAGCTGTTCCCCTATGCCTCAGATTTGATTGTTTAAGAATCATTATATGAAGGAACATCTACTTTCACAGAATTCATCAGAGCAGAAGAAAGAAAAGGGAAAGTAAGATTTAATGGAATGATTATGCACACCAAGTACAACTGAAAAGCAGTCAAACAAATGAAATCTATAGAGCTGTTGCCCAGAAATCAAACCACGATAAATGGGAATAACATTTTTACAAACAAGCTGCCTGACAGCTTCTGAGATTTCACCATCCAGGCCTGATGAGAGTAGGCCCTTATTTCTGATGGTAAGTTCCCTGTAGAGCTCTGTCTCCTGTTTACAGGGTCACAAATGTCATTCTAGCTCAAAGGAGCAGGATCCTCTCTCCTTCAGAGATAACTGCAATTATGTTAATGTTTACAGTCATGAGGGCACACACATACTCACACAATTACAAATAAATCTTATAAATAAACTTCAATTCTTAACATAAAATTCAAAAATATGTTGTAAGCATCTGTTTATTGAAAAATAAAGCATGCCTAAAGTTTCTACTCAGCATTTGCATGTAACAAAATTTCATGAAATGAAGCCTGTTAATTTAAATGAAAGCAAGAATGTGTTGGGCAAAAAGAATGGTAAGGAAAAGGAAGAAAAAAATATGTGTACTACATAATAATCACAAATTATAAAAAGCACTTTTAAAATGAAAAACAATTTTCAGTACGTGGAAGTTTATTTTTTTTTAGTTCTTGTTTTACGTTTTTATTATGTATTTTCTTTTTTTTTTTTTAATATTTTTATTACATATTTTCCTCAATTACATTTCCAATACTATCCCAAAAGTCCCCCATAGCGCCCCCCACTTCCCTACCCACCCATTCCCATTCTTTTGGCCCTGGCATTCCCCTATATTGGGGCATATAAAGTTTGCAAGTCCAATGGGCCTCTCTTTCCATTGATGGCCGACTAGGCCATCTTTCGATACATATGCAGCTAGAGACAAGAGCTCCAGGGTTCTGGTTAGTACATCATGTTGTTCCAACAATAGGGTTGCAGATCCCTTTAGCTCCTTGGGTACTTTCTCTAGCTTCTCCATTGGGAGCCCTGTGATACATCCAATAGCTTACTGTGAACATCCATTCCTGTGTTTGCTAGGCCCCGGCATCGTCTCACAAGAGACAGCTATATTTGGGTCCTTTCAGCAAGATCTTACTAGTGTATGCAATGGTGTCAGCGTTTAGAAGCTGATTATGGGACGGATCCCTGGATACAGCAGTCTCTAAATGGTCCATCCTTTCATCACAGCTACGAACTTTGTCTCTGTAACTCCTTCCCTGGGTGTTTTGTTCCCAATTCTAAGAAGGTGCACAATGTCCACACTTTGGTCTTCATTCTTCTTGAGTTTCATGCGTTTATCAAATTGTATCTTATATCTTGGGTATCCTAAGTTTTGGGCTAATATCCACTTATCAATGAATACATATTGTGTGAGATCTTTTGTGATTGTGTTACTTCACTCAAGATGATGCCCTCCAGGTCCATCCATTTGGCTAGGAATTTCATAAATTCATTCTTTTTAATAGCTGAGTAGTACTCCATTGTGTAAATGTACCATAATTTCTGTATCCATTCCTCTGTTGAGGGACATCTGGGTTCTTTCCAGCTTCTGGCTATTATAAATAGGGCTGCTATGAACATAGTGGAGCATGTGTCCTTTTTACCGGTTGGGACATCTTCTGGATATATGCCCAGGAGAGGTATTGCTGGATCCTCCGGTAGTACTATGTCCAATTTTCTGAGGAACCGCCAGACTGATTTCCAGAGTGGTTGTACAAGCTTGCAATCCCACCAACAATGGAGGAGTGTTCCTCTTTCTCCACATCCTCGCCAGCATCTGCTGTCACCTGAATTTTTGATCTTAGCCATTCTGACTGGTGTGAGGTGGAATCTCAGGGTTGTTTTGATTTGCATTTCCCTGATGATTAAGGATGTTGAACATTTTTTCAGGTGCTTCTCTGCCATTCGGTATTCCTCAGGTGAGAATTCTTTGTTCAGTTCTGAGCCCCATTTTTTAATGGGGTTATTTGACTTTCTGGAGTCCACCTTCTTGAGTTCTTTATATATAATGGATATTAGTCCCTTATCTGATTTAGGATAGGTGAAGATCCTTTCCCAATCTGTTGGTGGTTTTTTTGTCTTATTGATGGTGTCTTTAGCCTTGCAGAAGCTTTGTAGTTTCATGAGGTCCCACTTGTCAATTCTCGATCTTACAGCACAAGCCATTACTGTTCGATTCAGGAATTTTTCCCCTGTGCCCATATCTTCAAGGCTTTTCCCCACTTTCTCCTCTATAAGTTTCAGTGTCTCTGGTTTTATGTGAAGTTCCTTGATCCACTTAGACTTGACCTTAGTACAAGGAGATAGGAATGGATCGATTCACATTCTTCTACATGTTAACAACCAGTTGTGCCAGCACCATTTGTTGAAAATGCTGTCTTTCTTCCACTGGATGTTTTTAGCTCCCTTGTCGAAGATCAAGTGACCGTAGGTGTGTGGGTTCATTTCTGGGTCTTCAATTCTATTCCATTGGTCTATTTGTCTGTCACTATACCAGTACCATGCAGTTTTTATCACAATTGCTCTGTAGTAGAGCTTTAGGTCCGGCATGGTGATTCCACCAGAGGTTCTTTTATCCTTGAGAAGAGTTTTTGCTATCCTAGGTTTTTTGTTATTCCAGATGAATTTGCAGATTGCACTTTCTAATTCGTTGAAGAATTGATTTGGAATTTTGATGGGGATTGCATTGAATCTGTAGATTGCTTTTGGCAAGATAGCCATTTTTACAATGTTGATCCTGCCAATCCATGAGCATGGGAGATCTTTCCATCTTCTGAGATCTTCTAGAATTTCTTTCTTCAGAGACTTGAAGTTTTTATTATACAGATCTTTCACTTCCTTAGTTAGAGTCACGCCAAGATATTTTATATTATTTGTGACTACTGAGAAGGGTGTTGTTTCCCTAATTTCTTTCTCAGCCTGTTTATTCTTTGTGTAGAGAAAGGCCATTGATTTGTTTGAGTTAATTTTATATCCAGCTACTTCACCGAAGCTGTTTATCAGGCTTAGGAGTTCTCTGGTGGAATTTTTAGGGTCACTTATATATACTATCATATCATCTGCAAAAAGTGATATTTTGACTTCATCTTTTCCAATTTGTATCCCTTTGATCTCCTTTTGTTGTCGAATTGCTCTGGCTAGGACTTCAAGTACAATGTTGAATAGGTATGGAGAAAGTGGACAGCCTTGTCTAGTCCCTGATTTTAGAGGGATTGCTTCAAGCTTCTCACCATTTACTTTGATGTTGGCTACTGGTTTGCTGTAGATTGCTTTTATCATGTTTAGGTATGGGCCTTGAATTCCTGATCTTTCCAAGACTTTTATCATGAATGGGTGTTGGATCTTGTCAAATGCTTTTTCCGCATCTAACGAGATGACCATGTGGTTTTTGTCTTTGAGTTTGTTTATATACTGGATTACGTTGATGGATTTCCGTATATTGAACCATCCCTGCATCCCTGGGATGAAACCTACTTGGTCAGGATGGATGATTGTTTTGATGTGTTCTTGGATTCGGTTAGCAAGAACTTTATTGAGGATTTTTGCATCAATATTCATAAGGGATATTGGTCTGAAGTTTTCTATCTTTGTTGGGTCTTTTTGTGGTTTAGGTATCAGAGTAATTGTGGCTTCATAGAATGAGTTGGGTAGAGTACCTTCTGTTTCTATTTTGTGGAATAGTTTGTGAAGAACTGGGATTAGATCTTCTTTGAAGGTCTGATAGAACTCTGCACTAAACCCATCTGGTCCTGGGCTTTTTTTAGTTGGGAGACTATTAATGACTGCTTCTATTTCTTTGGGGGATATAGGGCTGTTTAGATCATTAACCTGATCTTGATTCAGCTTTGGTACCTGGTATCTGTCTAGGAACTTGTCCATTTCATCCAGGTTCTCCAGTTTTGTTGAGTATAGCCTTTGGTAGAAGGATCTGATGGTGTTTTGGATGTCTTCAGGATCTGTTGTTATGTCTCCTTTTTCATTTCTGATTTTGTTAATTAGGATGCTTTCCCTGTGCCCTCTAGTGAGTCTGGCTAAGGGTTTATCTATCTTGTTGATTTTCTCAAAGAACCAGCTCCTTGATTGGTTGATTCTTTGAATAGTTTTTCTTGTTTCCACTTGGTTGATTTCACCCCTGAGTTTGATTATTTCCTGCCGTCTACTCCTCTTGGGTGAATTTGCTTCCTTTTGTTCTAGTGCTTTTAGGTGTGTTGTCAAGCTGCTAATGTGTGCTCTCTCTAGTTTCCTTTTGGAGGCACTCAGAGCTATGAGTTTTCCTCTTAGAAATGCTTTCATTGCGTCCCATAAGTTTGGGTATGTTGTGGCTTCATTTTCATTGAACTCTAAAAAGTCCTTAATTTCTTTCTTTATTCCTTCCTTGACCAAGGTATCATTGAGAAGAGTGTTGTTCAGTTTCCACGTGAAGGTTGGCTTTCTATTATTTATTTTGTTATTGAAGATCAGCCTTAGTCCATGGTGATCTGATAGGATGCATGGGACAATTTCAATATTTTTGTATCTGTTGAGGCCTGTTTTGTGACCAATTATGTGGTCAATTTTGGAGAAGGTACCATGAGGTGCTGAGAAGAAGGTATATCCTTTTGTTTTAGGATAGAATGTTCTGTAGATATCTGCCAGATCCATTTGATTCATAATTTCTGTTAGTTTCACTGTGTCCCTGTTTAGTTTCTGTTTCCATGATCTGTCCATTGGTGAAAGTGGTTGTTGAAGTCTCCCACTATTATTGTATGAGGTGCAATGTGTGCTTTGAGCTTTACTAAAGTTTCTTTAATGAATGTGGCTGCCTTTGTATTTGGAGCATAGATATTCAGGATTGATAGTTCCTCTTGGAGGATTTTACCTTTGATGAGTATGAAGTGTCCCTCCCTGTCTTTTTTAATGACTTTGGGTTGGAAGTCAATCTTATCAGATATTAGAATGGCTACTCCAGCTTGTTTCTTCATGCCATTTGCTTGGAAAATTGTTTTCCAGCCTTTCATTCTGAGGTAGTGTCTATCCTTTTCTCTGAGATGAGTTTCCTGTAAGCAGCAAAATGTTGGGTCTTGTTTATGTAGCCAGTTTGTTAGTCTATGTCTTTTTATCGGGGAGTTGAGTCCATTGATATTAAGAGATATTAAGGAAAAGTAATTGTTGTTTCCTGTTATTTTTGATGTTAAAGTTGGCATTTTGTTCTTGTGGCTGTCTTCTTTTAGGTTTGTTGAGGGATTACCTTCTTGTTGTTTCTAGGGCGTGGTTCCTGTCCTTGTATTGGTTTTTTTCTGTTATTATCCTTTGAAGGGCTGGATTCGTGGAGAGATAATGTGTGAATTTGGTTTTGTCGTGGAATACTTTGGTTTCTCCATCTATGTTAATTGAGAGTTTGGCTGGGTATAGTAGCCTGGGCTGGAATTTGTGTTCTTTTAGTGTCTGTATAACATCCGTCCAGGATCTTCTGGCTTTCATAGTCTCTGGTGAAAAGTCTGGTGTAATTCTGATAGGCTTGCCTTTATATGTTACTTGGCCTTTTTCTCTTACTGCTTTTAGTATTCTATCTTTATTTAGAGCATTTGTTGCTCTGATTATTATGTGTCGGGAGGTATTTCTTTTCTGGTCCAGTCTATTTGGAGTTCTGTAGGCTTCTTGTATGTTCATGGGCATCTCTTTCTTTAGATTTGGGAAGTTTTCTTCTATAATTTTGTTGAAGATGTTTGCTGGTCCTTTGAGTTGAAAATCTTCATTCTCATCCACTCCTATTATCCGTAGGTTTGGTCTTCTCATTATGTCCTGTATTTCTTGGATGTTTTGAGTTAGGATCTTTTTGCATTTTACATTTTCCTTGATTGTTGTGCCGATGTTCTCTATGGAATCTTCTGCACCTGAGATTCTCTCTTCCATCTCTTGTATTCTGTTGCGGATGCTCGTATCTATGGTTCCAGATTTCTTTCCTAGGGTTTCTATCTCCAGTGTTGCCTCATTTTGGGTTTTCTTTATTGTGTCTACTTCCCTTTTTAGGTCTAGTATGGTTTTGTTCATTTCCATCATCTGTTTGGATGTGTTTTCCTGTTTTTCTGTAAGGACTTCTACCTGTTTGATTATGTTATCATGTTTTTCTTTAAGGATTTGTAACTCTTTAGCAGTGTTCTCCTGCAATTCTTTAAGGGATTTTTGTGCTTCCTCTTTATTGTCTTCTGCCTTTTTATCAGTGTTCTCCTGCATTTCTTTAAGTGTGTTATTAAAGTCCTTCTTGAAGTCCTCTATCATCATCAGGAGATATGCTTTTAAATCCGTGTCTAGCTTTTCCGGTGTGTTGGGGTGCCCTGGACTGGGCGAAGTGGGGGTGCTGGGTTCTGATGATGGTGAGTGGTCTTGGTTCCTGTTAGTAAGATTATTACGTTTACCTTTCGCCATCTGGTAATCTCTGGGGTTAGTTGTTATCGTTGTCACTATTTAAAGATTGGAGCAGAAGCTGTGTTCCACTCACCAGCAGTCTCTAAATCCTGCGGCGGGGGTCGTGGGTAGCTGACGGTACCCCGGTGCTGGTACAGCTGGAAGAGGCCTGTGGTCCTACTCAGGCCGTTTTTCTGCTTCCCTAACTAATGCAGTCTCTGGTCCCGCGTGCAATTGGATTGGAGCAGAAGCTGTGTTCCACTCTCCAGAAGTCTTAAGATCCAGAAGTCTTAAGATCCTGTGGCGGGTGTTGTGGGTAGCTGGCGAGTGTCAGCAGACCCTGCGCCCCAGCTGCCCAGGTGCTTTTCTGACCGGAAGAGGGTTGTGGCCCTATGTAGGCCGGATTTCTCTCTCCCCAACCAGAGCAGTCTCAGGTCCCGCGTGATTGGACTCTGTATTTTCTTTATTTACATTTCAAATGCTATCCCAAAAGTCCACCATATGCTCCCCCCAACATTCCCCTACCCACCCACTCCCACTTCTTAGCCCTGGTGTTACCCTGTACAGAGGCATATAAAGTTTGAAAGACCAAGGGTCCTCTCTTCCCAATGATGGCCAACTAGGCCATCCTCTGCTCCATATGCAGCTAGAGACACAAGCTCCAGGGGTATTGGTTAGCTCATATTGTTGTTCCACCTATAGGGTTGCAGACCCCTTTAGCTCCTTGGGTACTTTCTCTAGTTCCTCCATTGGGGGTCCTGTGATCCATCCAATAGCTGACTGTGAGCATCTACTTCAGTGTTTGCTAGGCCCCAGCATAATCTCACAAGAGACAGCAATATCAGGGTCCTTTCAGCAAAATCTTGCTGGCATATGCAATGGTGTTACCATTTGGAGGCTGATTATGGGATGGATATCCAGGTCTGGCAGTTTCTAAATGGTCCATCCTTTCATCTCAGCTCCAAACTTTGTCTCTGTAACTCCGTCCATGGGTGTTTTGTTCCCAATTCTAAGAAGGTGCAAAGGGCCCACACTTTGGTTTTCGTTCTTCTTGAGTTTCATGTGTTTTGCAAATTGTATCATGTATCTTGGGTATCAGTCTGGTGGCTCCTCAGAAAATTGGACATTCAGTATCTCAGCCATGTTCTTAATTACTATATGTATTATAGAATTATACTCATATCTGTATCAGCCAAAATGATGTTATTCTTACTTTATTACATCAAAAATATTTTCAGGCAATACTTACAAGATATCCATTCCTAAAGAGTTCATAAGCAATTTAGAAGACATAATACAAATAATTACTTTAATTTTGCTTGATGAAGTCCATGGGCTTTATGTACCAGTTGATAAGGTTGCTGGTATATACATGCTTTATTCCTGACCACTAGATGTTAGATAATAAACAGCTGCTTCTTCCCAACCAAATCCTGATTACCTTCTTTATAGCAGTGTTTGTTTCTCTGTATCTATTCATGTAGAAGAAGGAATCCAACGTGGTGTTTATTGTTAGTGAATTATTTTATGTATTTATGTTCCAAATTTTGATCCTACCACAAGTCCCCTATTCTCTGAGTTCTTCAACCCAAACTTCCTCTTGTTTTCCTCTCAGATGGTGTTCCCCACATACACTACTCCCACATCCACACCACGCAATACACCATGCAATACCACAACCAGGCATCACCCTCCATGTAGCCTCACAGTAGATTTATGCACAGAATACTTGTTCTTGTTTTATCTGTAGAGTAATTCCATGAAATGTACATAGAGATCCTCAGCACATAATATGTAATTTGGAGAAATTGGTGTGTGTGGGGGGGTATTTCTCTAATATGCTCATGTCAAAAAGGGGGAGAAGTGGTAAGGAGGAAAATGAGGATATATAAATTCAGTGATCCAACATGGATATAAATAGAGAAAAATAGCCAAGAAGATCAAACGTAAGATCAAATTAGTATGATTTCTACAGTGAAATTAAGTTATGCATCTGAAGTGATAAGTTCACCTTCACATTAGGCTACATAAGAATGAGACCCAAAAGGTCAGGAGCAGTGAACTGGCCAATTATTTGTATATAGACCTGCATGTATCGAAGACAGAATGCTCTCAGGATCCTGAGACACATAGGAAAGTCAAAAGTATTAATTTTATGGACTCTGGTGTCCCTTTAATTAAACCATCAAATTGTGGTATGTATTTTTTCTTCTCTGTTCCCATATTTCTAATAATGTTTATTTTAATGACATATCTGGACATTAACTTGAAGGACTCTGAAAAAAAAAATCTATCTTGATACACCCCTGTGGCCAAAACCAGAGAAGCAGAAAGCAACCCTGGGATTTTTCAGTCTTGGAATAAAAATTGTGATTTTGACTAGAAAAGAAAGTATGTCCTATTAAGCAGTAATCTGTTTTTCACTGAGTGTGGTGCCTCAGGTGGAAAGCCTGAAGGATCAAGCACCATAGAACTCTCAAGGGGTGGATGAAAGGAACCTGGCAAACATCTCTGGTTGATTAGAGTGACATATTCAGTCATAATGTCAACAACAATGCAAATATACAAGCACAGTAACTCAAAATATATATGTTACTCACCCTGGGTTTTACCACCCCATGACTTAGATCTTAACAGAAATATCACTTAATATGCTGTTCTCTTGGCTTCTTATCATTTGGTTTTTACAGATGCCAACTTTCACTTGGATCATTGCAACTCATATCTGCCCAACTGACACAAAATACCTAATACACTCTGATGGAACTGTTGTCATTGGTGCATTTTTTCCTATTTTACATAATTCACATGTAGGTAAAACAATAGATTGGAAATACTTTCCTATGGACTCAGATAATTATTTTGGGTAAGTGCTTTTTATTAACTAATTTTACATATTCTTGTCTCCTGCTTTTAATATGTATTCTAGCATTTTACCAAGTATTTCTCATCGTGGGGCTCCACACATTCCCTACCAAGTTCTCTAATTTTGGTTTCTTAGTGCCTCTTTCTGTCCTCTCAAGTAAGAAGAAAAATTTGTCACATGCATAGTTTTATGTTTAATATTTGATTGCTGCAGTTTGTTCTCCTTTTCCCATGCTGCCTGTCATTCCTCAGACTCAGAGCATATACCATTCCAGGTCTGTACTAGAAAGGGTATTGGCAGTAGCCTGACACAACACTTCAGAGAATTGGGGAATGCCAGTCCTGATTGTCTTAGAGCAGATTTGAAGTCTGCCTTTGAAGTCTGTGACTTTTGCAGCCCTAAAAATGTTCTAGAGTGATTGGTGTTGCTTGTGTCAGATAATTCTGATTTTAGTTAAATAATGCCAGAATAAGAAATTTACCCATCTTCACTGTTATTTTGTATCATTAACATTTTGTATTGTATTGAAAGCTAATATTTCCACATCATTTGATTTCCGATTATAACGTACTTAAACTATATGTTTCCATTATACATTATTTGACTTTGAGTACTTATTCATAAAATAATATTCAATGATATTATGTGCACTGATAACTCTTCATTAGTTTTTAGTCTGCAGGAACAGCAGATCTAGACAGTTTATTTCAATTTCCTTGGTGAACTCAGAGATAACCATGTGAAATATTTTTCAAAGAAATAAAGTGTATTTTGTATCATGCTGAAATTTCTATCACTGTAGAATACACATAAACTAAAGAACTGAAATGGAAAACCAAAGCATGTATTCAACCCTGAACTCAACATGGGGGAATAAACATGGGCAATGAGTGTCCAGCTTGTGGTTAGTTGCTAGAAAATTCCTGAAAGACTAAGTAGATTCTTAGCAATGATACGTTGCTACTCTTTGCTAAAAAATTGGTATGATGATAATGTGTTAGTTAGGTCAAGATAGTGCAGAAGGGATGTAATTCTGAAATAAAACATTTTTAGGTAGAGAAGACATCTTTTCATATTTTGTCATAAGATTTAATAGTGACCGGAGTAATTGAAAAGTTCACAGCTAGGTGAAATATTTCAAGTGCATATTTCAAGAATAATTTTTTTTTTTGGTTTTGAAAGAAATAACACTATATTTGATTCCCCTTTCTTTTCTTGCTCAGTATCTCAGTACCAGGCACAACTTTTCACTATGTCCCATGTCTCTCCAGACAGTATAGTGATAGCAATTTGACTGCAAAATAAACATGTGAAGTAAACAGATTTAAGTGCTCAGCTCATCAAAATCGAATAGTTGCAAACGACTTGTCAGATTATTTAACATGATATAAAATATGGAAATAGAATTTGCAGGTTGTTTTATTTACCATGTATGATAAATATATTTATTCGCCCTATTTAACTTATTTTAACAATATTTAGTTTTATGCAAATAAGGTATATGAAGAGACATACATTAATATCTACTAATCTTCATTCAAACCCCTGACTAAACCTTTATAATACAGGGAAGGAGTGCATAGCCATTTGACATGGCTATTTCTGACAGTGATCAGTGCATTTTCTGCACACTATGAGTCATTGTGCACAAGCACAAGCACAAGCATAATGATTATAATGAACACAAATGATGATGTGCTTTAGCGTGGCTAGAACTATATACGTCAACATTGCTATTTCAATTTACCTGTGTGTAATTGATTTTCTGATTTTTTATTAATTCATTTTGCAATAATTTAAGACAAGATGTGGGTTTTTTTGGTCTTATTTTATGTGTTTTTATAATTCTTTGGAAGCATAAACGACAGTAAGACAAGCATTGGAACGTCAAGCTAAAGTGTTTTATACAGAAAACAAATTCTGATTATTTAATTTATTTTATATAGTGGAATTTTAAAACTATAACATTTTTAGTGAAATATTGTTAGTTAAGTTACCAGTTACATGGATATTGGGTAAATATTAAACAACCAAAAATATCCTAATTACAACAGTACAGTGGTTTTGATTTAAGATCATGTAAATTCACAAAATAACATTCCAATAGGACAGTGGAAGTGAAAATACATGCTAATAAACAAAAAAGCAAGTTCTTTATATAAATATGACATTAATATTTGTTACATTGTGAGCATCCTTGCATCCTCTCTTTCGTCCTCCTATTTGCTTCGTTAAAATCTGTACGTCACAGCTCATTTCCACTTACAAGTGGCAACATGGCATGTTCATCTTTCTGGGCCTGGGAAACCATGCTAGGGATAAGTTTTTCTAGTTCCAAATTCTATTCTGTCATTTTTAAATCATTTTATTTGATTGCATTTTCACATGATCTCCCCCTTCTTGGTTACCTCTCTACCAACACCACATCCTATCCGTAATCATCCCCTCACCTTTGTGACTATGAGGGTGCTCATCCACCCATTCACCCATGTCCACCTCACCCCTCTAGCATCACACTATGCTGGAACATGAAGCCTCCCTCCCTTCTCACTGATGTCAGATAAAACCATCTTCTGCTTCATATGTATATGTATATTTGATTCTCTCCATATACACACTTTGGTTGGTGGTTTAGCCCTTAGAAGAGCTCTGTGGTCCAGTTAGTTGATATTGCTCTTATTATTGGTTTACAATCCCCTTTGCTTACTTCATTCCTTCACTTATCTCTTCCACTGAGGTCCCAAGACTAAGTCTGACAGTTGGGTATAAGTATCTGTATCTGTGTTGGTCATGTGCTGGTAGAACATCCCAGGAAACAACCATATCTGGCTCCTGTCAGCAAGCACTTCTTGGCATCAGCAATACTGTGGAAGTTTGGTGGCTGCAGATGAGATGGTTCCCTAGGTGAGGTGGTCTCTGAATGGCCTATCCTTCAGTCTCAGCTTCAATTTTTTTCCCTGCCCTTTTTGGGCAGGAACATTTGTGGTTTAAATTTTGAGATGAATAGGTGGCACCATCTCTCAACTGGGTGTTGTGCCTCTCTCCGGGAGGTTTGTTGCTACACTTTGAATCTCCCTTTGTTGTGTATTTTAGCTAAAGTCATCATCATTAGCTCCTGAGAACCTCTTGATACCCTAGAATCTGGGACTTTCTAGTGACTACCTCAGTTCCGCATCCTCCTCCACTATATGTTTCTATGCAATTTCCTGATCCTCTGTACTTCTGTGTTGTACCTGTTCCTGCCCCCCTTTTCCTTTCTCTCCTCTCTCCCTCGGTGGTTCCTCTCTCAGTCTAGCTCATGTGATTATTTTGTTCCCACTTCAATGAAAGATTGAAGCATCTGCACACTCCTCTTCCTACTTCTTAAGTTGATGTGATTTGTGGGGTATATCATGGGTATTCTGAGTTTTCAGGCTAAATTCCAATTACCAGTGTATACATATTATGGATATTCTTTTGTTCCTGGGTTACTTCACACAGGATATCCATTTGCCTGAGAATTCCATGAAGTCTTTGTTTCTAATAGCTGGATAGTAATCTGTTTGTGTAAATGTACCACAATTTCTGTATCCATTCTTTGGTTGGGGGATATCTGGGTTGTTTCAAGCTTCTGAATATAATAAATAAGACTGATATAATCACAGTGAAGCAGATCTTACTACAAAAGTCTGTGCTCAATGAAACTGGAATATCTAGAAAAAAAAAGGGATGATTTTCTACACAGATACCAAAGTTAAATTAGCATCAGATAAAACACTTAAATGGTACCATAAATATAAAGAAAAAGAAGCAACCATTAAATGTCTCCCAGGGGAAAAAAAACACTACCACCACCACCACCAACAACAACAAAAAGGACCAATTTGGTTTATTGCAGAATTCTATCAGACCTTCAAAGAATACCTAATCCAATACTTCTAAAACTATTTCATAAAATAGAAATAGAATGAATATTACCCAATATGTGCTATGAAGCCACATTTACACTGATACCTAAATCACACAAAGACCCAATAAAGTATGAAACTTTCAGACCAATTTAGCATATTAATATTAATGCAAAAATGCTCAATAAAATCTCACAATTTGAATCAAAGAAGACATCAATACCATCATCCCCCATGACTGAGTGGGCTTCATCCCAGTGATGCAGGGATGGTTTAATATAAGGAAATCCATCAACTTAATTATGTAAACAAACTCAAAGGGAAAAAACACAAGACCACCCTATCAGATGCTAAAAAACCCTTTGTTAAAATACAACACCCCTTCATGTTAAAGGATTGGAGAGATCAGGAATTCAATGTCTAGATCTAAATATAATAAGTGCAATATACAGAAAACCAGTAGCCAATATCAAAGTAAATGGAGAGAACCTTGAAACAATCCCACTTATATCAGGGACAAGACAAGGCTGCCCAGTCTTCCGATGTCTATTCAATATATTACTCAGTGTTCTAGCCAGAGCAATTAGGCAACAAAAGATAATCAAAGGGGTATGAATTGGAAAGAAGAAAGTCATGGTATCACTATTTACACATGATACGATAGTATACATAATCATCCCTAAAAATCCACAAGATGGCCTTTGTAGCAAATAAACAGCTTCAACAAAGAGGCTGGATATAATATTAACTCACATTAGTAGCCTCCCTCTACTCAAAGGACAAATGGGCTGAAAAAGAAATGATGGAGAAGACACCCTTCACAAAATTCACAAATAATATAAAATGTCTTGATGTGACTCTGACCAAGCAAGTGAAAGATCTGTATGACACAAAATTCAAATCTCTGAAGAAAGAAATCAATGAAGACTACAGAAGATGGAAAGAACTCCCATGCTCATGTATTGGTAGAATTAATAAGTAAAAATGGGCATCTTACCCAAGGCAAATTATAAATTCAACACACATCAAAATTCCAATTCAAATCTTCACACACATAGAAAAAGTAATTCTCAAATTCATCTGGATTAAAATAAACAAAAAATAAACAACAACAAAACAGCACAACAAAAACTCATTCTCAAAAATAGAAGAACTTCTAGGTGGAATCATCATCCTGGACTTCAAGCTGTACAACGGAGGAATAGGGATAAAAAATACATGTTATTGATACGGACAGGCAGGTAGATCAAAGGAAAAAAACTGAAGACCCAGAAATGAGCCCATACACCTATGGCCACTTGATCTTTGACAAAGAAGCCAAAATCATTCAGTGGGAAAAAAACAGAATTTTCAAAAAATGGTGGTTGTTCAACTGGTAGTTGGCATGTAGAAGAATGCAAGTTAATCCATCCTTAACTCCTGGGTTGCCATTTGTCCTATTGATATCGTCCTTTGCCTTACAGGACCTTTTCCATTTTATGAGGTTCAATTTGTCATGGTTTGATCTTGAAGCATTAGCAATTGGTGTACTGTTCATGAAATTTTCCTCTGTGCCAGTGTGTTCAAGGTTCTTTCTTAATTTCTCTCGTATGTGATTCAACATACCTGGTGTTATGTGGAGGCCCTTGATTCACTTGGATTTGAGCTTTGTATAAGGAGTTAAGGATTCGGTTAGCGAGAATTTTATTGAGGATTTTTGCATCTATATTCGTAAGCGAAATTGGTCTGAAGTTCTCTAATCATTGTTGGATCTTTCTGTGGTTTAGGTATTAGAGTAATTGTGGCTTCATAGAATGAGTTGGGTAGAGTTCCCTCTACTTCTATTTTGTGGAATAGCTTGTGCAGAACTGGAATTAGATCTTCTTTGAAGGTCTGGTAGAACTCTGCACGAAACCTGTCTACCTAGTCCTGGGGTTTTTTTGGCTGGGAGACTATTAATGACTGCTTCTATTTCTTGGGTATATGGGACTGTTTAGATCGTTAACTTGATCCTGATTTAACTCTGGTACCTGGTATCTGTCTAGAAATTTGTCCATTTCGTCCAGGTTTTCCAGTTTTGTTGAGTATAGCCTTTTGTAGAAGGATCCGATGGTGTTTTGTATTTCTTCAGGATCTGTTGTTATGTCTCCCTTTTCCTTTCTAATTTTGTTAATTGGGATTTTGTCCCTGTGTCCTCTAGTGAGTCTAGCTAAGGGTTTATCTATCTTGTTGATTTTCTCAAAGAATCAACTCCTCATTTGGTTAATTCTTTGAATAGTTCCTCTTGTTTCCACTTGGTTGATTTCACCCCTGAGTTTGATTATTTCCTGCCGTCTACTCCTATTGCGTGAATTTTCTTCCTTTTTTTCTAGAGCTTTTAGATGTGTTGTCAAGCTGCTAGTGTGTGCTCTCTCCAGTTTCTTTTTGGAGGCACTCAGAACTATGAGTTTCCCTCTTAGAAATGCTTTCATTGTGTCCCATAGGTTTTGGTATGTTGTGGCTTCATTTTCATTAAACTCTAAAAAATCTTTAATTTCTTTCTTTATTCCTTCCTTGACCAAGGTATCATTGAGAAGAGTGGTGTTCAGTTTCCACGTGAATGTTGTCTTTCCATTATTTATGTTGTTATTGAAGATCAGCCTTAGTCCATGGTAGTCTGATCGGATGCATGGGACAATTTCAATATTTTTGTATCTGTTGAGGCCTGTTTTGTGACCAATTATATGGTCAATTTAGGAGAAGGTCCCGTGAGGTGCTGAGAAGAAGGTATATCCTTTTGTTTTAAAATGTTTTAAAATGTTCTGTAGATATTTGTTAAGTCCATTTGTTTCATAACTTCTGTTAGTTTCACTGTGTCCCTGTTTTGTTTCTGTTTCCACGATCTGTCCATTGATGAAAGTGGTGTGTTGAAGTCTCCCACTATTATTGTGTGAGGTGCAATGTGTGCTTTGAGCTTTACTAAAGTTTCTTTAATGAAAACTCAAATGATATGTACTCACTAATAAGTGGATATTAGCCCAGAAACTTAGTATACCCTAGATATAAGAGACAATTTGTAAAACACATGAAACTGAAGAAGAACGAAGACCAAAGTGTTGACACTTTGCCCCTTCTTAGAATTGGAAACAATCACCCATGGAAGGAGTTACAGAGACAAAGTTTGGAGCTGAAACAAAAGGATGGAACATCTAGAGACTGCCATATCCAGGGATCCATCCCATAATTAGCCTCCAAACGATGACATCATTGCATACACTAGCAAGATTTTGCTGAAAGGACCCTGATATAGCTGTCTCTTGTGAGACTAGGCCGGGGCCTAGCAAACATAGAAGTGGATGCTCACAGTCAGCTATTGGATGGATCACAGGACCCCCAATGGAGGAGCTAGAGAAAGTATCCAAGGAGGTATCGAGATCTGCAACCCTGTAGGTGCAGCAATATTATGAACTAACCAGTAACCTGGAGCTCTTGACTCTAGCTGCATATGTATCAAAAGATGGCCTAGTCGACCATCACTGGAAAGAGAGGCCCATTGGACATGCAAACTTTATATGCCCCAGTACAGGGGAACACCAGGGCCAAAATGTGGGAATGGGTGGGTAGGGAAGTGGGCGGGAGGGTATGGGGGACTTTGGGATAGCATTGGAAATGTAATTGAGGAAAATACGTAATAAAAAAATTTTAAGAAAATGGAAAAAAAAGGAGTTAAGGATGGATTAACTTGCATATCTAGAAATAGATTAGATATAGATATAGATATAGATATAGATATAGATATAGATATAGATATAGATATAGATATAGATATAGATATAGATATAGATATAGATATAGATATAGATATAGATATAGATATAGATATAGATAGATAGATAGATATATAGATATATAGATATATAGATATAAAGATATAAAGATATAAAGATATATAGATATATAGATATATAGATATATAGATATATAGATATATAGATATATAGATATATAGATATATAGATATATAGATATATAGATATATAGATATATAGATATATAGATATATAGATATATAGATATATAGATATATAGATATATAGATATATAGATATATAGATATATAGATATATAGATATATAGATATATAGATATATAGATATATAGATATATAGATATATAGATATATAGATATATAGATATATAGATATATAGATATATAGATATATAGATATATAGATATATAGATATATAGATATATAGATATATTGTTTTGGAGTTAGGATCATTTCTTGTGTTGCCGAGATCTCATACATGTTAGGTACATAATCTGATAACAATAGCCCTGGGCCCTGTTCTGTTTTGTTTTGGAGCTTGCTTTTGGTCTTGCTATGTTACTCAGGCTGGACTCCAGCTTGCTCTCCTCCTAGGTTGGCCTCCTAGGTGCCTGCACTACTAGGCCTGGCATCATCAGCATTTTGGCCAGGTTAGTACCTGGCCATTATCAATGTCCTGCTACTGGATATTGCTGTGAGAATTCTTATAACATCTGTAATGTATTTGGAGTTCTTGGGAAAATTTAGTATTTTAAATAATGAGATTATTGTATATAACTGAATATACACAGATTTTTTAAGAATACATCTGGTGAACAATTAAAAAAAAAGAGTTGAGTAAAGAAAGAAAGAAAGAAAGAAAGAAAGAAAGAAAGAAAGAAAGAAAGAAAGAGTTGAGTAATACAACTCAGTGTAAATTTTTCACGTTTTAATTCATTTGACTTTTAAAAAATTATATTCTTATTTTTAGGTTCAGAATTTTTTAAATTATATATTTATTTCATTTACATTTCCAATGCTATCCCAAAAGTCCCCAACAAGCTCCCCCACACACTCCCCCACCCACCCACTCCCACTTCTTAGCCCTGGCATTCCCCTGTACTGACGCATATAAAGTTTGCATGACCAATGGGCTTCTGTTTCCACTGATGGCTGACTAGGCCATTTTCTGATACATATTCAGCTAGAGACACGAGCTCCAGGGGGTACTGGTTGTTCCACCTATAGGGTTGCAGATCCCTTTAGCTCCTTGGTTACTTTCTCTAGCTCCTCAATTGGAGGCCCTGTGATCCATCCAATAGCTGACTGCGAGCATCTATTCTGTGTTTGCTAGGTGCCAGCATAGTCTCACAAGAGACAGCTATATCTGGGTCCTTTCAGCAAAATCTTGCTAGTGTATGCAATGGTGTCAGCGTTTGGAAGCTGATTATGGGATGGATCCCCGGATATGGCAATTTCTAGATGGTCCATCCTTTTGTCTCAGCTCCAAACTTTTTCTCTGTAACTCTTCCATGGATGTTTTGTTCCCAATTCTAAGAAGGGGCAAAGTGTCCACACTTTGGTCGTTGTTCTTCTTGATTTTCATGTGTTTTGCAAATTGTATCTTATATCTTGGGAGGGGGGGGGTTGTCCTTCTTACCAGTTGGAACATCTTCTGGATATATGCCCAGGAGAGGTATTGTGGGATCCTCTGGTAGTACTATATTCAATTTTCTGAGGAACCCCCAGACTGATTTCCAGAGTGGTTTACAAGCTTGCATGGACACATGCTCCACTATGTTCATAGCAGCCCTATTTATAATATCCAGAAGCTGGAAAGAACCCAGATGTCCCTCAACAGAGGAATAGATACAGAAAATGTAGTACATTTACACAATGGAGTACTACTCAGTTATGAAAAAGATTTAATATTTTCGTAGATGTTGTTGTCTCTTCTTTTTTATTTAGTGTTTTGATTATTATATAGCACGAAAGTTTTCTTTCCTTGTCTTTTTGTATTCTGTAAGCTGCTTGAATGTTTTTACGCATCACTTTTTTTTAGTTTAGCAAATTTTTATTTTAAGAATTTGATAAAATATATCCTGTATATTTGACTTGGGCATTTTAAACTTCTATTATTTCTGTTGGTTTAATATTTGTTTTTTTTATATTGTCCCAAATTTCCTGGATTCTTTTTTGGTCTGAAATTTTTAAAAGTTGACATCTTCTTTGAAGGATTTCATTTTATCTATGCTGTCTTGTATGACTGGGATTCTTTTTTCTGTCTCTTGTATTCTGTTTGGCAATGCTTGTACCTGTAATTCCTGTTCACTTACCTTGATTATCCATTACCAGAATCCCCTCATTTTGTATACTCTTTGTTGCTTCTACGTTGATTTTCTGGATTAAATACACATATTCATTGCCTTCACCTCCGTATGTATTTCTATCACCTTCACTTTCTTGACATTTTTTTACTGGATTTAAAAATTCCTTTCCATTTTTTTTTCAAATTCTTTAAGGGATTTAATCATTTTTTTCTTTATGAACCTCTGTCATTTTCACAAAGTTGTTGTAAAGGTCATTTCCTGTGATTCATTTGTGTTGGGATATTAAGGGTTTATAAATACATATTATAAAGAGATTGCAAGGAAGTAGTGCTGTCATGGTGCTTGGACTATTATTCACTGTGTCTATACTGATGTCTAGTCATCTGGATTTGTACCAATTATACATATAGATACTAACTTTGGTTTGTCTTCCTTGGACTTTCTATATCTTTTAATTTTTCTTCCTTGGTTTCTGGATCATCTCTGGTCTTCTGGATGAAGTGTCATGTGCCTAACTTAAATCGCTGCTATTGTCTCTGTTCTAGTTGGCTGTTGCACTTCTGGTGGCCTCAATGACTTCTGATTCATGCAAGCAGGACAGATGGTAGCTCATCTGCTTTAAAGTGAGATGGCCAGCCACCAGAATTGATAGGAAGTTTCTGTCAGAATTGTGGAGCGTGACATGGTGATAAGTAAAGCAATGGTGATGGGGGATTTACTGTCTGTGTATGGGCACGGTGGAAAAGCTATCTTACCTGGGGTTCAGGAAACTAGTCTGACATCTAGTTGGGTAGAAGTTTTCTTCCAGAAGTGTGGGCTTCAATATGGAGATAAAGAGAGAAGGGAAGATCGGGGTTAAATTGTTTTCCTCCATTCCTTTTAGGAAAGGACAAATTTAAATTTAGTATACATGAAATATAAAGAAAAATATATACTTTCTGATTAATTTACAACAATGCATATAAGCCTTATCTTTCTATAAAAAGAAATATAACTGACTGCAAAATTTCAAGGAAAATGCTTTCATGAAGAAAACATTAAGAGACACAAAGTGTACATTTACTTTACTCTTTTTATCTTAATTGATCTATCCATTTGGATACCTATATTGTTCTTTATTTCAAATAATCTAGTAAATTATAAAATATTAAACGTTTTGATTAAAAAAACATATTCTTCATATGCTCCATGAAGGGTTACGACTCAATATTAGAATTCCACAATGAAAGAAGTGTACATTTTCTTAAAAAGTTAAGCAAATTTCAAATAAACTTAACATTTTGATATTTTTACTTATTTAGATGAAGATGAATGATAATCCAGCAGAATGAAATATTTGCAATGATGAAATTATGACATTTAAGAACTATCTTCTTTTTAAACTTTCCTTTCTTTTATAATTGTACATATGTATGATATATGACTTTTTTCCTAAGCAGGAATTTATATATAATGTCAAAGTCTGATTGTTTTATTTTCCATATCCATATAGTGCTCTGTGTTTGGAGATTTGCATTCTTCACTTTTATTTCTGATACATTATAAATAATAATTTCATAATCTATAATGTCCCTTAAAATGATGATCAGTAGATATTGTAATTATCTCAAATTTTTCTTTTTTACTTAAATAATTTTTTATTATTTTTATATACAAAATGGTAACTCCCTTCCCCTCCTCACCTTGCAGATATTTTCACCACGTGTGCCCTCCCTCCTCTTTGCCTATAAGAGAATGTCCTCCTGGTATCCTCCCTCAGTGGAGCAACCAGGCACTGTAGGATTAGGCACATCTTCTCCCATGAGGCTAGACGGGGCAGTCCTCTGCTACTCATGTGCCATATGAACAGAGAAGCTCATATATGCTCATATATGCTCTTTTGTTCGTGCATATGACTCTGGGATTTATGAGTGTTCCAGGTTAGTTGACTCTATTGGTCTTCCTTTTAGGTGGCCTTCTCATCCATGCCTTCAGTCCTTCCCATAACACTCCCCTAAGGTTTAATAAGCTTATTCTAACTCCAGGGTTGTCTCCCCTTGTGATTTCCCTGTTGTTTCTATTTCCATTTTTGGATCCCGGATGGTTTTGTTCATTTCCTTCTCCTGTTTGACTGTATTTTCTGTATTTCTTTAATGTATTTTGATGTTTCCTCTTTAAGGACCTCCAGCTGCTTACCTGTGTTTCCCAGTATTTACATAAGGGAGCCATTCATGTCCTTCCCTAAGTCCTCTATCACCATCATTATAAGTGATTCTTGATTGGAAACTTGCTTTTCTGGTGTGATCCTACATCCAGTACTTGCCATGGTAGGAGAACTGGATTCTGATGATGCTAAGTAACCATGGTTTTGGCTGCTTCTGTTCTATTACTGTCTCCTGCCATCTGATTATTTCTAGTGTTAGCTGTCCTCACTATATCTGACTGGATCTATCCTTCTTGTGGTTCTGGTTGTGTCAGAACTCCTCAGAGTTCAGCTCTCTCTGTGATCCTGTCATTCTGGGATTCTGGGATCCTGAGATCCTTGGTGTCAGAGCTCCTGGGAGTGGAGCTTCTTCTGGGTGTTGTGGTACTGGCTGTGGAGATGAGGACCAAGATCTGCTCAGGGCATCAGCTCAGACTGATAGGAGTCTGTGACACTAGTCGGGTGTGGTTCCTTAGTGCCCCGGTCCTGCTGGTCCCAATTACTTCCCATGTTGGGACAGATGTCATGTTGTTTGCACCTCTGATCCAATGATCCTGGGTGTGTTAAATCACCTGGGAGTGGATCTTGCACTGTGTGGAGACTGGCTAAGGAGTTGACACCTAAGGTCTGCACTAGGCACTGCCCCAGACTGGATGCAAACTTAATTAGTAACTTCTAAGAATATTCAAGACTTTACAGTGGATTTATTCTACTCTTTGATTTTCTTTTTGGTAGGATCATTGTATATCCAGGGCTGTTGAGATCCAAAAATATAGCACAAACTGGCTTGAAATTTCCAGATATGCCCGCTTCTGCTTCTTTATGATAATATTGTAGCAAGGTAGTAGGATGCTTTTATCTGCTGGTGGTAAAAACAATGACATAGACACTTTTTCATATTTTAAAACTTAGGAGTTTTAGCTGAGCAGATTACCAGACAAATTTCAACCTCACTAATTCCAAACCTGGCACTATGTCCTGGATACAGACAGCTCTACTTCTCTCCTCATCTTCACATCCAAACAATAATGGTGGTGTCTTGCTAGAACATCTCTCCCTTTTGCTCTCTGCTTTGAAGAATCCCCATATCTCCTGGAAGTTTTGCTATCCCACATTCTGCTTAGCTATTAGTGGTCAGATATATATTACATCCAAAAGACATGTGAGGAAGGATGTATGTTCACAAAATATTAGACCAGTGATGGGCTATAGAAATAGCAATTCCATGAACTGACAACTAAGATAGAACTTTGCACTCAACAAGTTTGGCAGTCAACAAAATAATATAGTGAAAAAATGTCACACAAAGTACCCCTACATAGAGACTTGCCATCATGCCTATACTTTTCAGTGTTTTATTAAGAACTCTTTTGTGGGATAATACACCATGCCAGAAAGCATAATAAGCTTGAGTGGTTCTGAGAACCCAACAGCCATGTACCCACCTGAGATGGTAGGCATCTCCCTATACCCTACTTGATTCATTAACTGACACATGTGCCATATTTCCACAAAAGGAAAAATCACCTGTGATCACGTGTAGAAAACTAAAGTTCTTTATGCTAATGAGGAATGCAGAGTCCCTGAGGTTTTACCCAATAAGATTGCCTTCCTGGACATTATTTCTTACAAAATGTATTTAATCTCTAGTCCATGCTGAGAATGTGGTATGCACCTATTTACCAAGATGTACAAACAATAAACAGTTTGTTCAAAATCAAAATCTTGCCACAGATAGATTGAAATAGATAAGTAAGTTCTTTCACAATAATATATCACAGGAATCTGGTGGCTTTATGAAGAATCAATTATTTTGCATAATTTTCAATATTGGAAGAGGAGTGGATAACTTTGAAGAAATATACTTGATTTTATGGTTGAATTATGTTATATTTCCACATCTGCAAATCAGAGAAAGCAAGCTCTCTTGGGTCTATAATTAACAAGGACCCCCTTTCAGTATCTCATTGGCTGTAATTGTCATAGCATACCATTTTAATAGAAAAAATTCATTGGCTGACATAAAAGTGCGTGTTCTAAGCAAACACAACCATTCAAAGTATAGACCTAGTGCACTAAATTTGTATGTATATTATTATGAGTTCCTCCATGTGAATGCTGTGATTCTTCTCTGCAGGATGAGTACACGAAACTACCAACTCGTTTTGGCCATGTTATTTGCTGTCAATGAGATCAACTTGAACTCCCATATTTTACCAAACACCTCTCTTGGACTTGAGATTTATAATCTGCCAGCTATTGGAAAGAACATTTTTAGGGGTGTGTTCGCTTGGCTCACAGGTTTGAGTAGATTGATCCCTAATTATACATGTAAAAAAGAAAGCAAATCAGCTGCTACACTTACTGGGCTATCATGGAAAATATCTGAAACAATTTGGACCATATTAGATCTTTACAAATTTCCTCAGGTGAGTGCAAGTGACGTGCGTGATGAGCAGCCAGGAGTCTTTACTCTGATTTTAGCTGTTTGTTAAATGAAAGGGACACAGTTTGATTATTTAAGTTGAAAAATCATCTACAAAGACAAAGACAAATTGGTTTTTGAGGGTTTTTTGTTTGTTTCTTTATTTATTTATTTATTTATTTGTTTGTTAGTTTTACTTTTAAATATAGTATACTGGTTGATTTTCTGTCAACTTGACCCAGGCTGGATTTATCACAGAGAAAGGAGCTTCAGTTTAGAAAATGCCTCCAGGAGACACTGCTGCAACGCATTTTCACAATTAGTGATTGAGAGGGGAGGGCCCATTGTGGGTGGTGCCATCCCTGGGTTGGTAGTCTTGGGTTCTATAAGAAAGCAACCTGAAGCCGGGCGTGGTGGCACATGCTTTTAATCCCAGCACTCGGGAGGCAGAGGCAGGCGGATTTCTGAGTTCGAGGCCAGCCTGGTCTACAAAGTGAGTGCCAGGACAGCCAGGGCTACACAGAGAAACCCTGTCTCGAAAAACCAAAAAAAAAAAAAAAAAAAAAAAGAAAGCAACCTGAGCAAGCCAGGGGAAGCAAGCCAGGAACATCCCTCCACGGCCTTTGTATCAGATCCTGATTCCTGACCTGCTTGAGTTCCAGTACTGACTTCCTTTGGTGATCAACAACAATGTGGAATGTTTAATAATTTCATTTTGTCTTTTAAGACTAAGACATTTTGAATGGCAATTCTTGTTCTCCATTTTAACATTCTGTATTTCTTTCAGCTTACTTTTGGGCCTTTTGATCCTGTTCAGATTGGTAGAAACCAGTTTCAATCTCTCTACCAGGTGGCCCCCAAAGACACAGCTCTGTTGTCTGGTATTGCCTCTTTGATGCTTCATTTCAACTGGAACTGGGTGGGACTTCTCATCCCAGATGACCACAGAGGTGCTCAGTTTCTATCAGACTTTAGAAAGGAACTAGACAAAACTAGAATCTGCATAGCTTTTGTGCAAACAGTATTATACCTGGGGGAAACACTACTTCGTTTGCTATCACAAGATCATATCCACATTCTAGAATCATCAACAGCAGAAGTGATTGTAATTTATGGACCCACTTCTATTCTATTAACTTTAATAGAAAGCACATATAGAAAGTACAACCTGAAAAAAATTTGGGTTATGAATACAAAATGGTTTTGCCCAAATTTGGAACTATATAATATGTTAGAATTATCCCATGGGGCTCTCATTTTTTCACCCCATTATGAGGAGATTGCTGGTTTCAAAAAGTTTATGCAAGAAGCCACCCCCAATAAGTACCCAGAAGATCTTTTGCTTCATTTATTGTGGTACTGGTATTTCAAATGCTCATTTTTGCATTCTGAATGTAAAATATTTAAAAACTGTCTGCAGAATGCCTCTTTGGAATTGTTGCCAGGGAATATTTTTACAATGGCCATGACTGAAGAGAGTTACAATGTGTATAATGCTGTGTATGCAGTGGCCCACAGTCTGCATGAGGAGACACTCAGTCAAATACAATTTCAACCACAGGCAAATATTGATAGGACTCTGTTATTCCCCTGGAAGGTAATGTAAATTCCTTGTATTTTAAACTCCCCAATATGTCATCAGATGCTTTAAAAGCTCTCAAACTAGTTATGCTAGATTACTTTTTCCATTCAATAATCTATAAGAGGTAGCATATATTTCAGTGCCTAGATATCAATGTACATGTATATCTATAAATATGATTGATAAGTGTACTTGTGGAAGATTGCATTTAATAGAATAATTCTTATTTTTGTAGAAAAAATATGGATATTTCTCTTTGCAATTTCTCAGAAGCAAAACCCAGGTTTTCAATGATGCACTTAGCCCTAAAGAGGTTTGATGTCTCAGGGTGGGTAACATGCTCTACCATCTCAGAGAAGAAGGTGATGGGCAACAGGGATATCGGTTGTCTGAGGGATAGCCTGGAAAGAAGAGCTGCAATCAGGATGGAATTGGATAACTAAACTTAAAATAATATGGATAATAGAAAAATAATTCTCTAGATCCACCTTATCGAGGGGATTTAGGAAATAAAATAATAATTATCAGAAGAAAGGTGATTAGAGGGTAAAGAAAATGAAAATATTGTTTAAAGAATACATTACTAGAGGTAAACAAGATTAATTTGTTTTTCTTCATTCTGACCCATAGTTAGTAATAGTGGGTTTTCACAGTTGTCAATTTTACTGAATCTGGAATCATCTAATACCCAAAAGCCCGCCTGTAGGGTCTCCTAGAGTTGCCATGGTATAGTTGGCTTGAGAGGTATGTGTTATGAGGTTACGGGTGTTTTCATTTTCAGATCCTGGAGAATTTTCTGTGCTTTTTTATTCTTAGGAACCATAAGCACTCTCTAAGGTAGTGAAACATATAGGCCGACTGTCCCCCTCTGGATTCCATAGAAGTTATCAAAATATGTAGATCTTGTCTAAAAATTCATATTGAACAACCCTGTCTAACTTGCAAACTGCTATTGTATTCTACATTGTTAAGTTTCTGATTTTTTTAAACTAAACAGTCTGGATACAAAACAAAACAAGAAAATCAAGTATTCATGTTGAATTTATACAAAATATATCCAATATTCCTGGATGCCATTAGAATTTTTGTGCTAAAATCACTCCTGATTATCCACCAAACTCAAATTACCTCATCATAAATATTGAGGCTAAGAAATTGTCAGAAAATATGAGGAAATAGTTAGTTTTCAGAGAAGTTTTGATTAGTTTACTATATAGTTCTTGATAAGTTTTCAATATTTGGCATGATTCTAGATGAGACTCCGTTCCCATTATTGTATTGATTCTTAGAATTATATCTTATTCCATTAGATAATAGAGATAGAAATGATGAACTTAGAATCTTTTTTTTTTTTTAATGTTGAAACTTGTTTTCTCTCTTATCCTTGATTGTTTGGCACTGCTTGACAAATTATATTCTATGCAAACTGACACTTACAAAAACAAATATGTATATTCTGCTAAGATTTCCTTTGTTCAACCCCATAGGTAATTAATTAAAACAGCATTAACATGATATATTACATACATGATACATTTATAGTCAGGACTAACTTCTTATTTGTAGTTCAGTTATGATTCTATAACTGCAATTTCATGACAGGAATTCATATATGTTTTAGCTTCACCCTTTTCTGAAGAAGATTCAAGTGAAAAATTCTGTTGGTGACCACGTGGTTCTGGACTGGAGAAGGAAGGCAGATCCAGAGTATGATATTACCAACATTTGGAATTTCCCAACAGGTCTTTCACTATTAGTGAAAGTGGGTACATTTGTTCCCAGTGCTCCCAAAGGGGAACAATTGTCAATGTCTGAATATATGATTAATTGGCCCATAGGATTTACAGAGGTGCGTGTGTTTCTAATATAAGTAAATATTATATGTTTCTGGGTGTAATGACTCTTGGTTGGTATTATTGACCACATCAATACACTAAAACTATCAATCTTAAGATTTTTACTGGTGACTTATTCTGGTGGATGTGTTTTACATATTTTCCAATTATCTATTCATTTTGTCATTTTAAAAAATGATATCAGACTGGAAAGATGGCTCAGCCGTTAAAGGCTAGGCTCACAACCAAAAATATAAAAAAGGATATCAATTAGTCCTTTCTGAGGACATTGTAATAAAAGAGATATCAGGATGTTTATATTGACTTACTGTGTCATCGGTAAATTTATTTTCAAAATAACATAAATTGCAATAACCTGAAAAGAGGAATCTTAGTAGGAATAATATTTGCAAACCCCTTTCATTAAGCAAAACCTGTCAAGTATTGTACTTTAAAAGGTCTTACACATGAGGGACCATTATACTGAGAGTGGATTTATTTTACTAATTTATGAAAAAAAGAGAAAGAAGTTAGTAAAACAACAGATTAGAATAGCCAACAGGTCCTTCACTATTAGTGAAACTGGGTACATATGCTCACAGTGCTGAAGAACAATTGTCCATATCTGAATATATGATTAATTGGCCCAGAGGTGGGTATGTCTCTATTATAAATAAATACTATGTTTCTGAAACTAATAACCCTTGATTGCTATTATGGACCACATCAATACTCAAGCAAATCAAAGGATGTGAATGAAATTAACCTCAAGTTCCCGAATAAAGAAACTGAAGATTTCAGAAGAAAGATCTTCCATACTCATAAATTAGTTGGATTAACCTAGTGACAATGAACTGTATTTTTGACTGTTACCAAATTTCCACATACTTAACAAAGGGATATACAAATACAATGCAATTCCTATCAAAAGTACCACACAATCATTTACAGACTTTGAAAGAGCGATTATCAAAATCATATGGAAGAACAACAAGCCAGGATGCAAAAACGAAACTTACCAATAAAATAATCTCTGGAGGAATTACCATCATTGGTCTCAAGTTGAACTACAGAGAATTGGCATAAAAACTGCATGGTTTTGGAATAGAAACAAGGTTGTTAATCAGTGGAATGAAATCCATTCCCAGAAGTACACTTATAGGCACTTGACTTTTGACAAAAAGTTAAAAAAACATACAATGAAAAAAGAAAGCACCTTCAGCAAATGATTCTCATTCTATTGAATATCTGCTTTGTAGAACAATGCAAATAGATCCATATTCATCACTCCTCAAAACACCCAAGTCGAAGTGGGTCAAAGACCTCACCATGATACCAGATACACTGAATCTAATTGAAGAGAAATTGGTGAATAGCCTTGAACCCATTGGTGCAGAAGACAATATCCTGGGTGGATCATGGAACAATTAATAGATGGGACCTCATGACACTGGAAAGCTTCCATAAGGCCTAGAACAGTATCAAAAGGACAAACATGGGAGCTAGTAATCAGAAAAAGGTCTTCACTAATCCTACATCCAACAGTGGTCTAATATTCCAAATAATAAGGTACTCAAGAAGTTAGATTCTAAAACTTAAAAAGTGAATAGCCCAATTAAAAAATGTGATAAAAGCTACACAGAGAATTTTCAAAGGAGGAGTCTCAAATGTATTAGAAGTGGTTGAAGATATGTTCAACAACCTTACCAATCAGGGAAATGTAAATAAAAATGACTCTAAGAATCAGTCTGACACAACAAAAATGGCCAAGATAAAAACTGAACAGATAGCTTCTGTTAATGAGGACATAGAGACATGGGAACACTAGTCTGTTGCTGTTGAGATTGCAAACTTGTGCAGACACAGAGGAAAGCAATCTGGTAGTTGCTCAGAAACCTGGAAATAGTACTGCATGAAGATACAGATATACTGTTCCACCATATTAGGACATGTGCTCTGCTGTTTATAGTAGCCTGATTCATTATAGACAGAAACTAAAAACAACCAGATGTCCCTCAACCCCCCTCCCAAAAAAAGGATAAAAGAAAATGTGATTCATTCACTCAATGTTTTACTACGCAGCTATAAAAATGAGGACATTAAAATTTCCAAGAAATTGGATGGAACTAGAAAATATCATCCTCAAAGAGATAATCCAGACTCAAAGACATGAATAGTATGTATTTTCTTATAAGAAATATTAGTGACTAAGAACATGATATACATTTTACAATCCATAGACCCAAAGAAACTAAACGAAGAAGGAAAGCCAAATCGAGGATACTTGAATCTCACTTAGAAGGGGCATAAAATAGTCATAAGGGATAGATGGAGGGAGGTAACTTTCTGTGATAGGGAATGTGGTAGGGAATGGTGGTTTATCAGGTCTTGGAAGAGTCAGAAAAGATGTTCAGATAGTCAGGAGAACAAAAGGTGACCTGTATGTTCCAGGAGTGCAGGAGTTGGGGAAATGTCAAGGAAGAGTCAGACATGGCATTAGGAAGACCAACAGTAGTTAGTGCATGTGATGATAACTAAGACCAATAGCACTGCAGTGAACATGAAGAGAACACCTCCAATAGCCAAGCATTTCCAGTAAAGGAGGGATAAGGACAACACATAGGCACCAAATTTTTGACCCAAAAATAGTTCTAACTACAAGAAATGCAGAGATGTTGCAGAGACTGAGAGAATTGCCAACCAATAACTGGCCCAACTTCAGGAGCACGACAGGGGCAAGTATATCAATCCCTGACACAAATAATGATACCTGTTATGCTTGCAAAAAAAGAACCTGTTTTAACTGTCCTTCCAGAGGATCCACCTAGCAGCTAACTAAAACAAATGAAGAGACACACAGCCTAACATGGGGCAGAGTTACAGGACAATTATGGAAGTATTGGAGCCCAGAAATGTTTAAGAACTACACAGGAAAATCAAGAGTCCTATAAACTCGACACTTGGGGAATCTCACAGATTCAGTCACAAATCAAAGAGTGTACGTGGGTTGTACTTAACCTAACCCACCCCCAATATATGTAGCATATGTGTAGCTCAATATCCATGTGAGTTCCTCAAAAGCTGAAGTGGATACTGTCCTTAAGCTGATACTTCTCTAGAGAATTCATTCCACAAATGAGCTACCCTCTTTGGCCAGAGTGGGAGAGGATGAGTTTAATCCTGGAGAATCTTGATGTGCTAGGATGGCAGGATATACACTGGTTGCACATCCTTCCAGCAGAAAAGGTAAGGGGAACTCTTTGGGAGTGAACCAGGAGGGGCAGTGTTTGATATATAAATGGAATAAAATATTAATTAATAGAAAAAATAACTAACATCACAAATGGCCTATAAAACATTTGGGTGGTGGCAGGTGGTCCTATGTTGTTTAAGAATCTAAGGTGAGAAAGACACAATTAGCATGACAGTAAACATAAGTAGTACATGTTCTCCATTTCCATTACATTCTCAAATATTCTGCTTCAAATCCAGTCCTTATTTCAACTGATGATAAACCTTTCTGTCCACAATTTGCTATGGTCATCCTGTTTTATCACAATAGGAACCCTAACTAAGACAATTAACTTAGACAGTCACAGTCAGTTTTCAGTTGGCCTTTGATTTTAAGCCTTTGACAAATAAAGAACAAAGTGAGTATTTCCCGTTTATACTTAACTGTATTGTTGGAAACATGTAGGCAACAAAATTAATATGAGGATAGAAAAATTTTATTTGTAACATCACAGTTTGAGGGTGAAGTTCCCTAAGGCAGAAGATTATGACAGTGCTGCTTGTAGGACACTGTGCAGATTTCATTAAATCAGGAAAGGAATGTGAAGGCTGCTGCTGACCAAAGGTCATTTCCACTTTCATTCAATGGCCAATGGAGTAAAACAGCAAAAACCAACATATTTAGATATTAATTTTAATTAATATACTTTCTGTATTATAAAATACATACTTTACTTGTACACTAATTAAGAACTAAGTGTTTTTGTATCTTGTATTTAATATTTTTCAGATTCCTCACTCTGTATGCAGTGAGAGCTGCAATCCTGGATTCAGGAAAGTTGTCCTGGAGAGCAAGCCTACCTGTTGCTTTGACTGCACTCCTTGCCCAGACAATGAGATTTCCAATGAAACAGGTGAAGGACAAGTTTCTCAGAGGATTTTCCATTCTTTCTACAGTGCTCTCACAAACCTAAGTAAAGGGAAAAAATGAGACAAGGGAACGACATTGCCATTATGTTACTTCAGTTTAACAACTGAATCTTTTATTTGTATGTTCTATTAAAATAACACACAGGAATGATTCACCTTTTTAGTCATTGTAGGCATTGTGGCATCAAGAATTCACTTCCTCACAGCAGAGACAAATGTGCAATTTCAGCATAGAATTTAATCAATAATATTCTGAGTATTAAGTCTTTGTAATCTTGGCCAGGTGGTGGTGGCACATGCCCTTATTCCCAGCACTTTGACGGCAGTGGCAGGTGGATTTTCTGAATATGAGGCTAGCCTGGTTTACAGAGTGAGTTCCAGGAAAGCCAGGACTACACAGAAAAACCCTGTCTCAAAAAAAAAAAAATTAACCAAAACAAAACAAAACAAAAAACTAAAAAGTAATCTTGAAAGCATACTTTAATTACACTTGCATCACATTTAAATGTGAATAATTTAGCTTTACTATAGTAGTTCCATAATTGTCTTATTTCATACCGTGGACCCAGAAAGCTATTTCATTTTCCCAGTTGCAATTTCTGTGTTTGACCTGTTTTATGGCATAAGAAAGTTTCTAAATTAATTTAATTACAACATTTTATTGCCATGTTTTCTTCAACCCAGTTAATGCATCTGAAACAATAGGTTAGACAAAGAAATTAAGTTATTGTGAACAGGCTGAAAGACAGACAGTCAGAGATGCAATTAAAAAAAACTAAATACACATTTTGTATAGAATTTTATAAATTAATTCACATTTTTCAAGAAGTGTAATTATTTTATATATATTTAATATTTCCATATCTACTAATGAAGTTGAAACTATAGATATGTACCATTTGAAAATATTATTGTAATTGACACAACAGTCTAGGTGTCCTCAAAGTTTATAATATGTTGTGTCACTCATTAACTCATTAACACCCAAATATCAAAAGTGTATGTATGTTCTCATTAGAACTACTGGAAACAAATATAAATGTGTAGAAAGGTTATGTGACATCCTTTAAAATGAAAACTTGGCACATGACCACGTTTTGATGCACTGGTAGATGGGTGCATGTTATGTTGCTGAAGTGAATATGCCAAGATCTACTGAACACTGCACACACCTGAAGTGAAGAATAATTAGTTGCAGAAAATTTGGGGGAAATGTTAAACTATGTCAAAGTAAGAACAACAAGCATGAGAGAGTCACAAGGTGACTGCAATCTGCAAGTCTATAATAAGCATTGTGTCACTCCAGGTTGAATAGTAAACATAAGTAGAAGGGACTTGCGGTTAATAACATTGATGTGAAAAACAAGGCTATTTGTTGGTTCTTTCGGAATTTTTCGTGAAATTAATTCCATTTTCTATATGTACATTGTATAAAACATCTCATTTCTGACAGGGGCATGATAATTTTGTTTTTATTATTTATTCTACATCCCAATCCATGCCTCACCTCCTGATCTCATCCTCAGAAAGTCCCTCTCCTATCCACATTCTCATTCTCCAATCAGAGCCAGGAGCATAGTATTTCTCTACATTGCTAATCAAGTCCTCTTCTACTGAGGCCAGAGAAGACAGTCAAGTTAGAAAAATATTTGACAGACAATCAAGCACTATATAGATAGCTATATTCTCATTTCTTTGCTGCTCATCTGCTCCATATGTAGGGAGGGGCAGGTTTTGTCTGAGAGTGTCTGCATCTGTTTCATTCAGCAGAAGAGACTATCATTAATAATTTCAGGGATTGGTATTTTCCAATGGGATAAAACTGAAGTGGGACCATTGTCTCTATTGGTTCTACTGGGAATATTGGATGTCCTTACCCTCAGTCTCTAGCCCAGCCCCTATTTTTACATCTCTTGTAGAAAGGATGAACTTGGAGTCAAAAATTGTGTGTGTGAGTTGGTTTCCCTATTGCTTCAATAGGAGCTTCCTGAGTAACGGAGGTAGACTTTTCAGGTTCCAAAGAACCACTATTATGTCTCTGAGCTAAGGTTACCCTCTTTGATTGCTGGGGGTCCCATATCCCAGATCTTTAGCATATCCTCAAAATGATTGCCATCCTATACCTCACACTATGAATCTCTATTCTCTCTCCTGACATTCTATCCCTCTGCTGTGTTTCTCTCTGTACATTGACCAGGAACACTCCAAGTCACCTCCTTGTCCCCTCTGCCACCCAGATTCCTCATTCCATCTGCCTCCTATAACTATTATATTCTACCTTCTAAGTGAGAATCAACTACCCTCACTTAGATGCTACTTTTAGTTTAGCTTTGGGTCTTTAGTGTGTATTGTGTGTATCCTGTACGTATGGCTAATATCCACATATTGTAAACATACCATGATAATCCTTTGGGGTTACCAATCTCTGGATGATAGTCTCAAGTTCCATCAATTTCCCTGCAAAATTCATGATGTCCTTGTTTTTACTGGCTAAATAGTACTCCATTCTGTATGCACACCAATTACTCTTTATCTATCCATTCTTCAGTTAAGGGATATGTAGGTTGTTTCCAGTTTCTGGTTATTAGGAAGAAAACTGATATGAACATAGTTGAGCCAGTGTCACTGTGGAATAATGTGCCATCTTTGGATTTATGACCAGAAGAGATATAGCTAGGTCTTGAGGCAGAAATATTGCCACTTTTCTGACAATTCAGCAAATTGATTTCCAGAGTGTCCTTGCCTAATAGAAGGTTTTTAGTTTCATTAGATACCATTTATGAATTCTTTATCTTAGGCCTGATCCATTGCTCTTCTGTACAGGAAGTTTTCTCTAGTACCAATGCATTACAGGCTATTCCTCAGTTTCCTTCTACTAGATTTATTTTATTTGTCTTTATGTTAAGATCTTTAGTCCACTTCATTGAAGTTTTGTGTAGGAAAATAGATATAAATATTTTTTCGTTCTTCTACATGCAGACATCCCATTAATTCAGCACTAATTCTTTAAGATGCTTTATTTTTCACATTCTATGGTTTTGTGTCTATAGGTATGTGGCAATATTTGAAGACTGATGCCATGGATCAACCAATTTATTCCTAGACTATTACCATGGAGATTTTATTACTATTACTTGGTAATATACCTAGAGTTCTGGGAGGTGTGTACCTCCAAGGGTTTAATTATAGTTTAGGCTTGTTATAGCAATGTTGGGTTATTTGTTTGTTTGTTTCTTTGTCGTTTTTTTCCCATTTGAAGTTAAGAATTGTTATTTCAAGGTATGTAATGAATTATATGGGAATTTTTATGAGAATCACACTAAATATGTAGATTGGCTTTGGTAAGATAGGCATGTACATTATGTTAACCCTACCATTTCAAGAGCATTGTAGATCTTTCCATATTCTGATATCTTCCTTAATTTTTTTCTACAGTGATTTCAACTTCTTGTTATATAGGTGTTAAAATTGTATGGTTAGAGTTACATGGAGATATTTGTATTATTTTTAAAAATTGTAAAGTGTTTTATTTCCCTTATTTCTTTCTCAGTTAATTTATCGTTTGTATAAAGGAGGACAATTTTTATTTTTAGTTAATTTTGAATCTAACCACTTTGCTGAAGGTGTTCTCTGGTAAAATTTTGGGGGTTATTTTTATTTATTATATCATCTGTGAATAGAAATCCTTTTACTTCTTTCGTTTCAATTTGCATCGACTTGATTTCTTTTAGTTCTCTGATAGCTCAAGCTAGAACTTCAAGTACTGTATTGAATAGATTAACAAGAATGAGTAGCGTTGTCTTATCCCTGATTTTAGTGGAATTGCCTAAGTTTCTTTCCATGTAATCAGATGTTGGCTGTTGGTTTGCTGTATGCTGGTTTTATAGCATTGAGATATATGCCTTGTATCCCTGATTGTTCCAAGATTTTTAAAAAGACTTGGTGTCACATTTTGTTAAAGTTATTTTTCTGCAACTAATGGGATGACCATGAGTTTTTTTTTTATTTATTTTTATAGTGAATTACACAAATGGATTTTCATGTATTAAACTATGCCTGTATCCCAAATATGAGGCTTATTAATTTACTACTTAAGATGCTTTTGATGTGTACTTGCATTTGGTTTGTGAGGTACATATATATATATATATAGTGTGTGTGTGTGTGTTCATTTCTTCATCAATATTCATAAGGGAAATAGAACTAAAATTCTCTTCTTTGTTGAGTCTTTGTGTAATCTGGGTATCAGTATGATGGGAGCCACATAGAACGAGTTCCACAGTGTTCCTCTGCTTCTATTGGGTGGAGTAATTTTTTAGAGTATTGCTATTAGCTCTTCTTTGAAAGTCTGGTAGGATTCTGCAATAAAACCATCTGACTCTGGGCATCTTTGGTCAAGAGATATTTCATGACTGCATCTCTTTTCTTAGGGTTTTAGGGCTATTTATATAGGTTTCCTGATCTGAATTTAACCTTTCTAAGTGTGATACTTGCTGAGAAAACCATCCTCTTTATTAAGATTTTCCAGTTTTGTAGACTCCGGGCTTTGAAGAAAGACCTAGTACTTTATTTCTACTTTCTTTCTCTCTTTTTTCTCAATCTTTTCTTTTTGGATTTTATTTATTTTGATAACATCTCCACATATTTTAGTTAGTTTGGCAAGGGTGGGTCTATCTTGTTGATTTTCTCTAAGAGCTAATTCTTGGCTTCATTGGTCCATTTTTTCCTAATTTTTTGATTTCAGATTATTGAAATCAGATTATTTTCTGCCCTCAACACCTCTTAACTGTGTTTTCTTCTTTTTTTCTAGACCTCTTAAATGTACATTTTAAATCTTAATATGAATATTTTCAAATAAATTCCTTTATTGAAATACTCAATGTAATGGACTTTCCTCTTAGAACTATTTTTACTGTTTCCAAGAATTTGCATATGCTGTGCCTTTATTTTATTGAATTTTAAAATATTCTTTCTTTCTTTCTTTTTCTTTCTCTTTCTTTCTTTCTTTCTTTCTTTCTTTCTTTCTTTCTTCCTTCCTTCCTTCCTTCCTTCCTTCCTTCCTTCCTTCCTTCCTTCCTTCCTTCCTTCCTTTCTTTCTTTCTTTCTTTCTTTCTTTCTTTCTTTCTTTCTTTCTTTCTTTCTTTCTTCCCTGGACCAGAGATCATTGAGTAGAGACTTTTCAATGTCCATGAATGTGTCTTCTTTCTTGTGTTTCTGTTGTTGTTGAAGTCCAGATTTCCTACACAGATGCCTCATAGAGGAAATGGTGTTATTTCAATTTTCTTGTATCTGTGAAGAATGCTAAATTTTGGGGGAAGACTTGAGTGATGAGAAAATAGTATATTGTTTTGTGTTTGTGTGGAATATTATCTAGATAACTTTTAGGCCCATTTGATTCATACTGTCTTCCAGTTTTGTTATTTCTCTCTACTTTTTGACTACATAACATGTCAGTTGGTGAGACTGGAGTATAGCATCAACCAGTTTTAATATGTGGAGTTTGATGTGTGTTTCCAAATTTAGGAATGATTCTTTTACAAACATGGGTGTCCTTAATTAGGAGCATACATGTTGAGAATTGAGATATCATTTTAGTGGATTTTTCTTTAATGAGTATGTAGCGTTTTTCCCATTTGCTTTGTTTAATTCTAGTTGAAAGTCTATTTTAATACATATAAGAATAGTTATTTCAACTTGCTTCGAGGGTCCTGTGGCCCAAAACAAAATTATAGCATTTACTCTGAGGTAATAGCTATCTGTATTGCTGAGCTGTTTCCTTTTTGCAGCAAAAGTTTGGTTCCTATTTTTGCATTTGTTCTGTTCGCCTGTTTCTTTTTTATTGGAAAGTTGAGAGACATTATCAGCCAGTTATTGTTTACCCCTGTTATTTTGATGCTTGTAGTGTTAGTGTGTATGTGTTATTGTGAGTATTCAATTTTATTTTTCTGCTATGGAATTATTTGTTTCCTATATTTTCTTGAAAGTAGTTATCCTCTTTCTGTTGGAGTCCTCCTTCAATTAATTTTTTTTGTATGACTGGATTTGTGGATAGATACTGTTTATATTCAGAGTTTTCTTGAAATATCATTGTATTCTCCATCTATATTTATTGAGAATTTTTCTGGGTGTAGTTCCTTAGATTGGCGTTGAGAAAATGTTAACTATTGTGACAGGAGAGTTTTAAAAGCATAAGAAACATACACAAATAGAGAATAGAGGGAAAAAGGATTTAAATGTATGTTCTTTCGATATGATTTAGGAAAAAATGAAACAAAATCATTCTTGAAATGAAACATTGAAAAAAATGTGGAAAGTTAAACATGTCAGGAAATAAGTCATATATTTTTCTTCCACTACGTTTGATTCACAGAGATTTAGTTCTTAAAATCTGTTCTGGAGGAACAAAGAAAACATAAATTTTATTATTATGTAGGTGTTTTACTGAAAAACTATCACTAAGTTTATCAAAACTTCCATGAACTAATAGCCACAAAATTCTCTCGATATATAAAGGAGTTTATATCCCCCATACTAACCTGAATATCATCAAAGAACACAGATATGATTAGAGAGTTAAGTCCCAATAACTTTTCTCGAACATCTACATATTAACAATAACATCTGTGAGATTTGCCTTTTAACAAAAAATGAGAGGGGTGAAAAAGACAAGAAATATTTTGAACAAATATTCGGTGGTATCCAGACAAAATCACATGAAAAGAAAACATTTCATACATCTAAGACTATCATGATTTATACAATAAATGCAATGAACAATATTTCTTGAAAATTGAATTCACACAAACAATTGGAAATTAAGAAACATTTTGTTTGTGAATTGGTGTAAGTAGTAAATTATTTTCTGCAGTATAAGTTTGTATTCTCAAAATCTAAATGTAATTTTCAACTATATTACAAAATATAGCTAAAATGTTAAGAAAAGAAAAAATATCCTACATTTCCATCCATTTGCCTAAGAGTTTCATAAATTTGTCGTTTTTAATTGCTGAGTAGTATTCCATTGTTAAAATGTACCACATTTTCTGTATCCATTCTTCTGTTGAGGGACATCTGGGTACTTTCCAGCTTCTGGCTTTATAAAGAAGGCTGCTATGACCATAGTGGAGCATGTGCCCTTATTACAAGCTGGAACATCTTCTGGGTTTATGCCCAGGAGAGGTATTGCTGGATCTTACCATAGTACTATGTTCAATTTTCTGAGGAACCTTCAGACTGATATCAAGAGTGGTTGTACCAGATGGCAATCCCACCAATGGTGGACTGTTCTTTCTCTACATCCTTGCCAGCATCTGCTGTCACCTGAATTTTTGATCATAGCCATTTTGACTGGTGTGAGGTAGAATCTCAGGGTTGGTTTGATTTACATTTCCTGAAAGATTAAGGATGATTGAACATTTTTTTCAGGTGCTTCTCACACATTCGGTATTCCTCAGGTGAGAATTCTTTGTTTTGCTCTGAGCCCCATTTTTTTAATAGGGTTATTTGATTTTTTTGGAGTCCATCTTCTTGAGTTCTTTATCTGTATTAGATATTAGTCGCCTATCTGATTTAGGAATGGTAAAAATAATTTCCCAATCTGTTGTTGGCCATTTGTCTTATTGACAGTGTCTTTTGCCTTACAGAAGCTTTGCAGTTTTATAAGACCCATTTGTGAATTCTCAATCTTTTTTTTAAATGCTTTTTATTAGGTATTTATTTCATTTACATTTCCAATGCTATCCCAAAAGTCCCCCACATCCTCTCCCACCCACTCCCACTGCTTGGCCCTGGCGTTCCCCTGTACTGGGGCATATAAAGTTTGCAAAACCAAGGGGCCTCTCTTCCCCTGACTAGGCCATCTTCTGCTACATATGCAGCTAGAGACAGGAGCTCTGGGGGTACTGGTTAGTTCATATTGTTTTTCCACCAATAGGGTTGCAGACCCCTTTAGGTCCTTGGGTACTTTTTCTAGCTCCTCCATTGGGGGCCCTGTGTTCTATCCAATAGCTGACTGTGAGCATCTACTTCTCTGTTTGCCAGGCACTAACATAGCCTCACAAAAGATAGCTATTTCAGGGACCTGTCAGCAAAATTTTTGTGGCTTATGCAAGAGTGTCTGTGTTTGGTGGTTGTATATGGGATAGATACCCAGGTGGGACAGTCTCTGGATGGTCTTTCTTTCATCTCAGCTCCACACTTTGTCTCTATAACTCCTTCTATGGGTATTTTGTTGCCCATTTTAAGAAGAAGCAAAGTATCCACACTTTGGTCAACCTTCTTCTTGAGTTTCATGCTTTTGCAAATTGTATTTTGGATATTCTAGGTTTCTGTAATAATATCCACTTATCAGTGAGTGCATATCTAATGACATCTTTTGTGATTGGGTTACCTCACTCAGGATGACATCCTCCAGATCCATCCATTTGCCTAAGAATTTCATGAAGTCATTCTATTTAATTGCTGAGTAGTACTCCATTGTGTATCCATTGCTCTGTTGAGGGACATCTGGGTTCTTTACAGCTTCTGTCTATTATAAATAAGGCTGCTATGAACATAGTGGAACATGTGTCCTTATTACAAATTGGAACATCTTCTGGGTATATGCCCAGGAGTGGTATTGCTGGATGTTCCTGTAGTACTATGTCCAATTGTCTGAGGAACTACCAGACTGATTTCCATAGTGGTTGTACCAGCTTGCAATCCTACCAACAATGGAGGAGTGTTCCTCTTTCTCCACATCCTCGCCATCATCTGCTGACAGCTGGATTTTTTATCTTAGCCATCCTGGCTTGTATGAGGTGGAATCTCAGGGTTGTTTTGATTTGCATTTCCCTGATGGTTAAGGATGTTGAACATTTTTTCTAGTGCTTGTCAGTTATTCAGTATTCCTCAGTTGAGAATTCTTAGTTTAGTTCTGTTCCACATGTTGAATGGGGTTATTTAATTTTCTGGAGTCCACCTTCTTGAATTCTTTATACACATTGGATATTAGTCCCCTATCTGATTTAGGATAGGTAAAGATCCTTTCCCAATCTGTTGGTGGCCTTTTTGTCTTATTGAAGGTGTCTTTTTCCTTACAGAAGCTTTGCAATTTTATGAGGTCCCATTTGTCGATTCTTGATCTTACACCACAAGCCATTGCTGTTCTATTCAGAAATTTTCCCCCTGGTCCCATATCTTTGAGGCTTTTCCCCACTTTCTCCTCTATAAGTTTCAGGGTTTCTGGTTTTATGTGGAGTTCCTTAATCCACTTAGACCTGAGCTTTGAACAAAGAGGTAAGAAAGGGTCAATTTGCACTCTTCTACATGATAACAGCCAGTTCTGCTAGCACCATTTGTGGAAATGCTGTCTGTTTTCCACTGGATGGTTTTAGCTCCCTTGTGAAAAATGAAGTGACCATACATTTGTAGGTTCATTTCTGGGTCTTCAATTCTAATCCATGGATCCAACTGTCTGTCGCTGTACCAATATCATGCAGTTTTTATCATAATTGTTCTGGAGTACAGCTTGAGTCAGGCATGGTTATTCCATCAAAGGTTCTTTTATTGTTGAGAAGAGTTTTTGCTATTTTAGGTTGTTTTTGATTTTTTTTTATTTCAGATGAATTTGTAAATTGCCCTTTCTAACTCATTGAAGAATTTAGTTGGAATTTTGATGGGGATTGCATTAAGTCTCTAGATTGATTTTATTAAGATAGCCATTTTTACTATATTGATCCTTGCAATCCATGAGTGTGGAAGATCTTTCCATTTTCTGAAATCTTCGAAATCTTTCTTCAGAGTCGTGAAGTTCTTATCATATAGATCTTTCACTTCCTTAGTTAGAGTCACACCAAAGTATTTTATATTATTTGTGGCCATTGTGAAGGATGTTCTTTCCCTGATTTCTATCTCATCCTCTTTATCCTTTGTATAAAGAAAGGTCAATGAGGTAACCAAATCACAAAGAACACACATGCTATGCACTCATTGATAAGCAGATATTAGACCAGAAACTTATAATACTCAAGATACAATTTGCAAAATACATGAAACTCAAGAAGAACGAAGACCAAAGTGTGGATACTTTATTTCTTCTTAGAATGGGGAACAAAATATCTATGGAAGGAAATACAGAGACAAAGATGGGAGCTCAAACAGAAGGAAGGACCATCCAAAGAATGCTCCCTCCGGAGATCCATCCCATAATCAGCCACGAACCCCAGACACTATAGCATATGCCACAAAGATTTTGTGGACAGGACCCTGATATAGCTCTCTGTTCTAAGGCTATGCCATGGCCTTACAAATACAGAATGGGATGCTCACAGTCATCTATTTGATGGAGCACAGGGCCCCTAATGAAGGAACGAGAAAAAGTATCCAAGGAGCTAAACGGATCTACAACCCTATAGGAGGAACAAGAATATGAACTAACCAGTACCCAGCAGAGTTATGCCTCTAGTTGGATATGTAGCAGAGGATGGCCTAGTTGGCCAACAATGGAAGGAGTGGTCCTTGGTCTTACCATCATGATAATACGCCCCAGTACAGAGGTATACCAGGAACAGAACGTGGGGGTGGGTGGGTTGGAGAAGGAGGGTGAGGGGGGATATAGGGGATTTGGGGTATAGCATTTAAAATGTAAATGAAGAAAATATCTAATAAAAATGAAAGATAAAACTTAAGGACAGTTCAATATAGAGTTAAATAAATGGGCTTTAGTGATATGGTTTCCTGCATATTTTCATTGTCTGTTTGACACAATCAATATTTATGGAATAAAAGAAAACCAATATTAAAAATCTTTTCAAGGGCTGGATTGTAGGCAAAACTCTTGCACACATTGTATTTAGTGATTGTGTGGGCTAGACAGCCACACTGGGCTGTTGTGATTTTTGAGGAGGTGACCATGAGCTACTTAACAAATCAGGTTGAGGAATATGGTAGAGGCAGGGCAGGCAAACCACACCCCAATGTATTCAGACTGAATTCTTACCTCCTTATCATATCTTCAGTTCCTTCATTGTTTGCTCAGTGATATATTCATAATGGGTAATGTGAAAAACACCCATATCTCCAGAAGGGGCATTTCCTCATGTGTTTTTTTTGAAAGGAGTATAAACCTTAACTTGTAGGATTATTCACTTTAGAATACATGTTTCTCTACACCAAAAGAGACAATAGAACATGGTTGTAATAACAATGCAATGAGTTTGAACTCTAAAATATATTAATATAAAGGGAAAACTTGACCATGGATTCATAACCAATTTTATTTATACCAGGTTTGGATCAGTGTGTGCACTGTCCAGAAACTCATTATGCAAATGGAGAGAAGAGACACTGCCTGAAGAAAAGAGTAACTTTTCTGTCCTATAATGATCCTCTGGGGAAGGGAATCACACTTCTTTCCATTGGATTCTCAACACTCACAGCTCTTGTTATTTGGGTATTTGTAGAACACAGAGGCACTCCAATTATAAAGGCCAATAATAGATCTCTCAGTTACATCCTGCTCATCACTCTCATCCTCTGTTTCCTCTGTCCATTGCTCTTCATTGGCCTTCCAAATACAGCAACATGTATAATGCAACAGTACATGTTTGGACTTCTGTTCACTGTGGCCCTATCCACAGTGTTGGCCAAAACCATCACTGTAGTTATGGCCTTCAAGATTACTGCTCCAGGAAGAAAGATAAGATGGTTGCTGACATCACAGGTTCCTAAATTTGCCATTCCAGTTTGCACACTGATACAAGTACTTCTGTCGTGTATATGGCTGGGGACATCTCCTCCATTTATTGACAAGGATTATCACTCTGAACATGGACACATCATCATTCTTTGCAACAAGGGCTCATATATTTACTTCTACTGCACTCTGGCTTACCTGGGAGTCATGGCCTTTGGGAGTTACCTCTTGGCTTTCTTATCCAGGAGACTGCCTGACAGATTTAATGAATCTAAGTCCCTGGCTTTCAGCATGCTTGTGTTCTGCAGTGTATGGGTCATGTTCCTCCCTGTCTGCCACAGCACCTCTGGGAAGGTCATGGTGGCTATGGAAATGTTCTCTATCTTGGCTTCCAGTGCAAGCATTCTTATCATAGTCTTTGCTCCTAAGTGCTACATCGTTTTGTTTAGGCCAGAGTTGAACACACTTACTCACAACAGGGATAAAAGACACCACAGGAGCAAAACTTTACTTAAAACATAGCTCACATGATTCTTCAACTAAATTGAATTTTTCAATATCTCAACAAGTTTGACTATCAAATGTAAAGTTATGGCATGTTGTTCTTATGATAGCTTTGTGGATATACATTCTCACCAAATATTCTATCTGTAGCTTGATTCCCTAGAACCCCATGATGAAATAAGTAACAAACTTCACACACTATGACTGCCACGTTAATCGTCATACCACAATATTCCTCATAACATTTCATATTTTCAAATCTTTTATTTTAATTTTAAATCTTTTTTTTTTGTCAGTACAGATTTTATACCCCTCATATTCCATTCTCTGTCTGTTCCACATTCCACACCTCCTTCCCTGTCTCCATGAGGAAGTCTCCACCCCACAATCCTCCACCCCAACAAACCTGCACACTCTCTGGATCCTCCTGTTCTTTGAGGGCTACGTATATCTTCAGAGTCCATCCCCAACAGTCTTCTACTGTATATGTGTTGAGGGTCTCATATTAGCTAGTGTATGCTGCCTGGTTTGTAGCCCAGTGTCTGAGATCTCTGGAGTCAAGGTTAGTAGAGATTGCTGGTTCTCCAACAGGGACACCCTCCTCCTCAATTTCTTCCAGCTTTTCTCTAATTCCACCACAGGGGTCAGGAGCTTGTTTCAATTGGTTGTGTATAAATATCTGGATCTGACTCTTTCATCAGCCTATTGGGTGATTCAGAGGGGAACCATGATAGACCCCATTTTGTGAGCACAACATGATCTCATAGTGTCAAGCCTTGGAGCATCCACTTGAACTTAATCTCAATTTGGGCCTGTCTCCGGACATCCTTATTCTCAGGATCTTCTCCAATTTTGTCCCAGCAGTTTGTTCAGAGTATATCATTGTGAGATAGCAGCCCCATCCATCCAGTTGACCTCCTGTCTGTCCTCTGAAGGTGGAATTTACAAGTTCCCATTCCCGGATGTTGGACATTTCATCTAAGGTCCCTCCCTTTCAGACCTGAGAGTCTCAACCTCCCTGGCTTAATATGCATTCTAGAGGATCCCCCCACATCCTACCTCCCTTGGTTGCCTGTTTTTATTCTTTTTGCTGACCCTCAGGGCTTTGGCCCTATTCCTATGACCATGGGTATCTCTCCATTCTCTGAGATCTTCTTTGATTTCTATCTTAAGAGACCTCAAGTTATCTTCTGACAGATTTTCACTTGTTTGTTTACAGTTACCCCAAGATCTTTTATAGTATTTGTGGCTATTGTGATGAGAATTGTTTCCCTAATTTCCTTCTCAGCTTGCTTATCATTTGTATACAGGAAGGCTACTGATTTATTTGTGTTAATTTTATATCCAGCTACTTTGCTGAAGTTATTTATCAGCTGAAGATGTTGTCTAGAAGAATTTTTAGGATTACTTATGTATACTATCATATTATCTTCAAATAGTGATTCTTTTGCTTTTTCTTTGCCAATTTCTATCCCATTGATTTCTCTTGGTTGTCTTATAGTTCTAGGTAGAACTTGGAGTAATATATTGAATAGATATGGGGAGAGTGTGCATCCTGATCTTGTTTCTGATTTTAGTGGGATTGCTTCAACTATCTCACCACTTAATTTGATATTGGCTGTTGGTTGGCGGTAAATTTCTTTTACTAAGCTTAAGTATGGGCCTTGAATTCCTGATCTCCTCAATATGTTTATAATTTAGCGGTGTTGTATTTTATCAAATACTTTTTATGTAATTTTTGTTTTTACTTTGAGTTTGTTTATTTAGTGAGTCACATAAATGGATTTTCATATATTAAACCAACCCTAAACAATATGATGAAGCCTTCTTGACAGTGTTTAATGATTGTTTTGCTGTGTCCTTTTATTCAGTTTTCCTAGAATTTTGTTGAGAATTTTTCCATCGTTATTCAGAAGCAAAATTGATCTGAAGCTATTTAGTTTGATGTGTTTTGTTGTTGTTCTTGCTGTTGTTGTGTTCTTCTTTGGTTTAGTTATCAGAGTAATTTTAGCTTCATAGAATGAATTATGTCGTGTTTCTTCTGTTTCTGTTTTAAGGAATAGTTTAAAGAATTAAGTTTTCTTTGAAGGTCTGGTAGAATTCTGCACAAAAGCCCTGGGTTGTTTGTTTGTTTATTTGTTCTTGGGATGGATGGGAGGTGCCGATTTATAATGACATCTATTTCATTAGGTAATATGTGTATATTTTGATAGTTTACCTGCTCTTGATTTAACTTTCATGTGTGTTATCTGTTTACCAAATCACCCATTTAATCTAGATTTTCCAGTTTTGTTGAGTATATGCTTTTGTAATAGCACCTGATGATTTTTTAATTCCCTCAATTTCTGTAGTTATGTTTTTCTTTTCATTTCTGATTTGTTAATTTGCATAATGTCGCTGAGTCTTTTAGATAGTTTGGATAGGAATTTATCTCTCATGTTGATTTTCTCAAAGAACTAGTTTCTAGTTTTGTTGAATCATTGTACAGTTCTCTTTGTTTTTATTTTCTTGATTTCTGCTCTGATATGTTCTGTTTCCATTTAAGTGGGCTTTCTTTTGTTTTTGTTCTTTTTGAAATCTAGCCTTAATCTGTGGTGATCTGATAGGATGCTTGGGATTATTTCAATCATCTTGTCTTTGTTGAGGTTTGTTATATAACCCCTTATATTGTCAATTTTGGAAAAGATACCATGAGATGCTGAGACGATAGTATGTTCTTTTGTTTCAAGGTAAAATGTTTTGTAGATACCTGTTAAATCCATTTGTTCATAACCTCTGCTAGTTTTACTGTGTCTCTGTTGATTTATCCCACTGTTATTGTCTGGTGTTCAATGTGTGTTTGGAGATTCAATAAATTTTGTTTTATGAGTATTTATGCCCTTCAATTTGGGGCATAGGTGTTCAGACTTAGACTTTCTCTTGGTAGATTATTTTCTATGATGAATGTAAAGTGTCTGCTCCCATATTGCTTGATAACTTTGATAATCTATACTCATCTTCTGTGGACATTGAACTTCAGTGTGTGCCTTTATTTTTAAGTTGTCAAAGAAGCTCTCATCAAAGAATTTCCCCAGATAACTTTTGTACATATGTGGCTTTTTACACTTGACAACAATAGACATCCATTTCACAGGTAGATGTGAAATTTTCTGTTGGATGGATAAGCTCTATGTTAAAGAACTCTTCACTTGCCATAAAACTACAAAGAGGATTGACCCATTATGAGAAGAATTTCTTTGAATAGATCTAAAAGTTTATATTAAGGTGTACAGCATATGTACAATTATTTGATCCTAAAGCTTCTTAATAAAATGAAATATAATGTCCAAGGACTAATGCATACTCTTCAATTGCCTTATGTAGAATTTCATGTGTATCACTTCACCACATCAAACAGGCTACAACAATGAGACTTTCATACATCCTGTGCCCTGTTTATAGAAATGAAAGACATTTACTTATATTCCAATATCATATTGTTATTGGTCAGTTAAAAGCTATTCTTCAGCTGGAGTGTGGTGTCGCAAGCCTTTAATTCCAGAACCTGGGAGGCAGAGGCAGGTGGATTTCTGAGTTCAAAGCCAGCCTGGTCTACAATTCCAGTACAGCCAGGGCTACACAGAGAAAACCTGTCTCAAAAAGAAAGGGAAAAAAAAGCTATTCTTCAACATGATACTCCATTAGAAATTGTTGTTTATAGACCTGGTATTGAACAACTGAGAAAACCCTCCCATTGTCACCAAATGGATCATTGTTAATCAGAACACTATATATAGGCCATTCAGTGGTGGCACAAGCCTTTACTACCAGAACTTGGGAGGCAGAGGCAGGAGGATTTCTGAATTCGAGGCCAGCCTGGTCTACAGAGTGAGTACCAGGATAGCCAGAGATAGACAGAGAAACCCTGTATCAAAAAACCAAAAAAAAAAAAAAAAAAGGGGGGGGGTGAAAGAACACTATATGGGCTCTAGACAAAATAGTGTCTGAATCAATACATATATATGATCTAGGCTAATCTTTTTGTGAGGCTGTGTATTGTAATTGTTCTTTCAGTGCTTAAGCTCTCACTTTTAGGAGTTCTGGCAAAAAGGACTTCACTTGTCAAATAAATGCAATAGCGGGTCACTGTGGTGAAGACATTCTTAAGAGTTACTAATTCCAGAAGGAACACAGTGAAGATTGTTCCATCACCAGTCCTTGCCAAATAAAGTACCATACATTTCATATAATAGGATTGTTTGCTTTAGTGGGCAAAAATTGTAACTCAATGACAGGCCATGTAATGACTAACCACATTCCACCACTGGGAGGGTTCCATACATCCATGATAAGTGATAGAAATAGGTAGAATTCCAGGTTCTGCATTGTATGAACGGCAGCTCAATGAGTAAAGATTCTTGCAACCAAGTCTACATACATTATGCTAATCTTAAAAACCACAATGTAAAAAGAATGAACCAAATCCTAACACATTTACCATTATCTGTATATGTGCCTTGTCCTTCCCTCCTTAACACTCAGTCCACATGCCAAAGGATGATTTTGTATATATTTGTTGCTGTCTGGTTCTCATGAACAAAGGTGAGGTATAGCCACCAAAAATTCCTAGATACCATGAAAGCAAGAGGATCCATTGACACAACAGGGATGGCATTAGCTGAAATACCTATTAAAGGGTAGAAAGAACCTTTAAAGTCCATATCCAGAGGATAGGCATGACCTCCCCTTAAGGGAGGAACCACCCACCCATCTCAAAAACTTTAACCCAGAGTTGCTCATCTCTAAATGTAATGCATGCTCTAAGAGAAGAGGAGAGGCTGAAGGACAGGCCATCAAAGGACAGACCACCTATAGATCCATCCCATATGCAGCCACCAAAGTCAGATACTAGGCTGATGCCAAGAAGCACTTGCTGACAGAAACCTGTCCCCTGAGAGTCTCTGCCAGAGACTGACCAATACAGATGCAGATGCACACAGCCAAATATGGGCCTCAGGATGGGGAGTCCAAAGAAGAAGTTAGAGCAAAGATTCTAGGAGCTGAATGGCTTTACATCCCCAAAGAAAGAACAACAATCCCAAACAACAAGATGTGCCAAAACTCTCAGGGATTAAACCACCAACCAAAGAGTATACATAGAGTCACCCATAGCAGCAGGTGCATATGTAGCAGAGGATGTTTTTATCTAGCACTATTGGGAGGGGAGGCCCTTGGTCCTGTGAAAGCTCTATGTCACAACATAGGGGAATTCCAGGGAGGTGAATCAGGAGTAGGTGGGTATCCCATCCCGTGGGATTGAGTTATTCGTGGGTGCCAGGGGGACCGCAAACCTGTAAGGAAATGGGATTGGAAGAGAAAAGAGAAGTGGATGACCAAGAAGGGTGCCTATCAATGTCTCCGTTTATTATGTTGAGGTGCCTTGTTTTAAAGCATACATTGCGGGGAATAGGGAGGGGTCGAGGGGGAATTTTACAAAGAACAAAGAAGCAGGCATCTGCTGACATGGGGGCTGAAGTCAGGCTCTAGGCGGCAAGCTCTGTGTCTTATCCCTGGAACAAAGGTCCTCCTCAACAGCTTTGGGGTATCAGGCCGGGCTCAGGCTTAACTCATGTCCTTGAAAGTCATGAGAGTCAGAAAGAGATAGGGAAGAGGGGACTAAAATTGAGCTTTTACAGCCTCAGGTACCAGGAAGGGAACAGGGAGGAGGGATTGATAACCAGCACCTAGCACAAGGCCATTTGGCCTGTCAGGGAGATTGTGAAGGGCTCACTTTCTCACGGGATGGTCTCTGACATCTCCCCCTTTTGAATTAAGTTTAATAAGGCCACTCTTAACTGAGGTGATCAAATAATCTTCTCATCCTTGGATGAGTGGGCTTTAACCACGGCTGGGGGGACATTGACCCGATTCCAACCGTGGGTATTGTCACAGACCCACACTTGTGGCTCTTGGTATCTTTTCAGAAGGGGAGGCAGAGCCTTAGAAAAATTCTTTATTTGCTACTGAAACTAGATACCAACCGCCATCCAAACCAGGTGTGTCTCTCAGGGAACTCAGAAACAGTCTATTTGGACCTTCCCCTGCAATGCTTAGCTTGCATCCATGCTTGTGCCCATACTGGATTCGCATTATTACAAACCAGCATGCACAGTTCTAAGTTTTGTGCAGCTCCTAAAGGAGAATTGTCAACCTCAGGTTTAGTACGGTCTCTACAAGAATTACGCCAATTGTAACACCACAATTTGTGGCTCTTAAACTATATTAGGAGCTGGAGGTCACCCTTTCTCGTCTCTATTGTCTCCAAAGCCTGAGGAATCAAGGGGACCGTGCATTAGCAGCAAGATTGGAAAACTGGAGACCGGTCGGTAGCCCTTTCGGCCTCGGTGGGAGGAGGATCTTCTTCGTCTGAGTCCTGGATATCCAGCTGATGGTAGTGGACTGCAACTGGCTTACTTAAAGCAGCTTCAATCTGTGACTTAACAAAACTGGTTAATCTTTTAAAGGCCCAAGGGACAAAAGACAAAAGCAGTAAAATACCCATGAATACCCATGAAAGGTCCCAAAAGGATGGGAAGTAGGGTAGTGAGCCAGGGAGAAGTAGAAAACCAATTTTTATACCAATATTCTTGTTTCTCTCTGTTATGTTTTCTCTCTTCTAAACTAGTTCTAACTTTGTCTATGCTATCTTGAACTAAGGCAGTCTTACCAGAATAAAAACAACATTCTTTTAATATCTGAAATTTCTGTCTTTGTAGCCTTAATATTTGTTATATCCTGCCTCATTGTTGAGACCACTACTTTTAAGACATTAACCTTTGCCTCCAATTTTTATCTACAATGAGTTGCTAATATTTTTATACATATCATTAACAAAAATGAGCAGTATGAAGCTGTTGATCTAAAGAAGTAGTAAATATTGAAGTTAAAATTGCAATTAAAGCAGTAAATCTTAAAAATTGCTCATTTGACCTTTTCCAAGTTTGCATTCCCGGATTTTTAAACCAAGAATCATTTCCTAACTCTAACAGGCAGCAAAACATAAGCAGGTCTCCTTTTTTTTTTTTTTAGAATTTTTTTTATTAGGTATTTTCCTCATTTAAATTTCCAATGCTATCCAAAAAGGCCCCAATACACTCCCTGCCTCCAACCCCTACACACCCACTCCCACTCTTTGGCCCTGGCGTTCCCCTGTACTGGGGCATGTAAAGTTTGCAAGTCCAATGGGCCTCTCTTTGCAGTGATGGCCGACTAGGCCATCTTTTGATACATATGCAGCTAGAGTCAAGAGCTCTGGGGTACTGGTTAGTTCATAATGTTGTTCCACCTATAGTGTTGCAGATCCCTTTAGCTCCTTGGGTACTTTCTCTAGCTCCTGCATTGGGGGCCCTGTGTTCCATCCAATAGCTGACTGTGAGCATCCACTTCTGTGTTTGCTAGCTAGGCCCCGGCATTGTCTCACAAGAGACAGCTATATCTGGGTCCTTTCAGCAAAATCTTGCTAGTGTATGCAATGGTGTCAGCGTTTGGAAGCTGATTATGGGATGGATCACTGGATATGGCAGTCTTTAGATGGTCCATCCTTTCATCACAGCTCCAAACTTTATCTCTGTAACTCTTTCCATGGGTGCTTTGTTCCCAATTCTAAGAAGGGTCACAGTGTCCACACTTTGGTCTTTGTTCTTCTTGAGTTTCATGCATTTAACAAATTGTATCTTACATCTTGGGTATCCTAAGTTTTTGGGTGTTGCGCTCACCTTGTCCAGCAACAAAAGAAGCAACACGGTTGGATTCTTCTCAACAGGCTTTCTTTATTTCAGGAACACCTCCATGCTAAGGGGGAACTCAGGAAACCCCGGAAGGACTGCTTATATCCACCCTAGCACTGGAGAGAGCTACGTGTCATCCTGGGATTCATCAGTCTGTCGGCACTTTGATATGTAACACCCGCTCGGGAGGGGCTGGTGCCAGATTGGGGCTGGCGCCTGTGCAATGGCGTTGTTTATGGCGCCGGTGTACTAGAGGTTGGCGCCATCTTTTGGGCGTGTGGCTGCCTACATTTGGGCTAATATCCACTTATCAGTGAGTACATATTGTGTGAGTTCCTTTGTGATTGTGTTACCTCACTCAGGATGATGCCCTCCAGGTCCATCCATTTGCCTAGGAATTTCATAAATTCATTCCTTTTAATAGCTGAGTAGTACTCCATTGTGTAAATGTACCACATTTTCTGCATCCATTCCTCTGTTGTGGGGCATCTGGGTTCTTTCCAGCTTCTGGCTATTATAAATAAGGCTGCTATGAACATAGTGGAGCATGTGGAACATAGTGGAACATAGGAACATGTGTCCTTCTTACCGGTTGGAACATCTTCTGGATAAGCAGGTCCCTTTAACAAAATCATAATAGCAGATTCCTTATCTAAATTAGGATCTACACCATTAATTAATTGACAACAATTACAATGAATATGAAAAGACTTGTCAAGATTGGTGGTCTTAACTCTTAAAATTGTCTAACAATATAGCATATAAGTACTTTCACAACTATAGGGTAGTTGGCCTGAATGGCCAAACCAGTGTCTCTGATGAAATCTTATTAAATACACTGTAACCGTCTCTCTGCCTCACGGGTCATCATTTATTGTTGTCCTCAAATTGACACCAGGTCAGCTCTCCTTGCTTTAGTCCATGGCGGAAATAGGAAGTTTCTTCATCTACTTTGTAAGTGGCTGCTCTCTCTGATTCCTTTTTCTCTGTGCACTCAACACAGTTTACTTGTCATCACTGCCAGGGCACTCAGGAACTCACAGGTCAGCCTGTCACACAAATCATTCTGGAAGCTAGTATGCTTCTGTAGTATTCTGTGGAAGAAACAGAAACACCACCCCCCTTTACCCATATTAACTTTCTGTTCAGGCTCATGCCATGTGCCAATAAATGGATCCTTTTCATCTCACCTAGACATGATTATGTCTAGTTTTAAGATACTATAAGGCATTCATTAACTTCTTTGACATCCAAATTTCAAAAATTCTTTTTTAAAATAGTATGATTTCAATAATGTGCACGGGGGTATAATTTCTCCCCTTTTTTGTTTTGAAGAAGATAGAGTTTTCAAAGTTCCACAATACCTTGTCTTTGAGAATTATTAAATTGTTGACAAAACATCTTAAACACTGGACTGTTATAGTCGGTTTTAATATAACATGGGCAGTGACTAATTACACTTCAATTGTTTCTCTTGAAGAGAAGTCAAATAATTATAAGGATCCTGAGTTTGTATCCTTTCAAGAGCTATCTGTAATCTTTATCAGTTAAAGCATTATGTAAACCTCTATAGCACAAAAGCAAATCTTGGTGGTCTTTTCCAGGCAACCTAGGACAATTTCTTAACTGCCCAAAAACAGTCTTCTTAAAGGAACAGTATTTTTTCTTATAAGTTGTATAAGCAATTGCAAGCTTGAGAATTAATAGCATCTAATGGATGAACAATTTTAAGCAATTGCAAGCTCTTAGATATAATGTTGACTATTAATATACAACTTAAAGTTTGATTGTTCAACATTTTAAAACGCCATCTACAACACACAATTTAATTATCTGTGCTGAAGTCCCAGGATTCCCTAGTCACAGTTTGCAAAACAAAAGAAGTGCCACACAAGCCTCACTGAGGCTGCTCCCCTCTGAGCTCAGAGTCAACACAAACACAAACTTTTCTCAATCTGAACACTCTGACAGAATCTTGGCCCAAAGATTATCCCTATTTTGAAGTATCTTTAAAGACCTGTTTTCTTGGGTTCATGACTCCAACACTGAGTTACCAATTTTAAGCTAACTTTCTGTTATAAGCAAAAGGCTGCCTGCCCCTTTAAGAGCTCTGTTTGCAATCAGATCTCAGCAGGGCTTTTCCAGCTGTACTTGCCTCCCAGCCACAGTGCAGCATTACTTATCAGTTTCTGCTGTGCAAATTGAGACTGCTTTTTAAACAAGTTAAACTAAATCAAAGGATGGATAGCCAGCAGATAAAGGTTTAACCAATTATATTTTTCAACATGAAACACAGAACAACAATCATTCAAACAACAAAACAAAAGCAAACATAAATAGACAGACATATGGACAATTTGGTTTACCAAAAACAGACAATAGACAGACAGGGAATAGAACTTGATGTCTCAAAGGGACCCAGATATCCTAACCAGAGCTAAGAATATCTCCATAGGAACAGAGAGGAAACAGGACGTCTCCCGTTTTCCTTCTGTCCCTAGGAGAGCTCTGAAATAGCTTATTTTCATTTTCCTTCTTTTTTGATAAAAGGTCCTAAACAGGGGATAACTGCTTTTCTGAAACTTATTTTCTCTCTCTCATGTTCAGACTCTAATTCTTTATCTCCTTCTTCTGGGAATTCTGCCAGAGAAGGGAGAGGAGGCACAGTGACAGCTTCTGATAGTTACTCCTCAATAAGAAAAGATGGTTGCAGGGACTGCATTGGGACCCTCATCTATAATAAACCATGGACATACTTGGTCTATGAAAATAAAAGTTTATCAAATCTTTCTATTTAACTCTAACTCCTCTTTCCCTGATTACTATCTTTAAGCCTTTAACGAAGGATGCCTCTTTAGTTAGCTTATTTCCCATTTCCTGGAGTGGAGATGAATCAACTCACCAAGGACTTCTTATTCCCATTAGTGGCAGAAGTGGTCCTTCACTACTTCTAAATTCTTGGGGTCGTGACGAACTTCTCTGGAACCTCCACTGGAAGGAAATATGATCTGAACCTCCCCCTCACGTCAAGCACCACTTATACTGACCCGGGAAATAGGGAGGGGTTAAGGGGGAATTTTACAAAGAACAAAGAAGCAGGCATCTGCTGAATGGGGGCCAAAGTCACGCTCTAGGTAGCGAGCATTCTGCATCTTATCTCCGGAACAAATATCCTCCTCAGCAGCCTTGGGGTATCAGGCCAGAGTTAGGTGTAACTCATGTCATTGGAAGTCATGAGAGTCAGGAAGAGACATGGAAGAGAGGACTATAGTTCAGCTTTTACAGCCTCAGGTGCCAGGAAGGGAACAGGGAGGAAGGAGAGATAACCAGCTCCTAACATGAGGCCATTTGGCCTGTCAGGGAGATTGTGAAGGGCTCACTTTCTCATGGGATGGTCTCTGACAGGTGGGTGGGTGGGGAGCTCCCTCATAGAAGCAAGGGGAGAGGGGTGGAGTTGGGCATTGGTGTAGGGGAAACTGGGAAAGGGGATTATATTTGAAGTATAAATAAATAAAATAAAGAATAAAATATTTTAAAATGTTTATATATCTGAGAGTAAGTAGGTATTTGTTGGTATCTGGGTCTTATGAACAAAGATTGGTCTTTAGTTCAAGATCGTATTTCCTTTTTTCTGGGCAATGAGAGATGAAGGAACAGCAGGAGCCATTGTAGCAGAAAGAAGGTTCACTGAGTGGGTAAGGACACTCAACACTGACATAAAACACTCAACTTGACAATGTTTTAGACAAGACAACAGCATTTAATATGAGTGTCTCTACTGGCCTTCAGTAATCAAATGTTCTTCTATGTCAGTGTCATTATGTTGATTCTTGCTCTACTGTAACCTCCTCCAGCCTAAGGCAGGCTGGTTCAGACCTTAGGCCACTGAAGTGAGGCCACCTGTGGTGTAGCTCCTCTGACTCAGCTAGTTTCCTTTGATGTGACACTGCCTACCACCTGCCGTGAGGCCAAACCAGTCCTCTGTAATTCTCTGGAGTTAACTGCAACCTGTGAATTTGGACACTGCTAAAAGGATTTGTTGACAACTTGGCATCATGATATCAAGAAACTTGGCATGGCAGGGGATGAACCGGTTTCCCCCTTTTAAGCGCAGACATTTATTAAACATTTGAGCTTTGATCAGGAATCTTGACTTAGCTCCATTATTCTATCGACTGCCTAGTTTCCCCTCTCTTTTCAGCCCCAGCTTGCCTCCCAAGTGAAACACGGTTCATGTTAGCCACAGGGTGGCTTCCAACAGTTTGGCATCCAAACGTGGGGCCTTGGGAATGGCAGAAAAATGCTGGAGGAACACTGCCTGGTATGGAGCTCCATGAGAAGAAAAAGAAGAGAATCGTATCAGGTACACAGTGAGCAACAGGTAAAGTTTTGCTGGAGGTGAGGAAAGATATGGGCTAAGCTTGAATCAGTGCTAACCCAGCGCTGGATTCACTTAGGTCAGCAGCGAATTATCGGAACTAGGAACTGATCAGGCGATTGTCCACAGTTTTTTAAATCTGCTTTAGGCGAGAGGAAAAAGAGTTTAAATTAAATAATCAGGCAGATGTCCACAGTCAGGAGCTGCATCAGGCGGCAGAAACAGCATTTGTAATAACAAAATAAAATAGAGGAAAATGGATATTGAAACTCTCCCAGAGCCAGAGAAAAATTCGAGGAACACCCTGCCTTTTTCTCTCTGGCCCTTACAGCAGAAGTTCTCTGCCTTCGTTGTGTTGTCTAATGTCTAGTCTAATGCATGGTGCACCGGTCCATTCATGTGTCAATCCATGTGTGTTCCTGTTTAGTTGTCTGAATAACTGAATGTTCTGTGTTTCATGTTGGTAAATAAAGATGGCTAAAACTTTATCTGCTGGTTCAGCAAGAGAGTGGCAACATGTTTTAGCCAGTATCAGGCACAGCAGGAGAGCCACTGCTGGAAAAGGTCCTCTCAAAGAGAGGGAGTCTGCAGCCTCTTAGTTTTGGGGCAAAAAAAGCTGATAGATTTTTTTTTTTTTTCCTGGAGGGTTCTCTGCAATCGTGATTATTGTGTTTAGCTAATGACAAGGTGCTTTTTGTCTTTTAATTATAGCTAGAAAATTTGAAATTCTTTGATTGGTCTAAATTTATTAGACTCATGTAGCCACTTCATTTGTTTTTTTTTTGTTTTTTTTTTGTTTTTTTTTACTGGTCTTAGAGGTGTAATATGCTCTGTGTGTCTTCATCACAAGAGTATTAGCTGATAAGTTAGTGGGTATGATCAAAAAGGTATGACACTGGTTACTAGAAAGTTAGCTTTAAATTGATCACTCAGGTTTGGAGTCTTTCAAACATGTGGCATAAGGAAGGCCAAGAGGCTGGGCCTCTAAGGATACTTCTAGTTGAGATAATATTTAATGTGATTCTTATCCTAGAAAGTAGAATTAAAGATAAGATTTAAAGCAATATCTCCTTAATGAAGTATTAAAACTTGCACTGTCATGCATTCATAAGTATTAATTGGCAGCCAAATTTTGCAACGTGATAGTGAAGTTTTGATGTTTATTCTAAGGTGATAAATTGTTTTGAAATTGGGTTTTGCTTTCCCAAGGTTGTAGTTATAGTCTAATATTGCAGAAGAAACTTAAATATTCTGAAATCTGTCCTCACATCAAGAGGAACTAAGCTCAGAGCAGCTTATTGCGGGGGGCGGGGGGGGGGGTGACTTTCTTTTGTCTTGCAAACAGTGCATAAGGAAGCTCTCCAAACTTGCCTCTCCTTGCCTTCAGGGAAAATTCATTTTATCTAAAAGAGCACCTTTGCAGTTCTATACAGATATTGTTCTAAATAAAGTTTAAATTCTAAGTTTATAAAAGGTCAATCAGGCTGTAGAATTTATCAGGACATTGCGATTTGACTTGCCTACTTCATGTAAATTTATTATAGAGTTAAGAGTTTTTCTTTTCCTTTGCATCTGGAAAATTGTAAAGAGCTTGCTTCTAGTGAGCTTGTAATCACTGGAAAGTTTTGCCTCTAGGTATGGCTTATATAGCCTTACCTCATGTAAGAAAAATTCTTAGTGTCTCTGCTTCAATATAAGAAGCTAAGAGTTTGAATCTTTCAGTGTATATTGTTTCCTAAGTGGAAAGTATTTTATTAGCTAATGCCTCTCATGGGAAGTTTACTTTAAATCCTTGCTCTCACACAAGGAGCTTTTTAGTTTTGGGGAGTAGCTGTTGCTCCAGAAAAGAGTCAGAGGCATTATCTTTTGAATACTTAGGGTTTTAGTTATACTATAAAATTGTGGTACAGAAAATCTAAGAATGAAAAATTGATTTGCTTCAAAATTTTATTTTCGAAAGCTTCCAGGAGATGTTAATTGGCTAAGACCTCACCTTAAACTCATCACAGGAGAACTTAAGCCTTTGTTAGGTGCTATTAAGTGAGACTCAAATTAACTGGCAAAGCACAAAAGGCTTTGCAGAAAATAAAGAAAGCTTTTATAAATGTTATCAATTATAATCAATGGTAATTAAATATTGGCTGCCTATGTTAGTTAATGGTTATTAAATGTGCCCACAGCAATTCTTTAGCAGCCTGCATTGCATATTAGAAGCAAGTTGGTGAATTCTTCTGACAAATAGAGATTCTCCACAGATACTTAAAAGTTACACTCAGGGGCAGCTGGGGCGCAGGGTCTGCTGACACTCGCCCGCTACCCACAACACCCGCCACAGGATCTTAAGACATCTGGTGAGTGGAGCACAGCTTTTGCTCCAATCCAAGTGCTCGGGACCTGAGACTGCATTAGTTAGGGAAGCAGAAACCAGCCTGAGTAGGGCCACAGGCCTCATCTGGCCGGATCAGCACCAGGGTAGCTGGAGCGCAGGGTTGCCTGACACCCGCCAGCTACCCACGACCCCCGCCGCAGGATTTTGGGACTGCTGGTGAGTGGAACACAGCTTCTGATCCAGTCCAATCACGCGGGACCTGAGACTGCTCTGCTTGGGGAGAGAGAAATCCGGCCTACACAGGGCCACAACCCTCTTCCGGTCAGAAAAGCACCAGGGCAGCTGGGGCGCAGGGTCGGCTGACACTCGCCAGCTACCCACAACACCCGCCACAGGATCTTAAGACTTCTGGTGAGAGGAGCACAGCTTCTGCTCCAATCCAATTGCACGGGACCTGAGACTGCATTAGTTAGGGAAGCAGAAACCGGCCTGAGTAGGGCCACAGGCCTCATCCGGCCAGATAAGCGCCGGGGTAGCGGGAGCGCAGGGTTGCCTGACACCCGCCAGCTACCCACGACCCCCGCCGCAGGATTTTGGGACTGCTGGTGAGTGGAACACAGCTTCTGCTCCAGTCCAATCACGCGGGACCTGAGACTGCTCTGGTTGGGGAGAGAGGAATCCGGCCTACATAGGGCCACAACCCTCTTCCGGTCAGAAAAGCACCGGGGCAGCTGGGGCGCAGGGTCTGCTGACACTCGCCAGCTACCCACAACACCCGCCACAGGATCTTAAGACTTCTGGTGAGTGGAGCACAGCTTCTGCTCCAATCCAAGTGCTCGGGACCTGAGACTGCATTAGTTAGGGAAGCAGAAACCGGCCTGAGTAGGGCCACAGGCCTCATCCGGCCAGATCAGCACCGGGGTAGCGGGAGCGCAGGGTTGCCTGACACCCGCCAGCTACCCACGACGCCCGCCGCAGGATTTTGGGACTGCTGGTGAGTGGAACACAGCTTCTGCTCCAATCTTTAAACAGTGACAACGATAACAACTAACCCCAGAGATTACCAGATGGCGAAAGGTAAACGTAATAATCTTACTAACAGAAACCAAGACCACTCACCATCATCAGAACCCAGCACCCCCACTTCGCCCAGTCCAGGGCACCCCAACACACCGGAAAAGCTAGACACAGATTTAAAAGCATATCTCCTGATGATGATAGAGGACTTCAAGAAGGACTTTAATAACACACTTAAAGAAATGCAGGAGAACACTGCTAAACAGGCAGAAGACAATAAAGAGGAAGCACAAAAATCCCTTAAAGAATTGCAGGAGAACACAGCTAAAGAGTTACAAATCCTTAAAGAAAAACACGATAACATAATCAAACAGGTAGAAGTCCTTACAGAAAAACAGGAAAACACATCCAAACAGATGATGGAAATGAACAAAACCATACTAGACATAAAAAGGGAAGTAGACACAACAAAGAAAACCCAAAATGAGGCAACGCTGGAGATAGAAACCCTAGGAAAGAAATCTGGAACCATAGATACGAGCATCAGCAACAGAATACAAGAGATGGAAGAGAGAATCTCAGGTGCAGAAGATTCCATAGAGAACATCGGCACAACAATCAAGGAAAATGTAAAATGCAAAAAGATCCTAACTCAAAACATCCAAGAAATACAGGACGCAATGAGAAGACCAAACCTACGGATAATAGGAGTGGATGAGAATGAAGATTTTCAACTCAAAGGACCAGCAAACATCTTCAACAAGATTATAGAAGAAAACTTCCCAAATCTAAAGAAAGAGATGCCCATGAACATACAAGAAGCCTACAGAACTCCAAATAGACTGGACCAGAAAAGAAATACCTCCCGACACATTATAATCAGAACAACAAATGCTCTAAATAAAGATAGAATACTAAAAGCAGTAAGAGAAAAAGGCCAAGTAACATATAAAGGCAAGCCTATCAGAATTACACCAGATTTTTCACCAGAGACTATGAAAGCCAGAAGATCCTGGACGGATGTTATACAGACACTAAAAGAACACAAATTCCAGCCCAGGCTACTATACCCAGCCAAACTCTCAATTAACATAGATGGAGAAACCAAAGTATTCCACGACAAAACCAAATTCACACATTATCTCTCCACGAATCCAGCCCTTCAAAGGATAATAACAGAAAAAAACCAATACAAGGACAGGAACCACGCCCTAGAAACAACAAGAAGGTAATCCCTCAACAAACCTAAAAGAAGACAGCCACAAGAACAAAATGCCAACTTTAACAACAAAAATAACAGGAAACAACAATTACTTTTCCTTAATATCTCTTAATATCAATGGACTCAACTCCCCGATAAAAAGACATAGACTAACAAACTGGCTACACAAACAAGACCCAACATTTTGCTGCTTACAGGAAACTCATCTCAGAGAAAAGGATAGACACTACCTCAGAATGAAAGGCTGGAAAACAATTTTCCAAGCAAATGGCATGAAGAAACAAGCTGGAGTAGCCATTCTAATATCTGATAAGATTGACTTCCAACCCAAAGTCATTAAAAAAGACAGGGAGGGACACTTCATACTCATCAAAGGTAAAATCCTCCAAGAGGAACTATCAATCCTGAATATCTATGCTCCAAATACAAAGGCAGCCACATTCATTAAAGAAACTTTAGTAAATCTCAAAGCACACATTGCACCTCATACAATAATAGTGGGAGACTTCAACACACCACTTTCACCAATGGACAGATCATGGAAACAGAAACTAAACAGGGACACAGTGAAACTAACAGAAATTATGAATCAAATGGATCTGGCAGATATCTACAGAACATTCTATCCTAAAACAAAAGGATATACCTTCTTCTCAGCACCTCATGGTACCTTCTCCAAAATTGACCACATAATTGGTCACAAAACAGGCCTCAACAGATACAAAAATATTGAAATTGTCCCATGCATCCTATCAGATCACCATGGACTAAGGCTGATCTTCAATAACAAAATAAATAATAGAAAGCCAACCTTCACGTGGAAACTGAACAACACTCTTCTCAATGATACCTTGGTCAAGGAAGGAATAAAGAAAGAAATTAAGGACTTTTTAGAGTTCAATGAAAATGAAGCCACAACATACCCAAACTTATGGGACGCAATGAAAGCATTTCTAAGAGGAAAACTCATAGCTATGAGTGCCTCCAAGAGGAAACTAGAGAGAGCACACATTAGCAGCTTGACAACACACCTAAAAGCACTAGAACAAAAGGAAGCAAATTCACCCAAGAGGAGTAGACGGCAGGAAATAATCAAACTCAGGGGTGAAATCAACCAAGTGGAAACAAGAAAAACTATTCAAAGAATCAACCAATCAAGGAGCTGGTTCTTTGAGAAAATCAACAAGATAGATAAACCCTTAGCCAGACTCACTAGAGGGCACAGGGAAAGCATCCTAATTAACAAAATCAGAAATGAAAAAGGAGACATAACAACAGATCCTGAAGACATCCAAAACACCATCAGATCCTTCTACCAAAGGCTATACTCAACAAAACTGGAGAACCTGGATGAAATGGAGAAGTTCCTAGACAGATACCAGGTACCAAAGTTGAATCAAGATCAGGTTAATGATCTAAACAGCCCTATATCCCCCAAAGAAATAGAAGCAGTCATTAATAGTCTCCCAACTAAAAAAAGCCCAGGACCAGATGGGTTTAGTGCAGAGTTCTATCAGACCTTCAAAGAAGATCTAATCCCAGTTCTTCACAAACTATTCCACAAAATAGAAACAGAAGGTACTCTACCCAACTCATTCTATGAAGCCACAATTACTCTGATACCTAAACCACAAAAAGACCCAACAAAGATAGAAAACTTCAGACCAATATCCCTTATGAATATTGATGCAAAAATCCTCAATAAAGTTCTTGCTAACCGAATCCAAGAACACATCAAAACAATCATCCATCCTGACCAAGTAGGTTTCATCCCAGGGATGCAGGGATGGTTCAATATACGGAAATCCATCAACGTAATCCAGTATGTAAACAAACTCAAAGACAAAAACCACATGGTCATCTCGTTAGATGCGGAAAAAGCATTTGACAAGATCCAACACCCATTCATGATAAAAGTCTTGGAAAGATCAGGAATTCAAGGCCCATACCTAAACATGATAAAAGCAATCTACAGCAAACCAGTAGCCAACATCAAAGTAAATGGTGAGAAGCTTGAAGCAATCCCTCTAAAATCAGGGACTAGACAAGGCTGTCCACTTTCTCCATACCTATTCAACATTGTACTTGAAGTCCTAGCCAGAGCAATTCGACAACAAAAGGAGATCAAAGGGATACAAATTGGAAAAGATGAAGTCAAAATATCACTTTTTGCAGATGATATGATAGTATATATAAGTGACCCTAAAAATTCCACCAGAGAACTCCTAAGCCTGATAAACAGCTTCGGTGAAGTAGCTGGATATAAAATTAACTCAAACAAATCAATGGCCTTTCTCTACACAAAGAATAAACAGGCTGAGAAAGAAATTAGGGAAACAACACCCTTCTCAATAGTCACAAATAATATAAAATATCTTGGCGTGACTCTAACTAAGGAAGTGAAAGATCTGTATAATAAAAACTTCAAGTCTCTGAAGAAAGAAATTCTAGAAGATCTCAGAAGATGGAAAGATCTCCCATGCTCATGGATTGGCAGGATCAACATTGTAAAAATGGCTATCTTGCCAAAAGCAATCTACAGATTCAATGCAATCCCCATCAAAATTCCAAATCAATTCTTCAACGAATTAGAAAGTGCAATCTGCAAATTCATCTGGAATAACAAAAAACCTAGGATAGCAAAAACTCTTCTCAAGGATAAAAGAACCTCTGGTGGAATCACCATGCCGGACCTAAAGCTCTACTACAGAGCAATTGTGATAAAAACTGCATGGTACTGGTATAGTGACAGACAAATAGACCAATGGAATAGAATTGAAGACCCAGAAATGAACCCACACACCTACGGTCACTTGATCTTCGACAAGGGAGCTAAAAACATCCAGTGGAAGAAAGACAGCATTTTCAACAAATGGTGCTGGCACAACTGGTTGTTAACATGTAAAAGAATGCGAATCGATCCATTCCTATCTCCTTGTACTAAGGTCAAGTCTAAGTGGATCAAGGATCTTCACATAAAACCAGAGACACTGAAACTTATAGAGGAGAAAGTGGGGAAAAGCCTTGAAGATATGGGCACAGGGGAAAAATTCCTGAATAGAACAGTAATGGCTTGTGCTGTAAGATCGAGAATTGACAAGTGGGACCTCATGAAACTACAAAGCTTCTGCAAGGCTAAAGACACCATCAATAAGACAAAAAAACCACCAACAGATTGGGAAAGGATCTTCACCTATCCTAAATCAGATAAGGGACTAATATCCAATATATATAAAGAACTCAAGAAGGTGGACTCCAGAAAGTCAAATAACCCCATTAAAAAATGGGGCTCAGAACTGAACAAAGAATTCTCACCTGAGGAATACCGAATGGCAGAGAAACACCTGAAAAAATGTTCAACATCCTTAATCATCAGGGAAATGCAAATCAAAACAACCCTGAGATTCCACCTCACACCAGTCAGAATGGCTAAGATCAAAAATTCAGGTGACAGCAGATGCTGGCGAGGATGTGGAGAAAGAGGAACACTCCTCCATTGTTGGTGGGATTGCAAGCTTGTACAACCACTCTGGAAATCAGTCTGGTGGTTCCTCAGAAAATTGGACATAGAACTACCAGAGGATCCAGCAATACCTCTCCTGGGCATATATCCAGAAGATGTCCCAACCGGTAAAAAGGACACATGCTCCACTATGTTCATAGCAGCCCTATTTATAATAGCCAGAAGCTGGAAAGAACCCAGATGTCCCTCAACAGAGGAATGGATACAGAAATTATGGTACATTTACACAATGGAGTACTACTCAGCTATTAAAAAGAATGAATTTATGAAATTCCTAGCCAAATGGATGGACCTGGAGGGCATCATCTTGAGTGAAGTAACACAATCACAAAAGAACTCACACAATATGTATTCACTGATAAGTGGATATTAGCCCAAAACTTAGGATACCCAAGATATAAGATACAATTTGCTAAACGCATGAAACTCAAGAAGAATGAAGACCAAAGTGTGGACACTGTGCACCTTCTTAGAATTGGGAACAAAACACCCAGGGAAGGAGTTACAGAAACAAAGTTCGTAGCTGTGATGAAAGGATGGACCATTTAGAGACTGCTGTATCCAGGGATCCATCCCATAATCAGCTTCTAAACGCTGACACCATTGCATACACTAGCAATATTTTGCTGAAAGGACCCAAATATAGCTGTCTCTTGTGAGATGATGCCGGGGCCTAGCAAACACAGGAGTGGATGTTCACAGTCAGCTATTGGATGTATCACAGGGCTCCCAATGGAGAAGCTAGTGAAAGTAACCAAGGAGCTAAAGGGATCTGCAACCCTATGTTGGAACAACATGATGTACTAACCAGAACCCCGGAGCTCTTGTCTCTAGCGGCATATGTATGGAAAGATGGCCTAGTCGGCCATCAATGGAAAGAGAGGCCCATCGGACTTGCAAACTTTATATGCCCCAATATAGGGGAATGCCAGGGCCAAAAGAATGGGAATGGGTGGGTAGGGAAGTGGGGGGCGCTATGGGGGACTTTTGGGATAGCATTGGAAATGTAATTGAGGAAAATATGTAATAAAAATATTAAAAATTAAAAAAAAAAGTTACACTCATACAGGAATTTATCAAGGCCTGGGAAAGAGGGAGGTTGTGGTATTACATTATTCATGAGAAGATCAAATAGAGCAGAACCCTCTGGTGCTAGCTTTCACAAGGCTCAAAGGGGTAGCACAAATTGTCACTAGGGTGTAAAACTCTTCTCTGTCATTAAGCTGACCCTAAGCAGAGCTGCTTTTTCTTTACTGTAAACATTTACCTGGTTCCTGCAAGTCCTTTTGAAGTCATTCCTTTGTTTCCTGTCAGGTAACTTCAATGTACTTTGCCTGCTGTGATGTCCTACCCCCTTTATTTTCTGTTTTCTCTGACAAGAGAAAATGTTGTTGTAAAATCAGCCTTCTTCACCTCACAGCAAAGTTTTAACATCCTATTAAGACTGCTGTTGTGGTAATAAAGAATTGTAAGATAAATTCGTATAATTTAGAAAACCTACAACAAAAAATGTGTCTTAAGAACCTAAGCGTCTGTTCCTTGTTCAAAACAGCAATTAATTTGGTTATTACAGAATATTAATATTTGATCTATTGCATACCATCATTTTAAATAAAATTGACAACCATTATCCCAAAGATAAGTTAAAAAATATTTTTATGCATGCTTTTGTATCTTCTATAAATTCATGCATGCATGCATCCAAATTACTGTGTTTAAAAACAGCCCTTTTACGGGAGAAAAGTGTATGTGAATTGGATCACACGCTTATTCTTCTGAGTTTCCTCCTGCTTCAGCAAAGATAATTAAATTGTGTGCTGTAGATGGTGTTTTAAAATGTTGAATAATCAAGCTTTAATTTGTATCTTTATATATATAAAGATATATATATATATATATATATATATATATATATATATATATATGCTTACAATTGCTTAAAATTGTTCATCCCTCAGATACTATTAATTCTCAAGTTTGTGATTGCTTATGCTACTCATAAGAAAAAAATACTGTTCCTTTAAGAAGACTGTTTTTGGACAGTTAAGAATTTGTCCTGGGTTGCCTGGAAAAGAACCCCAGGATTTGGTTTTGTGTTATAGAGGTTTACATAAAGCTTTAGCTGATAAAGGATTACAAATAGCTCCAAAAAAGATACAAACTCAGGATCCTTATAATTATTTGGGTTTTAGACTTACTAATCGAACTGTTTTTCCCCAGAAGATAGTTATTCTCAGAGACAACTTAAGGACTATGAATGATTGTTAGATGATATTAATTGGCTTTGCCGCTATTTAAAGCTTACTACAGGGGAGTTGAAACCTTTATTTGATATTCTTAAAGGGAGTTCTGATCCTACACTCCCCTCTAGATATTTAACCTCAGAAGGATTGCTGGCATTACAACAAGTGGAAAAAGCAATTGAAGAACAATTTGTCACTTATATAGATTACTCTTTGCCTTTACATCTGTTAATTTTTAATATGATTCATATGCCTACAGGATTGTTATGGCAAAAGTCTCCTCTAATGTGGATACATTCGAGGATTTCTCCTAAATGTAATATCTTGCCATGTTATGAAGCAGTAACTCAGACGATTATCCTTGGAAGGAAGCAGGCACTAACTTATTTTGGCAAAGAGCCAGATATTATTGTTCAGTCTTACAGCATAGGTCAAGACACTTGGCTGAAACAGCACAGTACAGATGGGTTGCTTGCTCAAATAGGATTTAAAGTAACTATAGACAGCCACGACCCTCAAGATAGGTTAATAACATTTTTTAATGTATATGAGGTGATATTTCCTAATATGACCTCTTTACTACCCATACACAATGCTGTTCTGGTGTTTACAGTGGCTCATCAAAAGGGCGAGCTGGATATGTTATAAATAATCAACAGATAATCATAAAGACTCCTGGCCTCTCAGCTCAATTAGCAGAATTAACAGTCAAATATTTGAGATGTTTTGTCAACAATTTAATAATTCTCAAAGACAAAGTATTATGGAACTTTAAAAACTCTTCTTCTTAAAAAACAAAGAAAGGGGGAAATTATATCCCGTGCACATTATTTAATATATCACCATGCACATTATTTTATTCATACTTTTATTTTAAGAATTTTGAAATTTGGATGTGAAGAACTTAATAAATGCCTCATAGTATCTTAAAACCAGACATAATCATGTCTAGGTGAGATGAAAAGGATCTACTTATTGGCATATGGCTTGATCCTGAACAGCTACCTTATTGGGAAAGGGAAAAGCATAGGTTCTCTTCACAGAATGCTGCAGAAGGATGATGGCTAATTCGTGTGACAAGCTGACAGGTGAGTTCACTGAGTGCCCTGACTATAGTGACAAGAAAGCTGAATTGGGTATATGTTTTTGACCCACCCTTGTTTGCCATTTTCCCAGTTTGGACAAGCTAAGCTGCCTTGATTCAAGCTTTTTAAAACTTATGGGACATAGAACATTAGAGACCTTGTAATCTGACTTAGAAAGATTAGTCACAAGAAAGAGTTATAGTGATTCTTCTCCTTTCCTCATTGTGACCAGTTATTCTAATTCAATCTTGGACTGGTCTAGTAATAATTCCAGTACTATAAATTCCTAGGGAAGATAGCTAAAATCTTAATTACCTAGCAAAGTAAATTTGGAGCACAGCCTCCACTCCCAGAGAAGCTGCAGCCTTTCTTCAATTCTCAAAGCCAACCTCCCCCACACCAGGAGCTCTAAGTCTAAGCTTGATCATTGCTAATTTGCAATTGAATGGAGTACCTGGACTTCCCCAAAGAAGCTTTCATACTGTTGCTTTTCACTGTCTTGACTTTGTTTTTCAAGAACATCAGTCAATGCCCTTCAGCCTGACTGCAGCAGGTATGCAGCCTTGCCTCCAACAGAGCAGGTAGCAGTTATTAACCTTCATGAGGAGGCATTCTAAGTACATATTGTGGCTTTGGTCTGAATTGGGAATAAGGTGTGCTAATGAGGGCCGGGAAGTCAATGTAGGGCACCCAGATCTCAGAACCATACCAATCTAAGACAGAGGTTCATGCCAAAAGGCAGTGGCTGTTGATAACACATCAACAGCCATGTGTTATGTGAAATAAACACAAACAAGCTGCATGTAGCCTCACTGATGGAATTTGGATGATTCGGGAAGATCAAAGATTTCTTAAGACAGGTGCGGCCGCCAGCCACCATAACTCCAGGTAGGAGTCCTCTGAGATTTTCTGGAGTTAACTACAACCTGTGAATTTGGTCACTTACTGCTAAAAGGCTGTGCTGACAACTTGGCATCACGACATCATGAAACTTGGCGTTGCAGGGGATGGGTTTCCCCCTTTATAAGCGCAGACTTTTATTAAACATTTGAGCTTTGATCAGGAATCTTGACTTAGCTCCATTTTTTTTTTTTTTTTTTTTTGTTGACCGCCTAGTTTCCCCTCTCTTTTCAGCTCCAGCTTGCCTCCCAGGTAAAACCCAGTTCATGTTAGCCACAGGCCGGCTCCCAACACTCTACATGATGAAATTTACAACTAACTTTTTCTTCCAACAATGTTTACCTGATAGATGGCACAAAATGTTGTCTAGTGAGAACATGAACATCCCTGACCCCCTTTCTATTACTAAAACTGTGCCGATTCCTGGCTCCTGAAGTTCTGTGACTCATCTCTAGTGTATTTTAAAAATCATTTTTATTGGATATGTTATTTATTTACATTTCAAATGCTTTCCCCTTTTCTAGTTTCCTCTCCAAGCCTCCACTTGTATCCCCCTCCCCGTGCTTCTATGAGGGTGACCCCCCCACTTACCCACCCACTCTCACCTCACTAACCTGGCATTCCTCAACACTGGGGCATTGAGCTTTCAAAGGAAAAGGGCCTCTCTTATCATTGATGCCAGATAAGGCCATCCTCTGCTCTATATGAAGCTGGAATGTTAGGTCCCTCCATGTGTACTAGGAGGTTGGTGGTTTAGACCCTGGGAGCTCTGGTGCATCTGGTTGTTTGGTATTGTTGTTCCTCCTTTGGGGTTGCAAACTTCTTCAGCTCCTTCAGTCCTTTCCTTAACTACTCTTTTGGGGTCCCCCTATGCAGTCTAATGTTTGGCTATGTGCGTCCATTGTCTGGCTCTGGCAGAGCTCTCAGGAGACAGCTATATCAGGTTCTTTTCAGCAAGCATCTCTTGGTGTCAGCAATAGGGTCTGGGTTTGGTGTTTGTATATGGGATAGATCCCCAAGAGGGTATTATCTGGTTGGCCTTCCCTTCAGTCTCTGCTCCACAATTTGTCTATGTATTTCCTTCACAAAGAAGAAAATCAGGGATAAAAATTTGGAGATGAATGGGTGGCCCCAGCCCTCAAATGAGGGCCTTGCTTAACATGTAGATATGGTCTCCACAGGTTCTCCCTCCCCTCTGTTTGGTATTGTATTCCCATACCTCATCCTGCTTCCTTTTTCCCCACCCCCTCATTTCTTCCTCTAAAGAACCACCCAACCTCTAACCCCTGTGAGTCTTTTGTTCCCCTTTCTAAGAAGGACTGAACCAGGACCACACTTGGTCTTGGTTCTTCTTGAGCCATTATATGGTCTTTGAGATATATTGTTGGTATTCTGAGATTTTTGCCTACTCTCAACTTATTATTGAGTACATTCCATGTGAGTCCTTTTGTGACTTGGGTTCCTCACTCAGGATGATATTTTCTTCTATTTATTTATTTTTCAATATTTTATTAGATATTTTCTTTATATACATTTCAAATGCTATCCCAAAAGTTCCCTATACCCTCCCTCTGCCCTGCTCACCTACCCACCCACTCCTGCTTCTTGGCCCTGGAATTCCCCAGTACTGGGGCATATACAGTTTGCAATACCAACGGGCCTCGCTTCCCAGTGATGGCCAACTAGGCCATCTTCTGCTACATATGAAGCTAGAGATATGAGCTCTGGGGGTACTGGTTAGTTCATATTGTTGTTCCACCTATTGGGTTGAAGACCCCTTCAGCTCCTTAGGTGCTTTCTCTAGCTCCTATATTGCGAACCCTGTGTTCCATCTTATAAATGACTTGAGCAACCACTTCTGTATTTGCCAGGCACTGGCATAGCCTCATATGAGACAGCTATAACAGGGTCCCTTCAGCAAAATCTTGCTGGCATATGCAATAGTGTCTGGGTTTGGTGGCTGATTATGGGAGGGATCCCTGGGTGGGGTAGTCTCTGGGTAATCCATCTTTGTCTTAGCTCCAAACTTTGTCTCTGTAACTCCTTTCATGGGTATTTTGTTCCCTATTTTAAGGAGGAATGAAGTATCTACCCATTTGTCTTCCCTCGTCTTGATTTTCTTGTGTTTTGAAAATTGTATTTTGGCTGTTCTATGTTTCTGTGCTAATAGCCAATTATCAGTGAGTGCATATCTAATGGATTCTTTTGTGGTTGGGTTACCTCACTAAGGATGATATCCTCCAGATACATCCATTTGTCCAAGAATTTCATAAATCCGTTGTTTTTAATAACTGATTAGTACTCCATTCTGTAATGTACCACATTTTTTGTATCCATTCTTCTGTTGAGGGATATTTTCTAGTTCCATCCATTTCTCTCTGAATTTCACGAAGTCATATTTTTAATAGTTGAGTAGTCCTACATTGTATAATTGTACCACATATCCTGTATCAGTTATCTGTTGAGGGACATCTTGGTCCTTTCCAACTTCTATTATAAATACAGCTGCTATGAACATAGAGGAGCATGTGTCCTTCTTATATGTTGGAACACCTTTTGAGTACGTGCCCAGGAGATTTATATCTAAGTCCTCAGGTAGTACTACATCCAACCTTCTTAGGAACAGCCAAACTCATTTCCATAGAGGGTTTGCATGTTTGCAATCTCACCACTAATGGAGGAGTGTTCCTCTTTCTCCATATTCTCACCAGCATCTCCTATCATCTGAGTTCTTAATCTTAGCAGTTCAGACTGGTGTAAGGTAGAATCTCTGGGTTGTTTTGATTTGAATTTCCCTGATGACTAAGGATGTTTGATATTTCATTAGGTGATTCTTGCCCATTTGAGATTCCTCAGTTGAGAATTCTTTGTTTAGCACTGTACCCATTTTTAAATAGGGTAATTTGGTTCCCTTGGGTTCTTTATATATTTTTGATATTAGTCCTCCGGCGAATATATTATTGGTAAAGATTTTTCTCAATCTGTTAGTTGCCATTTTGTCTTATTGACAGTATCCTTCACCTTGCAGGGACTTCAATTTTATGGGGTGCCATTTGTCAATTGTTGATATTAGAACATAAGCCATTGGTGTTCTGTTCAGGAGATTTTCCCCTGAGCCCATGTGTTGAGGTTTTCCCCACTTTCTCTTCTATTAGTTTTAGTGTATCAGGTTTTATTGGGAGGTCCTTGATTTACTTAAATTTGACCTTTGAAGAAGGAGATAAAATGGGTGGAATTTCATTCTTCTACATGCTGATGGTGAACTGAACCAGCACCATATGTTGAAAATGCTGTGTGTTTTCTACTAGATGGTTTTAGCTTCTCTCTTAAACATTAAATGTCTATAGGTGTGTAGATTCATTTCTGTATCTTCAATTCTATTTTATTCATCCACCTAACTGTCTCTGTACCAGTACCATGCAGATTTTATCACTATTGCTCAGGAGTATAGCTTGAGGTTAGGGATGATAATTCCACAAGAAATTGAGAATAGTTCTTGCTAGCCTACTTTTCTTTCTTTCTTTTTTTTTTTCTTCAGTTACTACTCAGTTTTTTAAAAACTTTTTCCAATTTTTAATTAGGTATTTTCTTCATTTACATTTCAAATGCTTTCCCCAAACTCCCCAATACCCTCTTCCTACCCTGCTCCCCTACCTTCCAACTCCTACTTCTAGGTCCTGATATTCCCCTGTACTGGGGCATATAAATTTTGCACCACCAAGGGACCTCTCTTCCCAATGACGGCCAGCTAGGCCCAATGACATATGCATCTAGAGACATGAGCTCTGGGGGGTACTGATTCGTTCATATTGTTGTTCCACCTATAGGGTTGCAGACCCCTTTGGCTCATTGGGTACTTTCTCTATCTCCTCCATTGGGGAACCTGTGTTCCATTCAATAGCTGACTGTGAGCATCCACTTCTGTGTTTGCCAGGCACTGTCATAGCGTCACAGCAGACAGCTATATCAGGGTCCTTTCAGGAAAATATTGGTGGCATATGCAATGATGTCTTCGTTTGGAGGCTGATTATGGGATGGATCCCCAGGTGCAGCAGTCTCTAGATGGTCCATCATTTCGTCTCAGCTCCAAACTTTGTTTCTGTAACTCCTTCCATGGGTGTTTTCTTCCCAATTTTAAGAAGGGGCAAAGTATCCACACTTTGGTCTTTATTCTTCTTGAGTTTCATGTGTTTTGCAAATCATCACTTGAGTGTTCTAAATTTCTGGGCTAATATCCACTTATCAGTGAGTACATATCATGTGAGTTCTTTTGTGATTGTGTTACGTCACTCAGGATGATACCCTCCAGATCCATGCTTTTCCCTAGGAAATTCATAAATTCATTTTTTAAATAGCTGAGTAGTATTCCATTGTTTAAATGTAGCACATTTTCTGTATCCATCCTTCTGCTGAGAGACATCTGGGTTCTTTCCAGCCTCTGACTATTATAAAGCTGCTATGCACATAGTGGGGCATATGTCCTTATTACAAGTTGGAATACCTTCTGTGTATATGCTCAGGAGAGGTAGTCCTGGATCTTCCGGTAGAACAATGTCCAATTTTCTGAGGAATCAACAGACTGACTTCCACAGTCGTTGTACAAGCTTGCAGTCCCACCAGCAATATACGAGTGTTCCTCTTTCTCCACATCCTCACCAGGATCTGCTGTAACCGGAATTTTTGATCTTAGCCATTCTCACTGGTGTGAGGTGGAATCTCAAGGTTGTTTTGGTTTGCATTTTCCTGATGATTAAGGATTTTGAACATTTATTCAGGTGCTTCTCAGCCATTCAACGTTCCTCAGTTGAAAATTCTTTGTTTAGCTCTGTACTCCATTTTTTAATGGGGTTATTTGAATTTTTGGAATCCAGCTTCTTGAGCTCTTTCTATAGATTGGATATTAATCCCCTATCATATTTAGAATTGGTAAAAATCCTTTCCCAATCTGTTGGTGGCTTTTTTTTTCTTATTGACAGTGTCTTTTGCCTTACAAAAGCTTTGCAATTTTATGAGGACCCATTTGTCAATTCTTGACTTTACAGCCCAAGCGATTGCTATTTTGTTTAGAAATATTTTCCCTGTACGCATATCTTTTAGGCTTTTCCCAATTTCTCCTCTTTAAATTTCAGTGTCTCTGGTTTTATTTGGAGTTCTTTGATCCACTTAGACTTGAGTTTTGTAGAAGAAGATAAGAATGGATCAATTCGCATTCTTCTACATGACAACTGCCAGTTTTGCCAGCATCATTTGTTGAAAATGCTGTCTTCTTTCCACTGGATTGTTTTAGCTCCCTTGTCAAACATCAAGTGACCATAGCTGAGTGGACTCATTTCTGGGTCATCAATTCTATTCCATTGATCTTCCTGTCTATTGCTGTACTAGTATCATGCAGTTTTTTTTTTTTTTTTTTTTTTTTTTTTTTTTTTTTTTTATCACAATTGCACTGTAGTACAGCTTGAGGTCAGGCATGGTGATTCCACCAGAGGTTCTTTTATTGTTGAGAATAGTTTTTGCTATCCTATGTTTTTTATTTTTCCAGATGAATTTGCAAATTGCCCTTTCTAACTCAATGAAGAATTGAGTTGGAATTTTGATGGGGATTGCATTGAATCTGTAGATTGCTTTCGGCAGGATACAGAATTTGACTATATTGATCCTGCCAATTCATGAGCATGGGAGATCTTTCCACCTTCTAAGATCTTCTTCAATTTCTTTCTTCAGAGACTTGAAGTTCTTATCATACAAATCTTTCACTTTCTTAGAGTCACACCAAGGTATTTTATATTATTTGTGACTATTGTGAAGGGTGTTGTTTCCCTAATTTCTTTCTCAGCCTACTTATCCTTTGTGTAGAGAAAAGCCATTGATTTGTTTGCATTAATTTTATATCCAGCTACTGCACTGAAGCTGTTTATCAGGATTAGGAATTTTTCTGGGGAAATTTTTGGGGTCACTCATACATACTATCATATCATTTGCAAATAGTGATATTTTGACTTCCTCCTTTCCAATTTGTATCCCCTGGATCTCCTTTTGTTGTCTAATTGCTCTTGATAAGACTACAAGTTCTATATTGAATAGGTAGGGAGAAAGTGGGCAGCCTTGTCTTGTCGCTGATTTTAGTGGGATTTCTTCCAGTTTCTCTCCATTTAGTTTGATGTTGACTACTGGTTTGCTGTATATTGTTTTTATTATGTTTAGGTATGGAACTTTAATTCCTGATCTTTCCATGACTTTTATCCTGAAGGGGTGTTGGATTTTGTCAAATGTTTTCTCAGCATCTAAGGAGATGATTATGTGTTTTTCATCTTTGAGTTTGTTTATATAGTAGAATTCTTTGATGGATTTCCGTATATTAAACCATCCCTGGGAAGAAGCCTACTTGGTCATGATGGATGATGATTTGATGTGTTCTTGAATTTGATTTGCAAAAATTTTATTGAGTATTTTTGCATCGATATTCATAAGGGAAGTAGGTTTGAAGTTCTCTTTGTTGGATCTTTGTGTGGTTTAGGTTTCAGAGTAATTATGGCTTCATAGAATGAATTGGGTAGAGTACCCTCTGTTTCTATTTTGTGGAATAGTTTGAGAAGAGTTGGAATTAGGTTCTTTGAAGGTCTGATAGAACTCTGCACTAAACACATCTGGTCCTGGGTTTTTTTTTTGGTTGGTAGATTATTGATGACTGCTTCTATTTCTTTGGAGGAAATGGGATTATTTAGATCATTAATCTGATCCTGATTTAACTTTGGTACCTGGTATCTTTCTAGGAAGTTGTCCATTTCATCAAGGTTTTCCAGTTTTGTTTAGTATACCCTTTTGGAGTAGGATATCATGATGTTTTGGATTTCCTTAGGTTCTGTTGTTATATATATATATTTTTTTCATTTCTGATTTTGTTAATTAGGATACTGTCCCTGTGCCCTCTAGTTAGTCTTGCTAAGGGTTGATCTATCTTGTTGATTTTCTCAAAGAACCAGCTCCTGGTTTTGTTGATTCTTTGAATAGTTTTTGTTTCCACTTGTTTGATTTCAACCCTGAGTTCAATTATTTCCTGCTGTCTACTCATCTTGGGTGAATTTGCTTCATTCAGTTCTAGAGCTTCTAAGTGTGCTGCTGTCAGGCTGCTGATGTATGCTCTCTCTAGTTTCTTTTTGGAGGCGCTCAGGGCTATGAGTTTTCCTCTTAGTATTGCCTACATTATATCCCATAAGTTTGGGTATGTTTTGGCTTCATTTGCATTAAACTCTAAAAAGTCTTTAATTTCTTTGTATATATCATCCGTGACCATGACATCACTGAGTAGAGTGTTGTTCAGTTTCCACGTGATAGTTGGTGTTCTATAATTTATGCTATTATTGAAAATCAGCTATAGACCGTGGTGATCTGATAGGATAAATGGGATAATTTCAATATTTTTGTATCTGTTGAAGGCTGTTTTGTGACCAATTACATGGTCAATTTTGGAGGAGGTTTCATGTGGTGCTGACAAGAAGGTATATCCTTTTGGTTTAGGATAAAATGTTCTGTAGATATCTGTTAAAACAATTTGTTTCATAACTTCTCATAGTGTCCATGTGTCTCTGTTTTGTTTCTGTTTTCAGGATCTGTCCATTGATGAGAGTGGGGTGTTGAAGTCTCCCAATATTATTGTATGAGGTGCAATGTGTGCTTTGAGCTTTACTAAAGTTTCTTTAATGAATGTGGCTGCCCTTGCATTTGGAGCATATATATTCAGAACTGAGAGTTCATCTGGGTAGATTTTTCCTTTGATGAGTATGAAGTACCTCTCATTGTTTTGTTTTGTTTTGTTTTGTTTTGTTTTGTTTTGTTTTGTTTTGTTTGGTTTGGTTTGGTTTGGTTTGGTTTGGTTTGGTTTGGTTTGGTTTGGTTTGGTTTCGTTTCGTTTCGTTTGGTTTGGTTTGGTTTGGTTTGGTTTGGTTTGGTTTGGTTTGGTTTGGTTTTTCGGGTTTTTTTGGTGGTGGTTGTTGTTGTTTTTTATAACTTTGGGTTGGAAGTTGATTTTATTAGATATTAGAATGGCTACTCCAGCTTGTTTCTTCAGACCATTTGCTTGGAAAATTGTTTTCCAGCCTTTCTCTCTCAGGTAGTGTTTGTCTTTTTCCCTGAGGTGGGTTTCCTGTGAGCAGGAAAATGTTGGGTCCTGTTTGTGTAGCCAATCTATTAGTCTATGTCTTTTTTTTTTAATTGGGTATTTATTTCATTTACATTTCCAATACTATCCCAAAAGTCCCCCACACGATCCTCTACCCACTCCCACTTCTTGGCCCTGGTGTTCCCCTCTACTGAGGAATATAAAGTTTGCAGGACCAATGGGCCTCTCTTTCCACTGATGGCCAACTAGGCCATCTTCTGATTCATATGCAGATAGAGACATGAGCTCGGGGGGGGGGGTATTGGTTAGTTCATATTGTTGTTCCACCTATAGGATTGTAGAACTCTTCAGCTACTTGGGTACTTTCTCTAGCTCCTCCATTGGGGACCCTGTGATCCATCCAATAGCTGACTGTGAGCATCCACATTTGTGTTTACCAGGCCCTGGCATAGTCTCACAAGAGACAGCTATATCAGGGTCCTTTCAGCAAAATCTTTGCTAGTGTATGCAATGGTGTCAGCGTTTGGAAGCTGATTATGGGATGGATCCCTGAATATGGCAGTCTCTAGATGGTCCATCCTTTCATCTCAGCTCCAAAATTTGTCTCTGTAACTCCTTCCATGGGTGTTTTGTTCCCAATTCTAAAGGGCAAAGGGTTCACACTTTGGTCTTCATTCTTCTTGAGTTTCATGTGTTTAGCAAATTGTATCTTAGATCTTGGGTTTTCTAAATTTCTGGGCTAATATCCACTTATCAGTGAGTAAATATTGTGCAAGTTCTTTTATGACTGGGTTACCTCACACAGGATGATGCCCTCCAGGTCCATCCATTTACATAGGAATTTCATAAATTCATTCTTTTTAATAGCTGGGTAGTACTCCATTGTGTAAATGTACCACATTTTCTGTATCCATTCTTCTGTTGAGAGACATCTGGGTTCTTTCCAGCTTCTGACTATTATAAATAAAGCTGCTATACATATAGCGGGGCATGTGTCCTTATGACAAGTTGAAACACCTTCTGGGTATATGCCCTGCAGAGGTAGTCCTGAATTTTCCAGTAGAACAATGTCTAATTTTCTGAGGAACCGCCAGACAGATTTCCACAGTGGCTGTACAAGCTTGCAAACCCACCAGCAATGGAAGAGTGTTCCTCTTTCTCCACATCCTCACCAGCATCTGCTGTCACCTGAATTTTTGATCTTAGCCAATCTCACTGGTGTGAGGTGGAATCTCAAGGTTGTTTTGGTTTGCATTTTCCTGATGATTAAGGATTTTGAACATTTATTCGGATGCTTCTCAGCCATTCAACATTCCTCAGGTGAGAATTCTTTGTTTAGCTCTGAGCCCCATTTTTAATGGGGTTATTTGATTTTCTGGAGTCCACCTTCTTGAGTTCTTTATATATTGGATATTAGTCCCCTATCTGATTTAGGATAGGTAAAGATCCTTTCCCAATATGTTGGTGGCATTTTTGTCTTATTGACAGTGTCTTTTGCCTTGCTTTGCAATTTTATGAGGTACCGTTATCAAGTCTCAATCTTGCAGCACAAGACTTTGTTGTTCAATTCAGGAATTTTTCCCCTGTACCCATATCTTTGAGGGTTTTCCCTACTTTCTCCTCTATAAGTTTCAGTGTCTCTGGTTTTTTGTGGATTTCTTTAATACACTTAGATTTGACCTTAGTACAAGGAGATAGGAATGGATCAATTCACATTCTTCTATATGATACCCACCAGTTGTGCCAGCACCCTTTGGTGAAAATGCTGTCTTTTTTCCACTGGATGTTTTTTGCTCCCTTGTCAAAGATCAAGTGACCATAGGTGTGTGGGTTCATTTCTGGGTCTTAAATTCTATTCCATTGGTCTACTTGTCTATTGCTATACCAGTACCATGGAGTTTTTATCACAATTGCTCTGTAGTAAAGCTTTACGTCAGGCATGAGGTTCTTCTATCCATGAGAAGAGTTTTTGCTATCCTAGGATTTTTGTTATTCTGGATGAATTTGTAATATGCCCTTTCTAACTCTGTGAAGACTTGAGTTGTAATTTTGATGGGGATTGCATAGACTCTGTCGGTTCCTTTAGGCAGGATATCCATTTTTACTATATTAACCCTGCCAATCCATGAGAATGGATGATCTTTCCATCTTCTGAGATCTTCTTCAATTTCTTTCTTCAGAGACTTGAAGTTCTTATCATACAGATCTTTCACTTCCTTAGTTAGACTAAATCAACCTATCTTGTATTATGTGTTACTATTTTGAAGGGATTTTGTTGAAGTGATTTTTGTGTATCTTCTTTAAGGGCTTCTACTTGTTTAGCAATGTTTTCCTGTAATTATTTAAGGGTTTCCACCTGTTTCAGAGTGTTCTTCTGCATTTAAGTGGGTTATTAATACCCTTCTTAAAATTCTCTACCACCATCACGAGATATGATTTTAAATCCAAGTCTTGCTTTTCAGGTGTGTTGGGGTATCCAGGGCTTGCTGAGGTGGAGTGCTGGGTTCCGATGATGGTGAGCTGTCTTGGTTTCTGTTAGTAAGATTCTTACATTTGCCTTTAGCCATCTGGTAATCCCTGGCATTAGTGGTTATAGCAGTTGCTGGCTGGACCTTTTTACACCTGTGATTCTGTTAGCCTCTGTCAGTACTCCTGGGACTCCAACTCTCTCCTGAGTCTCAGTGGTCAGAGTACTCTCTGCAGGTCACCTCTTCTCTGGCAGAGAAGGAGTTCAGGGGTCTGGAGCTCAGATCTGCTTTCTGTCTGAATAAGACACCCTGGAATGGGCCCTGTCCCAGAAGCTATGTTACTTCTGCAGTCTTCAGGGTATCCAACACAGACTGGTCTCTGAGGGACATAAGCACAAGATGTCTCTCTCACCTTCTCCAGAGGTTAGAGCCATCCCTGAGGGCCACCTCTCCTCTGGTGGGGAAGAAATGTAGGGGTCTGGGGCTCAGATATGCTTCCTGGCTGAAGATGAGGGCCCGAAACAGGGCTTGTCCCAGAAGCTATGTTGCTTCTGCAGTCCGCATGCTCTCCTGCACAGACTGGTCTCTGAAGGACATGGGATACAAGATCGTCATTTCAAATTTTAGACTGTCCTGTTCAAGTAGTTTTATATAATCAGCAGAGGTTCCTGTACTGAATATATTTCTTAGGCCAGGCTTTTTCTACATGTGTTCTACATGTCTCTAACTCATTGGTCTGCTGTATTTTAACTCTGATGGTATATTGTGACTGGCTAAGCTTCCATAAAATTCTTTGAAGGGAGAGGTGTTTTGGACTTCTGCCCAATTCTGGCTGTTGTACCTAAACTAAGGTTGCATTTTTAAAATAATTTTATTAGGTATTTTCTTATTTTAAATTTCAAATGCTATCCCAAAAGTCCCCCACAGCCTTCCCCACCCCCACTCCCCGACCCACCCACTCCCACTTCTTGGCCCTGGTGTTCCCCTGTACTGAGGCATAAAACGTTTGCAAAACCAAGGGGCCTCTCTTCACAATGATGGCTGACTAGGCCATCTTCTGCTACATATGCAGCTAGAGACAGGAGCTCTGGGGGTACTAGTTAGTTCATATTGGTTTTCCACCAATAGGGTTCCAAACCCCTTTAGCTCATTGTGTACTTTCTCTAGCTCCTTGCTTTCAGGTGTGTTGGGGTATCCAGGGCTTGCTGAGGTGGAGTGCTGGGTTCCGATGATGGTGAGCTGTCTTGGTTTCTGTTAGTAAGATTCTTACATTTGCCTTTAGCCATCTGGTAATCCCTGGCATTAGTGGTTATAGCAGTTGCTGGCTGGACCTTTTTACACCTGTGATTCTGTTAGCCTCTGTCAGTACTCCTGGGACTCCAACTCTCTCCTGAGTCTCAGTGGTCAGAGTACTCTCTGCAGGTCACCTCTTCTCTGGCAGAGAAGGAGTTCAGGGGTCTGGAGCTCAGATCTGCTTTCTGTCTGAATAAGACACCCTGGAATGGGCCCTGTCCCAGAAGCTATGTTACTTCTGGGACATTGGGGAACCTGTGTTCCATTCAATAGCTGACTGTGAGCATCCACTTCTGTGTTTGCCAGGCACTAACATAGCCTCACAAGAGATAGCTATTTCATGGACCTGTCAGCAAAATCTTTGTGGCATATGCAAGAGTGTATTGGTTTGGTGGTTGTATATGGGATGGATCCCCAGGTGGGACAGTCTCTGTATGGTCTTTCTTTCATCTCAGCTCCACACTTTGTCTCTGTACCTCCTTCCATGGGTATTTTGTTGCCCATTTTAAGAAGAAGTGAAGTATCCACACTTTGGTCAACCTTCTTCTTGAGTTTCATGCTTTTGCAAATTGTATCTTGGATATTCTAACTTTCTGGGCTAATATCCACTTATCAGTGAGTGCATATCTAATGACATCTTTTTTGTGATTGGGTTACCTCACTCAGGATGATATCCTCCAGATCCATCCATTTGCCTAAGAATTTCATGAAGTCATTGTATTTAATTGCTGAGTAGTACTCCATTGTGTATCCATTGCTCTGTTAAGGGAAATCTGGGTTCTTTACAGCTTCCGTCTATTATAAATAAGGCTGCTATGAACATAGTGGAGCATGTGTCCTTATTACAAATTGGAACATCTTCTGGGTATATATGCCCAGGAGTGGTATTGCTGGATGTTCCTGTAGTACTATGTCCAATTGTCTGAGGAACTACCAGACTGATTTCCATAGTGGTTGTACCAGCTTGCAATCCTACCAACAATGTAGCAATGTTCCTCTTTCTCCACATCCTCGCCATCATCTGCTGACAGCTGGATTTTTTATCTTAGCCATTCTGACTAGTATGAGGTGGAATCTCAGGTTTGTTTTGATTTGCATTTCCCTGATGGTTAAGGATGTTGTACATTTTTTCTAGTGCTTCTCAGTCATTCAGTATTCCTTAGTTGAGAATTCTTAGTTTAGTTCTGTTCCCCATTTTTAATAGGGTTATTTGCTTTTCCTGAGTTCACCTTCTTGATTTATTTGTATATATTGGATATTAGGCCCCTATCTGACTTAGGATTGGTAAAGATCCTTTCCCAGTCTGTTGGTGGTCTTTTTATCTTATTGACAGTGTCTTTTGCCTTACAGAAGCTTTGCAATTTTATGAGGGCCCATTTGTTGACTCAAGATCTTACACCATAAGCCACTGATGTTCTGTTCATGATTTTTTCCCTTGTGACCATATCTTTGAGGCTTTTCCCCACTTTCTCTTCTATAAGTTTCAGTGTCTCTGGTTTTATGTGGAGTTCCTTGATCCACTTAGACTTGAGCTTTGTACAAGGAGATAGGACTGGATCAATTAAGACTCTTCTACATGATAACTGCCAATTGTGCCAGCATTATTTGTTGAAAATGCAGTCTTTTTTCCACTGAATGGCTTTAGCTGTCTTGTGAAAGATCAAGTGACCATAGGCGTGTGGATTCATTTCTGGGTCTTCAGTTCTATTCCATTGATCAACCTGTCTGTCATTGTACCAGTACCATGCAGTTTTTATCACACTTTCTCTGTAGTACTGATTGAGGTCAGACATGGTGATTCCACCAGAGGTTCTTTTTGTGAGCGCCTGTCTCGCCAGCAAGAATGACGCCACAACAGCATCCTTCTGCACACGTTTATTGGGAGAGAATTGATTGCATAGGCGAAAGACCCTGAGCCCAGAAATGGTGCTGCTTATATAGGCCTAGGAGTGACGTGTCCATACCTGATTGGTTATGCTACCAGTACCTCATTAATATGCATCGGGTGAGGCAGTGACTCGGCAAAAACCTCTTATGCACATGCGCACATTAGTTGTTTACCCATAATCATGGGCAGTGGCCAGTGGTAGCCAGCGCCATTCTGCAACGGCACATGTGGCTTCCCACATCTTTTATTGTTGAGAATAGTTTTTGCTATCCTAGATTTTTGTTATTCCGGATGAATTTGTAAAATGCCCTTTCTAACTCTGTGAAGACTTGAGTTGTAATTTTGATGGGGATTGCATAGACTCTGTCGGTTCCTTTAGGCAGGATATCCATTTTTACTATATTAACCCTGCCAATCCATGAGAATGGATGATCTTTCCATCTTCTGAGATCTTCTTCAATTTCTTTCTTCAGAGACTTGAAGTTCTTATCATACAGATCTTTCACTTCCTTAGTTAGACTAAATCAACCTATCTTGTATTATTTGTTACTATTTTGAAGGGTGTTGTTTCCCTAATTTCTTTCTCAGCCTGTTCATCCTTGTGTAGATAAAGTCCACTGATTTGTTTTAGTTAATTTTATATCCAGCTACTGCACTAAAGCTGTTTATCAGGTTTAGGAGTTCTCTGGTGGAATTTTTAGGGTCACTTATTTATACTATCATCTTCAAATACTGACTTTTGACTTCCTCCTTTCCAATTTGTATCCCCTTGTTCTCCTTTATTTGTCTAATTGATCTTGCTAGGACATCAATTACTATATTGAGTAGTTAGGGAGAAAGTGGGCAGCCATGTGTAGTTTCTGATTTTAGTGGGATTGCTACAAGTTTCTCTCCATTTAGTTTGATGTTGGGTACTGGTTTGTTGTATATTGCTTTTATTGTGTTTACTTATGGGCCATGAGTTCCCGGTCTTTCCAAGACTGGCAAATGCTTTCTCAGCATCTAAAGAGGTGGTCATGTGGTTTTGTCTTTAGTTTACTAAAATTGTGGATTACATTGATGGATATCTGTATATTAAACCATCCCCACATCCTTGGGATGAAGCCTACTTGATCATGATGGATGATCATTTTGATGTGTTCTTGGATTTGGTTTGCAAGAATTTGACTGAGTGTCTTTGCATTGATATTCATAAGGAAAACTGGTCTGAAGTTTTCTTTCTTTGTTGGGTCTTTATGTGGTTTAGGTATCAGAATAATTGTGGCTTCATAGAATGAATGGCATAGAGCACCTTCTGTTTCTATTTTGTTAAATATTTTTAGAATTTTAACTAGGTCTTCTTTGAAGGTCTGATAGAACTGTGCACTAAACCAATCTGGTCCTGGAGGGTTTGTTTTTCTTGTTGTTGTTGTTTTGTTTGTTTGGCTGGTTTTTTTTTTTTTGTTTGTTTGTTTGGAGACTACTAAGGATTGCTTCTATTTCTTTAGGGGATATGGAGCTGTTTAGATCATTAATCTGATCCTGATTTAACTTTGATACCTGGTAACTTTCTAGAAAAATGTCCATTTCATCCTGGTTTTCCAGTTTTGTTGAGCACAGCTTTTAGTAGTAGGATCTGACAATGCTTTATATTTTCTCAGGCTCTCCCTTTCCATTTCTGGTTTTGTAAATTAGCATGCTGTCTATGTGCCCTGTAGTTAGTCTGGCTAAGGATTTATCTAGCTGTTGATTTTTCTCAAAAAACAGCTCCTGGATTGGTTAAATTTTTTTCATAGTTCTTTTTGTTTTTACTTGGTTGATTTCAGCCCTGAGTTTGATTATTTCCTGCTGTCTCCTCCTCTTGGGTGAATTTGCTTCCTTTTGTTCTACGGCTTTTAGGTGTGCTTTCAATATGCTTGTGTGTTATCTCTAGTTTCTTTTTGGCAGCTCTCGGAGCTATGAGTTTTCCTCTTAGGGCTGCTTCCATTGTGTTCCATAAGTTTAGGTATGTTGTGGCTTCTTTTTCATGAAATTCTAAAAAGTCTTTAATTTCTTTATTTCTTCCTTGAACAAGTTGTCATTGAGTAGATTATTGTTCAGCTTCCACATCAATGTTGGCTTTATTTTATTTATGTTGTTAATGAAGATCAGTCTTAGTCTGTGGTGACCTGATAGGATGCATGGGGTAATTTCAATATTTTTTTTATCTGTTGAGGCCTTTTTGTGACCAGTTATAGGGTCAACTGTGGAGAAGATTCCATGAGGTGCTGAGAATAAGGTATACCTGTTGTTTTAGGGTAAAATATTCTGTAGATATCTGTTAAATCCAATTGTTTCATAACTTTTCTTAGGGTCCATGTGTCTCTGTTTAGATTCTGTTTCCATGTCTGTCCATTGGTGAGAGTGGGGTGTTGAAGTCTCCCACTATTATTAGTGAGGTGCAATGTGTGCTTTGAGCTTTACTAAAAAAATTTTAATTGAAGGTGACTGCCATTACATTTGTGGCATAGATATTCAGAATTGAGAGTTCATCTGGAAAGATGTTATCTTTGATGGGTATGAAGTGCTCCTCCTTGTCTTTTCTGAAAACTTTGGGTTGGAAGTCAATTTTATTCGGTTTTAGAATGGCTATTCCACCTTGTTTCTTCAGACCACTTGCTTGGAAGACTGTTTTCCAGCCTTTTAATCTGAAATAGTGTCTGTCTTTTTCCCTGAGGTGGGTTTCCTGTATGCAGCAAAATGTTGGGTGGGGTTATGTAGTCAGTCTGTTAGTCTATGTATTTTTATTGGGGAATTGAGTCCATTGATATTAAGAGATACTTTAAAAGTAATTATTAATTCCTGTTATTTTTATTGTTAGAGATTTGATTCTGTTCTTTTGGCTGTCTTCTATTAGTTTTGTTGAAGGATTGCTTTCTTACTTTTTCTAGGTCATCATTTCCCTCCTTGTTCTGGTTTTTCCCCTTTATTATCCTTTGAAGGGCTGGATTTGTGGTTTTGTCATGGAATACTTTGGTTTCTCCATCTGTGATAATTGAGAGTCTTGCTGGGTATAGTAGCCTGGGTTAGCATTTGTGTTCGCTTAGGGTCTGTATAATATCTGTCCAGGATCTTCTCGCTTTCATAATGTCTGGTGAGAAGTCTGGTGTAATTGTGGTAAGTCTGCTTTTATATGTTACTTGACCTTTTTCCATTACTGCTTTTAATATTCTATCTTTAGTGCATTTATTGTTCTGATTATTATGTGTCTGGAGGAATTTCTTTTCGATCCAGTCTTTTTGGAATTCTGTAGCTTCCTGTATGATCATGGGCATCTCTTTCTCCTTAGGTTAGGGACGTTTTCTTCTATAATTTTGTTGAAGATATATCTGACCTTTTAAGTTGAAAGTCTTCATTCTCATGTATACCTTTTATCCTGAGGTTTGGTATTCTCCTTGTGTCCTGAATTCATGGATGTTTTGAGTTAGAATCTTTTTGCATTTTGCATTTTCTTTGATTGTTGTGTCCATGTTTTCTATGGAATCCTCTACACATGAGATTCTCTCTTCCATCTCTTGTATTCTGTTGCTGATGCTCGCATCTATGGTTCCTGATTTCTTTCCTAGGATTTCTATTTTGAGAGTTGTCTCCCTTTGTGATTTCTTTATTGTTTGTACTCCCATTTTAAGAACCTAGATTTCATTCTTCAATTCTTTCACCTGTTTGGCAGTGATTTCCTGGAACTCTTTAAGGGATTTTTGTATTTCATCCTTAAGGGCTTCTAGCTGTTTACCTGTGTTTTCCTGTATTTTTTAAAGCAATTTAATTATTTCCTTCTTAACATCCCCAATCATCATCATGAGAAGTGACTTTAGATCTATATCTTGCTTTTCTGGTATGATGGTGTATCCAGGACTTGGTATGGTGGGAGAATTTGGTTCTGAAGATGCCAAGTAACCTTGGTTTCTGTTGCTTCTGTTCTTACACTTGCCTCCTGCCATCTGATTATCTTAAGTGCTTGCTGCCCTCAATATATCTGATTGGAGCCTGTCCTTCCTATAACCCTGGTTGATTCAGGACTCCTCAGTGTCCAGCTTTCTCTGTGATCCTGTGATTCTAAACTCCTGTGAACCTGAGATTCTGGGTGTGTCAGAGTTCTTGGCAGACAAGCTTCCTCTGAGACCCTGAGAACCTGGTGTGACCAACTGCCTGTTATCCTGGATCCTGGAACCCTAAGATCCTGGGTGTGTTACAGTGCCTGGAAATGGTGTCTGCTCTGGGGTCCATGGGTCTGTCTGGTGTGTTCAAAACCAAGGTATACAATAACCAATCAGAAGGAAGCTGAGCCAATGCTCAAGCAGGCTCCTCCTATCACAGGCCAGACACATTTGGTTTGGAACAGATGTTGTGTTATACTCACCAATGATCCTAAGATCCTGGGCCTGCTAGGGCTGGGACCATCCACCGAGTTTGTGCCCAAGGTGGCCCAAAGCTGGCACTGACTGAAAAGTTGGTGGGGCATCTTTTAGGTATATGCCCAATAGACATATAGACGGTTCTTCCAGTAGATCTATTTCCAATTTTCTGACGAACTGCCAGAATGATTTCCACAGTAGTTTTACCATTTTGTAATCCCACAATCCTAGCAATGGAGGAGAGTTCCACTTTCTCCACATTCTTTCCAGCATCGGCTGATAATTAAACTTTTATCTTAGCATCTGATTGATGTGAGGTGGAATATGATGTTTTGATTAGTACTTCTCTGACAACTAAGAATTTTGAACATTTTTAAATGCTTCTCTACTTTTCTAGATTTCGTTGTTTTTAATTCTTTACTTAGTTCTGAACCCCATTTTTATGTAGGTTATTTGGGTTTTTGGAGTTTAACTTCTTGAGTTCTTTATATATTCTTTTCTTATTAGGTATTTACCTCACTTACATTTCCAATGCTATCCCAAAAGTCCCCCATACCCTCCTGCCCACCACCCTAACCAGCCACTCCCACTTTTTTGCTCTGGCATTCCCCTGTACTGGGGCATATAAAGTTTGCAAGTCCAGTGGGCCTCTCTTTCCAGTGATGGCCTACTAGGCCATCTTTTGATACATATGCAGCTAGAGTCAAGAGCTCTGAGATACTGGTTAGTTCATAATGTTGTTCCACCTATAGGGTTGCAGATCCCTTTAGCTCTTGGGTACTTTCTCTAGCTCCTCCATTAGGGGCCCTGTGATCCATCCAATAGCTGTCTGTGAGCATCCACTTATGCGTTTGCTAGGCCCAGGCATAGTATAACAAGAGACAGCTATATCAGGGTCCTTTCAGCAAAATCTTGCAAGTGTATACAATGGTGTCAGTGTTTGGAAGCTGATTATGGGATGGATCCCTGAATATGGCAGTCTCTAGATGGTCCATTCTTTCATCTCAGCTCCAAACTTTGTCTTTGTAATTCCTTCCATGGGTGTTTTGTTCCCAATTCTAAGAAGGGGCAAAGGGTCCACACTTTGGTCTTTGTTCTTCTTGAGTTTCATGCGTTTAGCAAATTGTATCGTAGATCTTGGTTATTCTAAATTTCTGGGCTGATGTCCACTTATCAGTGAGTAAATATTGTGCAAGTTCTTTTATGATTGGGTTACCTTACGCAGGATAATGCCCTCCAGGTCCAAACATTTGCCTAGGAATTTAATAAATTCATTCTTTTTAATAGCTGAGTAGTACTCCATTGTGTAAATGTACCACGTTTTTTGTATACATTCCTCTGTTGAGGGGCATCTGGGTACTTTCCAGCTTCTGGCTATTAAAAATAACGCTGCTATGAACATAGTGGAGCATGGTTCTTTCATACTAGTTGGAACATCTTCTGGATATATGCTCAGGAGAGGTATTGCAGGATCCTCAGGTAGAACCATGTCCAATTTTCTGAGGAATCACCAGACTGATTTCCAGAGTGGTTGTATAAGCTTGCAATCCCACCAACAATTTAGGAGTGTTCCTCTTTCTCCACATCCTCACCAGCACCTGCTGTCACCTGAATTTTTGATCTTAGCCATTCTGTCTGATGTGAGATGGAATCTCAGGGTTGTTTTTATTTGCATTTCCCTGATGATTAAGGATCCTGAACATTTTTTTCAGGTGCTTCTCAGCAATTCGGTATTGTTTAGGTGAGAATTCTTTGTTTAGCTCTGAGCCACATTTTTTAATGGGGTTATTTGATTTTCTGGAATCCACCTTCTTGAGTTCTTTATATATAACCATTTAACAAAATCCAACACCCATTCATGATGAAAGTCTTGGAAAGATCAGGAATTCAAGGCCTATTCATAAACTTATTCTTACTTCTTTTTCAAAAAGTAGCTTTGCAGAATATATTAGTACATGTTAAATTTTCTGGTTTCTCTTGATTCAAATGCATCTTCCTAGGTCTCTCAAACTTTTAAGATTTGTAACATACAATCACGTTATTGTCATGACAATGCCTTTGGAAGTGATTTACCAATTTTCTCTTAAAACCTCAACTATTCTCTCATTATTCTGTATTTTTCTGATCTTAACTAAAACATGAGTTTCTACATCTTTTTGTACTTAGATGTTTTCTATATTTACTTTCAAATGTTATCCACTTTCCTGTTTCCCCTCTGAAAATCCCCTATCCTCTCACCCCTGCTCCACAACCCAATCCCTCCTGCTTCCTGGCCAGGCAATCCCCCATACTTTGGCATAGAAACTTCACAGAAAAAGGGCCCTCTCCTCCCATTGATGACCGACAAGACTATCCTCACCTACATATGCAGCTAGAACCATGAGTCTCTCTGTGTGTTTTCTTTGATTGGTTGTTTAGTCCCAGGGAGCTCTGGGGTTACTGGTTACTTCATATTGTTGTTCCTCCTAGGGGGATGAAAACCCCTTCAGCTCCTTGGGTACTTTCTCTGGCTCCTTCATGGGGGACTCTGTACTCTGTCTAGTGGATGACTGTGAGCATTCATTTCTGTATTAGTCAGACACTGGCAGAGTCTCTCAGGAGACAACTATATCAGGGTCCTGTCAGCAAGCTCTTGTTGGCATCTGAAATAGTGTCTGTGTTTGGTGATTTTTTATGGAATGGATCCCCAGCTTGTGTAGACTGCATGGTTCTGCTCCATGTGTAGACTTCAGGCTCTGCTCCAAATTTTGTCTCTGTAACTCCTTCCATAGGTATTTTGTTCCCCTTCTAAGATGGATGAAAGTGTTCACACTTTGGTCTTCTTCTTGAGTTTCATATACAGCATGAGTTTCTATTGGCTTATTTCTTCCTGGTATTCTGTAAACCACTTGTACCTGGATTGGCATCTCTTGACTTTATCACTTGGACTTTTTCTTTTAGAATTTTCTATTAATTCACAATGTTATTTTTCTCCTTCTATGTCTCTAATACAAAACTTGTGCTTTGAGTGGGAACCAAAATGTTTCCTATATTTTCTTTATGTATTTATTTCCGTTTTCCATTTCCGAGTGATCCAATTTCTCTACTTTGCCTTCTACCTCTCATTCTTTGTTTTGATAGGCATCATTCCTTGGTTGAGGGTGTACCCTCAAATTATTACTTGGATAATAAAAGTTAACAATTTCAGCATCATTATCCTTTGAGGTTTCTGTTCAAGTTAAATTATACTCTTCTGTCTTTGATTGACTTATACATTTCATTCACTATTTTGATTCTGTGATATGTGAGTATCTTGAGTGTATTATAGATATTAGATCCATCTTTGAAATAATATGAATATTCCCATGCATTTTAGGAACAATTAGTATGGGAAATATTTTCAATAAATTTGGGGCATTTTAATATATTGTAATTGAACAAGAATTAATTTGCTTTCCATAAGCTCCTCTCAGTCCACTTCCCTCTAAATCATTCCATGTTACCTGTAATTCTAATTTATTATCTCCCTTTTTTTGTTTAATTTTAGTACAGGCTCATATGCTTCTATGAGCTGAGTCTGATTATGCTGGTTTTCTACACTGGTTTAGAGGCTGAATACTGCAAAGCATAAGACAATAATTAATGAGATTCATTCCAATGGGATTCTATTTCTCCTTCTGGCTGTCAGTAGATACCTGTAATTCTTTGTGTTGTTAGTGTAACCACATAAAACTTTGTCTCTTTCACTCTAATGTGTCTATGCAAACATTTTTTAGAATCATTTCACAGACTTCTTCATACTTTACCTTTCACTTTACCCATTCCACACTTCTTTGATATTTCCTGAGGTATAGATGCAGATATCAGATGCTACCAGGAAATCTGATTTCATACACAGAACATATAGAGAAATCAAAAATCAAATAATCAAGGAACAAATGACTCACTTAAAAAGATGGGCAAAGGGTTTAAACATAGTGTTCTCAATAGAAGAAATAAAAATTCATAAAATAGTGAAACAGTTTCTAATCCTTAACAGTTATTGAAAGAAAGTCCAAACAACTAGGTGATTTCACCTTAATTCAGTCAGAATAAGTAAGACCAGAAATGGATATGAAAGAAATTCTCATTTAGTTTTGAGAAAAGGGAAAACCTTATATTAAGTATGTGATTTGTTGAATCCAAGCTTGAGATGATCATTAAGAAAGTTAAAAAAATAAAATAAAAACATATCTACCATATGGCAAAGTTATACCCATAGGTTTAAACCTATTGTGCAAGGATGCTTAGTAATTCATGTGCATTGTAAACTAAGTCCCAGACGTCAGTAATGAGGCAAAACAAATGTGATTCATTCAATGAATGGATAATGAAAATGGATATTGCAAATAATTAAATTATAATAATTTCAGAGGAAAATGGAAGTCATAAAATTTGCAGGTAAATTGGTGGACATAGAAAATAATTTATTGGCAAAGAAATCCAGACGCAGAAATACCTTTTCTACATGTTCTGTCTTATCTGTGGTCCTAACTCCAAATCCTCACAATATTGTCTCTCATCACTTCTGTTACATTGATCAACATGCCTCTTTTTGGGTCAGTGCCATTGTGTTTTATTATTATAGCTAATTTAAAACAATTCAAAATCTAAGAATGAGATGCATTTTGATCTAGAAGGTATCTCATTATTATTCACCATGGTAATATTTTTCCTGTATATGAAAACTAAACTGAACAGGAAAAACAAAACGATTCAAATTGTTTTTAGCACTAGTGTAGCAATTATCAAATATGTAGACAGAGATAACTGACCCACACATTAAAGCTATATAACATCCTGGACCATTACTAAAATGCAAATTAAATCTGGTTTGAGTTTTCATGTAAACATACTCAAAATATTCAAGGTTAATATCTAATATGATCCATAAGTACTGGTTGGGTATACCCTACAAGGGATGCTCACACACCATTAGTGGTATAATCACAACAACATTCATTGTGAGGGATTCTCAGAAAGGTGAATTTCAATTTACAAAAAAAAAATCCAGCTATACAATTATTGATAACACACCCAAAGAACTTTACTTCTTAGTACAGACATACGTGAATATCAATATTCCCTCTGGTTGTATTCCTCACACCTGGAATTTGGAAACATAGATTGCTTAATGTAAAGAATGGATACTGAAACTGTGTCAGATTTACATATTATGATAATATATAGATATTATAACCCTGAAAGTTTTCAAAAAATTCATGGATCATGAAATACCATTCCTATGTGAGGTAACACATATAGGATTTTAGATTTTAAACTTTCAGTATTGGTTTTATTTGCAACAAAAATCACAAGTATGAAGTTGCCAGGAAGTATGCTTGTTATGAATGGAGCTTGACATCCATGCAAATATGCGTACAATTGAAGGATCAAATTTGGTTGGCAAGAAAATATAAAGGTGGGAATATGGCAAGTGCAACTAGCAATAAATTTCTTTAGAAAAGTCATATAGAAACCTACCACTGTAAAAGCTTGCATATATATAGATATTAAGAAGGAATCAGCATTATATTTAGGCGACAAGGTACACTAGACATCTTTTTTTCCAATTTTTATTACATATTGTCTTCATTTACATTTCAAATGCTATCCCAAAAGTCCCTTATCCCCACCCCCGCCCCGCTCTCCTACCCACTCATTCCCACTTCTTAGCCCTGGTGTTCCCTTGTACTGAGGCATATAGTTTGCAAGACCAAGGGGCCTCTCTTCGAAATGATGGCCGACTAGACCATCTTCTGTTACATATGCAGGTAGAAACAAGAGCTCTGGGGGTACTCATTAGTTCATATTGTTTTTCCACCTATAGGATTGCAGATCCCTTTAGCTCCTTGGGTACTTTCTCTAGCTCCTCCATTGGGTGCCCTGTGTTCCATCCAAGAGCTGACTGTGAGCATCCACTTTTGTGTTTTCCAGGCACCGGCATAGCCTCACAAGAGACAGCAATATCAGAGTCCTTTCAGCAAAATCTTGCTGGCATATGCAATGGTGTCTGCGACTGGAGGCTGATTATGGGATGAATTCCTAGGTGTAGCAGTTCTCTAGATGGTCCATCCTTTCATCTCAGCTCCAAACTTTCTCTCTATAACTCCTTCCATGGGTGTTTTGTTCCCAATTCTAAGAAGGGGCAAAGTGTCCACACTTTGGTATTCATTCTTCTTGAGTTTCATGTGTTTTGCAAATTGTATCTTGGGTTTTCTGAATTTCTGGGCTAATATCCACTTATCTGTGAGTACATATCATGTGAGTTCTTTTGTGATTGGGTTACCTCACTCAGGATGATACCCTCCATTTCCATCCATTTGCCTAGGAATTTCATAAATTCATTCTTTCTAATAGCTGAGTAGTACTCCATTGTGTAAATGCACCACATTTTCTGCACCCATTCCTCCATTGAGGGACATCTGGGTTCTTTCCAGTTTCTGGCTATTATAAATAAGGCTGCTAATGAAGATAGTAGAGCATGTGTCCTTATTACCAGATCTCAGAAGATGGAAATATCTCCCATGCTCATAGATTGGCAGGATCAATATAGTAAAAATGGCTATCTTGTCAAAAGCAATCTACAGATTTAATGCAATGCCCATCAAAATTCCAACTCAATTCTTCAACGAATTAGAAAGGGAAATTTGCAAATTCATCTGGAATAACGAAAAAACCTAGGATAGCAAAAACTATTCTCAACAATATAAGAACCTCTGGTGGAATCACCATGCCTGACCTAAAACTGTACTACAGAGCATTTGTGATTAAAAAAAAAAAAGCTGCATGGTACTGGGATAGCAATAGACATGTAGACCAATGGAATAGAATAGAAGACCCAGAAATGAATCCACACACCTATGGTCACTTGATTTTTGGCAAGGGAGCTAAAACCATCCAGTGGAAAAAAGACAGAATTTTCAACAAATGGTGCTAACACAACTGGCAGTTATCATGTAGAAGAATGCGAATAGATCCATTCATATATACTTGTACTAAGGTCAAGTCTAAATGGATCAAGGAACTCCACCTAAAACCAGAGACACTGAAATTTATAAAAGAGAAAGTGGGGAAAAGCCTCGAAGATATGGGCACAGGGGAAATATTCCTGAATAGAACAGCAATGGCTTGTATTGTGAGATTGAGAATCGACAAATAGGACCTCATAAAATTGCAAAGCTTCTGTAAAGCAAAAGACACTGTCAATAAGACAAAAGGCCACCAACAGATTGGGAAAGGATTTTTACCACTCCTAAATCAGATAGGGGACTAATATCCTATATATATATATATATATACGATATATATATCTTAAGAAGGTGCACTCCAGAAAATCAAATAATCCAATTTTAAAATGGGGCTCAGAGCTAAAGAAAGAATTCTCACCTGAGGAATAACGAATTGCTGAGAAGCACCTGAAAAATTGTACAACATCCTCAATCATCAGGGAAATGCAAATCGAAACAACCCTGAGATTCTACCTCACACCAGTCAGAATGGCTAAGATCAAAAATTCAGGTGAAAGAAGATGCTGGGGAGGATGTAAAGAAAGAGCAACACTCCTCCTCCATTGTTGGTGGGATTGCAAGCTTGTACAACCACTCTGGAAATCAGTCTGGCAGTTCATCAGAAAATAAGGACACATGCACTAGACGTCTTATAAGACAAAATAAATTCTTTCATAAAAATAATGAATAATTCTTAATGTTGACCATGGCCTAAGTCCCTTACATCAGCTTTATCCCTCATAATTTGTTTTTATTGTAGTGGCAAGTACTGCACATGCTACCAGAGGATAAAATTAGTTATTAGTGGAACCTTAACAGGAACCATAGTAACTAGAAGAGTGTCCTGACACTATAACAGTGATACACTGTTATAGAAGTGGCACAAATATTAGGAGAGTAGTAACCAACATTATTTTACTATTATATTTGAAGCCCAGACTCTGAGTTGGAACAAGTATCTGATATTATCCAAAAGAGTAAGAAGCTAATCCAAAACAAATAGAGAGGCCATGTTCCTAAAGGGCAAAACTGCTGCTAAATAAATATAGAAGCAAATGAACTTAATAAATAAATGATAAATGACATGGGGAAAACTCCCAGGCAGTGTTTAGAAAGAACCAAATTAATACCTAAATCAGGAGTTCCACGAGCTTTTGCTTCTGCATGTTGCACACAATGACTCAATAGCTTTTTTCTTTCTTAATTAAAGTATCCTGTCTCTGTGTTACCTTACTCCATTTTTCCTTTATCCCATGATTGTGTCACTCATACTAAAGATTTTTCAAATTCCAGTAAATTTCTTCACTTTCTGGTGATGGACTCTGTATAAATTTAGCAGTGCATGGCTGTTTAATTTTCTTAATTTATTTCTGAACTAATTTCTTCAAACTTTCACTGATAGTCAAAATTAATCCAGAACTACCATGGTGTAGCTATTACATTGTTCCTAAAATAAGAGCATCTACTGGGCTGTTAGATTATTTTTCCAGAACCACTGTTTCTGCATACACCTGGGCCATTAGGGTTATGATGTGCTGTCCCCCTACGCCTCAGTTTTTGATTGTTTAAGAATCATTATGTCAAGGAACATCTACTTTCACAGAATTCACCAGAGCAGAAGAAGAATGAAATGGGAAAGTAAGATTTAATGGAATGATTATGCACACCAAGTACAACTGAAAAGCAGTCACATAGATGAAATCTATAGAACTGTTGGCCAGAACTCAAGCCATGATAAACGGGAAAAACATTTTTACAAACAAGCTGCCTATTACATTCTGAGATTTCACCATCCAAGCCTGATGAGGGTAGGTTCTTATTTCTGATGTCAAGCTCCCTGGAGAGCTGTGTCTCCTGCTTTACAGGGTCACAAATGCCATTCTAGCTCAAAGGAACTGGATCCTCTCTCCTTTAGAGATAACTGCAATTATGTTAATATTTATAGTCATGAAGGTACACATATACTCACACAATTACAAATAACCTTCAATTCTTTACATAAAATTCATAAATATGTTGTAGGCATCTGTTTATTGAAAAATAAGTCATGCCTAAAATTTCTACTTAGCATTTGCATGAACAAAATTTCATGAAATGAAGCCTGTGAATTTAAATGAAAGCAAAAACGTGTTTATTAGAGTGTTGGGGGAAAAGAATGGTAAGGAAAAGGCAGGAAAAAATATGTATTACATAATAATCGCAAACTATAAAAAGTACTTTTTAAATGAAAACAATTTTCAATACATGGAAGTTTTTAAAATTTGTGGTGTGAGCCATATCAACCCTTCTCACTCAGCAGCTACAGCATTTCACTCAGTATCTCAGCCATGTTCTTAATTACTATATGTATTATAGAATTATACTCATATCTGTTTCAGCCAAAATGATGTTATTCTTATTTTATTACATCAAAAAATATTTTCAGGCAATACTTACAAAATATCAATTCCTAAAGAGTTCATAAGCAATTTAGAAGACATGATATAAATAATTCCTTTAATTTTGCTTTGTGAAGTCCATGGGCTTTATGTACCAGTTGATAAGGTTGCTGGTGTATACAGGCTTTATTCCTGACCACAGGATGTTAGATAATAAACAGTTGCTTCTTCCCAACCAAATCCTGATTACCTTCTTTACAGCAGTACTTGCTTCTCTGTATCTACCCTTGTAGAAGAAGGAATTCAACGTGATTTTTATTGTTAGTGAATTATTTTATGTATTTATATTTCAAATTTTGATCCTACCCCAAGTCCCCTACTCCCCAAGTTTTTCAACCCAAACTGTCTCCCATTTTTCTCTCAGAAGGTCTTCCCCACATACCCTACTTTCACATCCACAACATGCAAACACCACAAGCAGACATCACCCTTCCATGGAGTCTCAAGTCACAGTATATTTAGGCACATCTGGTCCCACTTAGCTCAGTCAAGACAGTCCTCTGACACGTTAAGTACTAATTGCCATGAACCAGTAGATGTATGCATTTGGTTGGTGGCTTCTTCTCTGGGTGTTCCCAGGATTTCAGGTGATTTGACACTGTAGGCCTTCCTATCAGATCATGGTGTCATCCCCTTCAGCTTCTTCAATCCTTCCCCAACCTCTTCCATAAGGGTCCCCCATCTCAGTTCAGTGGTTGGTAGAAAGTGTCTGCATATGCCTCAATCAGCTGAAGGTACACCCTCTCAGAGGACAGCTCTGCTAACCTCCTATCTGCAAGTACAAGATAACATCAGTAATAGTATCAGGGACACTATTTGATGCCTGCCCATGAGACTGACCCAAGTTCCACTGGTTACTGGATGGCTTTCCTTCACTCTTGCCTCCTACTACACCTGATCTTGACCACTTTTCCATTCCCACTTCCCTATTAAACAAATAGAAATAAATTCCTACGTCTAGCACTGAAGAGTTTTTTGAGCATTTAATTGTTCATGCTGCAATTGCAAACAACCTGATGAAGTGCCTCCATTATATACTTAAGTAATCATAAAAACACCTTAAACTGTAGTTCAAAGGATCATGGTATCCAAAAGATATTCCTGAACACTTGCGCGCACACACACACACACACACACACACACACACACACACACACACACACACACACACTTACAGATAAAATATAATAAACAATTAATTCTAGATTCTTGTCATAAAACAAATAAAAAATGTATGATTGATAAAGTGCAGGAAAATAAGACAAATAGCTACTACAGTTTCTACTTAGCACATTGCCTTTTAGAACAGGTACATAATAGGTATTCACTTCTCACATGGCATTAATGCATTCATAATGATAATGGAGTTGACTCTTAAATTCAACAGGCATGTTCTTTTTTTCCAGTTATTTTTCTAATTTATTGGCTAAATGGATCAGAATATATTTTTAATTTCTTAATTAGATATTTCCTTCATTTACATTTCAAATGCTATCCCAAAAGTCCCCTATACCTTCCCCCCATGCTGCTCCCCTACCCACTCACTCCTAATCCATGACCCTGGCATTCCCCATGTACTGGGGCATATAAAGTTTGCTAGCCCATGGGCCTCACTTACCAATGATGGCCGACTAGGCCATCTTCTGCTACATATGCAGCTAGTGATATGAGCTCTGGGGGTACTGCTTAGTTCATATTTTTGTTCCACCTATAGGTTTGCAGACCTCTTCAGCTCCTTGGGTACTTTCTCCAGTTCCTCCATTGGGGGCCCTGAGTTCCATCCTATAGATGACTGTGAGCAACCACTTCTGTATTTGCCAGGAACTGGTATAGCCTCACAGAAGATAGCTATACCAGGGTCCTTTCAGCAAAATCTGAAAGGCATATGCAATAGTGTCTGTGTTTGTTGACTGATTATGGGATGGACCCCCGGGTGGGGCAGTCTTTGGATGGTCCATCCCTTCATCTTAGCTCCAACCTTTGTCTCTGCAACTCCTTCCATGGGTATTTTATTACCTATTCTAGGGAGAAATGAAGTATCCATGTGTTGGTCTTCCTTCCTGATTTTCTTGTGTTTTGCAAATTGTATCTTGGGCATTCTAGGTTTCTGGGATAATATCCACTTATCAGTTAGTACATATCAAGAGACTTCTTTTGTGATTGGGTTACCTCACTCAGGATGATATCCTCCAGATACATCCATTTGCCCAAGAATTTCATAAATTCATTGTTTTTAATAGCTGAGTAGTACTCCATTGTGTAAATGTACCACATTTTCTGTATCCCTTCTTCTGTTGAGGGACACCTGGGTTCTTTTCAGCTTCTGGATATTATAAGTAGGGCTGCTATGAACATAGTGGAGCATGTGTCCCTATTACCAGTTGGAACAACTTCTGGGTATATGCCCAGGAGAGGTATTGCTGAATCTTATGGTAGTACTATGTTCAGTTTTCTGAGGAAACACCAGACTGATTTTGAGAGTGGTTGTACAAGCTTGCAATCCCACTAGCAATGAAGAAGTGTTCTTCATTCTCCACATCCTTGCCCATATCTGCTGTCACCTGAATTTTTGATCCTAGCCATTCTGACTGGTGTGAGGTAGAATCTCAGGGTAGTTTTTGATTTGCATTTCCCTGATGATTAAGGGGAATGATGTTGAACGTTTTTTCAAGTGCTTCTCAGCCCTTCTGTATTCGTCAGTTGAGAATTCTTTGTTTACCACTGTACCCCATTTTAATGGGGTTATTTGAATTTCTAGAGTTCAGCTTCTTGAGCTCTTTGTATATATTGGATAGTAGTCCCTATCAGATTTAGGATTCGTAAAAATTCTTTCCCAATCTGTTGGTGGCCATTTTGTCTTATTGACAGTATCTTTTGTTTTGCAATTTTTGAGGTCCCATTTTTCAATACTTGATCTTACAGCACAGGACATTGCTGTTCTGTTTAGGAACAGGTATGTTCTTATGGCACAGTCAGAATGAAAGTAAATGTGAAGAGAAAACATTGCAGTCAGTTATGTGCCCATATAAACAAAATTTCCATTACTATGTTCCCTGTGTTCACACCTTTTATTTCAGGTGCAGAAGTCACAATAATGTACCATACTTTGTTGAAGAAAATCATTGCTTATACTCCCTTTAGTCTTTATGTTATTCGGCATTATTTATTTATTTATTTATTTATTTGATATTTTCTTTATATACATTTCAAACGCTGTCCCTATACACTCCCTCTGCCCTGCTCCCCTACCCACCCACTCCTGCTTCTTGGCCCTGGAATTCCCCTGTACTGAGGCATATAAAGTTTGCAATACCAAGGGGACCTCTTCCTAGTGATGGCTGACTAGGCCATCTTCTGCAACATATGCAGCTAGAGATATGAGCTCTGGGGGTACTGGATAGTTCATATTGTTCCACCTATTAGGTTGCAGACCCCTACAGCTCCTTGGGTCCTTTCTCTGGCTTCTCCATTGGGGGACCTATGTTCCAGCTTATAGATGTCTGTGAGCATACACTTCTCTATTTGCCAGGTACTGGCATAGCCTCATATGAGACAGCTATAACAGGGTCCCATCAGCAAAATCTTTATGGCATTGTGCAAAAGTGTGTGGATTTGGTGGCTGATTATGGGATGGATCCCTGGGTGGGGTAGTCTCTGGATAGTCCATCATTTTGTCTTAGCTCCAAACTTTGTCTCTGTAACTCCTTTCATGGGTATTTTGTTGCCTATTCTAAGTAGGAATGAAGTATCCACACTTTGGTCTTCCCTCTTCTTGATTTTCTTGTGTTTCCCAAATTGTATCTTCGGTGTTCTGTTTTTCTGGGCTAATATCCACTTATCAGTGAGTGCATATCTAATTACTTCTTTGGTGATTGGGTTAGCTCACTAAGGATGATATCCTCCAGATACATCCATTTGTCCAAGAATTTCATAAATCCATTGTTTTTAATTGCTGAGCAGTACTCCATTGTGTAAATGTACCACGTTTTCTGTATCCATTCTTCTGTTATGGGACATCTGGGTTCTTTCCAGGTTATGATATTATAAATAAAGCTGATATGAACATAGTAGAGCATGTGTTCTTATTGCCAGTTGGAACTTATTCTGGATATATGGCCAGGAGTGTTTTGCTTGAGCTAGCGGTAGAATTATGTCTAATTTTCTGAGGAACCTTCAGACTGTCTTCCAGCGTGGTTGTACAAGCTTGCAATCCCAACAACAATGGAGGAGTGTTCCTCTTTCTCCACATCCTCGCCAGCATCTGCTGTCACCTGAATTTTTGATCTTAGCCATTCTGACTGGTGTGAGGTGGAATCTCAGGGTTGTTTTGATTTGCATTTCTCTTATGATTAAGGATGTTGAACATTTTTTACAGGTGCTTCTAAGCCATTCGGAATTCCTCAGTTGAGAATTCCTTGTTTAGCTCTGAACCCCATTTTAATGGGTTTATTTGAATTTTTGGAGTCCAGCTTCTTGAGCTCTTTGTATATATTGGATATTAGTCCCCTATCAGATTTAGGATTGGTAAAATCCTTTTCCAATCTATTGGTGGCCTTTCTGTCTTATTGATAGTGTCTTTTACCTTACAGAAACTTTGCAAATTTATGAGGTGCCATTTGCCAATTCTTGATCCCACAATGCAAGCAACTGCTGATCTCTTTAGGAATTTTTCCCCTGTGCCCATATCTTTAAGGCTTTTCGCTACTTTAATTTTTTTAATTGAATTAAATTAAATTTAATAAAATTAAATTTAATTTTTTAATTTTCCCTACTAAGGATGATATCCTCCATTTGACTGAGGCCATTTGACTAAGAATTTCATAAATCCATTGTTTTTAATTGCTGAGTAGTACTCCATTGTGTAAATTAATTTCACTGTCTCTGGTTTTATGTGGAGGTCTTTGATCCACTTAGACTTGAGCTTTGTACAAGGGGATAAGAATGGATAAATTCACATTCTTCTACGTGAAAACCACCAGTTGTACCAGCACCATTTGTTGAAAATGCTGTCTTTTTTCCACTGGATGGTTTTAGCTCCCTTGTCAAAGATAAAGTGACCATAGCAGTGTGGATTCATTTCTGGGACTTCAATTCTATTCCGTTGATCTACCTGTCTGTCACTGTACCAGTTCCTTGCTGTTTTTATCACAATTGCTCTGTAGTACAGCTTGAGGTCAGGCATGGTGATTCCACCAGAGGTTCTTATACTGTTGACAATAGTTTTTGCTATCCTTGGTTTTTTTTATTATTCCAGATGAATTTGCAAATTTCCCTTTCGTTGAAGAATTGAGTTGGAATTTTGATGGGCATTGCATTGAATCTGTAGATTGCTTTCGGCAGGATAGCCATTTTTACTATATTAATCCTGCCCATCCATGAGCATGGGAGATCTTTCCATCTTCTGAGATCTTCTTCCATTTCTTTCTTCAGAGACTTGAAGTTCTTATCATACAGATCTTTCACTTCCTTAGTTAGAGTCACACCAAGGTATTTCATATTATTTGTGACTATTATGAAGAGTGTTGTTTCCCTAATTTCTTTCTCAGTCAGTTTATCCATTGATTTATTTGAGTTAATTTTATATCCAGCTACTGCACTGAAGCAGTTTATCAGGTTTAAGAGTGCTCTGATGGAATTTTTTTGGGTCACTTATATATACTATCATATCATCTGCAAATAGTGATATTTTGAGTTCTTCCTTTCCAATTTGTATCCCCATGATCTCCTTTGCTGTCGAATTGCTCTGGCTAGAACTTCAAGTACGATATTGAATAGGTAGGAAGAAAGTGGGCATCCTTGTCTAGTCCCTGATTTTAGTGGGATTGCTTCGAGTTTCTCTCCATTTAGTTTGATGTTGACTACTGGTTGCCTGTATATGGCTTTTATTGTGTTTAGGTATGGAACTTTAATTCCTGATATTTCCATGACTTTTATCATGAAGGGGTGTTGGATTTTGTCAAATGCTTTCTCAGCATCTAAGGAGATGATGATATGGTTTTCTGTCTTTGAGTTTGTTTATATAGTGGAGTATGTTGATGGATTTCAGTATATTAAACCATCACTGCATCCCTGGGATGAAGCCTACTTGGTCATGAGGGATCATAGTATTGATGTGTTCTTGGATTCGGTTTGTGAGGATTTTATTATTTTTGCATCAATATTCATAAGGGAAATTGGTCTAAAGTTTCTTTCTTTGTTGGATCTTTGTGTGGTTTAGGTATCAGAGTAATTATGGCTTCGTAGAATGAATTGGGTAGAGTACTTTCTGTTTCTATTTTGTGGAATAGTTTGAAAAGATTTGGAATTAGGTCTTCTTTGAAGGATTGATAGAACTCTGCACTAAACCGATCTGGTCCTGGGCTTTCCTTTTTTGGGGGGGAGGGGTTTGGGAGACTATTGATGACTGCTGCTATTTCTTTGGGGGAAATGGGACTGTTTAGATCATTAATCTGATCCTAATTTAACTCTGGCACCTGGTATCTGTCTAGGAAGTTGTCCATTTCATCCAGGTTTTCTGGTTTTGTTGAGTATAGCCTTTTGTAGTAGGATCTGATGATGTTTTGAATTTCCTCAGGTTCTGTTGTTATGTCTCCTTTTTCATTTTTTATTTTGTTAATTAGGATACTGTCCCTGTGCCCTCCAGTTAGTCTGTCTAAGGGTGTATCTATCTTGTTGATTTTCTCAAAGAACCAGCTCCTCATTTGGTTGATTCTTTGAATAGTTGTTTTTGTTTCCACTTGGTTGATTTCATCCCTGAGTTTGATTATTTCCTGCTGTCTTCTCCTCTTGGTTGGATTTTCTCCCTTTAGTTCTAAAGCTCCTAAGTGTGCTGTCAGTCTTCTAGTGTATGCTCTCTCTAGTTTCTTTTTGGAGGCACTCAGGTCTATGAGGTTTCCTCTTAGGACTACCTTCATTGTGTCCCATAAGTTTGGGTCTGCTGTGGCTTCATTTGCATTAAACTCTAAAAAGTCTTTAATTTCTTTCTTTATTTCATCCTTGGCCAAGGAATCATTGAGTTGTTCAGTTTCCACGTGAATGTTCACTTTCTATTATTTATATTTTTATTGAAGATCAGTCCGTGGTGATCAGATAGGATGCATGGGACAATTTCAATATTTTTGTATCTGTTGAGGCCTGTTTTGTGACCAATTATATGGTCAATTTTGGAGGAGGTACCATGTAGCACTGAATAGAAGGTATATCCTTTTGTTTTAGTATGAAATATTCTGTAGATATCAATTAAATCCATTTGTTTCATAACTTCTGTTTGTGTCCATGGGTCTCTGTTTAGTTTCTGTTTCTAGGATCTGTCCATTGGTGAGAGTGGTGTGTTGAAGTCTCCCACTATTATTGTGTGAGTTGCAATGTGTGCTTTGAGCTTTACTAAAGTGTCTTTAATGAATGTGGCTGCCCTTGCATTTGGAGCATATATATTCAGAATTGAGAGTTCATCTTGGTAGATTTTACCTTTGATGAGTATGAAGTGTCCCTTCTTGTCTTTTTTAATAACTTTGTGTTGGAAGTCAATTTTATTCGATATAAGAATGTCTACTCCAGATTTTTTTCTTTGGACCATTTACTTGAAAATTGTTTTCCAGCCTTTCACTCTGAGGTAGTGTCTCTCTTTTTCCCTGAGGTGGTTTTCCTGTAAGCAACAAAATGTTGGGTCCTGTTTGTGTAGCCAGTCTATTACTTAATGTCTTTTAATTGGGGAATTGAGTCCATTGATATTAAGAGAAATTAAAGAAAAGTAATTGTTGCTTCCTCTTATTTTTGTTGTTAAAGTTGGGATTCTGTTCTTCAGGCTGTCTTCTTTTCGGTTTGTTGAAGGATTGCTGTGAGGAGCCGCCCTTGCAATCGCCATTACAAGATGGTGCTGACATCCAGTGTTCTAACTGGTAAACAAGTAGTCTGCACATGTGCTGGTGTGTTTTTCCATTCCTTGTGCCCTGCCTGTCCCGTGGCGTCATCTGAGCTGATGGTGAGCAGCCAATCAGGGCGATGCACGTCTCCAACCACTCTTCATTGTCTATTTTAGGACCGGGTTTCCTGTGCTCTGGGTCTCCTCCCCAGAAGCTGATCATCTGTCTCTCGAGATGCATTAAAGCTTTACTGCAGAAGGATCCGAGTGTCCTGTGTGTGTTCTTGCTGGTGAGACTCTAATAACAGGACATCTGGTGCTGAAACCCAGGATGCCTTAACATCTCCGGCATTTAGGAGACCCCCCAGAGATGGGGCGGATTCAGAACTCAGGGGAAGGTAAGTTCGGAGAGGTATGTCTGACCATGAGCGTATTGTCCCTTTTGACTTTGGTCTCAATCTAGAAGCTCCATGGGACGGGTGGGTAGAAGCTTTGGTTTTTGTAACCCTTGTGCTTTTCTTCTTTCTCCTGGTGTCTTATTGTGTTCATCATGGTTGGTGTTAACTTTGAGGTGCGGTCAGTCCGACGTAGATAAGCGGCAGCACCGTCAAGCTCTGTCAGTCTCTCATACATAAGGGAGCAGAGCGTGGCATTTTGCTTCCACTTCTGCTTCAGCGTGCCTTAAGTCGGAAGGCGTAGATCAGCCGCAGGCACAATGGGATCATTGCAGTCAGTTGTAAATGCATTGCAAGTTGTTCTTAAGCAGTGAGACCTCAAGATTGCCACACATACTCTACAAAATTTTGTCAAAGAGATTGATCCTGTTGCCCCATGGTATGCTTGTTCGGGTTCCCTGACCATAGCCTCATGGAATAAACTGGGAAGAGACCTAGATAAAAATTTGAGGAAGGAGACTTGCGCCTAGGTACTAAGGCAATTTGGAAGTTAATACAGAATTGCTTAGAAGATGAGACCTGCCGACCTGTGGTGGTTGAGGGACAAGAGACTTTAGAAGAGGTTCAGGATAGCATGTCAGAAACCGAACGAAGCGAGAGATTAGGAGCTCGTAAAAAGAAAGTCATGTCTAAGAAAAAAGGCCCTCCCCGGAAGTTAGAAAAGGGGGGAGTTAAAAAGGGGAAGGTGAAAACGCACCCCCTACAGGTAAACTTAATAAAATTTACCCCACCCAAGATTTAGAAGCCCTAGAGCTTGATAGCTCAGATCCTGATGATTTAGACCCTAGTGACGAGGCAGAATTAGAAGAAGAAGCAGCAAAATATGAAGAGGAAAGGTATGGCCCTGATCAAGGGGTTCAGCAAAAAAATAATAAAAGGGGTGGCATACAGCTGTCACCCAAGCCCTCAGCGCCTCCACCATATGAATCAAGATATGGTGCTAATTCCTTTCTGCCTCAGGAGGAATTAAAAAAGATTCAGATGGCTTTTCTAGTCTTCGATGCTGGAGACGGGACAGGACGCATACATGCCCCTGTAGAATACCAACAAATTAAGGAACTTGCTGAATCTGTCCGTAATTATGGAGTGTCTTAGTCAGGGTTTCTATTCCTGCACAAACTTCATGACCAAGAAGCAAGTTGGGGAGGAAAGGGTTTATTCGGCTTACACTTCCATACTGCTGTTTATCACCAAAGGAAGTCAGGACTGGAACTCAAGCAGGTCAGAAAGCAGGAGCTGATGCAGAGGTCATGGAGGGATGTTCTTTACTGGCTTGCCTCCCCTGGCTTGTTCAGCCTGCTCTCTTATAAAACTAAGACTACCAGCCCAGAGATGGTCCCACCCACAAGGGGCCTTTCCCCCTTGATCACCAATTGAGAAAATGCCTTACAGTTGGATCTCATGGAGGCATTTCCCCAACTGAAGCTCCTTTCTCTGTGATAACTCCAGCTGTATCAAGTTGACACAAAACTAGCCAGTAAAATTGACCCCTTGTCAATTTGACACACAAACACATCACTAGTAAGCCTCAACCCTTACATTCTTATTCATCCCCAAAGTCTAAATAACTTTAAATGTCCCACAGTCTTTACATATTCTTAAATTTTCAATCTCTTTTAAAATCCAAAGTCTTTTTACAATTAAAAGTCTCTTAACTGTGGGCTCCACTAAAAGAGTTTCTTCCTTCAAGAGGAAAAATATCAGGGTACAGTCACAATCAAAAGCAAAACTCAATCTCCAACCATCCAATGTCTGGGATCCAACTCACTATATTCTGGGCTCCTCCAAGGGCTTGGGTCACTTCTCCAGCCATGCCCTTTGTAGCACACATGTCGTCCTCTAGGCTCCAGATGCCTGTACTCCACTGCTGCTGCTCTTGATGGTCATCTCATGGTACTGACATCTCCAAAACACTGCATGACTCCTTCAGTCCTGGGATGTCAATTGCAACTGAGGCTGCACCTTCAACAATGGCCTTCCATGGCCTCTCACAGTGCTAAGTCTCAGCTGCACTTTATGACCCCTTCATGCCTTCAAAACCAGTACCACCTTGGGTGACCCTTACACATTACCAAGTCCCACTGCAGCAGGAATACAACCTTGGCTATCTCTGGAACACAGCCTCTTTGTGCTTTCAGAAAACACTTCCCAGAAGATGTCACCTCAACGATGCTGGTCTCTTCTTAATC